>NC_054876.1:10600711-11256544 GCF_018320785.1 Cheilinus undulatus
CTGCGGGCTAATTGCAGTGATTTTAGATGATTGTTATTAAAAACAGGCGAGCGGCGGCACTTTGCGAGCCGAATCCCCCGGAGGAGAGGCCCCGTCACACCGGGAGCGCCCGTGCATCCTAATGACTGCAATCAAGGCCTTGTAAAGCGAGGACGCCTTTGTTTTCTTCAACGCCGTGAAGCAGGCGAAGAGGTGCACACACAAACACGCAGCAACACACAAAAACACACTCAAACGCTCTTCAGGATGAATAAACCTGAAGAGAACAACAACAACAGCAGCGCTCCCCTTGTCGGCGTTCATCCCTGTCGCTTTCACAAGCAGACAGACAATCAGCATCGACAAATGAGCAACAAATTCAGCGGCTCATACATACCGAATGTTTTATTTACACTTTGTGAATGTGCCGTGTGTCAAAAGACTTCATTAAGCACGCAACAGCAAACTTAAATCCTGTTCTAGAAACAACATAAAACAAAATGTCGAAAAGGTCAAACTAACTCTGTCCTGGAAACAGAAGAGAGTGAAAAACTGGTCCCTCAGTTAAGTTCTGTAAACTAGAAAAGGTTTTCAAAAGTGTGGATTACATTGAAATAGATGTGGAATCAGTTACTTATTTAGTATGCAACTCCATCTAAAAAATGAAGGGTTTTATTTTGTGGCGCTGAACAGATATTCCAACGTCCTAAACACATCGCAGCTCCTTTCCTCTGCCAGCGGTAGCTGCATTGTAAGCCTTGAATTGAAGCTTGGCATTACTATTGGGGCTCAAGTGTTGAGTGACAGTGTCATCAGCCAATCAAATTTTGACGCGTTACTGACAGAACACTCTCAGGGCGAGCAGAGTGTCTTCTGCTGGTCTGGATGTTGCCATTCAAATGAGCTGAGGTGATTGGCCTATGGACAGGTTGCACATTGTTAACAAGCTATTAAGGGAATGGCGCTGGATTTGACAGCAAGCATTGATAGAGATACAGACCTGCTTCAGGTGCCTTTTTCAAGGTGCTCGTTTGCAGAAAAAGGGAGATTAGCTAAACTTAATCTTAGCTTAGCTTAGCTAGAGGAAGACAAAAGCCAGCAATTGCTTCATGCACCATTTAACAGCAGCAAATTATAACTGCTATGAGTGGTTGACGGCAAGCCTGGTGCAGAACAAGCTGTTTAGCTGGACCTGTCTACTCTCCGGTGCAAGCCCGGGCACATGGAGTAGCAGTGGATACAGCAGCCCCTGCAGCTTTACCAGGGCAGCTATTAACCCTTAGAGCTCACAGCTATTTTTTTCACCATCATGTCTCATCTGAACTTTTTGTCTTAAAAAACTTGTAAGACATCAACCCTGTGGTGCACAATCAAGCTCTATACATTACCTTTTTCAGGACAACCTGGGCTTTAAGAATATATCTACTACAGAAATGTCACTTGAATTTTTAAAAAGTCATTGGACTCTAAAGACAAAAGAAAAAGAAAACAACAACAACAAAAAAATCTGAATTTGAAACAGAGATTTTTTTATTTTATAACACACAGGAAACATTAGTGACTAAGCATTTTCTTTGCACAGACTTGTTCTGCATTTCTTGGGGACACAACAATGAAAAAATAAACATTTTGTTCCTAACGACTTTCAAAATATCTACATATATACAAAGAAAAAGTCCATGTGCTTTTGTTGCACTTAGATTCATGTGTGCCTTTCCCCAAAGCAGTAAAGACGCAACTGGTCGACTGCAACTCCCACAATGCATTGCGGTTAACAACATGGTGATGCCCTGGGAAAAAAGCCGGGGTAAGGGATCGAAAATGGATTAAAAATGGAAAATAAGACGCTTATTATCAGATCAAACAATGTGCATTTAACTCAACTTTAACTCAACTCAACTTTATCTATTTGTATAGCACCTTACAAAGATATGTAGCCCAAAGTGCTTTACAAAGGAAAAGACAGACAGCAATGATCAATAAGACAGACAGCAATGATCAATAAGACAGACAGCAATGATCAATAAAAATTCAATTCGATTCAATCTGTTAAGACCCCAAAAAGTCACCGAAGTTCTGGGCTTGCTAGAACGGCGTCCTTTAGGGCTACGGAGACATCGAGGGTGGCAAAGGAACCACAAAAAAATCAGCTTTCAGAGGTAAAAAGAGTGTCTATGACTTATGGTTCAAAAGTTATCAACGTTTTTATAACCTTGTCACTTCTTGTTATTTACGACAACACCGTCCTCAGAGACCCCGGAAAGTCAGCCAAGATCTGAGCTCACTAGAAAATGTTATGTAAGAGCCACGAATGCATGGAGGACTTAATCAGAAAGGCACATGGGAAAGTTTCAGATTAAAAAAACAATTAAGAGTCTATGACCTACGGTTTAAACGTTACCAAATGATTTATAAAGGGATGTGCCTGCAGCATGGATCTGTGCCAGGTAACTCTAAGGGTTAAACATCAGGTCTTGGACCGTCGTGTTATGAATGTCGTTCATTTCAAATCAATTGACGTAGTCAGAGCGATTCATCAGGAAGGATCAGAGGATGGATTTGATCGACAGCTGATGGGTGAGTGCTTTTTTATTTCCCCTGGATAAGATTGGCGTTGCTTAAATATGCTTTGGGGTTGCTTCTAGGTCAAAAGTTAAATTCTCTCTTACACTTACATGCACATGCACACACTCTGTTACAAACATTAAGAAGTGATTCTTTTTGCTTTCCACAGGAATACTGTGGTCATGTGTTTTGGCATTCATAGCTTATTCTGGTGTTTCTTTGTAAAGTTCTGCATCATGAGTGAAGTTATCCACTGTGTTACTGGTTTCTCACTTGTGTAAAGGGGACGTGTACAAGGAAGAATGGTTCACTGATTTCATGAAAACATGTTTTCAACTCAGCATTTTTTATTCATTATGAAAAGTGCATTGCAAAGCATCAAAAATTAAAATTGTAAAAACTTAAAAATTACATCCAAAGTGAAAGGAATTAACACGTTGTTCTGTTATAACCTTTATTTTTGTTAAATTTCATTTTTTCTAGTAATTAAAAACATAAAACATATCACATATAATAGAACATATATTTTGAGTGTTAATATGATAATAGTACTTCTAAAGTGCAAAATGATCCACTGAAAGAGTCAATTCTCCTAAATGAAACAAATTTACACTCCCATATAAATGTCAGTATTAACTCTGAATGTGTCCATTTGACTACACAGATGTTGCTTTGCATATTCATGGTTTAATATCAGTAATTTTAAGAACAATTTTGCTTTTTGGATCTAAATGCAGAGCACACACTGTGTACAAGTCAAGGTAATTTCTTAGCTGAAAGTATCAGGACTAGGCAAAGCGAGCTCAGAGCAGCATTATGTATAAAAAGCTGTGCCACATATCTGCTAGAGCTTTGTTGTGACGCTGAGACCTGTCAGCCTCGGTACCTGCAGCCTTTGTGAAAGCTCGGGGAATGTTGTTTGTTGTCCAATGCTTCATTGCTTTCTTGTAGAACCAGGGAAGCATCCTGGTAGTGAGTGTATTTCACAGTTAGCTGATGTAAATCAGCTCGCTCGCAGACTTTCACGCAGACAGGCACACACACGAAAAGAAAACACAGGACCTGTGGGCAGAGGGTCTTCCACAACGCTGTAGCCCCCTCCCTGCACATGCATAATGCATGAAGAACATGTAAATACGTTATTCCACGCATGCATTAATGATCACGGAGAAGCTCGCAGTCTAAGCACCAGGGCAATTAATAAAAGATGGCGCTCAGATAAAGGCCCATACCTCCCCCGTCTCCTCCACCTCCACCCGCCCTCCCCTACCACTTGATCCGCCGAGACGCATTTCATGCCAATTCTTAACCTTGTTTTATTTCTGCGCTGCTCGGGGGTGTTGTGCAGCTGGAGTGGAGCTGAATAATGAATGGAGGCTATCAGAGAGCTCTGACTACAGTAGAGAAAGGCTGTTCCACTGAAGATCCAGCCCACATTCACATCGCTGGGGTCCTTATTGTATGCTCTGGGGAGGAAATGTGGGGTTAACTGGTCTCTGGGGAGCTGTAGAACCAGGGCTTCATGGCCTGGAGACAGTGCATAAAACATCAGCTCCAAACACGCAGACACAAACACATCCATCTCACAAGGCCCAAACAGAGCAAATAGAGACTTTTTAGTGAATGTTTCTGGCTGAGTTCTGCCTTCAGCTACCAACATACACCAACAGGAGTGAGGAGAAAAGATTGGATTTTCTCTACAGTATACTTTTAGCCCAGCAGACTGAATATGGTTCATGTCTGAGCAATAAAAAAAAGAGTGCAGGTGTCTCTCACAGCCCTCCTGGTGCTCTGACATATGTTATCAGCTTTCATGTGAGATGCCTTTAAACTCACACAGATATTCATTGTTTAGGAGACGACTCATTTCAGACAGCTTTGAAAGATGAACATTGTGGGAATCAGCCTTATGAATACAACAGGGATCTCTTTAAAACATGTGATTTCTTTATGGTAGAGTTTCCTTTTGATTAAAATTGCCTCATAAACATGATAACAGTGTTGTAGGAGCAGTTCTCTGTGAATGTAAATCCAACAGTAGATACTAAACAGCTTTGTTTAACAATAGGTAACTCATTGGGGATTAAAGCTTTCTGGTTTGCTGTTTCTTTAAAGTGGCTGCTCCAGTGAATAAAACAGCCTTGTTACTGAGAATATGTACTATCAATACACTAATAAGATAAACCTTCCCACTTTTCTTGCCAGCACCAGAATTGCCCGCTGCTTAAGTGGTCTGTTGGAGCTAAAATGAGGGGTTTACTGGTTGTCATTTCTCCTTTGCAAGCCACCTTCGTGTGTGCTGGTTGATTTTGTAAAAAGCATCAGATTTTGACACTTTCCTCTTTGCTTATGATGGGCATGTGGGTAAGGATCCAAGGAATCAGAACCAAGTGACTGAACTAGAGTCGACTAGTTGCCAATGAAGCTACATTAGCTTTAGTGAAAGCTACAGCGTTCTAAAACGGTCAAGCTTCAGCAAACAGCACAATCTAACATCTAAAAAGGTTGCTTCATTTGCTTTAGCTTTAGCTACATTAGTTATGTAGCTACATTATCTCTGTAGTTTACACGGCTTACGTAACTTCACTGGCTTTGTTAGCTTTAAGCTTTTTTCACACCGCTGCGTGGCAACTCACCGCCTCCAGTCATTTTAATGAGGGAAGGGTGGCAGACAGGAAGCGGTTTTAACGGCGGCGGTAGGACCCAGAAACGGTTGCCGCCCACGTGAATGCGCACAGATTTTACCCTGCCGCTCGGAGTTCAGCGTGTTCAACTTTCTGGTGGCAGCCGCCTGGCAGCAACTAATCACATCGAAGGAGGGAGAGAACCCGGATATAACAGGCTTCACAAGTCAATGCAAACAATGGAGGAGCTCATCATGTTGGTGTTGGAATATCCTGAGCTCTACAACACGGCTCTACCGTCGCACAGAGGTAACCAGAAGAAAAATTGCGGAACCAACCATTGAAACTTATTTTCTAGGGGGAATTATTTTGATGATGGAACCGTATTTTTCCCTCCGTTTTATAGTACATCATACATGTTAATGTACAGAGATTGTGAGGTACTCTACGTGTTTTTTTTTTGGGGGGGGGGTTGTGATGGACATGTGGGCGGGCTCTGCTGTGACGTTCACCGAAGCACCCTTACGTCATTGCCGCCTCATACCGCGGCGGCACCAGCCGCTTTAAAAAATGCTCTGCATTTCAGGGACTCCTCCGGCAGGGAGGCGGTTTTCAGGGTAGTTACCATGCAGCGGTGTGTAACGGGCTTTAGATTAAGCTGTGCAGCTATGCAACCAATGTAGCTTATGTAGCTAATGCAGCTTTGTTAGCTCCCTTAGCTTCAGATTTTGCTATGTAAGCTTCATAGCTGTTATCTATGTTGCTAACAAAGCTTTGTTAGCTCCTTAGCTTCAGATTTAGCTACATAGAAAATGTTTTGTCGACAGTGTCTGGGTGTCATCATGATTTGAGTCCAGCTATTCTATGCTTCACTATTGTATGGCTTAAAAGGCATTGATGTGTGTGGATTATTGGTGTTATTGGTGTTAGAGTGTTAACTCTAAAACAATAAAACAATTAAGAGGATCTATTAATTTTTGAGAGAAAAATGTACATGTTTAAAATCTAAAAATCATAAGTTGTAAATTCATGTGGGCCCAAACTAAGAATTTTTCAGGTTGTAAAAAGTTGAAAAAAGCCAATATGTGGCAGAAAATCACTCAAGATGAAGCTGTTTTCTGTGCACGAGTTCTGCAGTTAAGAGTCTAATCCAATGAAAACTCTTACTCGGACTGTTCACAAAGGGAGTACTTTACACCGTTGTAAATTTATGACATGAACAACTCGAGATTGTGGGGTTTATAACGTCAAAAATTGTCTTTTTAAACTTCTTATAAAATCCTTGGGGGTAGCTCCACTAAGATATTTTGCGCCCTGCTAAAATTGCTGACTTTAGTGCGATATTTGCGACACTAATAGCTCCTCTTTTGCAAAGAGCCCACCAAATCTTGAGTTTGTCATCACTGCAGATATTTAAAAGGCTTACACAAAGGGAACTACCGCGAGCTGAGAGGCTTAAACATCGATGCAGCCGGGACAAGGATGGGCCAAGGCCGAGCAGTAATGGGCTTCGATGAGTAGGTAAACCTACCTATGACAAATTGTAAGATAAAGTGGACCTGTTTTAAACACAGAATCATGATGTACAGAAAGGTGTAGGTCAGTTGGGTTGATGGTGAGAGCACCATCTCACTCCGCCAAAACAGGGGGTTGATGCTTGGGACGTCCTGGCTAATCAGCAACAGCAGTGTGGAAGAACCATCAGTGAGTACTGAACTATCCACCATGGATGGTTTTGTCTTTCTTTGGGCAACTCCAAATAAACCATAATGGTTTGACTTATCTGTTGTAGTGGAGGTTACATTTGAGATCATCAGTTTATGATGACTAATGTGGGACAACTGGTGGTAAGACTCAAACTTCAGTTGTGTTTTAAGTCTGAGTTTTAAGGTAGTGTCTAGTAATTTATTGGGATGCTTTGTTGGTTTGTCAGAGGATGACGGTAGTTAAGGTAGCAGCTAATGTGCTAGCAGCAGTTAACTAGCAGCTGCTTGCTCAATTATAGTCAGGTATCTACTCATTTTTCACTAGTTGTGCAGCAGTTACTCATTTCTTCCCTCCACAGTTTGTCACTTTTTTGTGTTCCTCATTGCAAAGCGTTACTCCTCACCTTGCTGTGACTCATAAAATCCCCCCGCATGGCATAGACAGACACACCTCAGCTCAGAGTGATTTTACAGTACTGGTTTTGTACTTCAGCACCCTCTTCTTCTATATGAAATTCTATTTTTAACAGAGTTAAGTGAAGAGAAGCAGAGAGAGGCAGATGGTTGGGGAGAGTGAAAGCTCTGCTTGCCTTCTCTCTGTTCCTCAGAGTACGAGCCGGCCGAGCTGACAGCTTGTCAATCCAACCGACCGAGGGGACGAGATCTGGAGATGACAGCTCTTTTTCCTCCTCTCTGTCTCTGATACCTCTCTCTGTTTTTTTCCTCTTCCTCTCTGTCATTCCATCACTTGTGTGCAACCACATGCTGACCTTTCACCGCCACCATGCTTCGCCTGTCTGTCAAACACAAAACAGGCGAGAAAAGGGGGGGGGGGGAAGAGTCCCCCGGCAGCTAACATTACCCCCTCCTCCTCCTCTTCAATGTGCTGATTTCAAGTGACAGTAATCACTGTTTATTAGCCCACTTTGCCCTTGTCATGTCCAAGAGCAGCAGCCACATATTAGAGTGATTAGACAATTACAGCCATTACAGTAATACACCGGCCAGTGTCACACATCACACATTACACTGTGGACACAGAGAGCAGACAAAAACTCCCTCTCTCCCCCTCCCGTCCTCCCTCACACACATTTCAGCTGCTCTAAGCTGGCAGAAAATGGGCTTAATGACTGCAGCTAGTGTGCCCTATTTAGAAGTAGACTGCATTTTCTGTTCAAATTAACAGTGCGGGGTGGAAAAGGGCCACAAAGGGGAATCGACTGTGCTAAGTGGAGGGAGAGAAAAGAGGACCTGATGTAACGAGGCTGACGCTGCAACACTAATTAACACGCGGCGCTGAGCTCGCTCCCCAAAAATTTACTTAACTCACACCGCTTCATTTATCCGAGCAAATGAGCGCAGAGATGTGTATCTGCTTAAGCTGCAGCAGGTCAATTACTAAAGCTAAATAATTCACATTCTGTTATATTTGGGTCCGATAAAAACCCTCCTCTAAAATAAAACTTCTACACTGAAAATGATATCATAATTAGTATAATTAAAGCGTATCATGTATTAATTATTGCAGGATAATTCCAGCAGAGATAGTTTAATTCTGAGAGTATCTACATGAGCAGAGGAGGAAGTCTCTGTTCTTGTTAACAGAAATGCAAATGAACAAATTAAGCAGCCAGGGAGCAGAACGTTTAGTCTGAACTGCAAAGACTCAAACCATATGATGTATATTAGTCTAATTTTGAGTCAACAGTATCAGATTACGTTTATTCTAGGCTATATTCACATGACAAATTCAGATCAACAGCATTATGTAAAGAGAAAACCCCACAAAGAGGTTTTGGGTACCAAAAATAAAATACATTACTTAGTAATTTAGAAAGTTTGGCCCCTGGACTAATGGCAGAAAGACCAGACCAGAACAGAACTGATCAGAACAGATCAGATGACAAGAGACCGGACTTGATGATCAGACCAGAACTGACCAGCCCAAATCCAACCAGAGGGGGCAAGACCAGACAAACTGACAAGACCAGACCAGATCCAAACGGACCCGATCACATCATAAGGGACAATAAAACACAAGACCGGATCAGTTCCAAGCAAAGAAGTAAAATACCAGTCAGTTAATGAAAAAAAAAATAAGACCAGAACAGATCAGACCATGAGAGAAGAGACCAGTTGATGAAACAAGATCAGAACAGATCAGAACAAAGAAATGAGACCAAGTCATGAAATTAGTCTTTTCCAGACAAGATAAGAGACGAGAAAGACAAGAATGGACAACAAGACAAGAGCAGATCCGACCAGAATCTACCAGACCAGACGAAATGTAAGGAGACATCCCTGTATATAAGAAAAGACCAGACCAGAAAAACCAGAACAGAAAATACCATAGGATACAAGACTGGTGATGAGACAAGGCAAGTCAAGACAAGACCACATCAGACCAAAGGAGACTAGACTAGGTGATGAAACAAGACCAGACAAGCCCCGATAGGAACTAAGAGGAAAGGCTGGGCGATGAGACAAGGGAAGACCAGATCACACCAAAGGAGACATGACTAGCTGATGAAAGAGACAAGACTGGACCTGATAAGAACTGAGGAAACAAGATTGGATGATGAGACAGGACCAGATCAGACCAAAGGAGACTATACTGAGTGATGGAATGAGACCAGACCAGACCTGATAAGAACTCAGGGAAAAGATTGGACAACAAGACAAAACAAGACCTGACAAAATCCCTGGAGAGAAGTCTGAACAAACAGACCAGAAAAGAACTGGACAAGAACAGACCAGAGGAAATGAGACCAACTGATGAAATGAGTCCAGACCAGACAAAATAAGAGACGAGAAAGACAAGTCTGGATGACAAGACAAAAGCAAACCAGACCAGAATCGACCAGACCAGAAAAAATGTGAGGAGACATTACTGGATGACCACATAAGAAAAGACCAGACCAGAAAAAACAGACCAGATTAGACCATAAGAGACATGACTGATGATAAGACAAGACCAGACCAGACCAGACCAGATTAGACCAGAGGAGTAAAAAAAAAAAAAAAAAAAAAAAAAAAAAAAAAAACAGATGAAGAGATGGGTCAAGAAAAGACCCTAGATGATCAGACCAGATCAGTCCAGATCAGACCAGACAAGACTGAAAAATAAAATAAGACCAGACCACCAGATCTTATCAGGGAAGACAAAACAAGACAAGTGAAGAACGGAGATCAGACTAGACCACAGGAGACAAGACAAGACCAGACTAGAGTAAACCAGAGCAGATCTGACTAGAGAAGACAAACCAGGAAAAAACTGACAGACCAGACCAGTGGAGACAAGACCAGAGGATAGTACAAGACCAGACCAAACCAGACCGGAGGAGGCAAGACCAGGCAACAGTACCAGGTCAACCAAACACCAGAGGAGACAGAGAAGACAAGACCAGACTAAAACATCCAAATGCATTTAACCTGCACATTTTATTTCAAGACAATATGCAAGATAAATTTTTCATGTCCTGCTGTCCCCAGGACTAGTGGCAGAGGAAATACAATAGACCAGGTTTAACAGCTTGCATTCTTGTTTTTGTTGCTAAGTGTATCTAAAATTACAAGTTAAAACCCTGTTTAGTACAAGTCTCTTTAAAGTAAAAAATTTCCCTAGTAAAAGAAACAAGTGTCAGATGAGTGCACTCTAATTCTCTCCTCTCACAATGAACATTAGCATGAAGAATGGAGATGAAAGAGTTCACATGAGAGAAGAGAAGAGAAGAGAAGAGAAGAGAAGAGAAGAGAAGAGAAGAGATGAGAAGAGAAGAGAAGGAGGTGGAAGAGGAGAGCTAATGAGAAGAGTGGGAGAGCTGAGGAGGAAGGAGAGGAGCAGGTTCGACTAGATGGGAAGAAAAGAAGGAAGGGGTAGAGGAAGATTAGAGGTGTGGAGATAAGAGGAGGCGAGGAGAGCCAGCATCTGGAGACTGTGAGACATCACAGAAGTCGGATGGTCAACCTCTTCTCCTGCAGGAGGGGTAAAAAGGGAGGGAAATCTGTTTCCTGTCATCTTCCATCTTGTCAGTCTTTGTTCAGACATCTTGCATCTCCTCCACCAGCTGTTTGCTGCCCGCGCTGACAGATGGCTGCTTCGCTTTGATATGCACTCTCCTCTGGCCCGCTCTCCCTCTCTCCCCCCTCCTCCTCGATGGGTAAAAGTTTTCAGAAAAAGCCAACTTAGGGTATGCACTTTGGTATTTTGTTGCATGCAGAGGTAGATGGTTGATCATTGCAGGAAAAAGGTGTAAAATAATCAAAAGTTTCTCCTGTGTCCATGTGAAAATAATGATCTAAATGCATTTAAATGTGGATCCATGTGTGTATGTAGATCTGTTCTGCAAAGCTGCCAAGTCAGACAGATTTGAAGCCAAGCCTCACTCAGAGGGAGGCTGCAGAAAAAAGAAAAGGCATAGGATTGTTTCTTTGCACCATGCCAGCACAGGCGGCTCCTGCCAGAGTTTACATTCAGACAAAAAGCGATTGTTGGGCTTTGCTCTCCAGCAGTCTGCAAGTATGTGATCCATCCATCCATAAATCTGTGACATTCCCATAGCTCACATTGCCAGGCTGCCTCTCTGTGTATGTGTGAAGCCATCCCTCGCTGCATGTGAGCGTGTGCGCGGGACAACAGAGGGTTCTTTGAGCAGGGGCACCGGGGTCTGCCCATGCAGCTCAGGCAGCTCAGCTATGGGAACGGTCCCCGTGCCCACTGAACCAGCAGGCTGAAACCAGAGCTGCTCAGAGCAGGCAGCAGACGGCAGACAGGACCCAGCATTCCTGTGGGAATTTATCTGGGGCTAATGAGCTCCGGGAGACTCCTCAGAGGAGAAAATGAGGCTCACATACACCTGCAGCTCCACATACACCTTTAGTCACTTCTAGGAGAGAAGCAGGATCAAAATATATCAATGCAATCAGAAAATCATCTCAAAACAATTTCAGTGTTTTTGGAGTTAAGTCTTCTCTAAGTGCAAGTTGTTGGCAGAGTGTGTAACCATCTTCTGCCAAGCTAAACAGCCTTATTTTAAATTTTATGTGCTCAGCTGACATGTTGAAGAGGAGGAAGCCATTAATAATGGGTCCATGGTTAAAAAAAAGAAAAAAAAAAGCAGAACTTGCAGCAGCTCACCTCAAGCATCTCTTGACTTCTTACAAAAAGGTCCAGATGTCAAAGACACTGAATTTTCACAGTAAACAGCCATCCCAAAGTTTACCAGTTTAAATGTCCGTGTCTAAAGACCAACTAAATCCACAGAGCTCTAGAGTTTATGTCAATTAATTGATAAAATTCATCTAATACCATGCAGACTACTACTAAGAATAAGACTAAATGTAAAATAGCTGCCAAAATAAACACTGGTGTGGTGTGTGTGTGCAAGCTTAAATCTCACTAGAAGCTGACCGTGTCCAGGAGGAGAGACAGAGGGTGGATCGCCACTTATGAATTTATCAAGCACGGGGTTGATCTTAGGGATAGATAAAATAATAATATTAGGAGGAAAGAGAATATTTGCCATGTGTTTAGAAATAAATAAACAAACAAATAAATGAATAAATACTAGGGGTGTGATAAGATCTTGCGAGATCTAAATGTCACAAGATTTCTTGTGAAGGAGAAAATGATACTGTGAGATCAATATTGTGCAGACACAAGGGGCAGCAGCTCTCCTTACTAAAAACAATGCCGAACTGGAAATTATAAAAGATCACAAAGATGCCCTGAACACTTTAAATTGTTGGTTTGACAGCTAATGAAGAAACGGAGCAGATCTGATCACCGCTCCAACCAATGCTGCCCTCCAATTGAATGCTGCTGTTAGAAACCTGTGCAGTGTCTGTGGGGAACATACAGTGTTTATTTAGTCCATGTATGAGCGCAGACTCGCTCATAGTGCCAGAATCTGTGGCTTTGTAACTTTCATTCCGTTGCTGCTTTGACATTTCTCTCTTGTCTCACCGTCCTTCAGTCACACATCCATCAGCTGTTGGCTGTGCTATCATCAATTAGAAGCTTTACATGAGTAGCGCAAGTCCGCCAGGACATATTCTTACATTTTTACATACTGTGGTGCAATTTGTGGGAGTATTTTTATTTGCTTTACATCAATATAACCCTTATATCCCAAGTTTTAATAATATGTGTTGACGTATGTCTTAACTACCACAATAAATTGCTTAAAATTTCAATAATCCTAAAAAAAAAAAATAACATTGTTTATGTTTTTCTCACATATATTTCACAATACAGAAATTGCACAGCTGTATCCCTCAAATTTGTAAATGTAAAAAAGTTGCACAGTATCCTTTGGAACCACAGGAAATTTATTTAGAGTCTGTACATATCTTGCTTTGGGAGATATAGTCAATTTTGCAACCTGTAAAAAAAAAAACAAAACAAAACAAAAAACAGCCAGATGAGTAGTTGGACTCTTCATCTGACGCTTTAATTAGTTTGAAAGCTTCACGCCAGCTGTAAAACTGTTTGCACAACCAGGTGTCTGTGAATCCATAACTACATAAGTGTGTCAAAAGTGTGTGTGGGTAGTGTGTCTGAGTTGTTTTGTGGAAAAAGTAGGGAAAATATGCAATTTCCTGTTGTTGGGGGGAGGGGGGCTATCAGGTAAGGACACATAAGAATCATGTGACAGGTCATGCCCTCAACGTGATGACGTTTATTTCAATGTAGGAAGTGCTGCAAATACCCATGGTCTCATTTATAAAGAATTTTGTTATGTGTGCTTTATTGTGTATCTTTAAAAACCATCACTGCAACAAAAAAGCGCTCTGAAACATGGTGAATGTGTGAAATGTTAGTGAAACTCCCCAGATTTTATATGCAAAAAAGAATGATCCATCTAACTATCCGGTTTCAAAACTACCGCCAATCAAAGATAAATATGCTAATCGTAGCACCGGCGCTACGCTGGGTTCTATAGAGTTAAACACACCCTGTTTGTTGTATGTCAGCAGACAGAGCAGAGACACACACTCGCTCACCAACACACACAAATTAACACACACGCTCATTTGTGCGTCGTGTGAAAAACTGTCAAAGCTCGTATGAGAAAAAAGACTATAAAACGATAAAATAATCTGATTCTCTAAATTACAGCAAATCTCCACCTTCAGTCACAGGTCATGGGTCATGGGTCCTTCCAGCAGGATGATAACCCAATACACACAGAGCTAAAAACAGCCAAGAATTGCTAAGAACAAAACACTGGACTATTCCGAGGCCCTGATCTAAATCCTATTGAACACCTTTGAAACATGCAGTCTGGAGAAGACACCCTTCAAACCTGAGACAGTTGGAGTGGTTTGCTCACGAGGAGTGGGTCAGAATACCCGTGGACAGGTGCAGAAGTCTCAGTGAAAGTTACATGATTGCAGCGATTGCCTCAAAAGGTTGTGCAACAAAATATTAAGTTAAAGGTACCATCATTTTGTCCAGGCCTTTTCATTAGTTTGTCTATCAAAATGATTCTGTGGAACCACAATCTTATGTCTGTGCCTCCGTACACTCTGCATCTGCACTAATAACTACAAAGTGCCCCAACTGAGGCTCTTCTTGCCTAATGATTGGCTCTGCAGCCTTTTAGGGGGCTGCTGATTTTTGGATGCACACACAGAATTCTCCAATTCATGCTCAGAAGGCTCAAAGCCAGAAAAGTTTGATCCGAAAGAAAGCCAAAAGACTTTTAAAAACAAGCATCCTACTCTCCACCAGAGAGTGGATACTTCTGTTATAAAGAATTATCACTTCAGCCAAAATTTCAAACTCTAGTGCTGAAAATCCTGGCAGAAATACGCCTGGTTTGTTTATAACCACAGATGAAAAGATCATTTTAACAGCTGATCTGTCTTCACAGTAGTTAAAAGTAGAATAAACCTGCCAGGGATAAGAGTAGCCAAGTGTCACCTCAGTGGCCCTAAATCTCCTGAAATAACCACATTAAACTCCGGTTTGACACCACAATGAAGGATTTAAAATCATGTTTTCCTCTGTTGTTATGGACTCACACAGTTTCTTTTTCTTAGCTTTAGGTTGTGTTCGCAGATGAAAGGCGACAGGCAAAAGCTTACAGCCTGTGTGGGTGAAAGTTGTCTTTCCAGCTGGCTAAGCATCCAGTCATTCGCTCCATCCATCTGTCAGGCCTGTCCCCAGCGGCTTCACTGAGGGCTCGCTCTCTCTCCCGCTCTCTCTCCGGCCCGCGATTGTTCAGTGATCCGGATGCCGGTCAGCCGCTCCCTCTCTGCTCCACGTGTGTCGGCGAGGAGGCCGGAGAGCAGAGACACTGAGGCAGCAGCATCGCTCCGTGTGTTTACATCCAGCAAATTAACACAAACATGGCAGGGGGATATGAGAGGCTGCCAGGGGTCTGAACCCAGCAGCTACTGACACTTACATCACGCTTAACACGCACACTATTTTACACACCCACGCACTCAGAGGAGGGTGAAACGGCAAACTGCTCGTGTGGCTTTTGAACTGATGCTGGTACTGTCAGGTCTCAGCCTGTCAGAGAGGGAGGATGAGAGAAGTAGGCCTGTCCTCTTACAGATTACGCAGGACAGCTACAATCATTTCAATTTAACACTGCATTTAAAAGTGGACATTAATAAAGTGTTAATTATCTCCATAATAAAACTGAAGTAGCTGAGCCAACTGAGCTACAGTTTCTCTTACCATGACTACCATACCTTGATTCTTGAAAATGGGTTAAAGCAGAGGTTCTCAACCTTTTTAGCCAGAGACTGGGGACCCCCGCTGTACCTGAAGGTGGCTGAACACAGCCATGAACATTCAAGAACAGTCATGTGCAGACAAGACCGTCTATTAGGGGGGGAAATGGGAATCATGGTCCACTGTAAAGTTAAGCTGTGATACATGCTTATCAAAGAAACAAATACATTTTTAATTCATTTGTGTAGTGGGTAGTCCTCTTAAAAATGCTAATTCTTTTGTTAAAAACAGAATTAAGATATGTTAAAAATAGCTGAAATGGGTTTATAATGGCAAAAAAATAGTGGAAAAGGTGGTGAAATTGGATATTAAAATAGCAGATATAGGTTACAAGTGCCAACAATTAGACAACAGGCATATTAGGTGGTAAGAGGGGATTAAAAAGTGGCTGAAATGGTGTTAAAGTGCAAAAAAATAGGTGGAAATTTATCTAAATGGAATGAAAAATGCATATAAACTGTCAAAAAAGGGTAAGTTGAGGCAGAAATTGGAAGAAGTGGGTTAAACTGACAAAAATGGGCATATCAAATTGTGAAATGTGGCGTAAATAGTGGTAAAGAGGGGTTAATTGTGGGACAACAGAGCCAACAACAGACACAGAGTGGCAAGATTTGGTTTAGAGGTGGCAAAACCAGACAGAAAAAAGTGGTGGAAAGGGCTTAAGAGTTTAGAAAAATGGGTTTTAAGTTGCAAAAATGTGTTAAAATTTGGCAAAATTGGTTAAAAGTGGCAACAGTGTAATTTAAAAAATATTCTTAGTTCTCTAAGACATCTGGAGACCCCAACTTAGTGTCTCACCCAATAGGGTCCCCGACCCTAACGTTGAGAACCAATATTGTCATAACTTACATGCAGTGTTGATTTTGTCGACTAAAACTATGACTAAAAATGTTCGTTGACAACCTTTTTTTCATGACAAAAACTCGACTAAGACTAACAAAAGCACATTTGTGATGACTAAAACTGACAAAAAGTAAGTGTACTTTTCATCAGGGTGACTAAAACTAGACTAAAATGTAATTTAGTTTTTGTAAGACATTCAAAATCCATGATATTTCTCTACTGTGGGTAAATCTGTCAAAAACAATGCATCCGTAGCTATTCTCCCTCTCAGCTACAAAGCAGGGACCCAAAGTTTGTCAGGGTGCAGAGAACACACTACCATGACTTGGTGCCAGATTTAGGCAAGAGAATAAATGCTTGGACTAAAAGTAAAGACTAAAATGTGAAAACTTTTTATGGACTACAACTAGACTCAAACTAAAAAGGGTAGAAATGACTAGCATGTTAAAAAAGTTTTTAAAAGACATTTCATCTAAAGACTAACACTAAAATTAAAAATAGCTGCCAAAATGAACTCTGCTTACATGCACACTGTAGTGAAAAAATATAATGAATCTTAAATATCCAACAGTCTAGTCTAACATTTTAGCTTAGTTTGAGTCTCCTCGATTAAAATGAAACTAACTTTGTGCCAGTTATTTTTTTTCTCCAAAGATCTATTTTCAGTCTAGTTTTCCTCATGGAAAAAAGACATGCTCAGTAGCTTCTGCAGCACGAACACAACCCTGTAGTCCGCCATTATTGTTTTGGCCCAACCCACGCAGGCGCCTTAAGAGAGCTACGCTATGTGTGACGTAATCGTTTCAAAAAAGATGCGGATAGTCGTTCACATGGAGACGAAATGGTAGTCTTTTACTTATTTATGCACTCTGGGACCCGTTTTCAAAAAGTAGACTATCGTTTACAATCACCCAAAACACCATTTTCGTTCACACAGTCAGGACTTCTTTTGTGTTGTGGATGTGTCAATGATGACCAAATTGGAGTCATTTACACCATTTTCAGCACATTTAGACAATAAAAAGTTTTAAAAGAAAGGATTAATTAACATAGACTTCAGTACCAAATATTTCCAGCTGTGCAAAAAAATGTGTGGTATCATCATATGTTGAATTTCTGGATAAAATCTGCCATCTCTGCAGAGGCTTTGTTAGCCTGTGAATCATGACACTAATGTTAAAATTGCTGCAGTTGGTAAAAACAAGAGATAAAGGCTATTAATTAAAAGAATATTGCAAACTGGATTTGTATTTTCCTTCTCAAAAAAAGACAATTTCAGGATGAATCAGTGCATGAAAATACACCAGAACACAGAACATTAAGTGGTAGACCTCAAAAGAAGTACCCCCATTAAAACAAAGCATGAAGCCTAACTGACACCTGTGTGACTCCTCATATTAGCTTACAATGGAACAAGTGTGGCACAGAGGCCTGAATCTTAGTCGTCCCTTCTACTGAGCTGAGGCTTGTGCAACCCAGTTGTAACAAAATGTTTAAATAGCAATGAGATCAGGGGTCTGTGCATTTGAGCATCATCTGCTCTGATTCCAGAGATAAGAAAATGTAAAAATTCTCCAAGAATGCATGCATGCACCAGCAGACTCAACTCTATTGCAGATTTTACAACACAAAGAAGCCTGTAGAGGAACTGTGAGGATGTCTCTCTTGGTGGTCCATAAGGAAATCTCTGGGTTTAGACACACTTGGGGAATAAGATCTGCTAAATTACCGTCCTGCTCTTACAGCCCCCTTGTCTGTTTAAGCATCAAATATTTCAGCTAAACTGTACAATCGTCCACTTTGAAGCTACACATAAGAAGACACACAAGAAGCCCCGCAAAACCACTTAGCTGCTGGTGAACAAACACATCTAACGGAGTGAAAATCTGACTAGTCAAGCTACTTTACTCCCTCTAAGCTTCTGTTGTCTCCTCTGTGGCGGAGGCTTTTGTCTGACAGATGTTTACAGGGGCTGGGCGATGTTTCCTCGCCGCGCGCTGCCTGGGAAAACATCTGGAGTTTGCAGGGATTTGCCAGTAATCCCTTTGGCAAGCTGTGGAGCGCTCTGCTAGAATTTCAATGTGTCTGTAAAGTACGCAAGCCTTTATGGAAAAAAAAAAAAAAAAAAAAAGCAAACTGACAGGGCCTGCTTGGCGACAAGCCTCGGCGGGGTCAACAGTTCCATAAGCTCCTTACCGCCGCAGCTTTTAAGCATAAATAAATTAAAGAGGCTCAGCTCAAATGGCTCCAATAAACTCTCATTAAAGTCCTCCAGGCGTGGATGGATGGGCCGAGGGATAAAACTTTCATGCAGATAAACTCATTCATTATTTGATGAAAGGAAACAGCTTCAGCCACGTCGGGACGGTTACACTGGAGGAATCTTACGAAGCAAACACAAGAAGAAAATCAGTGAATAATAGTCTCCCAATAGATTTCTAATAGAGGGTTTTATTCTATAGGAATTTTCCAGCCTACATGCAGGAATGTGTAGCATTGATTCAACCTTTCCTCTGACTTTATACCACCCAAGAGACGTTTCTCCACCATGTTTCTCTCATGCATCATACTAATCAGAGAGTGCAATAAGACTTAATGATAACCCGGAGCCCACTCTCTGTTTTCACAATCATTATAGTCATTATGCTCACCCCCTTCTATCCAACAAACCAGGGCCTGCACACAAGCCCAGAGATGTAAATACGCACTGGATCTACAATCCTCAGTCCTTCTTTCTTTGGAGGAACATGAAGAGAGCTCCAACAGTCACTGGTGTTTCATACAGCTGATTGGTCATTCAGTGCTAAAAATGTAGCAAAATTTATCACAGAGCTGCACAATTTATGAGTTAATTGGTTCATCCTGAATCCCAAAAAAGTTGGGGCGCTGTGTAAAATGTAAATTAAAAGAGAATGCAATGATTTGCAAATCTCATAAGCCCATCTGGATTCAGAAAACAACATAAACGGCATATCAGATGTTGAAACTAAGACATTTTACCATTCCTGAAAAATATTAGCTCATTTTGAATTTGATGGCAGCAACACATCTCAAAATAGTTGGGACAGGGCCCTGTTTATCTTATTCATCCCCTCTTCTTTTGACAACAATCTGCAAACATCTAAGATGTGAGGAGACCAGCTGCTGGAGCTTTGGGACAGGAATGTTGTCCCATTCTTGAAATGCTAAAATGATCATTTATGAGCCAGGATTTATGGAAAGCTGCCAAACAATGCAAGAATCAATGCAATTATTATTATTTTTTTTCCTTTTTGCTCTATTTTTTTTTTAACATATAGTAACAGCTGGTTACACACTCATCACCTTAAAACTAAAATATAAATAGGTGTAAATATTTATGTAATTAGGGTGCTATTCGATACCTTGTATTGTGAAATGTTACAATCACTAAAATGTTTATTTTCCAAAGCTTTAGACGTTTTAGAGCTTCTCTAACTTTTAACTGAAATACTGCACACATGTGAAAAGAGAACTTTCTAAATTTTACAAAAGGTATCCAGACTAACCTCCAATTTCCACATAAAGTGACCGCGCCGCGATCCGCTGGCGAATCATACTGCGGGGACAAATCGCTCACTCTCTAGTCAATCCGAGCAATTCCACAGCCGGCACTCCAGTCTGGCAGCGGCGGATGCATGGAGTGCCACTTTGTTAGAGATACGCTGCAGGTCTATTTTCAGTGCTGGCTGCTGCCAAACCACGTCAATACCCGTCGACCAGCAGAGGTGTCAAGTAACTAAGTACAAATACTTCGTTACCTTACTTAAGTAGAAATTTTGGGTATCTATACTTTGCTGGAGTAATTATTTTTCAACCTTCTTTTTACTTCTACTCCTTACATTTTCAAGCAATTATCTGTACTTTCTACTCCTTACATTTTAAAAATAGCCTCATTACTCCTATTTACTTCCATTGCACCTGCTCACGTGACACAAATCCCGTCACACTACAGCAAGGAAATAGCAGACGTATGTAGCCTAGTACAAAGATGTCTGTGGCAGAGACTCAAGAGAACTTGAGCTAAATGTCCCAACCAAGCATCAGCGAGGAGGTTGGTAGTACACATATATGGTTCTTAAATGTATTTGCATTGTACTAAAATGTGTTCATTTTCAATGGGCATAAATGCGGCTGAAACAGGTGCATCCCAAATTTCTCAACATTAACATTTTAATATAACATTATAGTCATTATGGCCTTTAGAAAAATGCTTTTTGGGAAGGTTGGGTCATGCACTATAGACCCCTATAGCCTAATCTGTGCACTGCTGCGGTCTAGTGGGCGAGTGTCTTTCCAGATGTATATGCTGCCCACACCATAGGCACCAATGCAACCCCATACCATCAGAGGTGCAGGCTTTTGAACTGTTTACTGTTAACAAGCTGGATGGTCCCTCTTCACTTTAGTCCAAAACATATATTCAAATTTTTACTCATCTGACCACAGAACAGTTTTCCATTTTCCCTTAGTCCATTTTGAAAGAACTGTGGCCCAGATAAGATGGTGTTGTTTCTGGATCTGGGTTCAAAGATGGCCTCCCTGTTTGCATGGTACAACGCTGACTTGCATTTGGTGATGGCATGGCCAACTGTGTTAACTGACAGTTATTTCTAAAACTGTTCCTGAGCCCATGCTGTGATTCCAGTACAAAATCATTCCTGTTTTTAAAGCAGTGAAGCCCGATATTATCATCACCATGAACCTTTACCTAAATCTGGAGGATCACTGAGGTTTCTCTTATAATGATGTCAACTTACAGAATGAAAAGGTACAGTTACAGATTTATGACTGGAGATGATGGGATTATCAGAGTGTTTGCAATTTTTCATTCAGCATTTTTCTGAAACTGTTCCACAAGTTTTAGACACAGTTTTCTGCAGATCTGAGAACATCTGCCTGTCTTTACTTCTGACAAGCTTTGCCTCTCTAAAGTGCTTCTTTTATACCCAGCCATGTTAATGACCTTTTGCCAATTAAGCTTATTAGTTAAAAAGGTCCTCCAGCAGCTTATAATTTGGAACATTTCCAGCCCCGTCCCTACTTTTTTGAGATGTGTTATTACCATCAACTTCAAAATGTGTTAATGATTTTCATGAAATGATAGAATGTCTCAGTGTCAACATCTGATATGTTGCTAATTTTCTACTGTGAATAAAATTTGGGTTTATGAGATTTGCAAATCATTGTATTCTGTCTTTAGTGACATTTTACACGATGTCCCAACTTTTTTGGGATCGGGATCTAATTGTCTTTAAAAAGAGTTTAAGACACTGGCTGTGATGAACCGAGCAGCAGAGAGGGCTCTACGTTCTGAAGAAGCAGAAGAATGATGTAACTGATCTGAGCTGGTGTTTAGTGGAGCAGTCTGAATAAGCCGAAGTTAAAAAAGCCACAGTTTGTTTAAATGTTTGAATAGCATGAGAGGAGCCTGGACTGTGTCATTTTGTAGAAAACATGGTCAGAGTGCTGACATTTGATGCAAAATAAAACAAACTGTAGCTAAATATTTTGATGAGTGCTGGACACCTAACCCTGCTAAACGCAGTGATGTACTGCACATGTGCACTGCTGTGTCATTTCTGGTCTCTCTGCACACAAAGAGAATGCTTCTGTTGATGGAGGATAAACAAAGGGGAACCTGAAACATAAACTATGAGAGAATTACTCCTTATGAGCACTCAAAGTTAGTGTTTTAAGCAACTTCCCAGTCTCATGAGAATAAGTCTTAGAGGGCTTCCATCTATGTAACACCAGTAAACAATAGAAAACAGTCTGACAAAACACCGCAAACAAGATTAGACCTCCTCTTACAAAACAATGACATAGGCATCTCTCTATTTTTTTTTTTTTTTGTTCCTTTAAATACAAGTCTTAATGTGATGTAGTATACAGTTGTGAAAAAGTATTTGCCTCCTTTCTGATTCCTGATTTTTTTGCTTATTTATCACACTTAAATGTTTCAGATCATCAAATCAATTTTAATACATCACAAAGACAACCCAAGTAAATACAAAATGCAGTTTCTAAATGATGATTTTATTTATTAAGGGTAAAGAAAATGAATCAAAAATTCACTTAAATAGAAGCTGTCAGACAAAGTGAAGTAGGCTACAATGCAAAGAAATTCGAGGACAAATGAGAAACAAAGCGATTGAAATCTATCAGTCTGGAAAAGGTTACAAAGCCATTTCCAAGGCTTTGGGACTCCAGTGAACTGCAGTCAGAGCCATTATCCACAAATGGAGAAAACTGGGAACAGTGGTGAACCTTCCTGGGAGTGCTCAGCCAACCAAAATGACTCCAAGAGTGCAACGACGACTCATCCAGGAGGTCACAAAAGAACCCAGAACCACATCCAAAGAACTGCAGGCCTCACTGGCCTCAGTTAAGGTCAGAATTCATGACTCAACCATAATAAAGATACTGGGCAACAATGGCATCATGGGAAAGTTCCAAGACCAAAACCACTGCTGACAAAAAAAGAACACAATGGCTAGTCTCACATTTGACAAGAAACATCTTGATGATCCCCAAGACTTTAGGAGAAATTTTCTGTGGACTGACGAGACAAAAGTTGAACTTTTTGGAAGGTGTGCCGCCCATTACATCTGGAGTAAAAATAACAGAGCATTTGATAAAAAGAACATCATGCAAACAATCAAACATGGTGGTGGCAGTGTGATGGTCTGGGGCTGCTTTGCTGCTTCAGGACCTGGACCACCTGCTGTGATTGATGGAACAATGAATTCTGCTGTCTACCAGAAAATCCTGAAGACGAACGTCTGGCCATCAGTTCATGACCTCAAGCTCAAGTGTTCTTGGGTTATGCAGCAGGACAACAACCCAAAACACACCAGCAAGTCAACCAATGGTTCAAAAAAAATTAAACAACAAAACAAAATTAAGGCTTTGGAGAGGCCAAGTCAAAGTCCAGACTCAAATCCATTTGAGATGCTGTGTTGTGACCTTAAACAGGCAGTTCATGCTGGATAAACCTCCAATATGGCTGAGTTAAAACAATTCTGCGAATAAGAGTGGGACAACCAGTTATTAGGTTCAGGGGACAATTACTTTTTCACATATGGCCAGATAAGTTCGGATTTTTATTTCCCTTAATAAATAAATTCATCATTTAGAAATTGCATTTTGTATTTACTTGGGTTGTCTTTGTGACGTATTAAAAATGATTTGATGATCCGAAACATTGAAGTGTGATAAATATGCAAAAAAATCAGGAATCAAGAAGGGGGCAAATACTTTTTCACAGCACTGTATGTAAGCTCTGCAGTACTTCTACTTTTAATGCTGCCTCATGTAGTAGTAAGCATGAATTCAGTATGAAGTCAGAATTATTTATTTATCAATGGCTGCAATTCCATAAAACTGCTTTCAATCAAATCAAGAACAAAAGATGAAGAGTAGGGACACACACAGCTCAGCTCATAATAAGGGAGAAAACATGTTAAAAGTGTCCCTCATGGTTTGTGCTGCAAGGTATTTGAAAAGCATTCTGGTATCACTCACAGCACAAACCAGGAAGGGCAGGAAGGGTTTTCTCCTCCTTATTATGGAAAATTTATATGAAGAAGTATGCTGCAGAGGTTAGAGTTAGGATTTGGTTCTGGATTTGAGTACCATGACAGTTAGTTAAGGAACAGATTGAGCTGTGAGCTCTGTTTAATCCTAATGACACAGCTTTTTAGGAATCACTAAAGAACTGTTGAACAGTACTTTCCCTGATATATGATCTGCTTTGAGCTAACAGTAAAATCACTGCCCAGAAATGGAAAGATACAACAATAAGTGACACCAACAACCTCTATGAAACAAAAAAATGTGATGCAAATTTTTCATTTCATCAGAAATTAGATATTTTGTCCCAGTTTCCTTCCTGTACACTGAAAAGACTTCATTAAAATGCCCTGAACTCATCTTCCCATGGTCATCCGTCTGACCCTGAGCATCAACAGACCAATCACAGGACACTCAGTGTTCAATTACATCAGTCCAGAGTGAGTCAGGCCGCCGCTGGCCCTGTGTGGGTCTGTGGGCCCATAGCTGACCGACTGGGGGGTCCTGGCACTGACGGAGAGGACAAAGAGCTGTGAGCAGACACAGAGAGCAGGACTTGAGTGTTGTGGAGAATAAAACCCTCCTCCAGCCTCCCTTTCTCTGTCTCTCTTCAGGACATGCAGCCCACACACAGGGGGAGCAATTACCCTTTTTTCCCCAGAGTCACACGACCTCGAGTGCTTGACCCAGAAGCCACCTTGCTCCGTGCCCTTCTCACCCTTTCTCTGCAGAGAGCAGGGGAGGACGGAGGAGGAAAGACAGGCACTCAGTCAAAAATGGCAGCACTTGTTTAAGGTCACTTCCTCTCTGCACGCTGCTGAAAGCGTGCCTGTCAATCAAACGTAATCACACAGAGGACGGCGGCTCCTCCGGCGGGACAGCTGGGAGCAGGAAGAGCCGACGGCGGCGTGTGCCCTTCTTCTTCTTCTCCTCCGACACACACTCGCCTTTTGCTCCAGACTCCCGTAAGCACCGACAAACATATCCTGTTCTTGTTTATACTGTCTTTTACTGGGAACACAGACATGGAGGGAAAACATGGGAGAATAAGAGAGACAGACCACCTCAGAGTGAGAATCACTGCTTCCACTGCAGTTCAACTTTTGTATTTTTATCGTTAAAATACGGGCTGTGGATTCTGAAATACATCCAAGAGATGCAAATGAGACATATTTGTCATTAAATACAGCTTGTAAAAGAGCAGCTCTGCTGTGAAGTCTTTATTGTTTTGCACTTTTTCTTGCCAAGTTCAGAGAAATAAAGATCTCGCCTTCCTCTGTTTCACTTCTCTCCATTATTATCCTCATATATTCTCACTTTAACTTTGACCAAATATAATGGAGATACTCAGAGGAAAAAGAAACATGGCACTGATCTTCTTCCACTTTTACTGAAGAACTTCCAGCCAGCATCCATGCTGTTGTCACGGCTAGTTTAACTCATCTTTATTGTGTCTATGCTCTGTTTAGCAGCCATATTTGTTGGCTTTTTGGCAGGCTCCTCTGATGACAAACACTAGAGTAAAGGTTCCAGTTTTCTCTTAAAAGTCACACAGAGGATTTTGTGTAAAACATAACACATCCCACACAAACAAAACAAGTTTTAGCTGTACTTTTGTGCCCTTTTGAGAAAAAATTGACTTCAAAACAAATTAAAAATCCCTGATTCATAGCTAGAAACGTTATTTTTGGATTTAAAAGAAAAATATGAACTGGCTGTAAAAGGTTTATGATGAGGTAACAAGGTTTAGGAGTGTGTTAATGGAAATTTTTCACCATTCTTCCAGAAGTGCATTTGTGAGGTCACACTGATGGACAAGCAGGCCTGGCTTTCAGTCTCCGCTCTAATTCATCCAAAAGATGTTCTATCGGGTTGAGGTCGGGACTCTGTGCAGGCCATAAACCCCTCTCCACCAAACTTTACGCTTGGCACAATGCAGTCAGACGAGCACAGCTCTCCTGGAAACCGCCAAACCCAGACTCATCCATCAGATTGCCAGATAGAGGAGTGCAATTTGTCATTCCAGAGAACGCATCTCCACTTCTCTAGAGTCCAGTGGTGGCGTGCTTTACACCACTGCATCTGATGCTTTGCATTGCACTTGGTGATGTATGGCTTGGATGCAGCTGCTCGGCCATGGAAACCCATTCCATGAAGCTCTCTACGCACTGTTCTTGAGCTAATCTGAAGGCCACATGAAGTTTGGAAGTCTGTTGTGACGGACGCTGCAGAAAGTTGAAAGGCGACCTCTGCGCACCATGCGCCTCAGCATCCACTGACGGTTGACTGTGGAATATTTAGGATCAAGGAATTTTAATGACTGGACTTGTTGCACAGGTGGCATCCTATCACAGTACCACGCTGGAATTCACTGAGCTCCTGAGAGCGACCCATTCTTTCACAAATGTTTGTACAAACAGTCTGCATGCCTAGGTGCTTGATTTTATACACCTGTGATAGTGATTGGAACACCTGATTTCAATTATGTGGATGGGTGAGTGAATACTTCTGGCAATATAGAGTACAGTAAGTCCACCCCTGCTCCTTAAAGTCTCAATTCACTTTTAAAACTCAGAGAGCTGAGAGAACAAGTCAAAGACATGTACACCATCCTTTATTTCCTTTCTCAATCTATTCCAAGTTCCTTTTTTCACATTAAGATCATGTCATCTTTGATCATGTGACATTTCTAGTCTATATTGATGTTTTTGTTTTTTTTTTTGTGGTAACTTTTCTCACTAGCCTTTTAAATATTAGTCACTATAAACAACTTATTGTACTATACAAATGGGAGTTCTGTGATGTGTGCTGCTGTGATTTATGTCTTACCACAGAGGTGTCCAAACTATGGCCTGGGGGCCAAATGTGGTCCACAATCCATTTTTGATTGGCGGTTGGCAAATGCTAAAATACAATGAAATATGGCCTACATTGTAAAATTAAGCTTGTGCTTGACTGTATTGCACTTCCTAGTTTGAGCTAAGGCCGCCCATAAGAGGAGGTTTAGGAGAGAGATTTCTGGGGCCCAGCCAAATTTGAGGCCCATGGATAATAAACACTCTTATTAAAGCAACATTTTTATGCTCTTGTATCCAGCCTTAAAACAAAATCAAAATGGGTTAAAATGGCAAAAATTGTGTACATGAGGCAAAATGGTCAGTACATGTGGTGAACTAGGATTAAAAAGTGGCAAAATGGGGTAAAAAAGATAAAAATGAGCAATAAAAGGGGTGAAATAAGACAAACAAGAGGACAAAAAGTGGCCTTAATGGGTTCAAAGTGGCAAAAAGAACTGAAAACATGGGCAAAGAGGAAAAAAAAAAGGGTTACAAGTGGCAGATAGTGGGCAAAAAGGTGCATAAGTTGATAAAAATTGATTTAAACTTGGTGATAAAGGATTAAAAGTGGTAATAATGGGTAAATAGAGGCGGAATCGGCAGAAAAGTTGCAAGATATGCATTTAACGTCGCAAAATGGGCAGAAAGATGGTGAAATTTAATTAAAAACTAAAAAAAAAGGGTAGTAAATGTGGTGAAATAAGAAAAATCATTAAAATGATTGGCTAATTACCTTGTCTGAGAACAACTAGCCATTTAAGCATACCTATGCACACTCTAACCTACATTTGAGTGGTTTTACTGTCTTTATTACCCTTGAAAGGAGGTTTATGTCAGTGGCCCAACCATCCTTGTATATTTCTGTATGTGGACCCCTGTAAAATTAGTTTGGACACCCCTGTCTTATATCTTTTTCATCGTTGTGCTGACCTTTGTCTCGTGATTGTGTCACATGACATTTTCTCTGTAATCAAACACCTGTTTTTTATCTGCCTACAATGTCCTGATGAAGACTTGCTAGGAGTCTAAACAGATAGATATCCCTGCTAAAGGATTTTTAGTTACATCAGAGTGCCTTGGATTTTCAGTTTTGACTCCCATCTACATCACAGACTTTATTTGCAAGCAATCTGGCAAGTCATTTTCTTCATTTTGTGTAACAGAAACAGTTTTAAATCCATATGTAATGTTGCACAAAGGAAGATTAATAGGATTAATAGTGCATCTGATGATGCACAAAGGTCAGATGGGGGTCACGAAGTGAAGATCATCAGTTAGGAATCAAAGTGACAATAAAGCTCTAAATGCTTGCGACGCTTTAAGTTATCTGAAAATTTCTACAAACATTAGGAATGATCCCTACACTATACAAAAAGTAATTGCAGACCTTCTATTGCACATCTAGTCAGGTTGATAATCATAATAAAGCTTTTGAAAGAAATGCTGATATACTATAGGTTGTTTGCGATCCTGAATGCTTGATGGGTATATATAGAATGCATTTTAATAATTTGAATATGCACATTATACTTAAAAGATATAAGGTAAATCTGGATGTTTTTGGAGATATGAACAAGCAAATAAGTCAGACACCACCACAACGTGCACTGATGCTTTATAATTCTCGACAAGTTTAGAGTGTGAGGAGGTAGACTCTGACCATAACTTCCCTGTGTTTTATGTCATCAGATATCTTTATTGATCGTGCGGAGTGGACACTTGATGCTGAGTAGAGAATTTGATCAGCCTGAAGGGTCACCACAAACACAAAGAGAGCTGCAGCGTCACACAGAGCTAACCGGCTGAGTGACGTGACGATCGCTGGTGTCTGACGCCTCGCTGGTTTAATGAATGCTTAACTGACTGGAGGTAATTGTAATGCTAGCTCTTCTCATTAGCACAGCTGCTAACGTTTGGAGAAAGTGTAAGCTGCTGGCTCTTAGCTCTGCTTTCACAGTGTAACGTCATCCACTCAGAGGGGAGAAGCACTCAATCACATTACAGGAGCGGACAGATCTGGTGTCCAGACCGTGACATCACAGCGAGCATTAAAACTTTATAACTGCACCGCATCACGAGATGAGGTCATGAACTCTCATGTGTGCAAGTTAATACGGCAAGCTCTACATCAGCCAAACATATACAACACATTTGATCCCAATATGATGCCTAACAATTATAAAAACTACAAACAACCCAGAGAGCAGATAAGAACAAGTCTACCACATCAAACTACAACGTGCAAGACCAATAATACACAATTAAAGAAATGAATACATATAATCAAAGTCAAAAGGACAAACTACATATCATAGATTTATTTTGACTGTAATGTGTTTGACTCCAAAAATGCCACTTTTCTTGAACGTATAACCCTTTAAGCACTGCCACTAGGCTGGACCTAGCTGGGCTGAACAATTTCCAGTTTTTTTGAGAGTCAAGGTTTTAGATTTAATTATTAAGTTATACATGCAATCTCTGCCTTGGGTGAAGGACTTCGAGTATCTTGGGTTCTTGTTTATGAGGGTAAAAGGGAGCAGGAGATTGACAGGTGGATGGTGCTGCGTCATCTGTACTTTGGGTGTTGCACCGTACCGTTGTGGTAAAGAGGGAGCTGAGCCGAAACTCAAACCTCTCCATTTAGCAGTTGATCTACCTCCCAACCCTCAGCTAAAGCCATGAACTCTGGGTAGTGACTGAAAAAATGAGGTTAATGATACAATCAGCTGAAATGAGTTTTCTCTGGAAACTAGTTGCGCTCATCCTTAGAGATTCGGGCATCTGATTAGGATGCCTTCTAGTTGCTTCCCTGTGGAGGTCTTCCAGGCTAGTCCAACTGGGAGATCCCAGGTTAGACCAAGGACTCGCTGGAGGGATATTCATCTCATTTGGCCTGGGAATACCTCTGAATTTCCCAGGAAGAGCTGGGAAATGTCGCTGGGGATGTATGTGCTGACTTGCTTAGCCTGCTGCCGACCCAGAATAAGTGGAAGAAAATTGATGGACGGATGAATGGATGGATACAAACATAAGCCCAGCCCACATGGGCTTACATGACACCAAGAATTTGGACTAGCTAGGGTTATGAATTCTTCTCAATTCTTTCATAGAACAGAAAAAGAGAAATGAGACAAAATAAAGACTGATAAATTATATTAACAACCTTGTCTCCTTCTTCAGGCTCCAGGGACGAAATTTGCAAGTCTAAACGCATCAAATTTAAACAGCTGGTCCACTTCTGGCTTATCAGGTGACTACAGAATTTTTAGAATTTTGACAAGCCACTAAGATCACTCTCTAAGATCATATTTTGTACAATGAAAATGCAAATGGGACTAACTCTCCATTTCGCTAAGCCATAGAGTCTGATTACTCTTGAGATATGTTTTAATTGAACATCCTGACTGGCCAGAGAAAAAAAAGTCAGATCTTAACTGTGCAGCCAATGGTCTTTGACTTCTAGATTAGCAGGCTGCAGTCCTAACATTTGGTTTAATGGGCATACATGTCCTCAGTTTTGGTTTCGACAAAATTTTTCAAGCCATTTTTGATTTGAGCCTCTCTCTCTGTGAGTTATTCCTGGAGATATACAACACATCCACCTCCACAGAAACCGAGTAAATCTCGCTAGCCCAAGGAGAATTACTTACTATGCACCTTAAAAATACTTTATTTCTGACATTTTCATTGGTTGATTCCACAATCAGATCTTTGGCACAAATTTCACCCCTAAAGAGACATTTCACCTCCTTCAATTTGAAAATTCCAGAAGTCAATATTTCATTCCAATTAAATTCAGATCAATTGTTCAGCCCTAGATTCAACGTAGGGTTAGTGGGAACCTTATGCCATAAGATATCATTTACACTGAGCTGGTGCAACAAGCTGCTGTTCTATGGAGTATCTACATTTTTTATGAGTTTTTACACTGACATCCCTGCAGCATGATTCAATATTGGAGATATGTAAGCATCTTTTAGGGTGTAAAGAAGAAAAATAGGATTTTTTTGATCGTGCATTTTGATATTTGCATGCCACAGGTGGTGCAAGTTTTGATTTAAAATAGCGGATTATCTTGAGGCAGCAAAATCTTCTTCACACTGAATGTAAAATCAGCTGTAAACAATATAAAGTGTGAATTCACTCACAGCTTTGTAGCATTAAATCATCTGCAAGGAAATTTTCACACTGTAGCATGAAGTGAAATAAGAGGAATTAAAGAGTTATCACTTAAGAAAGCAGAGCACTTTACCATTTAATAACTGACATTAAACACAGGCTGTTGCAAAGTATAAGGCATTTCTATAACAACGAAAGCTGAAGCCGCTAATAATAGTTGGAGATGTTTTAAGTAAGGCTTTATACATACATAGGTAAATATTCCAACATTTTTTGGAGGCAATCAAGATCAGAACACTTGCAGAAGATGGATCAAGCCTAGTATAGAAAAATCAACCCTCATATTGGCTGTCTTACCTTCTCGTTGTACTTGAACTTGACATAAAACCAGCTGGACTTGATCATCCTCCTGTCGTCTGTTCCTGACTGATTCAGCGTGCCGAGGGGGAAAGTCTCACTCTCCTCTGAACCACACTGATGTTCAGTCGTCTGACTCTGAGATGTTCCTGCTTTCTTATCCTGCTAGTATTTCTGCTACCGTTCCTCTCACCCTCTCGTCTTCCTCCTCTAGTGTTGTGTCGATGTCTGTGTGGCGTGTCGGGCTTGGACGGCTGACAGAAGAGCTCCTCACATGGGCTTCAGCTGTGCTCAGCGGTGGCGGTGGCAGATGCCAGCGGAGGAGAAGTGGTAAACTCTGAAGCCTCCTCCCTCACTGACCTCCCTCTCTCTCCTTCCTCTAACTTTCCTGTCCATCCTCCTCGCTCTCTTTCTCTCCCTCTCTTACTCCTCTTTTTTGTGTAATTTTTCCTTTTTTCACTCAGTGTCTCCCCCCAGTGCCTCCTGCTGCTCTCTTTTCATGCCGCCCCGGCCCGACCTCGTTTAACCCTCTTTCTGTATCTGTTTCATTCAGTGGTTCCTGTGCCCTCTGTGAAGTAACACTGTCTGCTTTATTATTTCAGCAGACAGCAGACACTGATGCTGCTCTGACCCTGAAGGCGCCGTGTTCCCACAAGCTAAATAAACTGTGACGGATGAACAAATGTGCCTCCAAAATGCGCTGTCAAAGTCGCTTATGTCCACATCAGATTGGATACAGCTCAGCTCTGCATGACAATGTCAAATATTTTACAAGTGCTGCAAAAATGATTGTTGTGAGTGTGATGATATGACTATCTCCAAAAAAGTCAAACACTGCTACACTTGCTGGCAATTCAACTTTAAAAAAAATGATCCTGAAATACACCCTCTCTTCTGGGCTTTCAACATAACCCAGTCATAGTTTTACAAATTTGGCTCTTTTACAAAAAAAAAAGTCAGTTCAGTTACATTTTTGTAATTATAAGACATTATTTATTTTAACATTACATTTCTCTTAAAAACAGACTTACATTTAAACCTACTATAAGCATCTCTTGGCAGGGTAGAAGCAGGGAAACCAACCAAGATAGTTTCATAATTTCAGATTTTGTCATAATCAATCAGCATGTCTGGAGATTTAAATAATCAATCTAACCTGCTACTGTGTGTGTAATTATGCACGGATGCACAGCTGGAGGCTGGAGGCTCATGCAGAGCTCTAAAATGTAAGAATATTGACTGATGTTTGGCAAGAAAGCCATTCAGAATAGACAGAGAAACCATTTTATAGGCTCCTGGACATTTCAGGTTTTCTGTGGTCTCCTTTAAAGCTCTCATCAGAAGCCTCGACTGTCAGAAGGCATATCACTGTCCAGCACTCATAATTAGTCCACAATAATAATTATACCTGAACCTGAGGTATCACAGCCACCCTCCTCTCAGTCTGGAGCAGGTTTAGGCTGGCCTCCATTTGTTCACATGCTTTTGTTGTCCCCATCTTAAGAGCTGACCTTGTTTTTCATAGAAAAACCTAAATGTAATGAATGTTTATTATACTGTCATCTAAATATTAAGAGTTGTGATGATATCATATACAAGTTATTCATCACAGTTGAGTTAAATATTTAGATATCAGCTGGATTTCAGCTGCCCAACAACACTGTTAACCCAAGCTGTGATTTTCTTCCACAAACTGTGTTTCTGATGCTTTGATGTCACTTTTTAGGTTGAAAAGGGGGCGAGGCCAGCTGAACTATCAATAAACAGGGGTATTTTTTATTTAAATGATTTTTTATTTTCAGCCAGACATCGTGTTTTTGATAACTTTGATGCCACTTTTTAGACTGAAAAGGAGGCGAAGCCAGCTGAAACGTCAATATATGTGGGCATATTGTTTAAATGATTGTTTTAAGCCACACTAGGTGTTTCTGATTATTTAAATGCCACTTTTAAGGTTGAAAAGTGGGTGAGGCCAGCTGAACCATAAATACATGGGCATACTATACAAATGATGATTGTTTTAAGCAACACTAGGTGTTTTTCATTACTTTAATACCACTTTTTTAGGTTGAAAAGTGGGTGAGGCCAGCTGAACCATCACTATATATGGGCATATTATTAAAATGATTGTTTTCAGCCACACTTTGTGTTTCTGATTACTTTATTGCCACTGTTTTGGTTAAAAGTGGGTGAGGCCAGCTGAACCATGAATATACATGGGTATATTATTTAAATGATGATTGTTTTCAGCCACACTAGGTGTTTTCATGACTTTAATGCCACTTTCTGGTTATAAGGAGGTGAGGCCGGCTGAACCATCAACATGCAGGGGCATATTATTTACATGGCGATTGCTTTCAGCAGCCATACTCATCAGCAACTGCTCAGTCATACATCATGATTGACCAGATCTTGTTGTAAAATGATTTCTGCACTTTTGTCTTTGCAAGTTGGATAAATGAGGGCCAATTTGAGTGTGACTTCCTTGTTCACCTCTATTTGTCAGACCTGGTACTGACTAGAGACCAGTCAACCTCACCCACCCTACTAGGTGTGTCTGTCAGCTCGTTCCTGACTCAGTCAGTTTAACACTCAGTTTTGTGCAGCGTATCGGTATCAGACTGGCTTTGGTTTACAGCTACATTAGCAACAGCACAGTGACAGAAAACATGTACATCTAAATCTATTGAAGGACAGCCATAAAGGCATGGGATGGGGCATTTAAGCAGGTTTTTAACAGGTACTTGGGAGGGAATTTTACAGTTGTTTCATTACTTGAATATTTGCATGGCATTAAGAATGAATACTGTAAATACAATAAATGTGCTTCTAATAAGACGGTAAGCTTTATTTCCTTGGGTTTCTTTTGTCTGTATTTTCCACTGAAATGAGGCCAATCCTGTGATGCTAGAACAAAAATAACCTCTCCCCTCAACCTCTTAGATGCCTATTTCACCTCAAGGACTCTCCTGCTTCAGTCCCCTGCCAAGAACTCTAAGCTGAGACCAGCTCTCCACTGCCAACGATCAACTTCATTCAACAGCTGACAGCTAAATAAGAGTTACTAATTACTAGTGCATGCCATTGTACCATTTTTTGTTTAAACATTTTGATAATCGGAGACCAGTGGACTTTGAGAACAGGTCTTGGTCACAGTCCAGTTAGTATACTGCCATCAAGTTAAGATTCCTGCCTCAGCACCAGAGGATCAACTAGTCATCAAACACTGAATAACTAAAGTTACTGAAGATATAAACATGTAAGATGACATTATGTAGATATGAGAATAGATGAGTAGCCAACATACCTTGTGGTATATTATTTTATGGTTATACTCTCCGCTGATGTTCAGGCCATCAATTCACCACTTGAGTGTTATAAACCCACTTCTATGTCCTGGTTTCCTCTGCAGGTTGAGCTGCTTCTAAATCACTTAAACTCGAATCCCCTGAGCATTAAAAACTAAACTTGAACTGATGTTTCCACATCTGTCTACACTCCTGCTCCACTCTGACACGAACACATAAATCAGAGACTGTGGCCTTTCTTTGACCAAAATAGGTTTGAATAATGAAACCGCTGAGTAAACAGAGCTGTTCAGGTCACAGCAGGGAGCAGCAAACTGACATCATGATCTGGACCTTTAAAAAACCATTAGCCTGCTGTGAAGGCTTAAAAACTGAAAAGGCCCCAGTGGAGCAGAGACCGGGCCACCCAGACAATGTTTACATTCTGCCACTCCCCTCAGAGCTCAGGGCCCAGATCTCATACACACCACACTGCTGTGTGTATAATCATGTCACCTCTGACTGTGGTTTGACAAGTCTGCCAGCTCAGAGGAGCTGCTGGATCCCTGAGGATTTCACCAAATTAGGCAGCTCCTGAGTTACCCAGAGGAAAGCCATCTATTGTAGGACAGCAGAGGGTTCAAACAAAAAAGATCAGACTCTGTGGTGACAGCAGACCAGCGATCAGACATGGATACATGAGGTGGACGGACATTCACGGAGTATTCAGCCAGCTGCCTGTTACGTCGCCAGAATATATTTTTTTTTCATGCAATTTCAATGCAAATTAAGATTTAAAAGACCAATAAATATTTTTTGGGGAAAAATGCATTTCCCTATTTAAAAACAGCATCCTTTACAGGCAAATTTATTCATTTTTAAATGATATGGTTCTCAAAGTGTGCCCATCATTCTAAAACCATAGCACACTGTAATGATTAATAATTTTTACTTCTTCTGCCTTTTTTGTTTCATGACAGGTCAGGTGAGTGCAAGTTAAGAGACAAATGTTGAGACATGACAAAACCAAGTGTAAAAACTTAAGATAGCAGAGGCAGAGAAAAAAACAAGAAAATAAAACAAATAATAATAATGGTAATAATGATAAATAATATGAGTGTAAAGAAAAGAGAAAAAAAATGAATCAAAACAATAAAATAAAATAAAATAAAATAAAATAAATAGGCCGGAACTACCAACATATGTAGTATATTAGTTAAAGGTATAGTTATCAAGTGTGTGTTCTGGGTGTGGTCATGTAGGTGTGTGTGTGTGCGAGTGTGTGTCGGTGGTAGATGTATCTGCTTCCAGTTTGAGCCTGCACCTTGTGTCTTGAACATTTTTGTGTATGTTTTATTTACTTATTCTGCCTAAAACAGGCAGAAATCGTCTGATATTTCATTTTTTAAAATTTAAACAACATGAATAGGGTATGAACTTAGTTCAAATGTGTACAGCTGGCACTATATCATTTTAAAAAAGACCATAAAAAGCAAATGAGGGATACTAGATTTTATTCAGTTTGCCAAAAGTGAAATTTCTATGCCCACTTGAATGCTATAAATGAGCGTACCAGAATGCCGATGAAACGCTGTGATGCACTTTGGCCCTGCTCCAGAGCGACACCATTCTGGGCACGGCACAGCATAGCCGGCACGGCCAAATTGGTGATGGAAAAGTAAATCAGCATGGCTTGGTTTGGACTGGCGCTCCCTAAAGTCATAGTAGAAAAGCCCCAGTAGTGCTGCAGTGCAAGCACATCAGTAAGATGAACATTGTCTGACATGTTGTGGAGAACGGTTGTGATTGGTTTGTGTTTGATTAGACGCAGTGATTCAGTCAGCTGGTGACAGCCAGGATGTTTGACTTCCATATCCTGCATGAACTAAAGCGAGGCTTCACTCTGTTTAAGGTTTTCGGAATTGAGACAGAAATATTTATAAGCTTGAAAAAAAGAGAAGTGTCTTGTTTACTGGTCTACAGCTCACCTGGTGAATATTATTTCTGGACTATTTTAGTCTGATGTTCCCAGGAGTCTCCAACCCCCCTTCTACCTCTTTGCATCCTTTCACTTCTGATCGTCTCTTCAGAGGCCGGCGGTGGAGTCTTGTCAGGTGGGCTTATCTTTGGCTGCTGGTCTAATCAAAAGAAAAACAAACAGCAGGTTTCCTGGACTCGGGGCTGCCAGAGGCTGGCTTTGTGTTTTGGTGTGTGGGCTGCTTTACATTGTTGCTCCTCTCTTGTTTTCTGCTCTTCTCTCTCTCTCGTCTTCTCACTTTCCGCTCTCCTCGTGTCACCCACGGGGAGTCTGTGGTGCTGTAATGCTAAGTGACAGCCTGCCTGCCTGCTCACTTCCCACACACATGCCTACGCCTGGTCTTGTCCCCCGTGGACATCGCTTTGCCCGGATAACAGAGCTGTAAGAGCTCAGAGGGATGAAATCCACAGAAACTGAAACAAGAAGCTTAGAGTATCTTTCTGCACGGCTCGAGACAACACAGACAGTCAAAGACGGGTGAAAAGATGAAGTCATCGCTCTGGATTTGATGTGTTAAGTACTATAATGTAGTCACTGGAGATTATAAGGTTATCTTCTGATCTGTGGTTAAACAATTAAACACAGCGTGCAAAGAGATCAAATCAGAAGTGTTAACTCTTGGGCAGCAGAGTGGAATAACTCCAGGTCAGGGAACACTGGCTCTCATAAACCAACCATTCTGAAGAAGAAATCTGTTCTTTAAACCATCCTACGCAGCTTTTAAAAAGATTTTACCAAAATTTTATTACCTGTGATTTTATCTTAGCTAAGAACAAAATCTAAGAAGCACTCTTATAAAGATCTGACTGCTGATATGATACAATAAAATGTTTAATTTTGCACTTCTAAGCACTCACATGTGTATAATACACAAATACAGTCTGTAAAATAACTTCACAATGCAAGCTGTCTGCATAATGTGGCTAGAGTTAGCAGTGCCACTGCTGCCAGCTATCGGTCCATTTTGCAGATTACATCCTCACTTCTGAGCTGAACACCGTCACACAATATATGTGAGTATAACCTGACACAGCTTTTGGACAACTTTATCCCCATTTTCTAAATAAATTAGTGCTAAACCATACTGTTCAGTGCTTTATCGGTTAGCAGGTTGTATCTTAGTTAAGAGCATTGTGGCAGCAAGACAGTCAAACAAGTACAGTCAACTTTAGTAGTGGTTGGCTGTGTGCAGTTTAGACAAAGCATTTGACCATAAGGGCCTATAGTGCCACATTATGTAATAACGACGCATTATGTAATAACCCTAACCATAGGACTTAGTGTGGGCTCCAAGGTATGCCCTACCCAACTACCTCGCCCTAACGCTAACACCTAACCTTAACCCTAGGACTTAAGGTGGGCTCCAGGGTATACCCTCCTACCCTGCCCTAACCCTAACCGCTTAGTGGCTTACAAAATGTGGCGTTATTACATAATGTGGCGCTACAGGGCCTGAACTGGTATCGAATGTTAATAATTATTCCAACAGAATTGTTAGTGCAGGCAATAAATAAAATCTGAATTTAGCTGGTTTGCTAGCTAACTGCATTCATCCCAAGTCTAAAGTCATCTGGAATGCATCATTTTCTCATGACAACATGATGCATGGAATTTCTAATGAAAGCACCATCTAAACCAGAGATTTCATTTAATTAATGTGTTTGTAGCAGTTTTTTAATATTCACTACTGGTGCTACAAAATATAATTGAATCGTCCTTTTTGGTGCAATTTGGAGCAGCACTTCATCCACTTTTAAACAAATGAAATTGTTCATAGTGTTTTGATTATTTTTACAGTTTATTCTACTGTGTGTGTTACTAATATCTTGCTTCTTCTCCTCTCACTCCTGCATGCCTTCTGTGTTGGCACACTGCCCTGCAGTCTCATGTCCTCATATGGGCCTAAAAGGGGTGTTTCTCTGTGCTCATTAGGATGAATGTGCAGGTGCTTCCAACTTACAGCCACCTAGCATTCATAAACATAAGAACACATGTAAAAACAATCTAGCAGTTCAGGATCAGATCATGAATCCCACCCTGACGCTGCAGCCGCTAGTCCAGCTGCACATCACATAAGGGCGGCGGGACAAAGCCCTCGTTGCTGGATTAGAAGGAAACCCCTCTGTAGAAAATGTCAGTCAGGTTGGCTGACTCTTGCGGCTCTCAAACCTTTCAAAAATTTTTGGCTAAAACTCAGGCAGTCTTTCTGGGTTGGCCCCTGGAATGGGACTTCTCTTCAGGAGGACTCTTGCATACCTGTGATTCTGAGGGGAATTTCTGGGCTTGTGACTGCCGCTGCTGCCTAGTCTGAGGTGAGGTGCCCTGGCTCTGCCGAGACTAGTCTGGGTGGGTACACCTATAACTGCTCTGGCTGTGCCAATGAGTGCTGCACCGAGTTGCTCACCACTTGTGAGCTTGACCGACTCATTCATTAGGCTCTCTTGCTCTCTTTTGCTGCAGTCTTGTTCTGACAAGGGTGAGTGAACTCTCTGCAAAGTAAGTTCTCACTCCAATCTTGACTCAGTGGTGGGTTCGGTCCACAGAGGTGATACCTTGGTCATCTTTGGGGACTTCAGTGCTACCACTGGCATAGACAGGGAGGACTACAAGGCATGTGCTGGTCTCTACGGCTCTGGACAACGAGATGAAAGATCCTCATTGCTTCTTGACTTTGTCAGCAGTTGGAGCTTGGGGAATGCTGGATCCTGGTTCAAGAGACCTGATTCACAGCGCTGAAATCTACGAAGAAGGAAATCAACCATATACTTGTCAGCACACAAGGAGGCTGCCCAGAGGCTGCAGGGTTTTCAGGAGTGTCCAGTTCTGCAGCAGTGACCACTGGTTTCTGCAACTCTGAAATTGCAGGTAAATTAAAATGATTTCCATCGATCTAGATAATGGTGCGACTCATAATCTGTGACTGAATCTGCTGAAAATCGCACAGTGCATGCCTGGTTTTACAAACTTTCTTCAGAACAAATTTGAGAAAAACCTCAGGAAGATACTGGTGAATGAGGCCCATTGTTCCTGCCTGGATTTATCAGCAGGCAGGAGGAAGAAATGGGTTTTCATGCTCCACTTTTGGACAAGCATCCAACACAGCGATACGTCTCAAAGGTGTGTGCAGTTTGATGATATGTTCCTTTTGATTCCTCCCCTGCTGCATCTCTCCGTCCCATAGCGCCGAACAGAGGAGCAGCTTCAGAAGCTCCGCAGACGCCCCCGAGCTGCCTGCCTGCTCACACTCGCCTCCCTGCAGGAGGAACAGCTTCTCCTGGGAGGTTAAACAACACTTGTGTGAGGCTGTGTTGTGTGGACATGCCTGTGTCTGTGCACTTGACATTGCTGCCTGTGAATGCTCAGCCAAGTGTGTCTTTATTGTGCATGACACATGTGAAACAGAGGAAATGTCTGTGTTTGTTTTGCTTGGTTTAAGCGAGCAGCAGACTCCACTTTCCTGCTTGTTTTTATTTTTTTTCTCCAGATGTTCAACCCGCCCCTGGAGGAGCTGCGATGCCTCAGCTCGGCTCCATTTTTCCATTAAACCTGCTAGAGAAAGTGCGAAGGAGAAAACAAAAAGCCCTCCTGCAAGAACTCCACTTCTTTAAATGCTCTTAGAGGTTGCTTTAATCTTTAAGCTCTCTGGGGCTAACGCAGCTTTGTTCTGGTAAATGCAGCATGAGCGTCTTACAAAATCAAATGTAAGAAGGGAATAGAGACTAAAGAAAGGGCTCCTGGAGAGAAAGCAGAGCAATATTTCTTGCTTTGTCCCCGCACATTAAGTCTCTACCTGGATTAAGAAGGTTATAGAGGGAGGAGAGGAGCGACAGTATCTGGTTACCGCTCTCAGACTTCACCCTCTCTCTCTCTCTCTGTAAATCTGCTGCACGCACAGAGGCAGTGGCCCGACATGGCACGACATGGTGCATGTTTCCTCTCTTCCTCTCTGCGGGCTGTATTGGCCAGCAACACAAAAGGCCATTTCCTGCTCTCTCCACACACAGATATTAGAGATGAAGCTGACTCTCTCTGATGGGGAGATAATACAGGACTGAGCTCCAGCCAGGACACAGCCAGGAAATAACTTCACCCCCCCGCGCCCTCCTCCAGCTAATACCGAGGATTATTGCGCCAGCTTGCCTTAGCACTAATGACTTTTGATGTAACCCAGTGAGGCCGCTCGTATTAAGGTCCATGATGTTCTGTAATGGCTTGAATTGTTTCTCCTGGGAGGAGAGTGCGCTGACTGGCACAAGATTAAATACGATTCTTCTCAAAAAGAGGGACAGTGTGATTTAAAGCTACAATAAGTAACTTTTCCACCTTAAAATGGCCGTTTCATAGGTTATCTGACAGTACATTAACTTTGAACATGGGCAGCAGAGCACAGAGCGCCCTGGTTGCCAGGTTTTACCACCATGTAACTTTGGCAGCAGTGCGTTTGGCTTATGGCAGTGGTTCTAAACCTTTTCAGCCCATGACCCCCAAAATAAAGGTGCCAGAGACCAGGGACCCCCACTGTAGCTGAAGGTGGTTGAACACAGCCATGATCAACTAAGAATAGTCATGTGGAGACAAGGCCGTCCATAAGGGGGGGTAAAGGGGAGAGCTTTCAGGGGCCCAGTCGGGCCCATCTCGACTAGCTTGTAGGCATCTCTGCACATACTGCGAGGTATGGCTATAAAAAACAAAGCTAATGCTTTTATACAAAAATATAGACATAAACATTGTTCAGAGTGGTTCTCCTTCAATGTCCTCCCCTACTAACCTTGCAAAGATGGATACGCCCATTTCTTTGTTTTTCACTGGCAAATCCATCATGCAAAGCTCCCATCTGAACCGTTTAGGCCCGGTTAGAAAGTGACAGGACCAATCAGCGACGGGGGCAGTACTTTCAGGTGCATCAGAGTTGTGATGTAAACACGCAGCAGCAAGAGGGGGTAAAATTATGGAGGAAGAGATTAATGTGGACGCTGCTAAAGCGTCAGTTTTATCAGAACTTGACAACATTTCTTCGTTAAAAGAAGAACAAAGAACAGCAGTGAGTTGTTTTCTTTTCAAAAACGACAAAAGTCGAGTTCTTACATGTCTATAGTCACCGTGTTTGCGTTATTCCTCAGTAGCTGCGCATGTGCAGCCTGCTAGCGGCTACATCACGCGCTTCGTTGCTCTGATTGGCCTGTATAAATGTGACAGAGAACGTTCATCCAATCACACTCCAAGGATTTTTCAAAGCCTCTGCCTTTTCTCAAACGTTTCCTATTGAAGCTTTCCCAAATAGATGTGTAAAACACATCCATCTGGCGTGTCAGGTTACTCCCCTCCCGTATCAATTCATAAAATGACATGCAGGCAGCAAACACTGATATTTCAAGCTTTTTTAACTTTCGGAGAACAAAATGTGCACTACACAGATCAATCTGGGGAATCTGTTGACATTGGAATTAAACACCAGCATCTGGTCAGCAACATGGCCCTTATGCTGTCCTGGCCAGGGTGGGTTTCAGGTAGGACAGGATGTGTGATGCCCCATGCAAAACACAAGACATTTAAAAAAACCTTCAGGTTATATGAAGATTCTGACATCGTCTATTATCTCTCTGTTAGGGTGCATTATCACTACTCTTTTTGAACTCCATAGTTAAATCTTATTTTTCAGCCTCTAGCCGCGTAAGAAGCTGTTTTCTATTACCTTAACACTTACAAAAGTTAAGTGCTGTGATGTAGTGTGTTTACACGTAACCCTGACCTTGAAGGCCTGGCAAATAACTGCAGGTGGATGCCAAAAAGCAAAAAAGAACACATTATGCAAATTCTGGTGTACACAAAACATCACATAGATGCACTGTGTCTGATTTCAGAGCCAGGAACTTCATTTGGAACTCATTTCCAAACACAAGTCAGCGGGCGATTTGGACAGAGGTCTATCTGAGGACGGGGAAATCGACTCCAGAGAGAGATTCTCAGGAGAGAGAAGAGGGAAGTGATTCTGTGATCCAATGACTTACAGATGGAAGAGCCAGTGCCAGCTCCATCATGTTTCACTTCACCTCCTCTTTAACTGAACGCCTTCGCACGAATTCACCCTCTCCTCCTGCGCTGTTGGAGGGGAGCGGCCCACAGAGCCAGCTGTCTGTGCATCGGTCAGTGGATGGATCAGATGAACCCAGGAAACAACCATAAACACACATTAATTGCTCACAGACAGGGCAGAGACCTGGGACTGGGGGAGTTTTAAGGAACAGGATGGCTGACTGATGCTGGCCAGGGCCTGGTTTACATGTTCACCCTGGAAGAAAACACTTACAAATGATTACCAGATAAAACAGGAGAGGGAGGAGTTCGAAAGCAGGAACGAAGAATGAAAATCACAGAGTGAGTCATGAGAAAAACAACTGGAAGTGGTGTAATCACATCCTTCTAGTGTTCACTTAATAACCCACTCAAGATAAGAAAAGAGCTTGACCGAATTCTGTTAAAAGGAAAATGAACAAAGAATCAGTCAGCGGGAGAAAACAAGCTTGTAGACGTCAGATGTCTTTGCTACAGATATGAGCCGAGCTTTTGTTGGTTTGTTACAAATCAGAGGACACAATTTTACATCTTTGGAGTGTAAGAGGAGACATATTCAGTCCTCTACATGTAGTTTATTTTTTGGTTTTGTCCATTCAAGAGAAGAGGTACTTTCTTCAGCAGGACTGGAAGAGAAACGGCCCATGGCTATTAAATGTTTGTGATGGGGAAAGACTGACCAACAACTGCTATGAGATATAGACTGGAGATTGACTGGGACATTTAGCTGGTTTTGCTCAGGACACGTGATGTGATGAGATTACATTTTACACTATTTTCAACTTTGATAACAAAACATGACTGGAAAAGTTGCCTTTTTATTGGATTGCAATTCATAAAGTATCAGCAGATCAATTTCAAAATGTTTTAATATCTAAAACCCTCCTGCTGAATATCTGCCTGGTAGGTATTTTTGAGTCATGAATCAGTCTGTGCATTTTAACAGCACTTCAAATCAAATATCCATGCACTTTAAAAGAAGATTAAGACATGAGTCGAGCAAAACCCAGACAAAAAAGACACACACAGCACAACCAACATGGTGCACAATGTATCAAGTTGCAACATAAGCTGCAAAGCTAATGATAAATTATACAAGGAGCATGCATTGTTAAAAATATTACTGTAATGTCACAATACATTACTGGCTCATAATTGATGTAGATTCACAGAAAAATACTGGTATTAATTTACTTTTATGTGAATAGAAATTAGAGTAGTTTATTATAGATTAGTTAGTTCCATCACTGCTGTGAAATAGCAGTGATTTGTTGTAGAATTCCAGTAATTTTCCAGTAATTGGCTGTGCTTTTACAGTGAGCTGACCACAACAAGCAATTGCTTGTAATTTCACTAATTTCCCTTTCTTTACATTTCTGTCTGGAAAACCACTGTGGTGCAGGAGATGGGTCTGTTTGAGGTTTATTTAAAGACAGTTTACAACAACTAGGAAGGGAAGAGCTCCACAAATACAATTTGCTGGACAGGTAAATGCTGTTGTATCAATAAACAGTGAAGTGTGATGTAGATAAAATCTATGTCCAGGCAGGTGAGGAGAAGAGTGAACACATCTACTCTACCAACAGGAGCTCACAGCTGCTCTTGTTTCAATAAAGAAGTCTGATTAAGCTGCTACTTTTCTACATCCTTAACGGCGCTATTGGCTACCGACTCACAGCACACCCGCTGTAAGGATTGTCAACTTTTACCGAAGCATGTGTGGAGAGGAGTGAAAACGTCTTTTTCATCATGACAAGCTTCCACTGTGGCTTTCTGCATTTGTTTTAATAAAGAAATGTGGACCAGTTCTAAAAAAAAAAGTTTCCTAGAAAATACCTAAAGATTTCATAGAAAAACCCCCTAAAATAGAAAAAAAATCCCAAGAAAATATTCAAAATTTTCAATTTAAAAAGTGTTCCGATGAAACTCAGAAAAACAAACCAAAATATCTAAGAAGAAAACTTGAAAATTTCCAAGTTATATTCCCTAAAATATCCAGGAAAAATTGGGAAAAAATCATTAAAAATTCTCTAATTTTTTTCCTAGCCAAGAACTTAATTTTCAATGGACATTCTCCACATTAATATGAAAAATTCTCATAGTAGAAATAACTATGTTGTAGAAAAAACAGAATGCAGTGTCCTCATATGTGGATGCAGGGTCTTAGGAGGTGAGCATCAATTTTAGGCCAAATCATCCAGGCCCAGGTGAGGACAATGCTGTCTCTTTGGGACGCAGCCTTTCATTACCCCTCTCTAATGTATCCTGTATCTTTTCTGCTGTAATTGGGACATAAAACCCTCATCTGACAATGATGTAATGACTCAATACGTGCATGAGTAACCTTTAAAGTTCACCGTGACACATCTCATCACGTCGCTACAGCACAGACTCTGCCAGGTCACAGCTACATGTATAAATACCACTGCATGTCTACTGGATGTGCACCCATTTTCGCTTCTTCTTTGTAGTTATGGGCATAAAAATCATTCTGTGGACCTCCTGCTCTGCCTTTTTAATTCCATGGCAGAGGATAAGTCAGCATGGGACCAGAGGATAATGACCTCCCTGCTATAACACTCATGATGCCTGAGTATGAAGAGGCTGCTGCCCATTACCACAATCCACACAGGGGCTCTTATGTGGGAGCGGCCCCATTAAAAACTTTCAAACAGGCCTGAAAAATAGACCGCATCCCATTACCCACGCTCCTTAGCTACAGCCATTACGGTGGATTGGTGGAGGTTGGGCTACATCTCTTTTAGAGGGGTGAAGAGTACGAATTATCGATCGTAACCTGTGAACTACATGTGTAGCATTGACAGGGGAGATGCATCCGGGCGGGGGGTCGAAGGAGGGAGAGAAAGAGAGAAAGATGTTCTGGGCTAACCTCTGACTCACATCACTTTTACATCCTTCACCTCAAGAAAACAACAACACATCACGCAAACACAAGCTGCTGCATGTGCACGGCGAATGCTCCCTGACACACATTACACCCTCCCCGCCGCTTGGCTTGTTTCTCTGCTGCATTTCTTCTGACACTCTGCTGTGTGAGTGTGTTGTATAGCTGGAGGCAAGTCGGAGGAGCAGAAGATGCAGCATAAAAGCATCAAAGCAGCCATCTCCACCTCGGCTCTTAGCAGGTCAACTCAGACAGATAGCAGAGAAGCAAAGACACTTGAATCAAGGGGAACGGCGGCGAGATGGAAAGGCTATGGGGGGGATATCAAAGTGATCTAAAGCACAGTTAAAAGACATAAAGGTAGATCCTATTAAAGGAGCCATATCGATTGTGTGAACCTCACCTTTCGAGTAAAGGCGAATGTGTATTTCAAAAATAATGATGGCTGCTCTTAACCCTTCAGAGTGTGAGGGCGTTGTGTGATTTTTATTGCATCGCATTGTAGCATGGATCCTGCACAAAGTGGATCTCTTAACTGGGTATCAAACATGAACTCCATGTAGCTAATGGCCCTAACAGTAATAAAAGTATAGCAGCAGAACTGTAATGGCACTTTCTGGGTGAAATCCATTTATAACAATGAAACGGTGAAATAAAGCTGTTAATACGGTAAGGTCAGGCTGTTTTTGACCAGCTCATTAAAAATGCAATACCCTATTGAATGGAGTTTTTCTGTGTACCCCATCCCCCCGACCCCAGAGAAGAAAAAGTGGCACACTGCCATCAAAAATCAACATAGATTTTAATTGTTTCACTGATAAAACAGGCTATACATGCTTTCCTTATCAAAAGACCTTTGTATAAACTATTTAATTACTGCTTTTTCATGGTTTACTCAATCTTCTATATTGTAGTTCTCCACTGATCTAGCCTCAGGACCCACCAACCCCTCTGTGAGAAATCACATCCAGAAAGTTTCAACCAATCAGATTACTTCATTAAAAAAGTACTGCAGCTTTGACTGAAAAAAAGGCAAAACAAAGAAATGGAACAAAACCAACATGTTTACAAAGCATTCATAGATTTTTTGGCTCATTTTTTTTTTTTTTTTTTTACTGGGCACAAATTTGTAACCAACTGAGATCCGTCCCATCACAGAGTTCTGTGTCACACCGAACCACTGTCCTCGTGCATGTATGAGTTCCCCCCACATACTCGTTCTATCAGTCCAATTACATACTCATGGGTTAATTACTGACTCTAAATTGCCCGTAGGTGTGAATGTGAAAGTCTCTCTCTCATCCAGTGACAACTGGGATCAGCCCTGGTGACCCTAAATGGAACAAGTGATAATATCGGATGTATGGAGTGTACAGGCTTTATGAATTTATTCTTTTTTGGAAAAAAAATGTCTAAAATTTGATGCATTTCTTCTTCTCTTTGTACACTGATCATCGACTGGAGGCCTCGGGGGCCACATCAGGCCCCCCACAGCTTCCTCTCTGGCCCCCAGAAGCTCAAATAAACGCAGAAAAAGTGCTGAGAAGAAAATTTACTGCTGTATTTAAGGTATCTTTTCTTTCTCTACATTTCTGATCCTGGCAGACATTTAAACAATAAAAAAGGGAGTTAAACCTTTTTTTTTAAAGATTGGCCTAATGTTTGATAAGTTTTACAAAAATCAAACTATTTCTAACCATTATTAGCAAAAAAAGACGCATGGCAAACTTACTCATAATTCAATTCTGGATGCACAGCCTGATAATTAAAACAAAATATCTTTTCCTTCATGTGTTTTTCACCAATGAAGACGCAGCATATTCACATCAAACTACATGGCAGCTCCAGAAATATGTGGCTTAAATATCTCAATCGCCCCCTAGTGGCTCGCTAAGTAATAGGGATTCAACTGTGTGAAAAGGGACTAAAGGCTAAAAATGAAGTACATTTCAAAGAAAATACATTTATTCAGACAGAATTGTTTCTTTTAATGAGTTAATTTAACCTCAGTGTGTCTGCAAAGACTTGAGCTGGTCCTTGTACAACTGTAGTTAATGACCCCTGTCTCAGTAGAAAGAATTCAAAGTTCTCTGTCTTAAAAGCAACAGTATATAACCTTTCACTTTAAAACAGAAGCTTCCATGTCAATCTAACCATAAAATCTCTTTCAACAGGGATGATGGTGTCTACCTCATTTCCACAGAGAGCCCCAGTCACATGCTTTCAGCGTGATGTAACTACAGGCCATGATTCCCTTGCAAGATTTGCAAACTGTTTGAAGCTAAGACAGAGGATGATGGCGACAGATTTGATCAACTTACCAACCACTGGTGCAGGTGAAACAAAATAAATGTGATTTTTGTGAGTAAACTGCATAAACTGGATCTCGCCTTTTTGCTTATACCTCCTGACTCTGCAGCAGAGTCGAGCTGACCTGAGGTTCAGTTTCAGTTAAATCTGCATTTGAGGACCTGTTAGGAAACTCTAACCAGCCCTTTTTTATGAGAAAGGTCAGAGATGATGATGGTATTTCCTTTAACAGTTAACAGGCCGTCTTCAAAGGGTGGAGCTTTCTAGGGCCAATGGAGTCAGCAAAATCATGGTCCATCATGAATTTAAAATGTGATAACCATACCTTAATTTATTTCTACCTGAATAATAATCACTCTAAATGATGTAACAAATATCTTTATTCATTTGTGTCATGTGTAGAATAGAGCCTTCTTAAAAATGTAAATTCCTTTTTCTAAAAAAAAAAAAAAAAAAAAAAAAAAAATAAGAATTAAAATGGGTTAAAATGCCGAAAATGGTGAAATTAGATTTTAAAAGTAGCAGAAACTGGTCAGAAATAGCAAAAAATTATATAAAAGTGGCAAAAAATAAACAAAAATGAAAAATGGGTTAAAGTAGCAAAAATGGGCATAACGAAAAGTATAATGTGTTTAAAATGGGCGTTAAAAGGGGCTAATAGTAGCAATGATGGGTCACAGTGGGAAAAATAGCAGGAAAGTGGCAAGAATTGGCTAAGAAGTGGGAAAACAGGCAAAAAGAGTGATGGAAAGGGTTTAAAACTGACAAAAATGGGTTTATGTAGCCAAAATGTGCAAAAAATTGGGAAAAAATGTGGCAAAAAAAGTGATCAAAACTGGTAAAAATTTGTGTCGAGTGGCAGAGTGGGTAAAAAGAGTCAAAATGGGTCCAAATTGTGCAAACATTGATGAGAAGTGGAAAAAATAATGTAAACATTGGATGGGAGAGGTGGTTTAAAAGGAGCAAAAAAAAAAAAAAAAAATCTTTCAGCATAATTACCCAATAATAGTTGACAAACTTATATTTAACTACTGTTATGCATAATTTTCATAAGAACGTGTAAGATATACAGTTTGATAAACATATTTATCTTATTTTTAAAGGCATCTGCCGACCCCCTCTCAGTGTCTCGGGACCACCAAGGGGGTCCCAACCCCCAGTTTGAGAACCATTGATTTAAAGTGATGGATTTGAGTCTCTTTCTAAAATCTATGCACATGTCCTTAGTTTTTGTGACATTTAGGTTTAAAAAGGAGTCATTACACCACTGAATAAAATCATCCACCCCTGGTCAAACCCTGTTTGACTTGACCCTCCTCATTTTTCCTCATGTCATTCAACATTTTCTCTACTCTCGTCTCCAGTTCTATCCGCTGTCCTATCCTCTATATAAGTGAATGAAAAGCCAAAAACATATGTTAAAAGGACATCTCTATATATTAATAATAAAATGTAAAGATTCTGCTCAGACCAAATGTACCTGCTGATGGCACATCGTGTGTCAACAACAAGTTTCAGTAACCTACAACAATCAAAAGAATTTAGTTTCCTGCTGCAATATTTTCTGCTCATTATATCTGGTTAGCTCTGAAGTGTGACATTCAGACACATGGGATATCTGCTTTACACAGAAGAGACAGCCTGGGCTACACACAAACACGCACACACCAAGTACACACGACGCTTCAGGCTTCCGCACTAACAAGCCTGTGTCCCTGCGAGTGGATCCCTGCAGAGTGGCATATTTTTGCAAAAGAAATGATTGTTGTGCATGTGGTCGTGTGGAGAGAGCCCTGCTCGGTTCCATCGTGCCACTGTATAATAAGCTCTACTTATTTTAGCTTCATTATCGCCAAACAGTTCCCCTGCATCACAGAGCATTACAGCAAATTGGCTGTGAGACAGACAGTAATAAGAGAGCGAGAGAGACAGGGAGCATGAGGGTGCGCGTGGGCGTCTATCAGCATGTGTGTCACTGTGTCCACATTAAATGAAGCGCATAGAGCCCACTCTGGCCTGTGGGCTTCAGCTCAGAGGTGTGCACTTTAATGATGGTACACTTTGTTCTGAGCATGCCCTTTAAAAATCAGCTATTTGAGGGTAATATTGGTCCACTTTTTAAAATTGCTGTGCTGCCATTTGTGCCTTACTTTGCCCTTTTTTACATTACAGCTCTCCCTCCTTTGCCCTGAGGAAGCGGGAAAAGTCTGCCCCTTCTGAGCTTTACTGCAGCCAATTAAAAAAGACGAGAACATCCAAGAGCGAAGAAAGACCACAGTCAGAGCAGCCGAAGGTAAAAGGAGAACTCTAGTGGTAAAACGTGCACATCTTCAATGAGATTCCTCCATAAATACATGGGCTCCAAAGCATTCTCCTCAGCTAGCAGCAGAGGGTGCCAGCACATCACAAAAACAGCCCAGTATGCCAGTTATTCAGCACAACTCCAGTCCAGTTTACTCACCTAAAAATACCAGACAAAGAGCGACAGAGACTGAAGCCATTGTTGCTGGGTCTTTTCTTTCCTCTGCTCAGGATTCAATTATTGCATCTTTCCTGGCAGACGCACACAGGCCTCTGTGTCTGGGAGAGGACACGGTCTAGACTTGCTGTGTTTATTCCAGGAAACCAGATAATAGTGTCTCACATGGTGGATTAATATCATCAAGTTAAACCTCTAGGCAATGCATTCGAGTTAAAATGGGACGATTGGTGAAGTCTGGCTCTGAATGAAGATTTTCCTGGGCTTTTTTTCAAAGAGTTGTCAGAGGGTATCAGATTTAACACAGAGAAGTTTCTAGGAGCAAAGTTTGAGTTGAGATGGAAAAGATCATGACATCAACGCTGGACTTAGTAAATCAGATATAACACTAATAGAATAAATGCACAGACCATGCTGTGCTCACACTAATGAGCAATAATGACTCACAACAAGAACAAGAAGACTCAACTTAAGAGTCAGATAAGGTAAAAGAAAGAATTGCATTAACATGGAGTAAACAGCCTGGGGTTTATCTAAATGCCAAGTACACAGCAATATTAAATTTGCTATTTAAATACATTAGAAATCTGACAGTTCTTATGACGTTATCGCCTTCAACTTGATCATAAACTTTAAAAAACACTGGAAAAGTTAAAACCATGAAAAACATTAGGCAATCAAGGGCTTTTGAAGTGTCCACTTGAAGAATGGCAGTTTTTTGCTCTGAGGTCACCACATGGTTAAAAAAAAATATATATATACATCCTAACAACATGTAGCATTAGATGTATTAGCTAACATCAGATGAAGAATAATATTAGCATCAACCACTCCTAAACTTACATTACTTCAGCGTCTCAAAGGGTACAAAAGCAAAGGCATATATCTCTTGTTATCTTCAATTTCCACATGGACGACTGCGCCGAATTGAAGCACAGCGGGCTCGGTCCAACTGAAGGCGAGTGACCTCGCCCACTGGAAGTGAGTCTAGCGAGCGCTGTGCCAAGGCGCACAGCCCTGATCAGCAGAAAGGGATCATGGGAGAACTGCAATTTCACGCAGGAATAGTATGTCAACAGCAGACTATTTTACCTTTTGGGGTTAATTTATCATCCTTTTCGGTCTAGGTCCATGATATTGCTTCCACCATTGGGTGAGGACATTAGGAAGTTAAAAGGTTAATGTTTACTTAAAGGATCCATGGTTTTATGCAAAATTCTTTGGCTAAATGTCCCCAAAAGTTAACTTTTCCTCATCAATTGCACAGTTGAAGCTCTGTGACACACTGACCTCTGTCCCACTGGCCCTTTGCTCTGTTGCAGGATGAGAGGTAATGTTGATATAGTGATGATTTACGACTGGGAGTCCGCGCATCGTGTTGTATTTTGAAAGAACCACATATTCTACGCTTGTGACTTCCTCTTCTGGAGCTTTATGATCGACCGGTAGTGACGCGGTTTGGCAGCGGCTGGCGCTGAAAATAGACCAGCAGCGTATCTAGAAGCATCGGTCCAGGCACACGCCGCTGCCGGTCTGAGCGCCGGCTATGGAAATGCTCTGATGGACTTGAGAGGGAGCTCAGCAGTAGATTTGCCGGCTGTTTGCAGAGCATTCGCTGTATGTGAAAATTGGAGGTTACATATTTACTGACATTTGGGTTTCATAGTATCAAACAATATCAAAGGAAAGGGTTATCTATCTTGTAAAGCATAGCTGGTAAACCTTACTTTTAAAAATCATGCAAACCACAAACTACATGCAACTGCAGAATAGTGCTGTGTCTACAATGTCTAAAAATGCACTGAGAAACAACAAAAGGTTCTGAAAACAGGTCAAAATCACTGTTTTTACTAAACGTAATGCTTTCTGCTACCATGTTGTGTCGTCGTGGCTGGGGTGCGCCGTGAAAGAACAAGTTCCTGAGTTGTAAATACGAATTAGGGAGACATTCTATTTGCCACTTCTGGTCGGAAGTTGAAAAAACAAGTCAGAGTACGAGTTACAATGACAAATTGAATTCAGCGTAATTACCTCTGCCAAGGAGGTTATGATGAGCAGGGTTTGTTAGTTTGTTTGTTAGTGTGTTTGTTAGCAACATAACTCAACAAGTTATAAAGGGATTTTGATGAAATTTTCAGGAACTGTCAGAAATGGCACAAGGAAGAACTGGTTAGATTTTGGGAGTGATCCAGATCACTGTCTGGATCCAGGAATTTTTAAAAGGATTCTTTACTATTGGGAGATAGGGCTAATGGCGGAGGTCTGCGCTCTCTGAGTGCTTTTCTAGTTCCCAGTCGAATCCTTGGAAAAATCTGTGGATTAGGGATGATAATCAAATAGTTTGATTAAAAAGACAAAAAATATTTAGCCCAAGTACCTGGGCCTGGATTTCAAAAACATCAAAAGTTGAAACCAGAGTTGTGTTGTCTTTACAGCAAACTTTGCTGGAGCAAATCCTCAGATGACTCAGACTTAGACATTTCTGCTTCTTTTTCTGTTTGTTTGAGTGCTGCTTTAACTTTGTTACCACCACCTACTGGACAGTGGTGTGAATCAAAGTTGACTTAATGTATGTGGCTCTAGATAGCTATGAGGGTTTATAGTGTAGTTAGCCACAGGTTAGCTTAGACATCATGCTTATAATAAACTTAATTGTCATGCTGTTAAACCATACAGTTGAGCCAGTTGTGCCTTTTGAGTTTAACTGTCCATATTATCGGTGATACTGATCAAGTAAAGTGACAGAATGTTTTATATGGATGGTGGTCAACACTCTAGGTCTGACAAGCACAGAGACAACAGACATTTTGCTCCCCAAAATTCAAACTTTGGCCAACAATGAGTCAAGTCCTTTTAAAGTGTATTTCTTCAGTAAGACATAACTGTGTATGTGAGCTTGGAATTAATAATATATCAGGTTGAATTTACCCCTTAAAACCAACCTTAAGCCATAATGCCACAGTATACTCAGAAGAAAAGCACATTCCTTTGTTCTAACTTTTATAAGCAGATATTCTGAACCCATTTGATGTTTAAAAGAAGATTTACTGTGCCTGTGGCAAACAATGCCCACAGTCTGGGTAAATGACAGATGGCTATTTCTCCCTCCCTGCCCCAGGGTGACAGTAAAACCAGGCTGAAGCTGCCCCCTCCTCAGCCCGCGGTGGCAGAGAGCTGGCAACGTCAGGGGGACAAGGAGGAAGAGAGGAAGACGAAGTCTGGCCCTCCCTGCGGGTCTCTCTGACAAACCGTCTCCATCTGCTAATCTGGGCCAAATCTGACAGTAAACACATTTCACCGTTTCCTTTTATACCCCTCTGTATGTGAATCAGAGCACCAGGAGTACAGCCTGTGTTTATCCAGGAAACACAATACCATTATGTCTGCACTCACTCATGACAAAAAAATCTGATACTGAATGTGTTTGGGAGAGCTAGGGAGAATATCTTTACTTTATAAAGTAAATCCAGTTTTTCTGTAACTTTCATCTATAAGTCTCTTCCTTATCCACTGGCCTGTACAGTCAGAAGATCAATACAGCTTTTTTAGTTGCCCTGGATCCCCGCCTGTGTGTCAGGTTAAGAAAAGCTTCATCTGATGATAGAGCAGCGGAGGCTGAGCTCAAGGTTAAAGGACAATAAGTCTTATCCTCTTCCCTCCAGAGATCTGTCAGGATTCAAGTGGAGGGGCACTTCACAGTGACAGGGGTGTATAACATATGGTGAACTGTGTGAAAACTGAATAACAGAACTGTGCTGCCGGGTGTTTGCATTGTGAGTACATGCGATGCACTGAAATGGAAGGAATGAGTTGTGATGTTTTGTGACAGATGTCAGGCTGTCGGATCTGGCTTAGATCTTGATGTGTTAACAGCTTGTTCAGCCCTACCATGGAATCAGAACAGTGGATGAGAAAGTGACAGGTTCTGGTTTTAGTTTATCTCTTTGTACTCAATCAGCAGCCAGCAATAGTGCAATAGGGCTGCAGTAATAAGATTCATTTAGTAATGAAGTATTCTGTTGATTACTGTGGTGATGAACAGACTTCAGTCAGGCCCACTCTGTAAAGAAACAAACATGATTTGCAGTTATACATGTATACTTATCTCATTATCATCTATATTTGGTGTAGCTGTTCTGGGATCCCCCTGCTCTCCCACGAGCCTACATGAAAAATATCCAGCAGGAACAACACACATTCCTGCCTTTCCTGAACAGAGAAGGCATCAGTGAAAACAAAATGAAAATGACTAAATCAGATGTAGCATAAAGGAGGAGCTGGGGTGGAGGAGGGTTGCAAAACGCAGCCTGCAGAGGGAGCAGCACAATGTAGCCAGGCTAGAGCGCTTCAAATATGGTCGCATGAGTGCGGTAGGCTAACAGAGTAAACCAGAGCAAATCAGCTAGCAGTCAGCTGATGATAGCTTGCGTTAGATCATCTGATCTAAATTTTATGCCTCCTGCCTGATCTAACGCCATACGCTGGATTAATCTGATACGGCTTAAAATGCAGGCACTGGTTTCAGCGAGTGCACAAGTTCATGCATCAATCCGATATCGTTTGGTTTAACTTTATATTGTGCTTCGTTAAGTCATGCTAAATGTTAGCACTATAAACCGTAAATCAATTCTTCTTTGCTGCCAGCAGAATGGCTGCTGTGTGACATTTTTTCTCTGGACGTGATCGTTAAAATGCCTTCCAGACCAGCGCTGTTGTACACGTCAAGAAGTGACACAGGTTATCAAAAGTTAAATAACTTCTGAACCATAAATTGTTGCCTCCTTTTTGTTTATCCTCTTAAAGCTAGCCATTGTTCCTTCCCTTTGATGCTATCGATTATTTGAATCCCATGGGCAGCATTTTCAGCGACCCTGGAACTCGTGTGACATTTCAGGACTTTAGTGATTAAATCCACACCAGTAAACCTGAAGGAGCATCTCTAAACCTAAGCACTGTCATCTTAAAACAAATGAATTAGGTAAAGATCAAAACGCTATTAGAATTTCTTGCTTGTTTATGTTAAAACTTTCTATTCAGGTAGATATTCAAATTTGAAATGCAGTGTACAATTGCTAAAAAGCATTGATTATTAACAGAAAACATGACGTTATTGTAAAGAACTCATCAAAACCAGTTGTACAAAGAGTGGAAAAAAGCTCAACTGGGACGGACAGCTGCATATCATCAGCATAGCTGTACACAGACAGTTTCAATCTATATAAAAGGGGCCATGTGGGGCACAGAGGTTTAAAGGAAAATTAATATCAGCATTAAGGTCATGACAAATTAGTTATGAATAATGGGATGGATCCCAAATGTTAAAATTCAAAATCATAATCTCCCTTTTGACAGTGACTCACTAAAACCCCACACATGTCTGTTTATCAGCTCTGCTCTGTGAAACTTTCAGCTGCAGTGTTTACAAGTGACAACGGTCTCTGATTTTGTTGTGCAGATGTCAAACAACTGCAAGATATGAGACCGTTTCAATCTGGAGTGAATTAGACTTATTTGTTGATTCCAGTACTGTTTGTTTTTCCTGGTCTTCGGGCCTCTTGGACATCTGCAGCTGGTTTTGCAAGCGTTTAATCATGTTTGTGGAGTTGAGATGTTTCAGGGTTGATCTGGCCCACATACGTGTTGCACACTTGTTTTGCAAACAGACAACCGTAGACAACTTCTCTGAGGTCATACAAAGATTGGATATGCATGTTTTGAACTGTTTGGGTCAGATATCTTGTTTACAAAGGTTTAAAAAGGTTATATGTCATGAGTCCCAGCCTGCTTTGCTGTAAGGTAAGGTTTTCGATCAGTTTTAATACCGGGTGCAAGCTGTACCTTAAAAAAACACTCTGTGTTTGCTTTGTGAAAACTTTATGCAAAGCAGCAGCCTACCTGTTTGCTATGCGCAGCTATTGCTTCAAAGTTGATAGCTCAATTTAGAGTGGAGGCCGCTCTCTTACAAAGATGTTTGCTTTCTCCTCCCCTCTGTTTATCCACTTGTAAGTTTTATATCTGAAAGAGACACTTAACTCTGTGAAGGTTATGGAAAAAGGTACTCAACCTAAACAAACGGCCCTGAAAGAACTCCTGTCCATACGGTGCTATAACAATATACAGGCTCCCTTCCTTATTTCTTACATAGCTTTTTGAATATTTTTTTTTACCAAATCATCAAACACATTTTAATATTACACAAAGATAATCAGAGTTAATACAAACTGCATTTTTTTTTTTAAATGATGATTTCATTCACTAACAAAAAAAGCGACCTAACCTTACCTGGCCCTATTTCTCCCTAAATCTAATAACTGCTGTGCCATCCGTCGTGGAAACAACTGCAAGCAAGAATTTTTGATGGCTAGCAAATACTCTTACACATCTCTATGGAGGAATTTTGGTCAAGCTTTCATTGCAGATTTGTTTTTTTAATTTAAATCCAGCCACATTAGAGGGTTCTTGAGCATGAACGGCCTGTTTAACCCTTCAACCCCTAAGTTATTTTTAACCATTTTGTGTCACCTGGACTTTTTGTCTTAAAAAGCTTGTAAAACACCAACCCTGTGATGCACAGTCAAGCTCTAAAAACATTTTTTAGGACAACTTGGACTTTAAGAATTTGTGTACTGCAGTAGTGTCACTTGAATTTATTTAAGGTTTATGAGACTTTAAAGACAAGAGAAAAAACAAAAAGGAAATTAAAACTCTAAAGAGTGTTGCACACAGTAAACATAAAAGATTAAGGTTTTTTTGCATGAACTTATTTTTCCATAATTATTCTATGACAAAAAAATCATCAAAATATTGACATATCTATAAAAATATCCCTTGTACTCTTTTGTGTTGGCTGTATTTGTGCCATTATTCAAAGTAGTTTCTGTCTGCAGAGACACAGAGGGCCACCTCACAGGCTCTCTTTCTCTCTTCCTCTCCATTATGAGCTATTCAGACCGTCTCCTGCATGACTTAAGTGTTAAGACATATGCAGTTTGACAAAGCAAGACGTGACAACAGAACAGCCTGCCATTGGTTGTCACAGCCCATCCAAAAGCATTGTGGGAAACAAAATGGTGTCTAGCATAAGCCACTAGCGGCAGAAACGATCAATGTTGGATTTAAGATGGATAAAAAGATTTTATTGTTGGAGTCACAGGTGTGGATTTAACCTTCAAAGACCCAGGAAAGTCACCCAAGTTCCAGGCTTGCAAATAAAGTTACAGACATCGAAGGTGTGGATGGCGTCATTAGAACGGCAGCAATATCGGTATGACAGTATTTGTCACTGGGTTAAGATTATGCCACAGCATCTCAGTCTAGTTTAAGTCCTGACTTTGACTCTAAAATCTTTTTTTTAAGCCATTCAGAGGTGGATTTCCTTGGGTGTTTTGTATCATGTATCCTGCATGGCTGATACAGAGCAGAATTCATGATTTCATCAATTACGGCAAGTGATCCAAGTCCTAAAGCAACAAAGCAGCCTTAGACCAATACACTGCCACCGCCTTGTTTGACAGTTGGCATGATGTTCTTTTAATGAAATGCTATGTTAGTCTTACTCTAAAAAGTCCACATTTTATAAATGCCATTGTTGCGCAGTCTCTTTCTTATTGTCTAATCAGGAACACTGACCTTTACTGAGTCAAGTGAGGCCTGCAGGTTTTAGATGTTATTCTGGGTTCTTTTTTGACCTCCTAGATGATTTGTCGGTGCGCTCTTGGAGTCATTTTGGTAGGCCAGCCACTCCTGGAAAGGTTCACCACTTTTCCAAGTTTTCTCCATTTGTGGATAATGGCTCTCACTGTGGTTCAATGGAGCCCGAAAGCCTTAGAAATGGCTTTTTAACCGTTTCCAGATTGATAGATGTCAATGAATGTGTTTCTTAAGATCATGGCATGATGTGTTACTTGGTGAGATGTTTAAGCCAGCTTCACTTTGTCTGAAAGGTTCTATTTAAGCTATTTGTTGATTAAGAATTTGTATGATGATCTGAAATCTTTAAATGTGACAAATATGTAAAGGAAGGACTCATGAAGGGGGCAAATGCTTGTTCACAGCACTGAGTTTGGATAAAAATATGCTGTTCCTAAATCAAAGTGTCCTCCATAGCTCTGCTATTTTCAGAGCCCAGCGAATAAAAGCATTACTTATTACAACCAGCATAGTCAGATATCATGTGTATAAATATTTCTGAATGAGCCTTCTGCAGCTAGCTCTTTCTAGCCTCTCTGTTTTATTTTTACACTCTTACTCAGATCTGTTGTCAGATGAAAGGGTAACTCAGGATGACATTACACACAATTAGCTGGTAGACGGCATGTTGTAATTATACAATAATCATGAGAGCACCCTTATCAAAAGCAGCACATCCTGTGAACATTATCCTCCATTTTTTACACTCAATTTCACAGCGGTATGTTAAGTTACATCAGCGGTGGAGGGAGCGTGATCAAGAATCAGAGACCATTCAGTGTGAATAACCAAACACCCATATGGACAAATTACTAAGACGATATGGGACCATGATATCAAAATCAGAGAAACGAGGCAGAAGGGAATCAAGGGAAATTGATTTTCCTTTTACTGAGTCAGGGAAAGTGGATCTGATACAAAGGGAAAAAGGAGATAAAGACTTTCTAGCAATGACTTAACACAAGCAGAAACCAGCTCTCAGATATTCTGTCTTAATGCTGGAGTCATTTTTTCACCAGCTATTAAAACCGTGCTCTCATTTAGGGCATGATGAGGATATACTTATGCTGACTTCAAGAGCTCATCATCAGCTCCTAATTCAGAGTTTGGGAGTCATAAAAAGGACTCGTCATGCATGTAAGTGGTTTCAGTTTGAATTATCTTTAAAAAGAGGACCAAACTATGATTTTTTAAGGCTAGGAGGGAGAGGAGAAAATGTGCAGTTAATCTGGAAAAGATCCTATTATTATCCCACTGAAAATATATTACATGACTGAGCACTCGAACAAGAATGGAAGGGTGAGACAAAGTTCACTGCACATCATTTTCATGACTTTAAAACACAGAATTGAAATCATGAAAGCAGATTCAGAGCCTTCCTCTCCCTGAAAAACTGAAAATTTCATCTGTAATGTATGGTCTTTTATGTGAAATCTTCCAGTCTGAAAAAAAGTATTAAAGAGAAAATAGGACTCAAATGTTTACAGAGTTTCTTGGGTTTTACAAAACTACCCAACTGACTGAAGCCTGCACCACATTGTGTTGCTTTATGAGCTGTAGACAGCTCTGAGAGGATCATAAACCAAACGATTGAAGTGTATGTGGCTTTATGTTGACACAAAGTCGTAGTTATCCCTAAAAAGACTAACCTTGTGAAGCTAATGGATTCACCTGTTTCTGTGTTTCTCACTGGCGAATCCATCCTGCAAAGCTCCCCTCTGAACAGATCGGTCCCGGTAAGAAAGTGACAGGACCAATCAGGAGTAAGAGGCTATACTTTCGGGCATGGCGGAGTCGTGATGTAGCTTCAAGAGGCTGGAGCAATTATGGTGGAAGAGATTAGTGTGAATGCTGCTTTAGTGTCAGTTTTATTAGAACTTGACGACATTTCTTCGTTAAAAGATGAACAAAGAACAGCATTGTCTTTGCAAAAACGACAAAAGTCGTGTACTGATATGCCTATAGTTGCCACAGTCTGTGTATGCAGTTCTCTATGGAGTTTACTCCTCGGCAGCGGTGCATACCTACAACATCACATGATTTTTTTGTTCTGATTGGCCAGTAAAGATGTGACAGACAGAACGTTCATCCAGTCACCCTCCAAGTTTTTTTTTTTTTTTTTTTTTTTCCCAAAGGCTCTGCCCTTTGCCAAACACTGTCTATGGGAGGTTTTCCAGATGGGTGTGTGAAACAAATCCATCTGGCATCAGGGTTAAAAAAAGATAATAATTCCAGAATTTTAAACTTTAATATGGTCCTACTTAAAATCAAACAATATCGGTGTCTTTTTAAGGACCACTGTGACCAAAAGAGAAGTCCTTGTCACCCAGTGGTAGGTAAGAGCTGTTGTCAGTGAACAAAATTTGCAGGTAAACTCCGTTTTTAAAAAAAATTCTTTTGGCCATGCCCTTATTTGGAAAGGAATATGGCAGAGAGACAGGAAACATGGGGAGAGAGACCGGGACAGGACACAAACCAAACAGTATCAAGACCAGGAATCCTCTGCACAGCCTCTGTACCTGGGCATCTCCTCTACCAACAGAGCCAAACCAGCACCCCAAAACTGCAGGAAAACTCCTGAATACTGCTGAAGTTGTACATGAAAAAGGTGCCTCAATATTTGAGCAATTCAGACATTGTGAAGGAGTTTGACCTCCTGACTTTGGTGCTTTATTGATCAGAAATTACCTTCCATTTATCTTTGGTTCCTTTTAATACACTTTATCATTTTATTATTTTAAAATATTTAGTCCTGCAAGTATCAAAGTACAAAACTTTGTGACAACTTTCACTGTAAACAATGTTATGCATATGCTTTGTGCATAGAGGATTAAGTGGGCTTGCGCTTCGAGGTTTTTGAGGTGACGGAAGACACCTTTGCATCTCATCTCATGGACTTAAACTTTAGTTCTTCTGTAAGGTGAGTCATAACAGATGATTTTCTGATTGCTGATTCTGTTTTTTATTGAGGAAAAATGTGAACAAACTGCAACACCGGTAATAGAAGTTTAGTTTTTACGGTGACGTCATACAGCTGACATACCTCTCTGGCTCATATCCAGCTGCGACTGCATTCACATCTCAATCGCACCATACAAAGTTCATTTGAATTTCACCCAAGGACCTGCTCTGAAAGTGGGCCCAGGCTGGCTTGTTTGCATTCACACTGACCAGAATGAACCGGACTTCTGGCTCAAGTGTACCGGGCCCCTAGTGTGAAAGCCACCTGGCGGATACATCTGTATCGGGGATTGACTAACAGGTGGGTTTAATGCGGCTGTTTGCAAGGATGCTTTGGGCCTGGTCCACTTTTCTGACTCTGCCAGATTATTTTTACCTTTCATCCACATTCCAAGAACTGAAGTATGAATTTGCCTGTTGCAAGACTGATCTAAAGTCTGTGATTAGTTTCTGTAATTAATAACAGCAACTTTTCCTTGGGCATGGCATTATTTAACCTCAGCTACGACAAAAAAGTCTCTGATTTTGTGCCAAAATGCAACCAGGAACAGAGCATGATGTCTGTCAAGGCCTTGAGTTTATGAGACAGAGAGTGATGCGATCTAGCTCAATGTCAGAAAGTTAAAATGGTTTTCTTTAATCACAGAGCAGGGATATTGATTATCATCCCATCCTTCAGATCAGCCAAACAGCTGCCCTTCTCCTCGCCTTGAAGGATATGAGTAATGGTGATGAGGATATCAGGATTAGTTTGTTTATTCTGTTTGATGAAAATTAAACAGAATTCTACATCAGAGCCCAGAGGTTGTCTAAGTCAATCTGGGACAAAGTCAACATAGTGGGATAGAATAAGACCTATTTAAAGCCTATTAAGGTGTAAATATCCCACATAAATATTAGAACCCTGCTCTGTTTCCTGTGCATAATAGTGGCAGATATAGTGGCAGTGCCCACCAGGGTTTTGTTAGCTGTAGTCTGCATTTTGTCTGCAAAACGTAGCCATGTTCAGCACAGTACAGGAGAAACAGTGTGGAAAACTGGGCCAAAATCCAGTGGAGTGAATTTTAAAAAGGTTTCAACAAAGTAGAGAGAAAATAATAGCTCACTTAATTCTTTTTTGTTTGCTTTATACTGTATCCAACCCAAAAAGTCCTCATTAAATTTAAACTAGTAAGATCTGGATATGATACAAAAAGGGTAATACTATGTTTTTAACCTCTGATTGGCTTTAATCAATGCTAACATTTGCTATTTTTGGAAGATTAAACTGTTTGTAGAAGCTCTTAAACTGTGCTAATTAATTTCACAGGGTGCTGAGTGAGTGGGAGTCTGTGTCGTCTAAAGCAGCAGGATCTGAAGTGTTCTCTTTTTTTGTTGCTTCTAATGTTTGATTTATGCAACAGCTTGACTTGTCAGAAAACAGAACTGAGTATAAAAAGTGGGATGACATCTTCAAATTAAAAACATATGTTCGCTAGATGGAGACGCCTGTGGAGCAGGGGAGTGAGAGGAGGCCGTCACATCCAACAGATCCACTCCCAAAGTCCACAAATCCCTCCTGTGAGTACTTCTAAAAGACAGAGCCATGTCAGAAAAAAAGGTCAGCCCATGCATCTCACTCAGGATTTTTTAAAACTCTCCAAAAAGCTTGAATAGTCCAGGCCTGTTTAGCTGAGTCACGTCTCAGTCAACGCTCGCTCGTAGTTCGGAGGAGCAGGTCAGCAGGCGGTCACGGATGAAGCACGACTAGAATAAAGTGGTTGAGCGGGGCTCATGCTGAGTATAATACCAGCCCCCGCTATGTCCTTTCCTTAAACTGGAGCTACTTCAACGGTCAGGGTCAGCCCCCGCATGGGAATATTTCACTCCATAAGCCTTTGCTGCCCCTGTAAATACTCCACTCTCCCAGCCAGCACCTGCTCCTTGACCTCCTCGTTTACAGGGGGCAACAATGTGAGGTAAAGAAGTGGGAGGAGGAAAGTCTGAGAGAGCTCTTCTCAAGTGCGTACAGTACATGGATAATAAACTATATAGGCCGTTTTTTTATCTAAGCTTAGCTGAAATCCTGGCTTCACCTAATTGATATTTAAAAAGCAATTATCTGAACAGAGAGCAGGCAGCATTAAAGAGTAGCAGGAGAAGCTGGTTTGGCCAATTATACACCTTATTAAAGCCTATTAGTGAACTGCATGGACAACATAATGGAGGGTATATAGTGTGTGAGAATACTGTATGACTACAGCATGTGGTTCATTATGCTGGGGTTTTACAGATGGTTGTTAATGCAATGTAAATGCTCATATTAGGACCTATCAACTAATCACAAGTGGAATTAAATGTCCTACAAAAAGCTTTACTAGCAGCTTTGTAAGGCAGCCATGTTTCTGACTGGATATGAGCCTCACCAGCAGTGGGAATGACACAATAATGTTAAACAATATGGCCATACTTGAGGATATGCTTTGCATTTAGTGGGTTTTCCTCTGGTGAGTATAAAGGGTGCATGGGAGCCCGCATGAGAAAGGCTTAAAGACCCTGCAGCATCCATGTGTGCTGTGATAGTCGGTAACTGTTTAATTTTTAGTTTTAATTTTCAGATGGAGCATAAAAGAGGAGCTGGGGTGGAGGAGGGTTGCAAAAAGCAGCTTGCTGAGGGAGCAGCAAAATGTAGCCAGGCTAGATCAGTTTAAATATGGCAGCATGAGTGCAATTAGGCAATAGCAGGCTAAGAGTGAATATGTTGGCACTTATCTGACCTCTATTATATGGCAGCTCTTGATTCCCTGGCCTTCCTGAACTAATGCTTTAAACATTTGCATTGTGTTGGCAAAACTCTAGAGCGATATGTGACTGACAAAAGCTCATGGTGTATATTAAGAGCAGCTGGGTAACTAAAAGATCATCTTGCATCAGTGTAATTAACATGCAACACAGTAATTAGGTACAATGTGTGCTCTTCTTTCCCCTAGTTTGGAGAGGGCGACCCTCTTTCTAGGACTAGGAGGAAATCTCTGCACAGCAAACACATGCTGAACATTGCTGGTACTGCTGAAGTGTTGCTGATGAGTTCATAATTGTTTTGTCTCAACCATGAGACAGTCTGTCCAAGTCAGCGCCTGGACACTGACTGTGTTTCAGGAGGACTCTCACACGCCTATGGTCAGCTGGAAAGATAGAGTACCTGGAGGGATGTGGCGTTGCCCTAGCACAGACCTAGGGTTCTTCTGTCTATCAGTTGATATTTTAAAGGTGCCCTTGGCAAAATCAATATACTTTTAAGATAAGAAAGTGTTTTTAAAATCAGCAGCTGAATCAAAGCTGTCTCACTATGATACATAATTCATAAATTAGATACCAACAGGACGTTTAAGTAAAGAAACCAGGTGTAACTTCTTCATGTACCATGTATATGTTGTGCCTTTCCTTTGGAGTGACTGGGATCACACTGAGGTGACAAGGAACCGAAATGAAGCACCAAAATCTGTCTTTTAATTTGGTATAGTAGGTATCAGATATGTTAGTATCGGATTTTGATACTCATCCCTACACAGTCGTGGATGATGGCCATGAGGCAAGAGCAGTACAGGGTGAAGGTTAGCAAAGTGTCGAATCGCCATATTCGCCAGCACCTGACCAAACATTAACACTTGTGATAACAGCAACACAGAGTGTGCTCGCTTTGTAAATCAACCTCTTTTGCACTGTTCCGGGTTTTACATAAGCTGTGTGCCGCCATGGATCAACTCAGTTTGTCCGTAGCCCAGTACTACAGTGATTTGTATTGTAGTAGTGTAACAAAATGTTTAAAGGTGGGTTTTAACAGATGACTTGCTTGTTTTAAATCAAAGGAAGTCCAAAAAGAAGCAGGTGTTAAATGAGCTCAGAGGAGCGGCTATAAACACTATAGTTCTGTACACTAGGTAGCTAGTTATATACTACAAAAATGTTATGACATGTTCTTCACAATAAAAGCCTGTAGCCGTTGTGTGCACCCGTATCAGGAAAAGTGGTGTTGTCAGCAGCTTGACACATCTCAGCAGGGGAGAAATGAAACTTAAATTTGCAGGTGCAGTTACATAAAAATCAGGATCATGATAGCATGTTTCTGGGATCTTATGCACAGACATTATTTCAGTATGCCATCACAGGGTTGTTTAAAGGGAAGACATGATCATGTAGCACCTGCACATGGATTTAAATATGTTACCCCTTTAAAGAAATGTAATTCTGTTTGACAAAGCTGTAACTGCATAAAGCATTAAATATGGTTATAAAAAATTTAGCTCTAGTTTGCAATTTCCTGTCCACGGTGCATACTCTGGGGCTAATCATGCCCTAACATTAGTGCTCATATTTACATTGCACACATCCAGGTCCATCTAACACACCTCACAGAGGCATCGCTGTCAATTAACCCAGACAGGAAGTTAAACATCAGACTGTATAGAGCATTCAGCAAATTTCAGAATTAAACACAATGCAGGGACAGTCACTAAAAATCCTCAGTACTGTATCAAAATGTCAATAACGGCACTAAATGAACAATAAATCAGCAGAGAAAAGGCAAAGTCACTTGTTTTTACATTGGTCTCTTCATTGTGAACTTGTAAATGCAGTCCACAGTGGGGTGTGGTGTTTGCTGGGAAATAAAGTAAAACTATGGCACAGATGGATCCCAGTGCTAACAGATGCTGTGGGGTCTTTAGGTTATATAAAGATGAATATAAATTCAAAGATTTGTTTGACAAAACGCTGTTCTACTAGAGACCTCCTGACCTCTTGAGAAAAGATAAAGTGTGATGTGTGAAGGTCTCTAAGGAAACTCTAAGTGCTCTTTATATGGGCAGCATATGTTTGCTTTACTTTCTAATTCTGTTCATGTTTGATGCTGAAAGTGATGCCAGTTTATTTTATGGTTTGGTAGTGGACATATTTCATCATTAAAGTTGAGATAAGCCTGATTTAAAGAAGAATGACTGTAAACAACACCATTTTTTCACATCAACTTCCATTAAAACAATCTGACAAGTTTAGTGTCTTGATCAAATTGACCAAGGCTGAGGCTACATTTTTTGAGTAAAATTTTAATAATTGCAATTTCGAGGTCTGCAATGTTATACATTTATTTCAGTTCATACTAAAGAACCAAATGGGAGTGTTGGCCTGGATCAAAACTTTGTTCAAGTTGAAGCTGATTATTTGTTGTTGTTTGAAACTCCATGTTAAATGTTTATGTATTTATACTTCTCCAGATTTCATGATGAAAGCTGAGCTGCTGTGATGCAAGTCAGATTTTAGATCTAGTCTAGCTAACCAGCCAGCCTGCCAAGCAGCCAATCAATCAACTAATCAATCAGTTTCAATAGCAACAACACCGAACATAACTGGACTTTCTTCTTTTCTTTGCAGACACAAAATGATCCACTGAAAATTAAATTGTCCTGCATTTGTTCTCAAAAAAAAAAAAAAAAAAAAAACTTTTCCAACAGTCTTGATGTGCATGGATCTGCAGAAATGACTAAAAAACAGAACAATAAACATTCAGGCCTGTAGTCAGCGGTATTGTAATAAAACATTTGCTTGTGCACATACGCTTCCTTTTACAGCTCAGTGAGATGTAAACACTCAGAAAAGGTTTACACATGAACATTTGTGTGAGCAGATGGTGAGCAGGGGGGTCACCCTTAACAACAAAGTGAGTAAATTTCAAGAAATTGTGAGCAGCACAAACAAAACTTTGGAGTCTGCCACTATGGTTATGGTCCACCTAGACATGGACACTGACTACTAATGAATGGTTTCTCATGTGATTCTACACAATTATAATTACATTTGGATGACTAAAGGCAAGTAAACACATTCTGAGTTCACACTGCAGCAGTAAACCAACTTCACAGGTAATGATGTTAGATGATGTTAGATATTGGATTAAAGGGCATTGTGGCAAAAAGGCAGTCGTTATTAGGAACAGCTACAGAGGCTACTAGTGGTGGGCAGCTGCGTCATAGTTTAGACAGATGAACTGGGACTGTGGGCCTAAAATGATTTCAAAAATGTTAACAATTAGTCTGAACAACTCATAATTATTTTGCCGATGACGTAGGGATCAGACTTTAACAGCTTAGCTGACTAATGACACACATAACTAAGAATGGAGCTGTTTCCTCAGAAATGCTTTAACAGGTTTACATGACAACAGAGACAGCGCCAAATTCGCAAATTGTCTAGAAAGTCTAGAAGAAACATCTAAAATGTTGAGTTTACTGGCACTGAGGAGTATCAACAATCAACTTTATTTTTTTTTTAAATGTGATAGTTTGGAAGTCAGAACAAAATGTATGAACGTGATGACTGAAAAGTACGTCATTACAGATGTCCTAGGAGGAAATGCATGCATATGATTACTTGTAAGCATCCTGTGATAACGTGTAAATGTTGGTTGCTTTCTAGAGAAATGTATAACCTGACACACTGGATAGACCGTATCATATATCCATTTCATCTGACAAATTACACACTGATCTGGGAAACCTTCCATATAAAATAACTGGGAAGAGCAGGACAGTTCAAAAAATTATCAGATGGGGATTGGACAATTGATCTATCTTTCACATTCATTATGGGCCAATCAGAGTGACAGACAAAATGAGGTAGTAGACAAGCCCAGCTCTGGCTGTAATACATGCCATACTGCCATAATACATGAAATGTGGAGCGTGTTGTTGGATAAAACTAATGCCAAGGCCAGAAGGAGAAGAGTAAAAACGTCTTTTTTCTGCCAGGAGAAGCCTGGCTACCAGCTCTCCAATGATGCTGATGGTCTGGACCATTTCAGACCTGTACAGATTGGAGCTTTGCAAGATGGATTTGTCTGATGACAGATATGGGATCTAAGCAATCCATCTGCTTTGCGAGGTTAAGAAATGGAATGGTCAGCTCTGTTTTCCCAAGATAATGAGGGAGCGTAGATCTCAAGACAACAACTGAAACGTGGTCACTTTCATAGCAAAACTAGAGATGCATGATGCTGGAGTTTTTACTTTTATCTAACATGCCGATTTTTACAAACTTATTTCATCCAATACTGATAAAACCGATAATCCAATGCCTTTCAGACCTACAATGTTAGTCTCTAAAACACACTTTGCAGTTTAATGATGAACAAATACAATTTGTAGGAATGTTGGTCCTGCTTTAAAATCCACAAACCCGTTTGTAAATGAGGCCAATATTTAAAGCCAGTTTAGGTGGATATATGGTTGTAAACATCATCAGAAGTTCCCATGTCTCCATGAAAATGTACTTTTTAACCAAATATCTGTCAATACTGACATCATGCAGATAATATCATACATTCCTTGGCGATACAGAGTAAAACAGAATCAGTGGATTCCCCTCCTCTCGACCAATGACGGCTGGGATAGGCTCCAGCCCCTTGCGACCCCCAGCAGTATAAGTGGTATGGAAAATGGATGGATGGACGGACAAAAATCTTGACATCACAGATTTTGTTGATACATTTTTGTTTCCAGTCATCCAGTCGCAAACCTTTTTGGGTTCTGACCCAGCAACGAGTGTAAAGAAAAAAGCTGAAATGCAACAAAAGTTTACTGTAATTGGCTGAAACTGGTGCATAGACAGGATCTTAAACTAGGAACGAAGAACGCTGACTGCTGCAGAGGAAATGATTTGTAACAGCTGCATTTTCTAGTGAGATATTAAGAAAAGAGAAGGTTGAGAATCTGCAGGATTCACTGGGTGCCTCACAGCCAGCGTCCTGCTATGAATCTGAGCGAGTACCTGTCCCCTCTTTTATTAATTTCTGTTTCAGTCAACCAAAAGAAATGCTATATCAGAGAGGAGAGGCTTAGAGGGAAGGTAAGGAGAGCCACTCTATAAGTAACACAAAGCCACACTGGGATGATACTCTGGTGAGAAAGCGGGGGTAAGAAATCCTAATCCAAATGGACTTGAACTATCGTTTCATCTGTGGGCCTGTGTTGTAAACTGGAGCAGATTGGATTAGATGTAAGTCTTTCTGAAGTGTTCGGTCTGTGACAGGAGCTGGACAGATGTGATAAAAGCTTCTTCAAACACCTCCGGCCCTCTGCCCACCACTGACTGACAGCTGAGACAGGGCCCGGGCTTTAAGTGGGACCTCACTTTGGTTTAAAGCGCAGCCACTTAATTTTTCACAAATTCACTGTAAGGGCTGTCAAGAGGAAGAGCCAGAGTCAGGATGGACAGTGACAGGAGATGCTGTCTGAATGTGATTTTATAGCTCTGCTCTCCCACAGCAGCTACACAGTGAGATAAAATGACTCCATTTAACAGCTGTGTGAGCGCGTAGTCCAACCCCCCGCCCTCCCTCTGCCTGCCCCCCCCCCTCAGAGGAAAGTGACACTTCAAAAGAAAAGGTTTCTGGATGCCGAGTAAGCAGAGAGAAAGCAAGAGGAAAACATGAAAACGTTTTCAAAGACGTGTTGGCCTAGACTTGTCAAACAGCATCAGGAGTCGCAGCTTAAGACAGGCGGCGGGCGGAGGGGACGCGGTAAACACACAAGTCGTCAGTAGGAGATGTAGACGAGGCGGGAGGATGAGTGTAGTTAGATTTGTGAGGGTGTGAACACGCTGTCAGAGGGCCTAAAGCAGGAGGGAGGCGACTGTAACAAATAAATGTCGATAGAGACTACAGTAACAGCTCTACTGAGAGGGTCCTGGATGTCTAACAATGCCAACATAATCAGAGGAACACGTCTGAGGACAGAGGTGTTGGATCTTTACTGAGGCTGACACGTGTATGTGGTAACATTTAAGCTGTTCTGGCTCAAGACGTTCCTCACAGGCTAGCTGTCACTTTAAGCCATAAGTCAACTAGAGTGTCAAGAGCAAGATAAAAAATTCAGCAAGATAAGATATATACATGTTTTTGTCCATGTACAGTCATGTTTTATATAGTGTCTTGAGGTTACATAGAGAAAAAATGGACAGAATATTGCACAAAACAACAATTTGAAGCAGGAATTTCCAGATCTCTGAAGACTTTATTACAGATTTTTTGCAGATGACATAACGAAGTAGCAGAGCTCTTCCCTTGAGGGGTAAGAAGTGATTTCTGCATATGCTTTGAGATGTTTATGACTTTGTTGTGCAAAAATATAAACCCTCTTAAACCCTTTATTAGGCAAGCGATTATATATGGTAACTTCAGCGGACTTCCAAAATGGCGTTGCTATGCGCCCCAGTGAGGACGACGAATCACGTGACTTCTCTCAGCCATTCGGCAGAGCTGACATTATGTCACAGATAGTGACATCACGCCTACAGACCAATCAGCAGTGCCCCAGAGCTACTCTAACTTCCCTCTTTCCCCGGACAGTGTGAAATAGGGATTTCTTCCCCTACCTCCTCACAGAAAAAGTACAAAAAAATAGAAACTAAGAATGGTAAATTGATGAAAGTCACGCATCATATGTTTGAATAGCTGTGCTAAAGGTGTAGATAGTAGGGGTGTAACGTGTAACATTTTTGAATTACTAGGTTATTTTCATTGATATATTGACATATTTACACCCATCCTATCAACACTAAAATTTCCCAGCCAAATTGAACGCATCATCACACAATCGTGCGTTAGCTTAAGTATGCTAATTAGTGTCTATCCTGCCAATTTCAGCACAGACTTCAGCACTGGATTACTTTTTTAAACAATGGGACCTACTACAACATTTGGGAGAACTTTTCACAGCCCATCTTGGCGGATAAAGAGGTCAGAACAGTGTGAAATCTGAGGATAACTTTACCTATGATGCAGCTGCACACATGATGGAGTCCCCTCTCCCCCTCCTCCGAGGCTGACAGTTGAAGACACTACTGCATTTAGAATTAATTTGTTTCACAAAACCAGAGCACCATTGTTAAAATAAAAAGATCTAAAATTATGGGAATTTCATAAGCGGCTGGTGAGACTTTGTTGTTCCTCCTCGTTACAGTGACGTGCTTGTTTGAGTGGAGCCTTTTCAAATGCTTTGATTGATCCGCTGGACGACGTGCTGTCAGTGACACACCTGCTGAATAACGTCAGCACTACCATTGTCTTTGTCCACTGTTGTATTTTACAGGGAAATAAAGTGTTCCTAAACAGGAAACTTTTATCTGGGAATATTCAGACTGTTGCTGGAAAACATTGCGGGGGATAGAGATGTCTAGGGACACTTACTTTTCCTGCTGCCGCTGAGACCTGATCCTGGATATGCAGAAAAAGATGGATGGATATTCGCTGCCATTGGCTGGATTCTGTTACACAAACTCCCCCTGCTGATCTTTTCAATGGTCCCATCAAAGTTAATTTGCCTCGCAGAGGGGTATCATCAACATCTTATGCTTTTGTTTTGATTTAAAGCCCCCTGGCAGCAGAAATTCTCTCTGTAAACAGAGGGTAGTTGGGTCTGTTTTCTGTACAAAATCAAGCTTTCTGTCAAAGTTTGCAGAGGAAGTTTCCATTACGGTCTCTTTTTTTGTAAATATGCATTCATTGAGTCAAATACCAGGGCTTTTCTGCACTGTGACACTATAAATACACCAAACAGTGTAGTTTTATAAAACCCCATCTGCATGCTGAGCACACGGACCTTTCAGCCTCAGATGTATTAAATATTTACCCGATGATGTCTCGTGTGTCACTGTTACACAAAGACCACAAAACAAGCCGTCATGATTGGATTTGATTTGATCCAGTGCTGTAAACCACCGCTGTGACAGCAACAATTATCCTCCCCTCAGCCGAGACCCCCCACCAGAATGGATTCAGCATCTTATCTGACAATCAGAACATTGCTTTTCTTCAAATCTCTTATTGGCTTAGCGGGTAAGCTTATTAAGGGTGACCCACAAAGCTAAAAAAGCTGAACATTACATTACATTTTCACTGCAGATTGAAAAGCATGTAAGCTTGCCCCCATCCTGACAAAATCAGGGCTTCTATCCAAATATTTACACACACAGGCACGCACACAAACACAACATTAGCAGGCCGGGAGATCTGCCATTAGTGCTGTGAGTCTGATCTCATTACATCTTTGGCCGGCAGCAGGTTGAAACTAGAGTTCAGTCCAGGTAAGAGACGGATGCTGGATGATAGATACGCCTCCAGCAGGCCTCAGGCAGGGCTTCACCATCAGGGCAGGTGGATGGAGGGTCTTCCCTGAGAGATGATTCAGGGAGCCAGAGGCCAGACACCAGAGCCCCCCGGTTGACTGGATGACCGGGTTAGAGCTTCTCAAGGCGGCCTCTTCAAACCCTGGGGCTAGACACCGCTTTAGCTGTCTCCACAGCAATTACGGCTCGCCGCCGGGACAAAGACCAGAGTCTACGGCTCTTTTCTCACACTCGGGTGTGAGTGACAGATGGAGACAGCTGTGATGACAGGCTTTTACTTTATGGTTTTAATAAAAGAACTCAGAGGAAAGACCTGTTCAGTCTGTGCAGCAGATATTCAGAGTCATTTCTCACATTGCCACTGCACTGCATTTATCAAAATGAATTATTTTCTCTATTAAAGCAACACTGTCAAAACTACAAAAACACAGCAAGTATGACTTTGTGTTACGAGTTTCTGTATGCAAATACCGGTCCAAAGAACCACAACATGCTGATCTGCCTTTTAAAGAGAGCCTGATATCCTATAAGACAGCTGATAGCTCCTGATGACAAGATCACACTTTATCCAGAGTTCTTTAATTACTTACAGAGCTTAAAACAAGAACATGAGGATACCATACCTTAAACTTACTGCACATTTTTATCACATTTCTGAGACCATTTTTAAAATATATGATACAGGACTTGGCACTGAAGATTAAACACCCTATAATACACCCAGTACAAAATGTCTTGGTAAGCAGTGCAGGTGTCTTTCCTGTTCTTCAACTACTGCAGTTTTTATTTTTACATCTTAGCACCCAGGGGTGTGCTTGTCACAAACAGAACCCTGCATGGTAAGAGAAAATCACCTTCCTTGATAGATAGTTGTATCTCCCAGATGTATATTTAACAAAAAAAAGGGGGATCACCAGGTCTGATTCTCATCATACACTATATTGCCAAAAGTATTCGCTCACCTGCCTCATATGAACTAAGTGATATCCCATTCTTAATCCATAGGGTTTAATATGATGCCGGTCCACCCATTGCAGCTATAACAGCTTCAACTCTTCCAGGAAGGCTTTCCACAAGGTTTAGGAGTGTTTATTGGAATTTTTGACCATTTTTCCAGAAGCACATTAGTGAGGTCACACACTGATGTTAGATCAGAAGACCTGGCTCTCAGTCTCCGCTCTAATTCATCCCAAAGGTGTTCTGTTGGGTTGAGGTCAGGACTCTGTGCAGGCCAGTCAAGTCCATCCACACCACACTCTCTCATCCATGTCTTTATGGACCTTGCTTTGTGCACTGGTGCACAGTCATGTGGGAACAGGAAAGGGCCATCCCCAAACTGTTCCCACAAAATTGGGAGCATGGAATTGTCCAAAATCTCTTGGTCTGCTGAAGCATTCAGAGTTCTTTTCACTGGAATAAGGGGCCAAGCCCAGCTCCTGAAAAACAACCCCACACCATAATCCACCCTCCACCAAACTCTACATTTGGCACAGTGCAGTCAGACAAGTACCGTTCTCCTGGCAACCACCAAACCCAGACTCATCCATCAGATTGCCAGATGGAGAAGCGGGATTCATCACTCCAGAGAACGCGTCTCCACTGCTCTAGAGTCCAGTGGCGGCGTGCTTTACACCACTGCATCTGACGCTTTGCATTGCACTTGGTGATGTATGGCTTGGATGCAGCTGCTTGGCCATGGATGAAGCTCTCTACGCACTGTTCTTGAGCTAATCTGAAGGCCACATGAAGCTTGGAGGTCTGTGGTGGTTGACTCTGCAGAAAGTTGTTGACCTCTGCACACTATGCGCCTCAGCATCCACTGACCCCGCTCCATCATTTTACATAACCTACCACTTTGTGGCTGAGTTGCTGTCATTCCCAATCACTTCCACTTTGTTATAATACCACTGACAGTTGACTGTGGAATATTTAGGAGCAAGGAAATTTCATGACTGGACTTGTTGCACAGGTGGCATCCTATCACAGAACCACGCTGGAATTCACTGAGCTCCTGAGAGCGACTCATTCTTTCACAAATGTTTGTAGAAACAATCTGCATGCCTAGGCGCTTGATTTTATACCCCTGTGGCCATGGAAGTGATTGGAACTCCTGATTTCAATTATTTGGATGGGTGAGTGAATACTTTTGGCAATATAGTGTACATCCTGTCTAGGCAACGGCATGTTTCCATCCTAAAGGAGCATAAATCGATTGTGCTTTAGACGATCTAACATCTGATCCAGAGTTGAAAATCTTGAAAGTGTTGCTTTGCAAATGCCATCTAACTAGAATCACTGAAAAAATACTGCAATCATGGGAAAATTCAGCCCAATTCTAAACTTTCTTTCTTTTTTTTTTTTTTTTTTTTTTTTTCTTTTCATCCTTAAAGCACTTGACGCTTGGCTGGCCTGTGCAGCCCAGAGAAAAGGTAAGAGCAACTGAAAGACTCTGATAGACTCTTCTCTTTGCAAAAGGCTGGTTGTATCCAAGCCAGGCATCAGTTAAAATGCTGAGCCCTGCAAAAGAAAGGTGCTTCTGTTATCTGAGATTATTGTACATTGATATCACAGATACCATTACTATTAAAAACACCTCAAAACATATGGTAAGTGAGACCTTGTTTTTTATATTGATCAATACAACCAACATTATGCCATCTTATACACTACTACATGATCAGAACTTATTTGAATCTGAGCATCTCTGAACTCTTCTGAGTCTTCTTTAAAGAACTTAGTTGAGGACTTCTGCAGCCTTGATTAGTTCCTTGCATAGTGTATGCAGACATCCTTTGTTTTTGAGTGCAGCAGGTGATACAGTGTGCTGATCTCTCAAAAAGCAGATGGAGCAAAGGTAGGCTTTGGAGTTAACGGTGTATACTTTTTGGATTTGGCCAAAAACCTTTTCTAAGGAGGAGGAGGAGGAGGAGAAGGAGGAGGAGGAGGAGGAGGAGGAGGTCAAGTATGCATGTAGCTGTTATTGACTAAACTGCCCAGGTTCAGAGGTCCAGAGATTTTCTATAACCCTTTAAGTAGAGAGAAATCTTCGACTCACGCTCTGAATGTTTGAAAAGTAACTCTGCAGGGATTTTTCAGAGCAACTTTTCAAGGATCTTCAACATATTGATTGATTTTTTTTTCTTACATTGCATTTGCTGGCCAAGTAATGTGGGAGTTATTGACTCATCAATGATGAGTAAATCTGAGGTCACACAGCAGACTGAGTTTACTGTTTTAGAAAAGCAGATTTATTGTTATGAAAGAGTGGCTGCCTTACACAAACACTGATCTCCACGATTCAAGAACACTTTAGTCCCATATCCAGAAATTAAATCAAATGTCAGGTCATCAACATAGATTTAAGATAACACAATCTCTGCTATGGTATGACCAAATGTAGTGAAAAAAGAAGTGGGACAAATGTAATTGCAGGGTTTTTTTGTTTGATTGTTTTAAAAGAAAAGTGGCTTAAAGGGATCTTTCTGTATCTTTTAAATTGGGTGGTATAAGGTGCTTGGCAATAGTAGCAGCATTAGCCTCCAGTGATCCCAGTGAGCATTGCCCCTTCAAGCAGGAGTTAGTGGAGAAGCTCAGCTATAAAGCATTGCAGATGGGCACAGTTTCACTATGTAATTCAGCAAGTTTAAGGCAAAGATTAGCCAAAAAAATTGGTTCAATTGAACCAACTGTATCAAAGAAGTGTTTTATCCTTCACCCAGAAAGCTTCTGTGTTTTGAACACGCAAGTAGACAGGCATTATACGCAGTATATAGATATACTGAAGCCGATGTTCAAATTGAACAAAAAAAAAAAAAAAAAAAAAACTCCAAAACTTATCAATATAGCAGGGTACAATTGAGCCAGAATTGTTATCCGGACAGTTTTTACCTTAAACTTATTAAATTATGTGATGAAACTATACCCATCTGCTACACTGTATAGCCTAGCTTCCTCTTGTATGACCTGTTTGAAGGGGAAATGCTCTCTGAAATCCCTGGAGTCTAATGCCACTACTATTGACAAGTACTTCAAACAACCCAACTTTAAAAATACTGGAATATCCATTTAAAATACATTAACTAGAGCCTACAATAGCATAATTCAGATGCATCAATGATAAAATGATCAGTGGGTACAGAAAGGGTAAATAAAGGGTGATCATTAGTGCTTGGCAAAAACTTAATGCCATCTCTGCATAAGTCTAGACCAGAGGGACCCCACCCTAAAATGTCTAGATTTGCCTCCACATGCCTGAAAGACAAGCCCACTGCAAGCACATTGTTATTTTCACTGGCAGCATGGACAAGGGCTCAGTAGACAGGGATTCCACTCTCACCCAAGTTAATGTTAAACTTCCTGTGTATCATCTGTTCTTCATCAAGACAGCACAGTGTGCTGCTCTCTCTCATTAAAAATCTATGTCCACTGGTGTGATCACTAGGGTTGTGATCTGAAGCTAACAGTACACGATGCGACAAGATTTGGGTTCACAAAAAAAAGGACAAGACAAGATTTTACATAATTTTTGATAACAAAATAAATGTGTGGATTGTTTGTCTTGTTTTCAACTAGAAACTGCAGATGCAAAGCAATGCAGATCCATTTTGAATGTTTTAACCTGTTATGCTCTTGCACCAATTAAGACTGCTTATTTCATTTCTATGTATTTTTTCCAGTGTTTACTGTTTGTCCACTAGACAGCACAGACATTATTGAAAAGTGTCAGGGGTATCTTTATCAGCAGTTAACAGTAAATTATGTGATTGTCGCTGCTCTGCATCTACGTGGCCTATTGATTTTACAAGACAGTTTTCACCTTAACGTCTCATGAGATCTTGTCACATCCCTATTGATCACCTGCTGATGATCTAACCCTTCCTTCACTATGGGTCAATAATCCCAAAGGGACATCTGAAAAGGGGAATTTATTTGGCATACTCAAAACCACAGTGTTTTAAAAAAATAGATTTATTGGACACGCCAGTGCTGCGGCACCACTTCTCTATCTGACCGCAGGTGTGAGGGTGTTTTCCTGAGAGGACAGACGTTTTGTCAATCTCGGCTGCTGTAGTAGCAGCTTTGTTTCAGAGTACAGAAAAATAAATTTACCTTTTGGTCCAGGTGTCGAAAAAGTGGGAGGCTGCTAGTGAAATACCACTGTCCTTTTCAGAAAGGACAGTGAAGAAAGCACAGGGTAGGCTTTTGGCTCTGGTATCAAGGACCTGGCTGTGCCATAGCTGGTGGGGAGTTTGACCGTCGACACACTGCTGTTGGTGCATGCTGGGAATGGCAATTGAGGCATGTCATAGGACACGATGCAATGAACGATGAAAAAATACTTTGATCATAACGATAAGATAAACGAAATTATAAATGCACATGAGTATCTGTTCAGGCTCACCCTGTCAAACTGGACAACCACACCCATTGTGACTGGACATGTCATAAACCGACATAATAAATCTTACATGTGTTGGATCTCTTATATGTGTTGGATCAGACTAGATCCTGCTGCCACAGAGTGATCACAAGCTTAAAGTCATTAAGAACATTAAGGTCCAACATTAGCCCTCTTTACTACACTCTAGTTTCAGTAAATAGACACAGAACTCTTCTCTGACACTCTTTCCTCATTTGAGAATAATAAAACATGCCTTAAATTATGGCTTTTTAATTGTTCAAGGCACAAAATACAACAGAATGGCTTTTAACTGCATTGTACCGCTGTTTTCTAACCTACCGCCATTCAGTCTGAGGGATCTTTTTCCCCCATATCCCCCACACTGCTCTTATCAATGGTCTGCCGCTGGTGTGTTTTGCACTTAAGAGCAGCATGCTTTACTCACATGTGTCATCTGACATATCAAAAGGCAGCAGGTGGGGTCCCTGGTGTACCTCGGTGGGTAGAGCAGAGGCTTTACGCTTTGGTCATGTGATTGATTCCTGGTCTTGTGGCATGTTTTCTCCCATTCTCTCTCCCTGTATTTCCTGTCTCATTACAGCTGTCCAATCAAATTAAGGCAAAATGCCCAAAAACAATCTTAAAAAAAAAAAAAAAAAAAAAAAAAAAAAAGTCAGCAGGTGGGGACACAGATGGCCTAGTGGTTAGGTTATGCCCTGTGTACAGGCGGACTGGGTTCAAGTTCACCTGGGACTCCTTTCCAAATGGCTCATCTCCACTTGTACGTTCCCGTTTCCAATCCTATCCACTGTCCTGTATCATTAAAGGCACAAAAATCCTAGACAAACAAAAAAGATGTCTCTGTATTTCCAGTGTTCAGAGAAAAAGCTTTAAAAAAGCCGATATAATAAAGAATAACTTGTAACTTGTTTAGGTAGAAGCCGAGCCAAACTTCTTCTCCTGTCTGTGACAAACAATAAAGGATCTCTGTCAGTATGAATGTTTCAAAGACATAAAGTTGTCCTTGGCAGAACACCTGGTAAAGGCTAAATGCCATCCCAAATAAATGGCAAAGGAAACACTGAGTATCCTTTCATTCATTCTACTCTGTTTAAAACACGTTTACATGGAAAGTGAAATCAGATGAAATATTCATGATACAACTCATGATCGCAGCCGCTGTTTCTAAAAATAACGTCACATATCAGGGAAAATAAGCAGGCTGACTTCCAGAGGCTCTCCAGTCCTTGAATCAAATATCTGAAAATTGAACAGATAAATGGAGCAAACAGACAGAGAGACAGGTGGTCCAGCTGGGTGAGGGGGATCAGAGGGGGAAGGTCCAACCTGGGCCCTCCTTGCTCTGTCCATCCCCGCTCCTGGTTTCCCCCTCCTCCGGTCACCTCAGAGCAGATGGGCATCACAGCGCGTCCCTCTGTTCACCAGGGCTGCTGTAAGGAGCATCACACACCACGGACCACCGATCCAGCATCAGTGAGCTGAACAGAGCTGCATCGGCTCACAGACACAATCCAAGAGACACACGTTTGTATTGTGCAAGTTCAGGCAGATGTTAGTTTGAGACCTCCAGTTAGCACCACCTCTGGGCCTGTAAAATTTAACTGGTGTGATGTAATGTCTCCTGAAGTTTTGTCAAAAATCTGTTTGGAGCTGACGCCTGGGACACATGAATAAACAAACAAGCAAACAGACCCAAAATGTTTCACCCTGCAGGTTTCTAAATGTTTTCTTTACTTGACGGTTTACAAAATCCAGAGAGTCTGGCAAACTGAAAATGTTACATAAAGCTGGTTGAGGCAGCCTGGTGCAGCTCTAATTGACACAGTGGTACGCTTTAGAAGATTTAAAACCTGAACTCTCATTCACACACTAATTTTTAGTATTTAAAGCCATCTGTTTTCAGTTAAACTTGTGGACTGACCAACTAGGTTACACCCATTGCTAAGTGCAGTGAATGTGTCTCAAGTGATTGTAGGTCCAGTCACTGGTTAGTCAGGATTCCTGGCTACCATTGCATCATGATGACAAAAGAACACTCCAAGCAACTCAGAAAAAAAGTTGTTGAAAAGTGTCAGTCAGGGGGTGGATACTAAAAAATCAGAGGCACTGAACATCCTCCAGATTTCAGTTAAATCCATCATCAAGAAATGGAAGGAAAATGGCACATGTGTAAATCTGCCTAGATCAGGCCGTCACAAACTGAGTAACCATGCAAGAAGGAGACTAGTGAGAGAGGCTACTAGGACACCTATGACTACTCTGAAGGAGGTACAAGCTTCACCAGCTGAGATGGGAGAGACTCTGCATACAACAACAGTTGACTGGGTTCTTCACCAGTCAGAGCTTTATGGGAGAGTGGCAAAGAGAAAGCCACAGTTGAAGAAAACCCATGGAATCTTGACTAGAGTTCACCAAACGGCATGTGGGAGACTCCATGGTCAAGTGGGAGAAAGTTCTTTGGTCTGATGAGACCAGAACGGTACTTTTTGGCCATCAGAGAAGGCGCCATGTTTTGCGGACACCAAACACACCATCTCCACTGTGAAGCACTGCTGTGGCAGCATTATGCTGTGGGGATGCTTCTTGGCAGCCATCCCTGGAAGGTTTGTAAAGGTAGAGTAGCAATTTTGCGAAGAAGAATGGAGCAAAATTACACTGTCTAGAAATGTAAGCCAGATTAAAAAGTGCATTAGAAAAAGACTTGAAGGGGCTAAAAATTTATGCAATCACTTATTTTACATTGCAAATTTTTATTTCATTGACATTTCCTTTTATATTTCTGTTTTCACTTTTTTATAAAATATTTTTTTCTGTCAAAAGAGCCAGAGATTTATAAAATCAATATACGTTATAAAATCAGTGTACATTTTTTTTTTTTTTTTTTTTTAAGTTGGCAATGATTGCATTTGCTTTAACTGCTCAAGTACCTAGCACTTCAGCATGGTTTCATTCACATTTCCATGCTCTGATACACCTTAACAAAGCCAGACACCACCTATTTGAGCAGAAGGTGGCACAGAGTCTGGTACATGTGTGTTCAAACTGATAAATAAAAACCAGAAATTGTAGCCAGGTGCACTCAGTTTTGGCCGAGGACCTCAAAGTGAAACCACCCTTTGCTATTCAGGCAGTGATTACAAAGATCTATTGAGGGAACTTTACTGTTTCACCATGACCTGTGCCATTGTGCACAATGAGACGTTGTTGAAGACATGCTGGGTATTTGTTGTTCAGGACCTCAACAGACATCCCTCAGTAACAAAACACTCATGACATCAATGCTACTGAGTGTTTTGCTTAAGTTAAAGTAAGGTTTGGTGTCTTTAAGCTTCTGTGTCCAGTGATCACATTTGTAAAAAAAAGAAACTTCTCAAACAAGATTGATGATCCAACATCAATGCCTGTCTCATAAAGGTGGCAAAGACAAGTGGCTGAATGGGCACATATATCCACAGAGACATTTCATAATACAGTGGAAAGACTTTCCAGAAATGGCTGTAAAAGCAGGTCCATCTCAACATTAGCCCTAATGGTCACAGAATGGGATGTCAAACAGGCTCATATATAGATGTAATGGTCAGGTATCCACTGACTTTTAGTGTACTTTTTGGCTGTAACTATACTGTCATCCATCATTGCAAAAGCTTCCTCTATCCGTTCTCTTTTTCACTGAGGCAATATGTCAGAGGCTCTTCTAAACATTTCTCTCCTTTCCCCCCTGAGCCCACAATATCTCATAGTTCAGTACTTTGGGTCAGAGCCAGAGATCGAACACATTTGATGCAATCTGCGAGCCCGGCTGCAAGAGAGAGAGAGGAAAAAAGGGGGGGGGGACGAAGTAAAACCCATCTTGCTTTATTCAACACCCAATTCCCTCTCTTCCTCTCTTCATCTCTTATTCTGCTTTAAGTCTGTGCTAACAAAAGTGCTGATAACAGGCGCTCTCTGGCCAGGCTGTAGCATTTTCTAAATGGAGAATTAAACCTTGATACAGACCTCTGACATTTAAAAAGTAACCTTGTGGGAGGACAATGCCTCACCATTTATTTATGGGGAGACAGAGAAAAGATAATAGTTCTGTATGATAACTGTGCAGCTTGTTCCCTTTTCTCAGAGGACAAAAAGAAGTGCAGATGATGATCTTTTCAATTATGCATATGGTGTAAAGTGTGACAGATTAGACTTTTACCGAGGACTAAGGTTGAAAGAGTCGGCTTAATCTTCAACTACAGAGCACAACTATATTTTATTAAGACTGTGTAGCATTATGATCAGTGGCTGCCCTCAAAGCCAAACACATTAGCTGGTCACTGTCATTAGTCATTAAATAATTAACATCATTTCGGGTAATTGAAGGGAGGGTTTGTAATGAGGTAACAAAGCTAGAATCCCCTTGCATGTTTCCCATGGGAGTAGCTGCTATCATGTCCCAGCTACCTGTGGCGATAGGTGTGGAGTTTGTGAACATATGTGTTTATGAGGACATCTGTGGGGGAGGAGGTGAGAAAGTGAGTGGGTGAGAATGTGGTGGAAAACTGTGGGTGTGAGAGCTTCATGTGGGAGTGTTTGTGTGCGAGTATGTACCGAGGAGCTGCATCTGTGGAAGACCAAACCACCTCTTATGACTGAAACAGGCAGCCGCAGCTAACCACAATTCACCGCAACAGCCAAAGCTAACCACAAAAACCTAACTGACCATAGACTGCATTGAAAAAAAAGAAAGAAACATAAGTAACAACAAAAAACGGCTTTCAACAAAAACCATAGTTGACCACAAAAAAGAAAAGAGCTTGCAAAAAAAAAAGAAAGAAAAGCACAGCTAACCATGGCTTACCACAGACACCATAGTTGATCCAGCTGATGACAGAAACCACAGCTAAATAGCTAAACAAAGCCACCTATAGGAAACCACAGCTAACAAGGTCCACAGCTAACAACTTCGGACAGAAACCACAGCTAACCACTGACCAGGGCTTGACATTAACTTTTTTGCTCACCAGCCCCGGTGGCTAGTGGTTCTGCAAACTTACTAGCCACTCAGTATTTCCACTAGCCACAATTTGGTGTTTGGTAACTCTGAGCTATATGCCAAATTTGGTACAAAGGGTATGATATGACACATGTGCTCTACTTTCCCTCATCAATATGATCAATATCAGCTCTCCTCTTAATAAAGCACTTCTCCCTGTGAAACAGCACACTACTGAGATATGGGTCAGACTGTTAGAGACAGTCATCTAAGAATCAAAACTCTTAGATTTTTATTTTCTTAACGGGTATCAAGTTTATGCTAAAATTAAATACTGTTAACCGGCTGTTTATTAGAAAAAGCTACAGAAGATTAAAAGAACATCTCTCATTTTCACTCTGACGAATCTTCACCAGAGAAAATTAAGTGTCCAACTTCTCCTGTCCTCTGCTCTATACTGTGTGGAGGAAATGTTTTCATAAGTGTGTCTAATACTAATCAAAATATCTCTTCAAATAATAGATGACTTACATTTGGTGGTGAAGCTCACATTTGGAGAACATTAAACAACGGATGTATAATATAAGAAGAAAAAAAACGTTTAGTTGAATTCTCCTGGACTCCTAAGTGATCAGTTACAGACTTTTATCCTTCTGCCTCTGTTTCTCACTGCATCAGTGACCTGATTTAAAGTTTCAGAGTTTTGTCTTTTATAACCGTTAATTATTGATTTATGGCAAATTTGTAATTAAACCGAATATGCAAACATTTAAAAGTTTCAATGACATTTAAAGTATGCGCACCTTTGCGGAGGATTTTCTCATTTAGATCGCCCTCAACAAACAAAGAATATAGATGGAGTATTAATTAAACAATATTTAGACACACCGCCTGCCACGGCTTGCGCAGCGACAGAGACACACAGCTGGAGAGCACACACACATAAACAGTGCTGACGCACATGGACAGAGAGGCACTTTAAAGCAGAAAGAGAAAATTCAGGTCTGAGTTTATCCTGCAAATTCTGAAACATTTTCCCTAAACAGATAGAAGCCTTCAGTCTGACCAACACGTCAGTGCGAGTGTGTGTCCGCTTATGTCTGTGAGTGTCGCGTTTGTGTGTGTCATACAGCATCAAAGCCCTTGGCGCTGCGTAAAATATGCACGAATGGATGAGGAGACCAGACACTTTTCAGTTATTTTGGAGGGAAATTTGAGCTTTTATGTGCTGAACAGCCTCTCTGTAACAAGCCTAAATCATAATGGCTAACAGACAAGCACTTTCAGAGTGAAGCATAATTTGTGGCACTGATTCAACCCACCATCGTGGCTAGTTAGAGTCATGCTGCTACCCGCCACGGCCAAAATCCACCCGCATTTAGCTAGTTGGCGGCTGTCAATGTCAAGCCCTGCCACTGACTCTATCCCAAAATGTACACTTGTGCATCAAATTTGCATTCACACATAGAAGCACACTCGGAGTACTACTGGCACCCTCAAAAACATTCAAGAATGAAATGTGTAGCGATGGACACTTCGCACCTTCAATGAATGCCATATTAGTGACGTAGCAGATATGTGCTTTTAGCATGCTAGCACGCAAGCTAATGCTAGCATCCACTAGCAAATGTGTAACAGAAGCACATTTTGATCAAGATTTGATCAAGCATTTTAGGGCAAAATAATCAAATAATATTAACATGAAACTGGAAGTGATGTTAATTCAACTGGGAGTGAAAATAGCTGTCAAATGTTGACTCTCATCACATCTCATTCTCATTTTATGCAGTGAATTTAAGTGTACTGTTTAAAGTATGTGATTTGAGACTCACTTTGAAACTACCCATAGCTAAAGATAGAAACCATGGTGAATCACAGATAATGACAGAAACCACAGAGAACCACAGCTAACTACTGGTCCCATAGCTAGCTAACCACAGCTACCAACAGCTAATGACAGACAGGTTAGCTTACCATAGCATACCACAGACACAAGCTAACCAGAGTTATGACAGAAACCACAGGAAACCACAGCCAAGCACTAAAACCACAGGAAACAACGGCTAACTTCAGAGCCCATAACTAATAACAGCTTACCACTGCTACCAAAAGCTAATTGCTGACACATTAGCTTTCCAGACCTTACCAGAGAAACAATCTAACCACAGTTGTGGCAGAAACCCTCAGGAAACCATGGCTGACTACAAAACCCATTACTAACCACAGATACCAACAGCTAATGCAAGACATGTTAGCTTACCATTGCTTACCACAGAAACAACTCAACCCCAGTTAAGCACTTAAACCACAGAAAACCACAGCTAACTAGAGCACAATTAGCCAAAAGGAAAGCAAAATAACTCAAATTAACTCAAGTGATCTTGACTTTGAAACTTAATACTACATCACACTATACAGTATGGAAATTGCACTGTATTGTATCTGATCAAATTAAACATATAGCATCACATGAATCCTACTGTGAGTTACTCTGTAATACCCAACTCAAATAAAAGTAGTACACATTCTGTGGCATGCCTTGTACAACGATTTGTAAGACAGAAGAAACTGAAGTCTTACCAGTACACATACAAACTGGTCTGTAACATGAGAGACATCTGAAGGAGGTAATTGTCTCATACCCAGGCCTTTGTGCAGGGATTTCTGTGCTGAATACACAGCCATCAGTGCAGAGGAGGACAACCTTGAAGCTGGCAGGTAGCACCATCTGTCCATTAGCAGCTACAGGAGCAGACATGACACATACACAGCGGCAGTGACCCTCCCATCAGAGAGCTACAATATACACACAGTGTGCGTGCTGCATTTACACGAATGCCGTACATTCTCCGTCATGTTAAAAATAGGAGCCTTTCAAAAACAACGGGACGGCAAACCCAGATGACAAATGACCACAGTGTGAGGAGATTGTCTACTCAGCAGAGGAGGGCAGTCACAACAAGAACAAAGATGCAACTGCTACATGCACTGATTTAAGCATATGTCCTGTACTGTAAGGGCTCTAGTTCCTGCTGTAACACTGTCGTACCAACACAAGTGTCAGATATACCATCGCTGCACTAGATCCATTAAAATGTCATTGTCTGTTCTGTGAGTTTCAAGCCCTCCTTATCAGTAGTATGACATGTGGCACTATTATTTTGTATGCAGATAAATGAAAGTGTGGCCTTTTCTATTGACAATAAAGACAGCTTTGAGGCAAATAGTTTAGCCTCGGTGTTGACTCTTGGCATCCCTACTAACAATCTTGGTGACTCATGTAAATAGTACGGATACGCGCGGTTAATCGCTGAAATGATTCGATTTGTTTTTCAAATTAGCTGGCACAGGATTTTTTTAAACATCAAGGCTTGAAATCCCAGTCTATAGTGCTCTTTTAAACTGTAATGAAACTCCCGCCACTAGAGGCCACTAGCTTCAGTTAATGGCCACTGCCTTCCTGTCTGGCACTTTGCGGCTGTAAACATGAGAAGCTCAGCGGTGGCATCGCGGTTAGCATGTAGTAGGAACAGTGCTGTATGACAGTTTTTTAAAGGAGTAAATGGAAAGTAAGTGGTATGTAGGCTGTTGAGGGTTGAACTCACGTATAACTTCCATCCAAAGTAAACAGAGGCCACATGTCAAAGCACGAAATTAATCTACAAAGAGGAACGAAGGCTGGCGGAGCTAGCTGCTAATGTTAGCCATGCTGTAGAGAGTATATCAGGCTAACGTCACATCGAATAACACAATGACCCTGTGAGGAATTTTGAGTTTGACTGTTTTTAGGGATTTTCTTTTCTGTAGACTAGACGGTTAAATGACATTTAAATGAGCGTTCAGCCGAATAGGGAAATAGAAGCTTATATACCGTAAAAACACAAAGAAGAAATCCTATCTTATTAGAACAATCAACACATTCTGCAACCCCAACAATCACTTTGTTTTATCTCAAACCAACTGTCTATGATGAGCGTATGGAAATTGTGTTCCTGGTACCCCTTTGTCTCTCCTCATTTCATCTTGTCCTGCAGCCATGTACGTATTCTAGCATGTCCTTGGACTTGCAGCAGAAGAGCTCTCAGAGAAATAACAGACCTCACAGTCTCCGCATGTTTGCGTACGTGTGTTTACACAGTGCATAATGCTGTAGCAGATAGTCCATGTTTGTGGCGATACAGCTCTGCATCAGTGTCACATAAATATTCATTAGTGACCTTGACACCTCGCTACACGCTAAAATATGTTCAGACCTACAGTACGTACACTAACACAGCCTCAGAGCTATATTTCACAGCAGCAGAACATTTTGACTTCATTACAAGAGAAACATCACAGAGAACCATCAATCATAGGAGTGTTGAACGTGGTGCTGATGTGAGGTGATCTGTCTTTCTTTGTCAGGACGATTTTACTGTAACTACACGAGAACCAGATAAATGTTTTCATTATGTTCTGCTTCTTTTGTTTTTTTCATGAATGACTTTAATCAAAGTGTTCAGCTGAAGTGTGACTTCACGCTTACCTTTATGGCAATACATAAAAATGTTTGAATAAAGCACTGCTAAATCATCAACAATATGATCATTTGAGGCTAAAGAGAGGCTTATAGCTTATTACACTAATTTTGAATAAGCTGAATGAAGTGAATATATCATATTCACATGTGAGTGAATGAAGACATCACAGAGTTGGAAATAAGAGAGCTTGTTTGTTTTTCGTTTCAAGTGATATTGATTGGATATTAACTATATAACCACAGCTGAAGTAGCATCAATGTTAAAAGGGTGATCAGTGCCAAATGCACTGCATAGCTGTTACTTTCTTTGTTTTTTTTTTTTTTTTCTCAGCAATCCCACCTCCATCGTCTGTGGCTAAGACCTTTAACTAAACAAATGCTAAGGCGGGAGGATCAATTTCAATATTTTAATATCACGATCATGTCTGATCATAAGATAAACAAGATAAACAGGATAAATGATAATTGCACTGCACCCTTAATGCTACTCCTGTACTATTTTGTGTATTTTATGATTAATTGTGTCTATTCCAACTTCGATTTTAGCTTCCAACAATCACAGAAACAAGATAATGTAGATGAAGCCATTACTGTGCCACATGCTGTATGGAGCTTGTTTTGTCCATAGGTAAATGGAGAACTTCCTCCACAGCATTGCATGTGTTCTATACCCCTTACCTAAACAGCTCTCACTTTTATTTAAGTGAGGAGCAGCGGGAGCCATGGCACATGCACTTAGCTTGAATAGCAAGAAACTTGAAAAAGATATGAAAGACATCTGTTGGTTAAGTGAAAAGGTTAAACAAGCATATGATGTAGAAAGAATGATGCTGAATGGGCTGATGAGTCAGCTGTGCAGTGCTATAGTAAGTGCCTTTAAATCAGTGCTAGCTGGACAAAATCAGAGTATCAATATCAGCTTGCCTGACTCCACATGATTAAAAAAAAAAAAAGAAAAAAAAAAAAAACTTGGAGGAGGGTTGGGAGAATTTGTTATAAAATTTTGAGGAACAATTCCACTGTTTGCATTCACACATGTAGCTCACCCCCCAAAAATCAAGAGAGTTTTGGATGTTTTTGCACATGTAAACGGGGTTTTAGTTCAGCTGTGGTGTATTTGGATCAGTCAACATCAAATAGCAAAGTACCCCACTCTGCAAATTAACCCACCCAGAGTTCTTGTTGCTTACATAGCAAATGAACTAGCACTCCAGGTAGCGCCAGTGGTGTTTGTCTTAGAAAGGAGTGGTGAGGGTGACAGACTGAGAGGAGTCTGGCTGCAGATAGCATCTCTTAGACGCCCCTCTTGCAGACTAAAACTGTGAAATGCACCACCAACATCAGGACATCAGTGATGTAATTTGCTGGTACATTGTACGTCCCGTTTTAGAAGTAGTTACATAAACAGTGGCTCTGTGAGCTTTATCTGCTAAAGCTACTGTAGCTGCGCTAGGTACGTGGCTAAGATTACTATGTAAGCCAATGTAGCAGTTGTAGCTTTGCCAATGTGAGCTTAATCAAATGTAGCTGAAGCAAACATACCTATGTGAGCTACATAGGCTATGTAGCTATGTTACCCTTAGCAATGTTAGCTTTAGCCAAACAAGCTAAAGTAGCTTTGTTAGCTATAGCTACACTAGCTGCATTAGAGTGTTTCATGGCCATACAATCCCTCAGAATTCTGGGTAAAATGAGTCAAAATTTTTAATCCAGGAACACCCAAAATCAATTGAATGCTGTGTTTGAACCATTTGGAGTAAAAGATCAGACAACATGTCTGTATTAATGTAGCACGCTGAAGTGTCTGCCCAGACTGTCAGACTCACTGTAGCTGCTACTGGTATTGAGTTATGCAAAAAAATAAAAAGTATTGTGAAACAGAGGCCTGAAGATGACTGTAGCTGCGCATTAGCTGGAAACTCAACTGGACTAAAACACAAAGCATTAGCTTGTACATTTTCAAAGCTGATAACAATAAAACAGAAAATGAGTATTAGGTATACATCTGTTTTATGAGGAACAGTTCAGGTGGTTTTTTAAACTAAAGAATCCAAAAAAAGATTGAGGTTGGCTGACATTTTTCTTTATAGCACTGCTAATAATTGCCTATAAAAAAAACACATTATTACAGGAAATACAGTGTACTATTTAGAACAATAACAAATTTTAAAATTTAAGATAACTGGTCCATGAATCTTTATGGATGTAATTCTGTTTTTGAACTAAAAAATGACTGGATTTAGCTTGTGTGGACTCTTTTTGATGCAGCAGGACTGTTTGGATAGAATATTATGATCAGGCGAGTAAAAGAGAACTTCTACTGGTGAACTGTGTCACTTTTATTATAGTTTGTTTGTTATCTGACGAATGCACCAATTGTGGCTGCTGTGTTAGTTGAATCCTGATATGATTTACGTGGTCAGTATCCTGAGAATCACAGCTTTCTGCTGGTGTATAACATGCTATATTTACATTTTGTAAAGAACTGAACAGTTTATGGGGTGAATTTTTTTTTTTTAGATTTTGCAGATTACGTGTTTAACGTAAAACTTCTGGTGTCCTAACCCTCACTCTAACAGTAACCAGAATTCTAAGCTAATTTTATTTTAACGTTTTTCTGTGTATTTCCATCCTGACCGTAGTGGTGTTTGACAGCAGTGGTCTGTAGAGCAGGCATGGAGGTGGTCAGCAGCCAGACTATCTCAGGCTGTCAATGTACTGATTTATGTTTGAGAATATAGCAAAGAATTCAAAGGAAAAAAGTAAGTAAAGGTTTACAGCCTACCTTTATTTGATGTTGGGCTCACAAAAGATTAATTTACATCAATCTTTTCTGATCCTTTTTGTGTGTCTTTTGTGAGATTTTTTTTCCAACAATTATGATTTGTTTTGCATTAGTTGTGTATTAGCTTGAACACATCTTTTTATTTAATCATTTCTGATGTTGTGGGAATTCCTCGGTGAAATTACACTTGGATCCTTAGAGTTACAGAGTAGCTTGTGTATGTTTTGCATGCTCAGAGGCCCAATATGAATACAGGGGAGTTTGAGAACGTGGGTGAACTTTGGCCTGTTTAGGAATTAAAGCTGAAATAGCAACATACCTCCTGGTAGGCACACCTGGAAATGAAAGCTGACACTAGATTGACTCATGTCACTACTGAGAGACATTTGTGTATAATGTTACTTAAGCCATAATCCAGCAGTCCATTATAACCACAGAAATCATTTAGCAAAAGACTAGAGGACCTCTACCTCTACTTGGCCTTTACAATAGATGTGGCATAACACCACATACATTTGGTGCAAGAGCACAAAGTGGTCAATGAGCTATGAGGTGAAAAGAAACATACTGCTGACCAAGCAACACTGGATTTCAACATGACTGAAGCAAATTCTTTCGGCATCATGAAAGAGTACCATAAAGTATGAAAAGCACTATTCTACAGAAGCAGTAAGGCATTTTAGAGAAAAAAAACAATCCACCGTCATCGCATAAGAGCACCGAAATGTCAGCATGTAAATAAGTATTCAGCATCCGGATGTTTCACACCTCACTGAGAAATGTCACAGCCTGCAACATCCACACTCACACTAAAGATGTGATAACGGCATCAAAACACTGCAGCGGGATGGTAAAGGATGCTCCACTCACCCTCTTGTGTTTCTTGCTGAGGTGTTTCTTCTTCCTCTTGCCGTGTTTGTGTGCCAGGCGCGGGTTGTTCTCCTGGTCTGAAGGCTGCTGGTGATGGTGATTGTTCTTGCAGGGCTCCAGGCTCAGGCCGTTGGGGACTCTGGAGGGCCTTTTCTTGAGCAGGGGCCCCGCCTGGTTGTCTCGGCACTGCTGGGGCTTCAGTGTCATGTTCTTCTGCAAAGGAGAAAAAAAAGACTATTTTTAAAGCATACATAAAGCATGAATGAGCTGTTTCAGGGCTGTAAAGGAAACTGAAATGAAAAAGTCAGCCGTTTAAAATAAATTCAAACACCTGAAATCCAAGTTCATTAGCTCACTCATGAGCAGGAAAAGAGCTGAATATCCGCTCATTAAAGCTCAGTTTGACAGATTTTTCTCTTTCCTCTCTACAGTGAGCACAGCAGCAGATTTTCTACAAGTTGAGTGGCAACTGTGAAGAAAGGCTTTATTGTAGAATCACCAGATTTTCCCACACAAACAACAGCAGAACATTACTTTTAAGATATCTTTTCCATTTTTTGCCTTTTGGTTTTATTTGAAAATACACAGAAGAGAGGCCAACAAAAATAAGACGAAGAGAGAACAAATGGGACACCAGCTGGATTCAAATTGTGCTAAACAACACTGGGACGGCTGTCTCCAGCACTGCAAAACACTCAAATATGCAGATTTCAGTTTCAATTTGGAGTATGTCGAATAAGTTGATCCATTTCGATACTTAGAATTTATTTGGCCAGCTGATCCGCTACTTTAATTCAGAATGTACAGTTAAATACTTCAACTTTAACTATGGTTCCCAAGGAACATTTGTCTGGCATCCAGGTAAAACAGAGAAAAAACAGTCTCATGGACTCAAACTTTCAAAAACAACACAACTACACAATACATATAGTTAAAAATACAGCCTGATTATGTCTGCACTGACTTCATATTTATAGCTACAGTCAAACAGCCAAATGCCAGTTCAACCCTTAATCATCTCCAGGCCCTTTATCTGCTTTATTCTCCTTAAGGTAACAAAGGAGCTAACCAGATTTACTTCTCCTTAGTCATTTTCCCAAACTCTTTGATCCCCTGATAACAAAGGTCTTCTGAATAAATGGCTGTAGGTCCTAAACAGTAAATTTTACAGAGGATAATTTTTTGGGGTGACTGTGGCTCAGGAGGTATCGGTTGTCCCACAATTGGAAGGCTGTGGGTTCAATAGCTGGAGCTTATCTGTACAAAAGGGAGCCCTGACCCAGCGTTGATTTCGACAGCTGCTTTTAATTCTAGTCTCAGTCTTAGGGCCAGATCTACTAAGATCCCAATTTGTGTCTACTTATTTGCGTGCGCAATCTATAAGTTTGCGTTCGGGAATGGACCGCGGTTTGCGGGTGATTTACTAAGAGTGACTGCTTAAATTACAAGAAGTACAAACGTGTTGGAGACACGCCTATTTAAATGAGGGTTTTGCGTGATTCATGGTTTGCAGCATGAGAGCCGAATGCACAAAATGAAATCTCACCTTACAGAATTAGAGGAGGTAATGGATGAAGCCAATCAACGCTTAAATGAGCTACAGCCAAGAAGCCCTCGGGGGAGTCGGGGAGAAGAAAAAGAGTTTTCCCTGTTGGATTATGCTTCCTGGATTTGGGTGAGATCGTCTTGTTTTTGTATTTTTTTTACCTGGTATACCACTAATTAGCAGTCGATTGCATATTTTTTTGTTTTTTGGGGGATTTTGCTGCGTGGATTTATTGTGGGTTTTTCTGAGGAGACTGGTGGATTATAGACTTTTGCATTTGTGTGAGTCATAGACATTTAAAAAAGACTTAAAAGACACTTAAAAGTGCTCGGATAAGGATAAGGTTGCTGTTTTCGTTAAATTTGGGCTTTTAGTTCATTATGAAATTAAGACTGAGATAAAATCTTTAACTTTGTTGTGGTCCACTTTTCATTTAAGTTTACGCACGACATGCGCTTATGTTCTGGGGAGGTGTTAATTAAACGGGAAGCGCTTTAAAGTCTTTACGTTCTCTTGAGAGATTTATTGATTATATTTGTTCAGAATTGTTGTTAACTGCATTTTGATATATTCTTTACTTTAAAAGGTTTTCTATTTTCCTTAAAAATTACCCCTTGTGTGTGTTTAACGCCAGCTTGAGAAAATTTAAGTGTTACAACTTAACAAAGAACATCAGAAAAACGGGATTGGGAGATCCCAGCTGTAATAGCTACCATACGCTGGAATGACCCAGATGAAAAAAAAAAAGTAAACTTGCAAGAAGTTTTGTCATTGCAGGTATTGCATGACTCCTCCTCGTGGCTGGCTCCAAATCTGCTCTGAGTTCCTCCAACAGCTCCAAAATGGCAAGGCTGGATGGGAGATATGTTTTAATGACTGTTTCCTGATTCATTCCAAAAATGTTCACACGAGGTTGAAAAATGCGTTCTCTGCGTCTTCTTTCATCGTTTCGATGTCTCCTTCTTGCCACAATAACCGCAGCCATGAGTGCGCATACAAACCGTTTGCACCTCCCTTTGAGACGTGTTAAATATAGACGCAGTTTCTATGAGCAAAATTGCTTCCAGGTTGGATTAATCGCTTTGCGTGTGCTAAAATAATATATCTACATTTTCTCCGCCCAGTACATGCACAATTGCGTGTAAAAGCCCCATATTGCATGTTCATTATGGCAAACGTACTAACTGGATGAAGACACGCTATTTTGCACCTTTGAAAGATGCAACCCTTAGCGCGCACTGTTAGTAAATCAGTTTGTACTTTTTTTGTGTGTGCAATGAGTTTGCACACGTTTTTATACATGCAAACCTTCAGTAGATCTGGCCTTTAGACTTTAGTTTAAATGCCTTCTAGTTTTAGACACATTTGAGTCATTTCTGCCCTTTATAGTTTTAGTCTAGTTTTAGTTGACGAAAACTTAAAAATGTTTTAGTCTAGTTCTAGTCCATAAAAGTCCTCACATTTTATTCTTAACTTTCAGTCCAAGCATTTATTCTCCTGTCTGAATCTGGCACCAGACCATGGTAGTGAGTTCTATGCAGTCTGCCAACCTGGGGCTGAGAAGCAGAAGAGCACGGACACAAAAGATGATAAGGAGACACTTCCACTGAGTCTATGTTTACCTTCACACAAGGAAACAGAACAGTGAGGCACAGTAAGAAACACCAAAACTCTTCAGATCAGTTTGCCCATCAGTACCTAAAAAGTACATCAAAAGACTTCTCTTTTCAAGAAGAAAACTGAATCCTCAAAACAAACTGATGAGCTACAGCTCCAATATAGCAGGGAGCACAGCAGAGGTTATACAGCTTGACGGCTGATCAATAGAAGCACTCATCTGCTGCTGAGAGACTGTGTAATGTATCACAGCCGCCCACACTAAAACTTATGGAACAAATCAGTTTTGTTATTTGAAGCGCTGACCTGTTTTGCTCCATTGTGGACCAGAGAGCTGTTGGTGTTAATACCCCCGGGGAGATATTTAAGCTGGTGGAGCCGCTGGTGAAGCCGCTGTCAGAGCGGGGGCCGACTGTTGAGAGAGAAGGTGCAAAGCTGCCACAGCTGCACTAATGACATGTCAATACTGAGCAACGCTTGAACACCAGGGCTGAGAAACAGCGCTGTGACATTCACGTCACTGACGTCTGGATACATGAGCATTTTTAAGGCCAATAAATGTCATGTACATCTGATTTGTAACCTTAGAAGACTCTTATTTTCTACCATGGTGAATCGTGTAGGAGGATTATTCTACTAGCAGTGCTTCGCCTGGATTTTTAGGTTAAGGATTGTGGTCTTTTAATCCTTAAAATAATGTAACTTTAATAAATAAGGTTGAAAAGTATTATAATGCCTCAAGATACGCCATGTATATGCACACAAACTTCATTCAACCTTAGAAGGGGTCAGTGTCAATGCCACCTCAACCAAAACCTCTGGATTTAGCCTTGCTACTGAAATTAACGTACTTGCAAGCATTTCTGTTACTCCATCCAGAGTGCAATTGAGAGAGAGAGGGCAACAAGAGAAGAACAAGGACTCAGCTTTTACATGGGTAAAGTTAAATAGCGTCTCAAGAATAACAATATTTCATTCATCGATGTCATCGACAGAGTGCTTCTGCTGAGAGAAAGCAACTGTCTGGTTTCAAAGCTGTAAAAAGATTTCCTTTTGACACTGACATATCCTAAAAAACAAACACAAAAAGGCAACAGACAATGCCAAAAGTTAATGTCTGGTCTGATTGATTGTAGATTGTCTTGTTTGTTGAGAACCAGCCCGCTCATTAACTGCACAGCCGCTCTTTCTCTCATCAAAAGACAAGCTACATCACCCATCCATGATCCGTCCCTTCCCCATTCTCCTGTAAAAATAACCCATTAATTATTCATCCAAATGGTCAAAGACGGGTTTTCTTAAATGAAATCAAAATCACTTTAAAGCTGTAATCCTCTACTGCAGTTAGGCTGTAATTTCACAATTTCACTGTGGATGCTTTAACTAGGGATGCACCAATCAACATTTTTTTTCAGTTCCGATCCGATTCTGATAAATATGTGCCGATACGGATACTGATATAAATATATATATATATATTTTTTTTCTTAACAATTATTATTGTTGTTGTCGGTTAAACTAATCACCTATCATTTTTTTAAGAACAGGGGCTTGAAATCCCTGTCTATACTGTCTTTAAGGAACCTCCTGCCACTAGAGACCGCTGTAGCTTCAGTTAATGGCTGCAGCCTTCCTCTCTGACCCTTCACCCGATGTAGACAATGAGAAGGTCTGCGGTGGCTACTCTGTTAGCGTATAGTAGGAAGACCACGGTACGACAGTTTTCCAAAGTAGTAAATGAAAATAAAGTGGTACGTGGGCTGTCGAGGGTTAAGCTCACGTATGACAACCCGCCCGAAGTGAAAAGAGGACAAATATCAAAGCACGGTATTAATCTGCAAAGAGGAACAAAGGCGGGCGGTGCTAGCTTTCAATGCTAGCCACGCTGTAGAGAGTATATCAGGCTAACGTCACACCCACTCTTCTTTGTGTTCTCTCATCTTTAGACTAGTTTTGACTATTCTAAATATAGATTTACGTTCAATCAACTAGGTAATTATACCACTAAGAACATCCTAACTAATACTAGCTCAGTTACACACGGACTGTCCTGTGTTAGACTGCGGTGCGTTCATGGTCTACCGCAAATTGCACGATGGATTTGGATCGGTCTCTTGGATCGGTGCCATCAGTCAGATATCCGATCTATTAATTACGTCCATATCGAACCTGATACCGATATTGGATCGGATCAGTCCCATCCCTGGCTGTAACCCTCCTCCACCCCAGCTACCTCTATTCAGCTCATAAGCATCTAGCCCAGATCCTCACTGGTCTTCTGCTCATCTCATCCTGCATACCTTAAGTCTACTCTTAACTACCTCATTGTTGTCCCAGTTCAGGATCTCAGAAGTTTACTCATCTGATCCTGTTTCCCTCATCCCTCATCAACACCACCACCAGTGTCTGGACGCCATGGGGGGGGGTATCCTAATCCTACTGTTGGCCTCACTAACCCTTCAAGTACCAACGTCATCACGATGTAGTCTTATAGGCAAAGACATTGCAGATTTGTTTTTCAGTAAAGTTTGTAAAATAGATAACTGTTCACTTGTATTGAGGTCTCCCCTGATCGAACTGTTTTCAGTTGTATCATGCTGCTAGATAATGGTTCAGATGGGTGACACCTAGTGGTTGCAAGGGTCCATGTGCATCAGTGCCAGCCCTCTTCAGAGAATGCACATCTTAGTTCCTTAGCTCGATGCTAACATACAATGCAATTGCCAATAATGGGCTAGCATAATAAGCATGGATCAGGGCATATTTAACTTTAAGAGTTATTTATACTCATGCATATGTCCAATGCATATACTCTGATGAGCATTGACACTGAGTACCAACACATTAGATATCTTCTGGACAAAATCACAACACAGATTTTGGTGCTTAATTTCGGAACCCCACCGCTTCAACCTGATGACGTGTCACTCTAAATAAAAGTCACAAGAGGTGATAGAATTAGTGTGATTTATTTGTACTTGCTTTATATTTTATCATAGCATTAATATCTTCAAATCATTTTTCCATCAGTAGCAATGTCTGTCCCTGTTTTCCTACAGTGGAGACACAGACAAACTGACGCATTTACTCCACTGTTTGTCTCTGATCTAATGTCGATATAGAATTCTGGTTGGAGACTCTTACATTTAGACAAAGTCAAATTTGTTTCCTTTTCTTATCATAAATCAAGTGCCTAGCCATGCAGTCTCCATTTGTAAACATTTGTGATAGAAAATGGGTCATTCTGAAGAGCTCAGTGACTTCAAGCGTGGTACTATGATGGATGCAGCCTTTGCAATAAGATGGTTCATGAAATTTCATCCCTGCTGGATGTTCCACTGTCTACTGTAAGAGCATTTAGGAACAACAGCAACTCCGATACAAAGCAGAAAGCCATGTAAAATCACAAAGTGGGGTCAATGAGTGCTAAGGCACATGGTGTGTAAAAGGAACCAACGCTCTGTTGATTCCATAGCTGAAGAATCCAGAGCTTCCACCAGCATTAACGAGGATGACTGTCTATGGTCGAACAGCAGCATGCAAGCCTCACATCACCAGTCCAATGCCAAGCGTCGGAGTGAGTGGTGTAAATCCCACCAACACTGTGTTCTATGGAATGAGGAACCACACTGCTCTGTTTAGCAGATGCCAGAATATTACCTGCCTGACTGCCAACTGTGAAGTTTGGTGGAGGAGGGATAAGGGTATGGGGCTGCTTTGCAGGGGCTAGGCCCCTTATCTCCAGTGAAGGCCAAACTTAATGCTTTTACCAACGCATTTTGGATGATCCTATACTTCCAACTTTGTGGCAACAGTTTTGGGAAGGCCCTTTCTATTCCAACATGACTGTGCCTTAGTGCACCAAGAAAGGACCATAAAGACATGGTTTGATGAGTTTGTGTGGAAGAATTTGACCGGCCTGCTCAGAGCCCTGACTTTAACTCCATCAAGCTCCTGAAGGATGAACTAGAATGGAGATTGCAGGCCAGACCTTCTCATCCAACATCACAGCCTGACTTCAAAACTGCTCTACAGAATGAATGGATACAAGTTCCCACAAAAACACTCCAAAATCCATATTGTAGTTTCAAATTGTGAACAGGATATATTTGGTCATTCGCCCTGTTACATTGGAGGCAACTGAAAATACCTTCCTCTTACCAAACAAAGCTTGTTTTAACCAGGATCTATCTAATCACAATGCAAGACCTGACTCATATTTGAATACTTAATACAACACAGTGAAGAGATAAAATGTTGTTAGTTTAGAAATATTTTTGAGGTGGTTTATATCAGGATATATCCCTCAGCCCATACAGTCGGCTACAGAGTGCAGTTCATAATTTTCCACCAAATACTGGTTAGAAAATAAATCCTCTGACTCTGAAGCTGCAGAATTTCAGGACCACCTGGGAGCAGCCTTAGTGTGCCTGAAGAGAGAGCGTTTCAGATATGCACCACTGACAGCAGGATGAGTTTGATGGGTGTGCTACTGGCACTGACTCACTAAAGCGTTTCTAAAGACCTCCATTCACTCGTAGGAAAACAAGTACATGCAACAGCTAATCTTGTTTGCTTTTTCCGCCCACACTCATCCACGGCAAATAATGCAACATGACATGTATTGTCAGCGCACAGAATAAGTGACAAAGTTATGATGGGGCTGGGAGAGCTTCCATTGTGTCAGCTTTCTGCATGCTTCTAAGCCTCTCAAACAACTGATTGCTTGGAATAAATTATGCACATTATGTTTGCCTGCTCACAGAACAATGGCAGCACAAATTCCTCATTTCAGCGTCTTCTGATGACTCTGAGGAAGAAGTAATTGCTCAATATGGCTTACCCTCCACGAGCTTTCATTACTGTGATTGCCTGGCAGTGTACAAAGTAATTATAATGTAGCATTGAGGAGCACTGCATGCCTGCAGGTATCCAAACAACAACGGCACACTTTGTGTAAGAACTGGACATATGCCTTACTGTTCTGATATTTACAGAAAAAATGCATAATTAGTATTTATTTAAAGTAGAGACAGAGTAAGGTGGCATTTAAGGTTACTGAAGGAAAAAAAACTCATTATAATTCCTCACTCGAAGCTATGGCTGCTCAATTAGCTCAAAAAAGTCCTAATCAGGGTTATTTTGATTGATACTGGGATTATTTTTAGTAAACATCATTACCCATTGATTTTACAGCATCTGCACTAGTGTTTGAGTCTGTACAAAACACGGCAGGCATGAATTACCATTGGGAACATACACTATATTGCCAAAAGTATTCACTTACCCATCCAAATAATTGAAATCAGGAGTTCCAATCACTTCCATGGCCACAGGTGTATAAAATCAAGCACCTAGGCATGCAGACTGTTTCTACAAACATTTGTGAAAGAATGGGTCGCTCTCAGGAGCTCAGTGAATTCCAGCACGGTACTGTGATAGGATGCCACCATCCAACAAGTCCAGTTGTGAAATTTCCTCACTCCTAAATATTCCACAGTCAACTGTCAGTGGTATTATAACAAAGTGGAAGCAACTGGGAACGACAGCAACTCAGCCACAAAGTGGTAGACCACGTAAAATGACGGAGCGGGGTCAGCGGATGCTGAGGCGCATAGTGCGCAGAGGTCGCCAACTTTCTGCAGAGTCAACCACCACAGACCTCCAAACTTCATGTGGCCTTCAGATTAGCTCAAGAACAGTGCGTAGAGAGCTTTATAGAATGGGTTTCCATGGCCGAGCAGCTGCATCCAAGCCATACATCACCAAGTGCAATGCGAAACGTTGGATGCAGTGGTGTAAAGCACGCCATCACTGGTCTCTAGAGCGGTGGAGACCCGTTCTCTGGAGTGATGAATCACGCTTCTCCATCTGGCAATCTGATGGATGAGTCTGGGTTTGGTGGTTGCCAGGAGAACGGTACTTGTCTGACTGCATTGTGCCAAGTGTAAATTTGGTGGAGGGGGGATTATGGTGTGGGGTTGTTTAAGAGGAGCTGGACTTGGCCCCTTAGTTCTAGTGAAAGGAACTCTGAATGCTTCAGCATACCAAGAGATTTTGGACAATTCCATGCTCCCAAATTTGTGGGAACATTTTGGGCCCCTTCCTGTTCCAACATGACTGTGCACCAGTGCACAAAGCAAGGTCCATGAAGACATGGATGAGAGAGTTTGGTGTGGATGAACTTGACTGGCCTGCACAGAGTCCTGACCTCAACCCAACAGAACACCTTTGGGATGAATTGGAGGGACACTGAGAGCCAGGCCTTCTGTTCCAACATCAGTGTGTGACCTCACAAATGTGCTTCTGGAAGAATGGTCAAAAATTCCTACACACTCCTAAACCTTGTGGAAAGCCTTCCCAGAAGAGTTGAAGCTGTTATAGCTGCAACAGGTGGACCAATGTCATATTAAACCCTACGGATTAAGAATGGGATGTCACTTAAGTTCATATGTGAGTCAAGGCAGGTGAGCGAATACTTTTGGCAATATAGTGTGAATTTACAAATTTCAGTTCTAAATCACTCCAGCAGCATTTACAGAATAAAAAAATACTTTAATTGATGTCCACTGATCCCAAGATTATAATAGTTTGGGATTTTTTTTAGATTAGTTTCGATATTTTTTTAGTTTTTACCTTTAGTAGTTTTTAGTTTTTCGTTTTACATGTAAAGCTTAGTTTTTATTTTTTTTCTGCTAATTAAAATGATTTTTACATTTTAGTATTAGTTATTTATTTAGTTTTAGCTAACTATAATAACCTTGGTTGGTCCAAACTAAAACTCCACAAACTTATTTATTTGTACAGCCAATATTTATTAGTTGTATATATCAGCTGAAATCTAAGCATCTACTGATGCAGACAGTTCACTTTTTAAGCTGATCTGTATATGTATATAACGCTGATAATATTGTCCATCCCCAAAGCCTGGTGTACACTATGCGGTTTTGGGCTGTCCCAAATGAAAAGTACCCAATTATGGCGATATCTTTGGTCTAAAATGGTGGTCCTACGACACACTGTGAGGCAGGTTGTCAGACAGCCATTGTTATGGTCTTGAGACCAAAGATAGCCTGGGATATAATTCCATAAATTTAGGATGACTATCTTCCAATGTGACTGCTGATACAACCTACATCGACTCAAAACCAACAGGAATGCAGCAAGAAATGACAAATGATAAATGCAACACTGCTGTCAACAAACAAGCAACTTAGCATTTTAATGGAGACAATGTCAAAAAGCTAAAGTTTACAACATTCCAACAGGGAGAAAAATCTTCATCTCTGATGTTTTTCTAAGCAAATGAACACTACAATTAGTGGCATTCAGTGGGAGTTGTCATCTTATAGTCTGCACTCAAATTTGATGTTGCATTAGATTCATGTTGCACAGTGTAGCATGCTAGAAGACTGCTAAAATGCACAGTCTGTAGGAGGCTTAAAGGATACCCTTACTTTTTAATCATGAGTTCAAAATCTGTGGTTGATTCTAATGCCTATATTTCAATACGAAAGAAGAAAGACAGAAATATGACAGATAAAATTTAGAAATAAATATCTACAGCTACTATAATAGTTGCTTTATGTTAAGACAAAATATAAAAATATCCTGAATACAATGACTGAATAAAAAAAGAATGAAGAGAGTCTCTACAAGAAGCAAATGCTATTTTCTCAAACAGCAGTAGTCAGCCATCACCATCTTCAGTTATTTCCTTACTCTCAGCTGTATCATAGAGTGCAGCCAGCCGATGCCCTCCCAGCTCTGCTCTTGCTGTTGTTTATGTCTTATAACTTTCTTTGTTTTGTGTTTGAGCACGTCTATGTTGTCCTCCTCCTGTTTGCAGCTCCGCTCTGAACCCCGCGCCTACATCAGTGTATTTAACAAGCTGGAAGTCCTCTGCTCTCCCACAGCCTGCTGGCATCTCAGACTCCAAACAGACCGGCCTGTGAGGGGCTGATCAAAAGAGTGTGATCAACTCATCTCACTGAGACAATTTAATTAGTTTACACAAACTGGGCTCCCAGCAGAGACAAGGAGAGAGGGAGAAAACAGGAACAGACAGAGCTGCTGAGAGACAGAGAGAGCACTCGAAAGCACCACAGGCTTAATGAATCTGGCTTCCCACGATGCTGTTCAAACTCAAACACACATGGCAACGCGCTTTTTTTAAATCAACAGCAGACATAGTGAACAATAAGTGAAGATCTAATGAATGTAAATAAAGACTGATGAGTACAATCTCTCAGCAGGGGATGCTGCAGGGTTCAGATCAACATCTCACATTAACGTCAGTTCAAGTCCTGTTTAAGTCGAGCAGTGAGTTCTGGCAGAGTCTTCAGGGAGTGCTTGACCTGATTATCACATTTTCAGGAGGTGTGACACTGCATTAAGAGAGCTCTGAGTGTTGGCAGTAACAAATCGCAGGTAATTCAACGCTGCTGTTTGTGGTGATGTAACAAGTGTGGAAGAAGCAGCTCAGCTGCTTTATGTGCTTTAATGGTGCAAACTGAGGTGAAGTATGTACTGAACTCTGTATCCGAATCCAACTAAAGATGGATTTTAGCAATACATTCAAAGACAGATTTCCTTACATTGGACAGCCATCCCAAACTGGTCTGGGTGTTATGCACATGCTCTGCAGCTCCCTTGCTATGCTTTTCCTGAATTTCTAGGCAACTAACAGTCTCTCACCTTATATCACAGAAACAAGATGATTGAGAATGATTGATTATCTTTGCAAAACTGATAGACTGTCCAGATTTCACGTCTGTCATCAGAGGGATCCCTTTAATAAAATTCAAGCTGTAATGCTTGTTCCTGGTCAGAAAATGACTGATCCATTCAGCTTCATTTAAGAAAAGGGCGGCAGTAGCTATGGTTGTAGTTTAGTTGTTTTGCAAACCCATTAACAATGGTGATGACATTACTGTAGTTCAGTGATACTCAATGTGTGGCTCTGGAGCCACATGTGGCTCTTTTGTGATGATTTGTGGCTCTTTTATGTCTTAATTTGAAATGTAATTCCCATTTTTGCCACTTCTTTTTGATACTTTTATCCTGCTTGTTGCAGTTTTTGCCCCCTTTATTTTTTTTTTGTTTTTTTTTGCCACTTTTCACCCATTTAAACTGCATTTTGCAATTAAATGCCACCTATTTCCCATTTTTGCCCATTTTCCCACCTTTTTGCTGTTTTTTGTCTATTGAAGTCACTTATCACTCTTTTTTTGCCACATTTTTGCAACCTTTTGACCATTTATGCCACCTGTAACTCATTCTTTTACCACTTCTCATCCATTTTGGCCTTTTTCTCCTCTTTCTTGCCACTTTTCTCCAAGTGTTTGCTGCTTTTTGCCCATTTTTGTCACTTTTCACCCATATTTGACACTTTTATCCAGTTTTCTGCAATTTTTTGCCCCCTTTTGCCTATTTTCTGCACTTCTCACCCATTAAGCTGCCTTTTTCCAGATTTTTGCCCATTTTAGTCACCTTTCACTCATCTTTTGCCATGTTTTTGCCATTTTTGGACCATTTTTTCCACTTGTAACTCATTTTTGTTGCCATTTCTCACCCATTTTTTCCACTTGCTGGCCTTTTTTGCCACTTTATCCCCAGTGTTTGCCCCTTTTTGCCTATTTTTGCCGTCTTTTGCAATTAAATGCCACTTTTTACCCATTTTCCCACCTTGTTTTCAGATTTTTGCCCCTCTTTGACTTCTTTTTTTTTTTTCTTGGTCACTTCCCACCCATTTTGCCACATTCTGCCCTTTTTCTCCCAGTGTTTGCCGTTTTTGCTCATTTTTGCCACCTTTAACTTTTTTAAATGCCACCTTTCACCACTTAGATTGTGGCTCTTGCAAATGCATTTTTCGACAATTTGGCTCTTTGGTTGAGCAGGGTTGAGAAAACACTGCTGTAGTTGTTTTCCTAGTACTGCAGTCCACAGCACATAATATCATCAAAAGGCTCGACAAATCTGGAGGAATCTGTGCATTTAAGGAGCAGGGCCAAAAATCAACAGTGAATGCCTCTTACCTTCGACCCTTCGAGAGACTGCGTTCAAAAATACCAAACTGCTGTGCTGGTATCTTGTCAACTTTGACTCAGGACCACTTTGAAAAAACAGTGTTAGTTTACACAGTGCATAAGTGCATCTGCAAATGTAAGTTAAAACTCTACCAGACACAGTGAAACCCATTTATCAACCTCCAGAAGAGCTGCTAACTTCTCTGGGCCTGAGCTCATCTGAGAGGGACTGACCTAAAGTTTAATAGGTCGATAGTGCATCTGTAAAGAGTGTTTTGGATATCTTTATTTTACACTTTGCCAAACTAAGTTGGTTCAAAGATAGAAAACATCCTATCATATTAACAGGCTTTAACAGTAACAGCTGAAATGCAAAGACTACATTTGACTGGAAAAAATGACTGAAATGTAACTAAAACTTTCATTTACAGATCACCACTGAGTTAAATGTCTGCATTTCAGTGTTTATACATTCTTCAGACCATGAAATGTAGTGTCAAAGCCACATTCTCTAGATAAGCTGAAGCAGATGTAAATGTTACAATGTCATTTAGCAGACGCTTTTCTCCAAAGCGACGTACATTTGAGAGCAAGAACAACACAAGCAATGATCTAGACAAGAAGAAACAACATCAGTAAGTGCCATCAAGTGCTTCAGGTTCAATTGGACGCAAGTGCTGCCGTGTAGAGTTTAAGGCAGAGTACCAAAATATACGTTGTTTATGTAGTTTTTTTTTTTGTTTTGTTTTGTTTTTTGTTTTTTTTGTTTTTTTTTGGGGGGTTTTTTTTTTGTTTTTTTGTTTTGGTTTTTTTTTTTTTTTTTTGTTTGTTGTTTTTTTTTTTTGTTTGTTTGTTTTTAGACAGCAACAATGAATCAAGGAAAATGTGGGATCACTAATTGCCATTCATTAGGCTTCACAACAACTATTTACCAAGTACCAAGTGCTGGATCATTCCCAAAGAGCTGGGCAAAGAAATCCCAGAAGTAGAGCAGGACAGTGCGAGCTAACTATAGTTGGGAAACTCATTCAACCACTGGGGACAGCAGTGGAGAATAGTCTGGCTGAGACTCAATCTACTACTGGGGACAACAGTAGAGAATTGCCTAGCTAAGTGCAAAGTGTTCTCTGAAGAGCTGGGTCTTTAGCCTTCTCTTGAAAGTAGACAGGGAGTCTGTAGATCGAATGTAGTTGGGTAATTCATTCCACCATTTAGGGACAACAGAGGAGAAGAGTCGAGCTAGTGACTTAGGAGCATGATGTGCTGGAAGTACCAGGCGCCTTTCGCTGGCTGAGCGTAGTGGGCGAGAAGGGGTGTAGACCTGGATGAGGGACTCCAGGTAAACAGGAGCAGTTTTAGTTACTGCTTTGTAAGCAATGATTAGAGTTTTGAATTTAATGCGAGCTGCAACTGGAAGCCAGTGTAGAGAGATTAAAAGAGGCGTGACATGAGCTCTCTTGGGTTGGTTGAAGACCAGCCGTGCTGCTGCGTTCTGGATCAACTGCAGAGGTATAACTGTGCATGCAGGTAGGCCTGCCAGTAATGAGTTACAGTAGTCAATACGTGATCTTATAAGAGCCTGTACTAGGAGTTGTGTAGCATGCTCTGTCAAGTAGGGTCTGATCCTCGTGATGTTGTAGAGGCTAAACGGCAGGACCGAGCAATCGAGGCCACATGGAGCTTGAAGGTTAGCTGGTCATCAATCATGACACCCAGATTCCGGGCTGACTTAGTGGGCAAGAGATTATTTGATCCAAGCTGGATACTGATCTGCGGTTCAATAGTGGGACTGGCTGGGATGATAATGAGCTCAGTTTTGGGCAGGTTGAGCTGAAGGTGACGTTCCCTCATCCATTTAGAAATATCAGCAAGGCAGGATGAGATCCGAGCTGAGACAGTTGTGTCATCTGGTGGAAAGGACAGGAATAGCTGTGTGTCGTCTGCATAGCAGTGATAAGAAAAGCCATGGGAGCGGATGATTGCACCAAGTGAGGTGGTGTATATTGAGAAAAGTAGGGGACCAAGCACAGACCCTTGAGGCACCCCTGTTGATAAGCCATGCAGTTTAGACACTCCTCCCTTCCATGATACTCTAAAAGATCTCCCTGTGAGGTAGGACTTAAACCACTGTAGGGCAGATCCTGAGATACCAAGTGAAGAGAGTGTGGAGAGGAGGATTTGGTGGTTTACTGTGTCAAAGGCAGCAGACAGATCCAGCAGTAAGAGAACTGAGGACTGACCAGCTGCTCTGGCCAAGCGAAGTGATTCCGTTACCGACAAAAGTGCAGTTTCAGTAGAGTGGCCCCGCCTAAAGCCAGACTGATTCTGATCAAGTAGATCATTGTTCTGCAAGTGTTCTGAGAGCTGGTTGAAGACTGTGCGCTCCAGTATTTTTGATAGGAATGGGAGAAGTGAGACCGGCCTGTAATTTTCAACCAGGGCTGGGTTGAGAGTGGGTTTTGAGCAGTGGTGTAACCGCGCTTGCTTGAAAGCAGCTGGGAAAACACCTGTGGACAGAGAGGAGTTAATGATACAACTCACAGCAGGGCTGATTGTGGGCTCAATCGCCTGCAAGAGATGTGATGGTATCGGATCGAGGGGACAGGTTGTGGGCTTAGAGTCAAGCAGAAGCCTGGTGACCTCGCTCTCACTTAGTGGAGAGAATGAGCTAAGTGATGCATCACTAGCTGGTGGCAGAAAACTGAGTTGGACAGGCTCAGAGAATTGGTTGCTGATGGCAGAAACCTTGTCAGTGAAGTAGGAGGCGAACATGTCTGGAGTCAACATACTGGAGGGTTGTGGGTTTGAAGGAGAGAGGAGCGAGTTAAAAGCAGAGAAGAGTTTGCGTGCATCAGTGGCAGCACAGATCTTTGATTGATAGAACGCCTTCTTAGCAGATTTTAGAGCAGAGGTAAAACAGGACAGTTTTTGCTGATAAGCACTCAAGTCAGTGGTTTGTTTGGATTTACGCCATTTTCTCTCTGCCGCTCTGAGCCCTGCCCTTTGGGTTCTGATGACCTCAGTGAGCCAGGGACAAGGTGGAGTATTACGAATAGGCTTAGACACCAGAGGGCAGAGTTTGTCCAGAGAGGAGGTCAGTGAGGAGCAGAATGTGTCTGTGGCCTCGTTAACAGTGAGTGTGAAGGACTCGTTACATGAGGCTAGTGCAGCTGAGACCTCGTCAGACAGCTGTGTTGGGTCAAGTGACTGAAGGTTTCTGCGGTATGATCTTAACTGAGTAGTAGATTGTTGAAGTTCAGGTAAGCCAAGTGAGAACTGAATGAAGTAGTGGTCAGAGAGGTGAAGTGGTGTTACACTCAAATTAGCCGTGGAGCAATTGCGAGTTAGAATCAAATCCAGTGTATTACCAGCCTTGTGTGTAGGAGGCGTTTGAACCAGTTTCAAGTCAAAGGAGGACAGTAGTGAAATAAAATCAGTAGCCTGGGCTCTATCCAAGTGGATGTTCATGTCACCCATGACAACCAATGGTGTGCCATCATCAGGGATGTCTGAGAGTAACATGTCCAGTTCCACAATAAAGTTGTCCAGGTGACCCCCAGGTGGGGTATACCACAACCATGTAAGCCTTTATTGGGGCAGTGACCTGTACTGCATGATATTCAAATGAGGTGTTATTGTCCAAGGGTTTGAACTGGCTGAAGTTCCAGCTATGAGAAAGAATAATGCCTGTGCCACCTCCTCGGCCAGAAGAGCGAGGTGTATGAGAGAACACTGCATCAACTGATAGAGCAGTTGGTGTTACAGTGTTCTCAGGACGGACCCAAGTTTCTGTCAGGGCTAGGACCTGAATGTTAGACAGTTTAGTGAGGGAATTGATGAATTCTGCTTTGTTAACTGCAGACTGGCAGTTCCAGAGGCCAACTGTGATAAAAGGTTGTGGAAAAGAGGCATTCTGCAAAGTGGATAGATTATGCAGGTTTCGTTTTCTGTAACTATTGTGCTTCTTTCTGTTCCCATATATGACTTGTATTTTTTGGTTGCACATGTTGCGTTAGACTGCTGGGGTGCGTTAGACTGTTATGAGGCAGTGCTGCCTGTCTGTGGCCTTGCTCGGTGGACTCGCACAGGTAGACTCGCTGGTCTTTACCCAATGTGGTCTTCACACAGTTGGGCTTCCACAAGGGCTGACGCTTACGCTGACGCTTCAGCGCAGTCTGTGTACTTATATAGAGAGATATGCCACAGATGTGCACAATTGAGTTGATTGTGCACAGCCGCTAACCGCCCCAGCTGGCAAATTTAGATTCAAACTCTCTTAAAGCTTGGACTACAGTGAAACTCCGCCCCGGCAGTTTACACTTTTAGCAATCAATAGAGGGAGCCACACGCGTCAACTGCCTCACCTATTGTTGCAGAGAGAGTGAAACTAACACGTTCAGCCTAAGCAAAACTGCCAACAACCTACTTCCAACTGAAACAACCAAATCAATTCAAATACATTAGGAATAATTTATCAACTGTGCTGAATCCAATGCTTTAGAAGATACAAGGACTATAACCACTCCTGAATCCTTATGTGTTTCCATGTACATGTCTGCATTAATACTTCAGTTGGACGGATGTTGAATAACTGCCTCTTCTCTTAAAAAACAGAAAGAAAAAGATTCACAGAAACATGGAGCACCTTGACTAAAACTGATTCCTTTTAAGAATGAGACAAGCATTTTGAGAGAAAAAAATGTTTCAGAGAAAGAGCAAGGTCCTCAAAAAAAAAAAAAAATCATTCTGCAGTCAATCCGTCGAGTTGACCTACAGCTCAAAGAAATCAGACGAGCCCAAAATACCCCCGAGCTTTCTGAGAGGACGGCAGCTCCTGAATAGAAATAGAAAGTTAAAGGGAAGAAGGCTGAACTTCACTGTGAAAATAAGCACTTTATCAGGTCTAGTTTGCTGAAATTAAAGCATTCAGGTTGTTTTTAAATCAGATTCAATGAATAAAAGAGAGAAGGGCTTAAAAAATTGAAGCAAATACAAAATTTAAAAACTGCTAAGATCTAACAAAACACTCCAGAAGTGTTTAAAGACTCATTTCAAAAGAGAGTTAGTGTTCGAGAAAATCCTACAAGCACATAATGGAAAATGTCCTGGTGGTAAATTTTGATGAAAGAGTTCTGAGTTTTCTGTGTCTATTGATTTATTTATTGGAGCAAATCTCATTGGTGCATCTCAGCTGACAGGAAGAATAAATCGTCACTTTGCTGCTGTGTTATTGTTTAATCTTCTTCACCTTTTCTGCACAATTAACATAAAGTTTAAGTACCCAAACTAACATACACTCACTGCATATTTTCTCTGTGAAGATCCAAAGTATAGTCATGAAAACTATCATCCCTTTCCTTCAGTACTCTTGCAGTTAAACCATCCCAAAGCCCTGTCGTAGTCTACATACTGAACATAATGTTTTATCGTTTGTTTTCCTACATGGGGTGATAAAAATTTAATAGATGCCAACATAAACCCAAACAGCGGCTCTCAACAGAGCGAACCTCTCTCTATCCAAACAATAAAGCTTAATGTGCATTCAGTTTTTATGAGCCAGCAGTATGACCAGCACCCTCTAATTCCCACATCTTCAAGTACCAACATTTTGTCACAGTCCCACATTGTCCCATGTAAGCATTGTAGGGTTCTTTAGGGTTTAAGCACATACTTTAAAGTTAAACTATTCCCTACTACTCCCTTCTTTAGACACTGACTGGCCCAACAACTCAAAACTTTTTACCATAAGGACAAGTTAAGCGGCTAAAAGACAACTTGTAAGCATCATTTAAAGGTGCTAATGGTTTTAGTATTACATTTCTCACCTGCCACCATGCCAGACATAACAAGTCAATCAAAGACATGAAACAGGAAATGCTACTAGTGCTGCTATGTTGACATGAACCATGAGAATTCTGTCACTGGCCTTTCATTGTGTCACAAATTCTCCTTCTGAAAAATGTAACTTCAACATCCCACCACCTTCTGACCATTTTAAGGGTGTGGCCCGAAGATATGTTGTGTTGGCCGACACCCCTGATCGATGTTTCTCAGATTTTGTGTGTGAGAAGCTGAAAGCACAGCATTATTTATGGTTAACGTTGTTTAGTACACCATAACTATGAACTGAGCTACACAGTTGGACTTGTATGGAAAAGTGTGGCAAGAAACCCAAAGAAAACCTCAAACCTCAACCCCCTCCTGGCTCCATACTTCTCTCTCTTTAAAACCTCTGTATAAAAGTCTTTCTATCTTACGTTGTGTCTCAGAATAGCTGCAGGGGCTTACACAAATAAATACTCACAAGCACACTGTTGCTGGATTTTTAGGTTGTAGATGAGCAAATGTTATGAAACGTAGCTCCTTCCTGAAAAGCTCAACGAGCATAAATAAGCTCAAGTTGTTCCCCTGATGGAGTGAAGTGCACGTTTGTACACCTGCAGTAGTTTCTTTCTTTACCATGAGCACTCTTGGAGTAACAGGAGTTATCGCTGGTGCTTTCAGACGTTGGTAAAATGTCATGTCAGGAAACAGCGAGGTCTCCACGAGCAATACCTTAACAAATCCCTCCAGCTCCACTACTGATTATAATCATAAAGTAAGGAGAACTGAAGCATCATTATCATTCATAGCAGTGATACTCGACGTGTGGCTCTTTTGTGAAATTTTGAATATTATTCCCCCAGAAAGTTAAAGAAAAGGGAAACTTGTTTTGCCTGTTTTCTCCATTCTTTGCCACTTCCCACCCATTTAAGCTACGCTGTGACATTAAATACCACTTGTTTCTGATTTTTTACCATTTTTGCAACTTCTTTTTGCCACTTTTTCCCCATTTTTGCATTTTTTATCTAATTTTGCCACTTTTATCCCATTTTTGCCCTTTTTCACAATTGTTTTGCCACTTTTTACCCATTTAAGCTACCTTTTGACGTTACATACCCATGTTATATTTTTTTGCCCCTTTTCTGACAATTATTGTTGCCACTTTTTTGCAATTTTGCCACCTTTATCTCATTTTTTTGCCACTTTTAACCCATTTAAGCTACTTTTTGCCATCACCCCTATTTTACTTTCTTTGTCATTTTTTGCCACTTCTTTTTGACCATTTTTTTTCCAATTTTTGCCCTTTTTCACAATTTCAGGCCAATTTTTTTGCCTATTTAAGCTACTTTGTTGATTTAAATACCACTTGTTTCCTTTGTTGCCAATTTTTGCTACTTCTTTTTGCCACTTTTTCCCCATTCTTGCCTTTTTCACCATTTTTTTGCCCATTAGAGCTACCTTTCCCATTTAATACCACTTGCTTCCTATTTTGCCCATTTTGCCACTTCTTTTTGCCCATTTTAGTCACTTCTCACTCATTTTTATTGCCACATTTTTGCCACTTTTGACCATTTTTACCACACATTTAACCTATTTTTATTGCTACTTCAAGCTGTTTTTGCCACTTTTCACCACTGAGAGGCTCTTGCAAAGGTATTTTTCAACAGTTTGGCTGTTCAGTTGAGCAGGGTTGAGTAACACTGATTTATAGTATCTGTCATTTTTCCAGTGGGGGTAAATATGTGGATGTTTTGGCCCTCAGCTTGACAGTCTTAGTCTAATTGGCCCCAAAGGACTAATAATTTGGAAACTATGCCGTATGGTAACACATTTGAATCAACACCACTTTTAATGTCACACTTTCAAAGTGATGCTGATCCCTCCAAAATCTATAGAGATTATGCCATCTGGGGATCAGAAAGGGCTGGACTCAGTACCAGCTGTCACTGGGCAAGAGGGAGGGCACTTCCTTTACTGACCACCAGCCAATCACAGGGCTGAAATAAAGAGACAGGCACAGCCTTACTCACATTCACTTCTACAGGTGCACTCCATGGACGGAAGCATTTGGCCACCTGACCACTAGACCAACAGGGACTGTAATAAAAATGTCATAAAGTTTATGTACTTTAATATGAAGTTGGCCCCCTTTTGCAGCCATAACAGCCTCCACTCTTCTTGGGGGGCATAACGCAAGATTTTGGTTTAGGAACAACAGCAACTCAAACCCAAAATGGAAGACCACTTAAAATCACTAAGTGGGGTCAAATACCGCTAAGGTGCAACTGCGAAGTTTGTTGGAGAAGGGATAATGGTATGAGGCTGTTTTGTAGGGTTCAGTTTAGGCCCCTTATCTCCAGTGAAGACAGATCTTAAAGGGATACTTCAAATTTGCCCATTGCCATAATCCCTGTAGTCTTAGTAATAGGTTTGTTACCTTTAGTTATCAGTGCAAGCTATTTTTAGATCAGCACTGCCAAGTTCAGAGCTGCTGTACCAACTCAATAGAGGCAACCGGTATTCCGGCTTTCCCTCATCAAACTCATCAAATACACAATCCAAAAACTCCAAAATGCTCTCGTGGCGACCTGCACATTCACCACGCTGTGAAATAATAACATATAATTATGTAACATTACAACACATGAAGTAAATACTCAGAACTACTTTCCGAGTAAACCACTGGGCGGAGTGACACTGTGCGCACCTGTGGCAGTGCCGTACTTACTTGGTAGTTCCGGCTTTGCATTTAGCTTTAAAACATCTCCGTATCGTAATGTTCCATGATTATTCCATAGTGTGATGAATGTGCAGGTCTCAACTTGTCCATGAGAGCATTTTGGAGTTGTTGGATTGTGTATTTGATGAGTTTGACGAGGGAAAGCAAAAAATACCATCTGTCTCCATAGCGTTAGCTGTGCAGCTGGTAAATCAGGCCCCCCAGATCTAGAAACAGCTTGCACTGACAACTAAAGGAAACAAACCTTTTACTAAGACTAGAGGAATTATGGCAATGGGCGAATTTGCCAAAATGTTGAAGTATCTCTTTAGATCTCAAGACATTTTTGGACAATGCTTCTAACTTTGTGGCAACAGTTTGGGGAAGGCTCTTTTCTATTCCAACTTGACTGTGCCCAAGTGCACAAGTGAGGACTATAAAGACATGATTTGATGACTTTGGAGTGGAAGAACTTCTTCAACCCCAACCTCCACCCCACTGAGCACCTTTGGGGATGAACTGGAATGGAGATTGCGAGCCAGGCCTTTTTGTCCAACATCAGTGCCCGACCTCATAAATGCTCTACAGAATGAATGGACACAAATTCTCACAAAAACTCTCTAAAATCTTGTAGAAAGCCTTCTGAGAAGAGTGGCAACTGTTATAGCTGCACAGGGGGGACCAACTCCACATTAAAGTACATATATTTGCATACAATGTCATTACAGTCACTGTTGGTGTAATGGTCAGTCATGTAAATGCATTTGTCCATATAGAATGGTGGTCTAAATAAGGGATGTGATAGGTTGAGTGGCATCAATTGCTAGGATAGAGACTGTCTATTTTGTAGCCCTAGTGACAGCATAGTAGAGACTTTTTTCAGTCAAAATGACTAATGTGAAAAGGACAAGGAGATATCCTATGTGTGACGATCTGATCTTATCTAGCTGTTCAGCAAACACAGACTCTTGCTCTCTCAGGGCGGGTTTGATAAACGTGAGATCTCAGCAGGTTTCATTCCTGTTGCTCAGCGTTCTCATGCATCTTCACAGAGACACAACAGATTTTCTTGAATAAGACAAAACAGGAGAGGCCGCACACATCCTATCACAGACACAGATCAAATGGCTGCAGTGTGGCGAGAATGATCATGCCTGGAAAACGAGATATATGCAGAGTGATAATGTAACAGCAGGCCTGGAGCAGGAGGGGCGCTGGAGTATTTCCTAAAAATACTGTTGCCAAAAGCAACCGCACAACATTCCCCATACTGGCAACAAGAGATGTGCCTGAGCGCCAAGGTCAACAGATCTGTATTCATGCCGCTTTGTTTCTGTGACGCTGCATAAGTGTGTGTTTTTGTGTGCATGCATGTGTTTTCAGTATTCATCTTAACATGAGGGAAATCAGCCCTTCTGCACAGACGCCAGCACTTAATGAAAAACAAACATATTCAGCATGAGCCACAAGAAGCACAACATTTACCCTGATTAAATAAACATGAGGAGCAGATACAGGCTGGCTTTTTTCATGTTAATCACAGAGTAAGCGGAGCAGGCATAGTGGCCTTTTAATGGGAGCGCAGAGATGTGGAGCGACGGTGTTTGTGTGTTACAGAATAAGAGCATTTTTTTCATTGTGGGAGCTTGTATTAGACTGATTCAGACACAGACATCCACTGGCAGGTTGTCTAGTGTGTGCAGAATAAGATGAATAAAAGGATTTGAGTGTAAAGCAAACAAAAGCATGATAACATGCACACTAGTCATGTGGTGACAACCTGACTAAGAAGAGCATAATGAAAAAACAAGATGAAGTGCAGACCATCCAGATAAAACGAGACGAACCGACAAAGAGAAAAAAATGTAGTGAAACAGTCCAGGCCAGAGGGGCATTGTGGGAAGGATCTCTTTCTTTGAAGCTGCCCTTGTTGCCTTAAATAATTACACCTAATTGCTGACAGATGTAAAGGCAAATGAAGCATTGGCTTACCCAGGCACACAGATTGCTTACAGTGACTGCACAGGGTCAGGGCTCTTATTGGATTGTGCCGTTCACTATTACTAGAGAAAAATCACTTTCTGTGGAACGAGCCAATTTGTTCAGCTGTCTACAGCTGACGACTCACTCATTGTTAAAAAATCATCTCAGGGCTGGGCAAAAGGGGAGATATTTATACCTGCTGAGAAACTGCATTCATAAAGTTACAAGTACGACATTTAAGAGACAATTACACATAATTTAACAGTTAAACTCTTCAGACATCTATCAAAGCCTTAAAGCACATACAGTGCTTAACAAATTTATTAGACCACCACCCAAAGTAAGGTTTATGCCACAGCTGCCCTAAATTAACAGCATTGGTAATTACAAAATCATTTTTTATGTTTCTGCAATGTTAATACACCAATATGTAGAAGCTCTTTAACCCAAATGATATTTTCAATGCTAAAATATAATTATTATTGTTATCCATGAATTTTCAAATTTACTGATTTACAAAAAAACTGAAAAAATAGTAAAGCACATTATTATTTCTTGATTAATATGTCAAATCATAGTTATTTACTTGCATTCCTGAGGGGAAAAATTTGTTTTAGAGGTTGAATGTTATGCTTGATTAATTTCTGACTTCTCAGAGAAGCCCAATGAGCCGGCTCAAATTTGGGTGAATTCAGTTTGAAATTCCTCATTCCTGTTCAAAATGGTAAAACGTAGAGAGCTCACTAAAAAAGGAAAGAGTCGGCATTAAAGCACTTCATGATGCTGGATGATCTTTGAGACAAATATGACAGGTGGTCTAACAAAGTTGTTAAGCACTGTATAGTCTATTATACTGAAAGAGAGATCAAGCCACCTCTAGGTTTGATACTAACAGTATGTCTGATGAACGGATCCTACTTTTTGAAAATATCTATGTACTTTCCAAAGCAACATTCATTAACCCAAAGAGTTTTACATCCTAACACATTTGGCCCTAATGATAAAAAATGTCAGCATCTCAATAACTGCTGAAAGAATAATATATATATATATATATATATTTTTTTTTTTTCCACTTTAAACAAGTCAGTCTTTTAAAACTACTTCAGCCTGAAATATACATATCAGATATTTATTTTATTTTGGGGATTTTAACCCTTTAAAAGGGACAAATTTTACCCTTTTAGGACATTTTTATTTTTTGTCTCAGGGAACAAAACATGCCAAAAAGGTTTGTTTCCGATAAAACACTTACATGTATAAAAAGCCCCTCTGTTTCAGCCCTGCTCAAAACAAGCTGTATCTGTGTCTGTGGCTTTAAATGTCAATGACCTCTCTGACTCCGCCTCTGACCCACCCCTCTAAGAAAATGGATGTGGCTTTTCTGATCTTCCTGTCAGATCAGGAAGGCTGAACTTTCTTCCAAGCAGGGAGGACCAACCAAACCTGGAGGCAGGGTTAACTCCCTATATGACATCATTAGGGGAAAATCTGAGAATGGCTTGTTACAGCACACATTTTCTGAAAGGTGAAGGGGGGGGGGGGGGGGGGCTTTCTGGGACTTTAAGGGATTGTGGACAGGTCGGGGGCACATATTTTTGTTAGAAAAGCCTGAAAAGGTGATATTTGCTTAATATGTCCCCTTTAAAGTCCAGTATGTTTACATAGCGACACACACTTCAGTGGTGTTCAATGTGACATTTTTTGTCCTTAGGAACAAATGTGTCAGTTTTTGTGTAGCTTAGCCATTTTAGACTAATTTAAGGAACTGAGATGACTTTTTTTTTTATGAATATCCTCTGTCAAATTTGAGCTATGCTCATTCAACACAGCCAAAATAGCTTGAAAATTAAGAACAAAAAACAAAAAACAAACAAAAAAAACAAACAAACAAAAAAAAAAAAAAACAAAAACAAAAAACTGAATGGCACAAAATGTCCCCAGAATCTCTTAAAGGGATACTTCAACATTTTGGCAAATTCGCCCATTGCCATAATTCCTGTAGTCTTAGTAATAGGTTTGTTACCTTTGGTTGTCGGTGCAAGCTGTTTCTAGATCAGCACTTCCAAGTTCAGACCTGCTGTGCCAACTCAATGTAAGCAACCGGTATTCCGGCTTTCCCTCATCAAACTCATCAAATACACAATCCAACAACTCTAAAACGCTCTCATGGACAAGTTGTGACCTGCACATTCACCACGCTATGGAATATTAACAAAGTAGAGTCACGACAAGTTTCTCCTCGATGGCAGACATACAGGTGCATGCACCTCGCTGAAGCGAGCTGGCTCAGACATTTCTAATTTTAGTGATTTCCTTGTGGGCCCCACATCTTTATTATGTTTATGCCCCACATGGGTTGTATGTGGGCTGCAGTATGGTCCCATGTGAGTTATTCTGTGGGTTCCATGGTAGCCCCACCTGTGATTGCCCATGCGGCAGCAAGTGTGGATCAGCCCATATAAGTCCCATCGCAAGAGATGCAAGATAGATCCTACTTGTATTAAACATGGGTTATTGCAGTTGGTTGCATTACAAAGCGCTGTGATCTGATAACATGCTCCTGTGTCCTTGATGAAAGCTATGTGCAAGACACACTAATATGCATTTAATTAAAGGAAAAATTCAACAGGAAGAATAGATATACATATGTAGCAGTTTACATTAATCACTTACTCAGTTATATCAGATTAAGTTATTTAGATCTGTAATGATATATATTACAAGCATACCTCTAGATATCAAGCTACATGTCCAATGCATTACCAGGAAAAAAGACTATAATAAAAGTAACACAAGTTCTGCCAACAACCGTCAAACATGTTCAAACAACAAGCATCTTGTGCCAAGACTGGATTTAGGAAACAGCCAGCAGCTCTGGCACCCTCACGTGAATGCCAAACACAGAGAAATACTGCTCATGGTGCTGCTTGTTTTCAACTCACTACAAATTGACAGGCCTGCCACATGGTGACAGAAAATCTGTTCAGTGTAAAAACACAGCCTCGGAAACATGGAGCGCAGAAGACCGATTTAGTCGAAACTTCAGAAGAGCTGAAGGGAAGAGGACAAATTGTTGCTACAAGGAAACAAGTGGCATTTATTTTTAAGTGAGAATGGATTATAATGATGGCTGTAGTGGAGGTATTCTGAGAGCAGCAGAATGTCAACTATTACTTTAGTCAGGAGAGTCTTCATTCTAGTCACTCTGACTTTTGCTTACTTGTTGACACTTGTCTCATTATCTGCCTTATTTGACTCAATTACTCTTCTGGTTTTCCAGAGAGTGTCTTTTCTGCAAAAATGTTCTTTACAAAGATTGCAAGAGTCATGTATTGGCATGACAATGGCTGCCTGTCCAGCTCATGTAATGCAGCACACACCTACTATGCCATATGTTGTGATGCTCTGACTGGTCTGAAAGGAAAGTGACAAAGTTCATTTACGTTCGAGCTAAGACCAAAGATTAGGGAAGAAATGAGTTGCAACTTGCAATTCACAACAGCTTGTGATGGGCCATTCTGCAACTTTCTGAAAGCCTACACAGCTGCAACTAGAGGCAAGATGCATCCTGGCTCTTACAGTCACACGGCAAACTGATTTATTTCTCAAGTTTCTGCACAATTAATCTATCACAACAAGAAGGCCAGTTTTGCACATTTAGTTTTATTTCTGCATATCTAACACCTTGGTAAAGGGGAATATCAGACCAGGGACCATGTCTGACAACTAACGAACACCCAAAACTCAGTATCTCAGAAAACTAGAATATTAAGAAAAAGTTCTATATTGGAGACTGATGGTGTCACACTCTAATAAGCTAATTAACTCCAAAGACCTGCAAAGGTTTCCTGACCTTTAGATGGTCTCTCAGTCTGGATTAGTAGCCACACAATCACAGGGAAGACTGCTGACTCAACAGATGTCTAGAAGACAATCATTGGCACCCTGCACAAGGAGTGTAAGGTGTAAAAGGTCATTGCTAAAGAGGCAAGTTACCCTTTGAGTGCTATATCCAAGCACGTTAATGAAAAGTTGAAAAGAAGGAAATGTGTGGTTAAAAAAAGATGCACAAGCGGCAGAGATGACAGCAGCCTTGAAAGTATTGTGAAACGAAGCCCAGTCAAGAAGTTAGGTGAGCTTCACAAGAAGTTGACCGCAGCTGGAGTCAGTGCATCAAGAGCCACCATGCAGACATATCCAGGACATGAGCTACAACTGACACATTCCTTGTGTCAAGCCACTCTGGAACCAGAGACAACGTCAGAGGTGTCTTCCCAGTGCTAAGCACAAAAAGGACTGGACTGTTGCTTAGTGGTCATAAGTCCTCTTCTGAGTTGATAGTGAATTTTGCATTTAATTCAGAAATCAAGGTCCCAGAGTCTGAAGGAGGAGATGAGAGGCACAGAATCCAAATTGCTTGAGGTCCAGTTCAAAGTTTGCACAGTCAGTGGTGGTTCCAGGAGCCATGTCATCTGCTGGTGTCAGTCCACTGTGTTTTATCGGGTCCAAGGTCAGCACAGCCGTCTACCAGGAAGTTTTAGAGTACTTCATGCTCCCTTCTGCTGACAGCCTGATGAAGATGCTGGCACACTGCCAAAAGTGCCAAGACCTGGTTTAAGGACCATGGTATTGCTGTGTTGACACCAGACCCAACAATGCAGAAGAGCTGATGGCCAAAATCAGAGGAACCTTCTGCAACACCTCAGCAGTGCAACAGACTGATTGCCTCCATGCCATGCCGCACTACTGCAGTTATTCATGCAGAAGATTTAATACCAATACTATAATACAAGCTCACACTTATTCAATCATTTTGAGTTTTTATGTCTCCTTGTCCCGCAATCTGACAGGTTGAATTTGCAGCCTGATGGAGGAAACTTAAACTCTAAGAGCAGAGGATGGCTGTGATCAGCCAAGATTTACTTGGCCTTTTAAAGAAGAGTCCATCTCCTCACTCCTCATTGTCACCTCTTCAAAGCCAGGCATGTAACCATCAGTGCTGGAGGACTACGGGAGGAAGCTGTGGTCAAACTTGGTCAAATGGTAAGTTTGGGATATTATCTTTTTAATGAATTGAGGTTTCCAGTTAATCATGAGCATTAATGCCTTTATGTTAACAGGCCTGATTATAATGTGTGTGCACAAAAACTTATGACAGTCCTGCAAAAAAAAAAAAAAAAGCTGAGATTCGCCCCTCATGTTATTCTAACAAATGCATGCATGCCAACAAAAAAAAAACGTAGAAGGTTAACTGACTAGCAAATCTGATGCCAGTGACAAAGGGATCTGATTAGCCAGCTACCTGCATGCATCCCTGGTTACTTCGCAAGCATTGTCGATGAAGTCAACACCAAAAGACCCTCACCCGCTAAATTCTGACTGCTCAGTAAGGGAGAGGGGACATTGACAAGTGGGGATTTTTTTTTTCTAACTGAGTGCTGCAAGCTGAGCAGGAAGAAAAAGCTGGAGCCTTTGTGCTGAGGAAGCTGAACTCTATAAATTCTGGTTTTGTAGAGAAAATGGGCACTGTCTGCACAAAAAACACCACCAAAGAGCACAGGTCCTTAAAGATGTACACTGAGTTTCTCAAATCAAATACAAACTGCTAAAAAACCGCCTCAGCAGGAGGAAAAAATGCAACTCTGACATGTGTCCTCTCAGAAGTTTACCACGCCCATTTGTTTGTCCACAGTTATCCCAGAACAGGTTTGTTTTCTGTGATTTCAGAGCGTTGCAGAGCCAGAACAACAACCACAGACGGAGAAGCATCCCTCTCCTGGGATTTGGGGATGGGGGAAGCAGAAATGCTTGATTTTGCTCAAGCTGTGGCTTTGTAGCGGCAGCTCTCACTCACTCCTCTTCTCCCTCCACCTCTGTGATTCACAGAACAAAATTGACTTGAGGAGGCAGTCAGTAGTGATGCTGAAGTCTTCCTGTCTTGAATGTGCTACTTTGCTGATCACTGCCAAAACCAGACTGCTGTCAGGGGCTGAAGCTGAGGATTTTATAGCGAGAAACTTAAAGCAGCTGGTTTAATTTGCTCTTTTTTCTCTTGCTGGTGTTCAGTTAATAGTATTTGAACAAAGAGGCCCTTCACAGGCTCTCCAGCCAAGGAATGGCTGTTAGATTAACCCAGCAGGCATACACAACGAGCCCCAGCTAGCTCCTGTAACAGTCATGCCTTCATGCTCAGACCACCGGGCAGAGGGTGATGAAATCTCTCCACATGATCACACCTTTAGTTGTATTAAAACATTTGCTATAATCCATACAGAGCTGTTACTGAAACCACAGACAGTGAAAAAAAGAGACTATATAAACGTCCATGCTTTCACACTCCCTGCTCTCATTCCACCACTCCTCAGACCAATGACGTGATGCTTCTGTTGGGACGCCATGGCTTCAGACAGAACAGTGCAGGTTGCTTAGCAACTGGGCACAGAGAGAAGATCATTAAATTGCACTGATGCTCACTCAGTCCCTCGTTATGTGTCGGAGAACTTGTTGCTCCGACCTGCCATGAATAAGAATCTGCCTTCAGATAAACCAAATGTCTCCAAAGTGAAGCTCTGCATACAGACAGCAGTGATGTCACCTCAGGTTACATAAAGAAAATAAAATAGTGTCACAAAAATACACAAAAACATGAATAAATAAGGGATACATGAATGACAGAGAGCTGCAAAATGCCACAAACAAAAACCTCACTGTATTTGTTTCATATGTACAGCATTCAGAATAGTGGGTAAAATGTATTCAATATTTTATTTTGAGGTCATTTGCTTTAGCTGCTCAAAAAGGTTATCTTGACCTTGCTGTTTTTTAAGCACAATCTGACATTTCCCCTAATAAGAATACATAATTTCATTTAAAAATGAATATTTTTCAGAGCATCATTTTGATAACTTATGAGTCCAACCAGTACAATATCATAAAATGGGGCAACAGTAGCACCAAGGCATTCAATTTGGAGTTTTTAATCCCCAAAGTCAATTAATATTAACACCTCTGGATGTAGAATTTCAACAAATTTTATTCATAGAAGTAGGTAAATTAACGCACTTTAAAGTCACAGAATAACTGTGATGACCACACAACAGTGAAGGAGTTACTCTGATGACCACGCAACAGTCACAGAGTCACTCTGATGACCACTCAACAGTCACAGAGTCGCTCTGATGACCACTCAACAGTCACAGAGTCACTCTGATGACCACTCAACAGTCACAGAGTCACTCTGATGACCACTTAGCAGTCACAGAGTCACTCTGACGACCACTCAACAGTCACAGAGTCACTGTGACTCTGATGACCACTCAACAGTCACAGAGTCACTCTGATGACCACTCAACGGTCACAGAGTCACTCTGATGACCACTCAACAGTCACAGAGTCACTCTGATGACCACTCAACGGTCACAGAGTCACTCTGATGACCACTCAACAGTCACAGAGTGTCAGGAAAAGAAATGTAATTTCCGATGCACCATAGCTTAGCTTAAATCAGAATATCCTTCACTGTCCCATACAGCAGTTCTGCAGCTCAGATAGCATGAGAAATCTTTTTTGGCAAAATGCCTCACCTTATTTGCCAGTTTGCACTAACTAAATGATCTTAAACCATATCATCTACCTCATATAAATCTGCCCCCATCCTTAGACTTGTTTTACTTCTGATCACGTCTAGTCAGCATTCTTGTACCCTTGGCACATCTTGCAACCATACTATCAATGCACATGGAAATGTATAGACTAGAACAAATACCAGTGAAGACTGAGTGTTAATTGTTGATATTTTATAAAAAAAAATGTGTATTCTTTGATTCCCCTTAATCGAGAGCAAAGCCAACCAGAGTGAAGTTCTTTGCTGCAATAAAGCTGATTTGCCAAAAAAGTTCATTCTAAAATGACATACAGTATTTGTTAATTTAATGAAAGTATCAAAGTGTGATTAAGAAAGGGATGACCAAAATGTCCAAAATTTCAAGCATAACCCAAACACTTTTTCAAAATAATGGCAAACAAGTTCGTACTGCCATCAACATATTTGTGTCATTTTGAGAGCAAGCAGAAATTTTCTAGCAACAACTATTGTTATTGTTTTATCTTCACTAGTATCCTGTCAAAGCATGCAATTTCACAATAATGACAGACCTAAATCTCATTTTTTGTTTCCTCTGAATCAACTCTTATGGTGGTCTTTGAGAAGGAACTGTTTGAAAACTTAAGTAATCCTTGTCACAAACCAAAGGAGGAGCAGCAAAGGTCATCATCCATCATAATTATCCAACAGTAACTGGATAAAACAGATTGTGACATGACTAGTTGCCCCCTGAGGCCCTTATCCACCCAGAAGTTTGTTAGTTTGTTTGTTCAAAATGCCAATATTGTACTTAACACCTGAATAGGTTTTTATTGCGGTGATCTGAGGTGAAGATTTCACTTTAAAATGGTATGAATTAATTGGAGCTACAGGGTTCTTTATAGTGTAAGAAACCAGTGTTACATATCGTCTACTTTCTCTTAACAGTAGGTTAAATCACTGATCGCACCATGTGTTTGAGCTCTATTTCCTGCCTCTACAGAGAGAGTGTGCAGGGCTGCAGCTCACCAGAGAGCAGACACCTGCACTATTTATAGCTCACGGACATTAGAGCTAACAGTGTAACACGAGAGCGCAGACCTGCCCCTCCACTGGTGATTAGAAACCCAGTGAACGTTCACCATCACAAAGGAAGAGAGAGTGGGAGCCAAAACAGACTCACTACGACTGAGCCTGAATGCACCTCAGCTGCTTCCACACTGCACATCCACACTACAGACATTCCAGGATTAATGAAGTGAAATCCAGGCACTATTTGGGATTAAGAGCTGTTGCTACACTGCAGCTATAAGCTTGTGTAACGATTACAGTTTCCACGCAACAATTCATTCAAGTTCTCTACTGTCTAATGCAGCCTATTGTGGCTCTTACTGTAAGCCATGTGTGAAGAACACTCGCCGAGGCAATTACAACAAAAAGCTTTGGTATTCACTACAGCTTACTGTGCAATAAAGACAAACATGAATTAAGGAAAGACAAAATACTGCTGAATTTCACTGACCTATAAACATTCTGTATATAAACAATAGAAGGAGCAATGAGAGGAGCTTCTGAGTTCAATACAGTTATTTCCATGTAGGCCTGCACAGTCTGAAGTAAAAGGATAAGTGAGGACGAAGTAAAAAGTTAGGATGTGTGATAAATTAATGTTGAAGTGTAAACGTTGGTTGTATAGTTCCTATTCTTTCTTAATGCCTGACTTCAATTCATCTGTGAGAAACAGACAGTTTGCTAACCCGTCATATGTGTAAAATAAATAAATTTACTGATTGCATTTCACAGTCTTTAGGATGTAGTCGTTGTTCATGTCATACTGATAATAAAGATACCATTATGTGCCTTTAATAGAGCTGACATTTACAGAAAGGTTAGCTCCAGTTTACTCTTCATAATGAGTTTTTAATGCTAGACACATTTCAGCGCTCAGTGTTGTCATTTCACTACACCACACTGGAATGTATCACATCAGCACCTATCATTTACTTGTTTCATTGTTATGACAGCTGCTTTACACTACTATGCTCAAATTTAAGAGTTTAAGATTATACAGACCTTTAAATTTTCTTCATAATGTCTCTGTGTTTTATCAGTGCTCTTAAACAAATGCAGCCACTGTATGAAAATTTGCATCATCAGTTTTCACTATTGACTATTATAGCAACATCTTCTTATACAAATATGGTCAACTGATAAATCAATTATTAATAAATTGTTTACAAAAAAAGGCTTGGAAAAACTTATGACAAAAATGTACCCCAAAAATAAATTGGACCAGTATCCTCTCTATAAGAAATGTCACTGATTTATTGTTTTAAAAACATATTTGGCTTGTCTCTATTTTTTAAATCATTCATTTATATTCATACACTTTATACGTGAGGTCTTATGGTGTTTTTATGTAATTTTTCACAGTGTGCTTTCTAGGTGTGGTTTTTATACCAAATACAACAGTATATGTATCTCTGTGTGCAAAGTGGAAAGTGGATGGATGGATGGATGGATGGATAGATGGATGGATGGATGGATGGATGGATGGATGGATGGATAGATGGATGGATGGATGGATAGATGGATGGATGGATGGATGGATGGATGGATGGATGAAGGATATGGGTTGCTAGCTGTCACATCGAGGCTATAATGTTCCTGGTTTCCCTGTCGGACATGGTATTGCATGTTCACCCTGGCATGTGTGAGTTCTCTCCAGGTACTCTAGCATCCTCCCTCCTACCAAGGTCCATATACCACCACAGGTGAACTGGAATCTCGAAAATACCTCTAGGTACGAGTCTTCCTGGTTGTTTGTCTGTATTAACCAGCCTTGTGATTGACTGCCAGCCAGTCCAGCTTGTACCCCTTCTCTTCCTGAATGACAGCTGAGATCAGCCCCAGACCCTTATGACCCCCCAAATAGGCTAAACAAGTGCTACTGTAAACACCTTGATTACTTCGTCTTTTATTTTTTGTCTTATATTAATTTGTGTTTTCTGTGTTCCCTTTTACTTCGAACGTTTTCTATTTTCATTTTAACATACTGTTTCCACTGTCCTTGTGTCTTTAAAATTACTGCCAGTCAATAATCTAGGTTTTTCTGTCATTGTGTTTCTTCCCTCCCTATGTTCTTGTGTTTCCTTTTTTTTTTCTAGTTGTTCCCAAGTGTTTCCTGTTTTATTCTGAAGTTTTCATCCATTGTGTTTGATTCCTAGTTTTCTTCTGGCTCCAATCTTTTTCCTCATTAAGTACCCTATGGAGTCAAGATACCAGAGGTGGTAATCCAATAAGTAGTGGATTTCTGAGGAGCATGCCTGGGACAACAATGACTTGACTTGGAAGTAGCTTTGAAGGGATGTAGCATGGAGGAGGAGGAGCTGGACCTAGACACTAATGAGATATAATGGAGGTGGCTGGGGTGGAGGAGGGTCGCAGCAGTCACACTGAAACGACAGACTGAGAGTGGAGGAGAGGAGTTTTAAAACATGAATCAAGAGGTCAAGACAGAAAGGGATTGGCTCAGCATTTGAGTGAGTGGTTAGCTGAATGAAAACATGTATTTAATGAAAACGGGGTAGAGTGAGTGACTTCCACACTGAGGAAAACACTAACAGCCAATTAAAACTTTTCTTGTGAGCATCTGGTGATCCAGGTCTGCTAATAATGATGATAATACTCTTCATCTTTTGTTTCAAGAGTCATTAAAAGCACACAGCTCAGCTAAAGCTCCTTCTTTTCCATGTGAACCATCAGTCAGTGTGACCTATCAGCACAGACAGTGTTTGTCCAACAGTGGCACAAATAAAACCTGGGTTAAAACAGCCTCTCATGTTTATTTTCTCCTCGTCCCTCCCTGAGAGCAGCACAGGCGTCTGAGAAGTGAAATCCAGCGGAGAAAAAAACACTCATGCAGGCCATCATTACCGGCTCATCCCTGACAGCTCCAAGCTGAGAGCTACAACACAATAACATGCTGGATGTGAAACAACTGCTGTGATTCACTTTAGCCCAGAGGTTAGAAACATATCCTCCTTTTCAAAACAAACCCTTCAACGGGAGACGAATCACAAGTCTTTGATTAAAGTCAGAGCAGACCATTAGTCTGACTTTATTGATCTGCTTTCTTTAAAAGTAAAGCTCCGCACTGCAGCGAGTTCATCAGGGGGAACAAGAGGGATTAACATGATCAAAACTGAAGGAATGGTACCAGCACTTTTATTACCCACATAATAATGTCTCCATCTATTAAACACATCCAAATGAATGTTAGTGGTACTTAATTTGTAAATAAACATTTTAAAAGTCTTTGACAGCTCTGATACAAACCACGTCAACTGAGGCATTGTGAGTTTGGGCAGAACATTTAGAAATGAGCAGTGTATGAAATTATTCATCAGCATTTTCAAGACTTTGTCAATAGCTCCTCATCTCTAACACTCACTTTGAACGCTACTGTATATATATTTATTAGAGATGTTCCAATAACACCAGTATTAACCAGCCTAAATAAAAAAGTGATATATGTCATGGGTGGAGATATAAAAAGTCTAACTCTGCTGGTGTGTGAATCAAATCCAAAACTTACCAACACTGTAGTTTAGCACAGCCTGACCTTGGCTCTACATGATTGTGCTGGTGTAATTCTGTTAGAGCAAATCAAATAACTGAACTATAGAGCCACCTTGAACACAAGCCGTTCCAGGAACTCTCTGAATTTCTCTCTTTAACAACTGCAGGACAGACTGTGCACACTGTAAAGTGTTTGGAGAGTACTCTTACTCCTCTCTGCCATCACAGCAAACAGAAGGAAACATGAAATTGGAGTAATTTAGCTTTCTGTTGAGCCCACCTTCAGATGGAAACCCACAGCAGTTTCTTTCAGTAGCAAGTGGAGAAAGGCCTAAAAATATCCAAAGATTTCACCTCCATGTGGAGACTAAGATCAAACCAGTACAGATATATGACTTCTTCTCTGAAGCCATTCTGAGAAGATCTTGCTTTGGCAAACTGTTTAACAATGAAGGTTCTGTTCAAGTAAAATGATTAAATACATCTGAATTAGGAAAAAAATATAATGTTGCATAAAAAAGGTAAAGAATGCAAAGAAATATATAATCATTCTGAAGATGCATGTAATGTATCAATATAGATTAAACCCATATTTAAACATGATCATGGTTGTCATGACACCTCATATACAAGCAAATTTATGCAAATTTATATATAACTTTAGAGTATACAAGCAACTAGGTGGCAAATGTATGTCTTACAATGCCTCTGAAAAGTATTCACCCCTTTGAATGTTTTACCCTTTCATTAATTTTATAAATCAACCATGGCCGTCCTAATTTGGATTTTTTTGGAGAAAAAAGGAATAAAACATAACCTATTTGATGTTAAAGTGAAAACAGATTTCTACAAAGTAAAAAGGATGTAATGCAAAATAAGTGACTGCGTAAAAATTCACACCCTCTAAAGATCACTGGTTAATCAGGATTCCTTGCTACCATTACACCATGAAGACAAAAGAACCCTCCAAGAAACTCAGAATAACATATTGAAAAGTATCATCAAGAAATGGAAGCAATATGGCACATCTGCAAATCTGCCTAGATCAGGCTGTCCTAACAAACTGAGTGACCGTGCAAGAAGGAGACTCTGAGGGAGTTCCAAGCTTCAGCAGCTGAGATGGGAGAGACTCTGAATACAACAACTGTTGCCCAGTTTCTCCACTAGTCAAAGCTTTACGGAGAGTGGCAAAGAGAAGGCCAACTTTGAATAAAACCCATTAAATCTGGACTAGAGTTCACCAAAAGGCATGTGGGAGACTTTATGGTCAAGTGGAATAAAGGTCATTGGTCTGATGAGACCAAAATGGTGCGTTTTTTCCATCCAACATCCACACAAACACACCATCCCCACTGTGAAGCACAGCAGTCGAAGCATCATGCTGTGGGGATGCTTCTCAGCAGCTGGCTCTAGAAGGCTTGTAAAGGTAGAGTGTAAAAGGAATTCTGCAAAATATAGGAAAATCCTGGAAGATAACAAAATCCTGTCAGGAGAAGATTTATTTTTCAGGAAGACAATAACCTGAAACACGCGGTGAAAGCTACACAGAAGACTAAGGTGAATGTTCTGGAGCGGCCAAGTCAAAGCCCAGACCTCAATACAGTAGAGGATTTGTGACTGGGCTTGAAAAGGGCTGTTTACACCCAATCCTCATGCAACCTGGCAGAGCTTGAGCAGTTTTGCAAAGAAGAATGGAGTAAAATTGCAGTGTCCAGATGTGTCAGCCTGATTGATGCCTATCCACACAGACTCAATGCTGTGATTGCAGCCAAAGATGCAATTAATAACTGACTTGAAAGGGGTGAATATGTATGCAGTAACTTATCTTATATTACATATTTTATTAAACTGACATGACTTTGTTGAAATCCTTTTATCCTATGTCCTTGTTTGTGTACACCCTACTGTACCAATACATACACATATGTAGATATGGTATAGGTAGGCAGCTTGATTAGCAACAATTTAAGAGTTAATAGTGCTTCATTGTTTTAATAAAGTCTGACTGATCACAGTGACCTGTTTGGGAGAGTTCAGTGGAATAACTCTGCAAAGCAGCTGTAAGAAGAAGATGAATATGCAACACATTCCCACTATTGCTGAAATTACACCGATCATCATAACTGCTTAGTATTCACCTCCCACACTTCTCCGTCCACTCCTTCTCCTCCTCCCTCCAAATTAATCCTGATAAATGCTTCTTCTCTGGGCCGCAGCAAAGATTAGAAAAAGGACATCAGAAGCTTTTTAAGGTTGTCCATGTAAGGTCTGATCTTTTATCACTGAGGCACAATCTAAATTCTTTTGTTAAACTTTAAATCTGCTCTCTATTCCTCTTGCTGTCATTATAAGATAAGCTTAAGAGTGGAGAACATAATGTCTGACTGTCTGACGTGATTCAAACTCTACTATAGCAATAAATCAAAGTGAGAGGAGGCAGAAAAAGAGGTATAAATCAAACAGAAGGTCACTGCAGGTTGCCCTGACACCGGTGTTCATCTGTCAGAAGATGAAACAGAGGTGTTCTCCCTCTGTCTGTTTCTGCTCAGACACATCACTCACCTGTCTGCTTTTGTCTTCTGACTGCACTGTTGCACTTCGCTGAGAAGTTTAGCTAGATATTTACAGAATAGAAAACGCATCAGTGTTTAACAGAGGCAGGCTGATAAAAGGAAAAATGCTGTGAAGATAGTTCAATGAAATTTTTAGTTTGTGAAGTAACTTTCTGTAAGAAGTTCTCAAAATGCTGTAAGCTAAGAGTAAAAGCATGCTGCAATCTTAAAGCAAGGAGAATGAACAATGAGAGCATTCCTCAAACAGAGAAGGGTTTAAAAAGATGCTGCTGATCTGCATAAGTGGAGATAAAGGATCCTTTTGACCCAAGACAGAGATAGCACACAATCACTACCTGTCATTTCTTTTTTTAAGATTATTTTGGGTTTTTTTTTTTACTTTATTTGACAGGACAGCTGAAGAGGGACAGGAACTATGGGGAGAGAGAGTGAGGAAAAACATTCACCAAACAGGGCCAGGATCTGGATACCTACAACAAGTGTGTTGAGGACTGCAGCCTCTGTATACAGGCACCTGCTAAATCAGATGAGCCAAACCAGCGCCCAATAACCCTGAATGTCTGATCTCTAATCAGCATATACACCACATTACTGTACTTTGTACAAAACAAGGACAAACAAATGACAAACAAATTCTTACTAGTGTCTTTATTTGTGAATCAATAAAGTCAAAGAGATGTATTTTGTCAGTTTGACTTAAAATGTATTATTCAGGTGATTGCTGCACTGCTGCACCAGTGTGGTGTGAAACCATAACTTAGAGCTAGGAGACAGCTTCTTAGTGCTGATTCTGTCAAATCCACTGTTTAACACAATTGCATATTATGAAATATGCAAGAGCGCAGGCTATGTACAAACTAACTCAATTTTATCAAATGACTCCCTGCTAGTTTGACTTTCAGACATTTTCTTTATTATTCTGGTCCAGTTTAATCCATTCTGCTCTGTCTAAGTAATCCAACTAGAGCGAACAACAAGCTAAGAAAAGTTATGCTTTGTTATACTTTGAAATGTTTGCAGTCTTTAGTGAAAGGTCATTTCCACCTGTCTGAATAAAAACCTGCTTTTGTCGAACATGGTTGCTGCAGTTTTAGGAGAGGAATGTTGTCCCATTCTTGTCTGATGTAGAATTCTAGCTGCTCAACAGTCCTGGGTCTTTCTGATGGATTTTTCAACTCATAATGTGCCAAATGTTTTCTATTGGTAGAAGGTCTGGACTGCAGGCAGGTCAGTTCAGCACCCAGACTCTTCTACTATGAAGCCATACTGTTGTGATGGATGTGCAAGGCTTTCCCTGAAACAGACGCTGTCTGGATGGGAGCATAATGTTGCTCTTAAACCTCTATCTACTTTTCAGCATTGATCATGCTTTTCCAGCTGTGTAAGCTGTCTATTATTGCAACACCATACCATCAGAGATGCAGGCTTTTGAACTGTGCACTGATAACAAGCTGGATGGTCATTCTCATCTTTAGTCCACGGCATCTGTGGTTTCCAAAAAGGTTTTCAAACTTTGATTAATCTGACCACAGAACAGGTTTCCAGTTTGCCTCAATCCATTTTAAATGACCTTTGGCTTGGAGAAGACGGCAGCATTACTTGATTGTGTTCATAAATGGCGTCGTCTTTGCATGATACAGCTTTACCTTGCACAGAAAACTGTGTTGAGAGACAATGATATTTTGCATTTCTGAGCCCATGCAGTGATTTCCAGGCCAGAAATGTGTCTGTTTTAAAGTAGTGCCACCTAAGGCCCTGAAGAGCACAAGCATCCAGTATTGACCTTTATCCTTGTCCCTTGTGCACAGAGGTTTCTCCACATTCTCTGAATCTTTTGATGACATTATGCACTGTTGATGATGGGATATTTAAAGTCTTCACAATTTTACAATGAGGAACATTTTTCTGAAATTGTTCCACAGTTTTTGGACAGTTTCTCATTCATTTAGTTACATATTTTTGCAGATTGGTGATTTCTGCCTATCTGGCTCTCTAAAATGCTCCTTTTATACCCAGTCATAATGCTGACCTGAAGCCACTTAACCTAATTAGTTGCAAAATGCAACTCTAGCTGTTTTTCATTAGTAGCACTTACTTTTCCAGCCTTTTGTTGCCAGTTTTTGAGATGTGTTCCTGCCACCAAATCCAAAATGAGATCTTTTTTTTTCATGAAATTACAGAATTTCTCAGTTTCAACATCTGATGTTTTCATGCTCTATTGTGAGAAAATATGGGTTCATGAGATTACAGATCATTGCATTCTGTTTTCATACAGTTCACACAGTGCCCCAACTTTTTTGGAATTGGGGTTGCAGCTTCACTATACTGGATCTAAACAATGAAAGGTGAACAAACTTATAAAGTACATCTTTTTAAGAGTCATGTCATCTAAACCAGTGGTTCTCAACTGGTTGATCGAGACCCAAAAGTGGGTCGCAGAGCAGTTTTCAGTGGGTCGTGACTCCTTGTCTGGGAAAAAACGATGGCAAAAGTCCCTTAGTCCTCACTGGACATGCATCCATACCTTTTATTTTACCCTGTTTTACTGTGAAATTGGGTAAATTGAAGTGTTTGATCAATATTTCAACTAATGTATCTCTTCTTCTTGCAATAAATGGCTACTTTTCCCATGATAATTAAGTAATTTCACCGGTTCTCTAGAAAATTGACACATAATGATTGGGAAAGAGGATATAAAATTAGTGAGTTTTGTCTCTTTTCTTTTTTATATCAGGTGTTTTGGTCCAATCATGCTCCAAACTGCAACATATTCAACTAACTAAACATGCATTGTTAAAACTTTTTGGGAAACTTGGGTCGTGATCTGTTATAAGACAGACTGGTGGGTCCTGAGGCCGGACCAGCTGAGAACCACTGATCTAAACTGTTTGACAGATCGATTTGTTATTTAATCCCATACGCTTCTACTAAAGATGAGTACTTGTAGAATTATGTTGAGGATCAGGAGTTTGTTTGCTCACTGTCCCCTCTCTGGATTATTTTAGAGAACCGGCTGTGAGCCTTTAAGGAAGATAAGACTCTGAATGATACCTCATAATAACTTTATGGAGGCTGTGAAAGCTTTAGTTATGAACAGTAGTTTCAGGTCAATGTGCAAACCTTATTCATGCTTGGTCAAATGATCCTGCTGGTATTGCTATGTATGTTGCTTGATATCCTGAAAAAGGCAAATTGGACACATTTTGTCACCTAAAGGCTCCCATAGAAACCGTTCTAATGTCTGTCTTCATGCTCATTCAACGTTTCCTCTCAGTGAACAGCAAAAAGCATGTCAACAGGAATAAATCAGTGAAGCAGTGCTAAGGTTAGCAGATGTGAACACCAGTTAACAGTCTGTATAATTATGTTATCTCAGCCAGCCATTGTAATTCGTTCCCTGGGGAGTGCGTTCATCCTCAGCCTTTTTTTCCTTCATCATCACAATCCGGCAGAATGTAATTACCAGAGCACAAGCTGTAGCCTGCTGAATATTGACAAATAGATTGATATGTCATGTGTCTTTCTTAGGAGAGGAGAAATATATGCCTCAATTAAGTGCTCAATCCATTCCACACCGCTTAGCATTCATTAAAACCAAATGAAAACACTTAGCGCTGCTTGAATAAAGAGCGAGGCTGAGGAACAGCTGAAGAATCTCGACAGAGAGACGCTGGGAATTAATATACCAGACAAAAGGTAGAAAAAAATCTACTTTTTAATTAGCTGGGCTAATGAAATATTACAGATGAGGAAAATATCTTTACCCCACCCTCCTGTTTCTTTATTACAGCGTACACTTCTCTCTGCCCTGTCATAAATCAGCCAAATGAATTTCTTTGACGGCTTCTACAGAGTCTGACTCTTATATTTTTATTCCTGTGCTGACTGCAGACACAGTCTGGGAGAAGATCCAGAAATACAAAGAGAGAGACAGAGAGAGTGAGAAAGATGAAACACAGAGAGAGGAACAAAGACGGAGACAGTCTGGTTCCTGCTGCTGTCTCTTCTTCTCTGGAGGCTTTTTCATGCACAGCTAAGCTCTATATAGTGTTGAGTATCACTACTGTCCTCAGCTTAAGCTTAACAACTGGCTTGATTACAAATGCTTGACATGTTATATCTTACACAAAAGCCTATGGCAACGACCAGAGGAAAATATCAAGAGAGTTGATATCATGTTGTGAGGTGGGGAGGGATTTAGGGGCTTGTAAACAGGGATACAAACCAAGGCTCAAATTAGCACTAACTACCAAAGTATCTGCCATGAAAGGGGAGGAAGGTGATGTAACAGGATGACAGTTAAATGCTGAACAGCTTGAGTCACCGCAGCCAGACTCCAGTCTGCTGGCTGCTCTGATGTTGTCTGCTCCCCTGATGACTGATCCTCTTTTAAACCAGGTGTTGACAGCTGGATCTTCACACATTTTTTTCTTTATTTTTTTATTCCAACGGATGTTGAAAATGCAGATCAGATCACCTCCTGAGACCTGAGCCTTTGTCAGTAGATCATTTTTAGTTTCTCCCACTTATCTGGGTCAAGTACTGTCTGATACGTTAATACATCAGCCTTGTCACTGAACTGGAATTTCTTGGAAATGTTCCTTCCCAAAACCCAAACACATTCCAAATGTTCTTTAAAAATTACCTAAAATTTCTCTGAAAATTCTTAAACATGTTTTTTACATATCCCATATAAAAGCGCCAAAATATTTCTTTAAATAGTCCTCAAATCTTTCAGTGAGACTTCCTCATAAAGTTTTAAAATTCCAATAAAAATTCTCCCAAAAATTCCACGAAAATTCATGAAAAATTTCAAGCAAATTCTCCCTTAAATTTCTCCAGCAATATTCAAAAACATTCTCCAAAATTCCATTAAAACGATGGAAACATCCAAGAGAACCCTGAAATGTTCCAAGAAAAATCCTGAAAATGTCAAACGACAATCCCAAAACCCAAATTCCTTTTTTTTTTTCATTTTCTCAAAATGCAAAATGCAAAATGCAGAATGCAAAAAAAAAAAAAAAAAAAAAAATCAAAAAACATCCTCTAAATTTCTATAAAAAATGTAATAACTTCCAAGAAAATTCCCTAAAATACCCAAGCAGCAAATTATCCCAGCATTTAATGCAAATACCTCCAACTTGAATGGGCATTATTTTGTACAATTTTCTCAACAATTTTAGTACCAAAAATGATAACTATAATGTAGAGAAGCCAAAATATAATGTCCTCATATGTGGACGAAGGGTCTTAGGTGAAACGATGACGGAGCGCTCATTAACCTCTGGTAAAAGGATAATTTTTTAAAATAACACTTCTCTGTCTAATGATGTTGAAGGTTCTGTTGTTTTGTTCACAATCAATCCCATCTGTATTTAACACACTCCTCCAGTATGAGACAGACAGACAGTATCAGCAGTAAGAACTGCTGTTGTAACCGTATATACAACCATAAACAACTGTTTTTCATCAAAGAAAAAAAGAAACACACAATCCCTTCTCCTCCGTTATCTCAGACTGGTTTGATCTTTATCAGGATTGTGCTATAGAGAGTTATTGTTGTGCTGAAGTTATGGGGGAAACCACTACTCAGTAGCCACTCAGAGAGCTGCATGGACTAGCTGCAGCCCTCCCTCTGGCTCCACCATGCATGCCTGGCTGCTCCATTTAGCTCAAAGCACTAATGTTCACAGTACTGCGCTCACAGGATCATACCAAGGAAATGACTGCTTTTACAGCCTACAAAAAAACTGCTGGAAAATGCACCACAGGCCTGATGTACAGCACTGGCAGGGAATATGGGTTTTTGTGGCTTTTTACGAGCAGCATCCTGTGGGTTATGCCTCTGTGTCTGCAGGGAAGTGGAATCTGAGGCGTTTTAAGGAGCTGTCACTCTTTTGTGAGGTTGCCCTGCAGCACCGCTCTCTCTCTCTGTCGTCCCCCAGGGAGGAGGTTGAGTGACCAAAGAAAGCTAGGCCTCTCTGACCCTGCAGACAGTCGGCTGCGCCCCCTCCACCTGCCTGTCAAACTCCCCTCAGGTCACTGCTAAACAGAGATGACAGCTTTCAACAGCAGACACCGGCTGGGAGAGCTACGAGGTGTCAGCCAGGGATAAAGTCGCCACCGCCACAGTTAGAGGTTATCAAATTATCAAAGCACTTGCATTCAGCACATGATGTCGGTGCTTTGTGTCTGAGCATAACTAATGGCTTGTCGGGGGAATGATTTCCCCCATACATCAGCCACGAGAGACGGCACTTGGCTACGGTGACACCCTGTCTGTTTCTGAAATCTGTGCCACCTGTCACCTGTCAGACACCCGTCGCAAGGAGAAGCCACGGATTGTGTGCGTGCTGAGTAAATCTGAGTGGGAAGGATACAATGAGGGAAGGAAACAAGAAGACCTAGAGGGATAAGTGGCTGCTAAAAGGCACGCAAGAAACAGCAGAGCAGGTGATTATCACTGCACTGCTGCAATTACACAAAAGGCCCTCACAGTAAGACCAAGCAGGAGCAGCTTCCATTGGCTTCAGAAAGCAGCACTTTAACAACCACAGATAAGGGTGAGAAAATCTTCAAGGGAAGAAGATAAGTGGAAAGTGCTGTATGCCAACACTGCTGTAACAGTATTCTGCACTTCAAGTCCACAGCTTTAGAAAAGGATGAATGAGGCTGAAGAGAGAGAGTAAGAGAATTTAGTGAGAGATATAAAGAGAAGGTTGAACGGACAAAAACAACCAGAGATGGTCTGACAACGGAAAGAAAAGAGTCCAGCGCTCCAGCTGACACTTGACATTTAAGATTCATGTGTAAAGAAGCCAATGAGGTCAGATTTAGATAAAAGAGCCCGTCTGCTCTGAGTTAAAACTCGCTCACAAGTGTGCCTAATCTGGTTTCATGCCTCTGCAGTGAGGTTAGCCAGGGGTCAGAGATATTATGCTACCTGTCTGTCTGCAAAGGTCAATGGGCCTCATGTCTATCCATTGATTGTAAATTCAATTTCTCAAAAACTTTCTCAGGGATATTCTGTAATCTTTGCAGATTTCCACTCTTAAGGATGACTCGGTGAGATTTAGGACATAACAGGTCCAAGTCAAAGGGCCAAATGTTCATCCTTTGCTTGTCAGTATAATTTCTCATTGATCCTTTGAGGCTTTTCCTTCAGACTTTGCACAGACGTACACTGGCTGTGTCCAAAATCACTCCCTATTCACTATATTGTGCGCTGTACAGTGAATATGCCATTTTGTAGTGGTGTTCGAATTCTGAGTGAGCACTGATATTCACTATATAGTGCATTCATTCTATCCCACAATGCATTTTGAAAAGTAGTGAACAACCAATGCTCACTAGCCCAGCAATAGTTACCATCATGCATTGTGGTTGCTGCTCTCAAACATGACAGATGAACGAGAGGAGCACAGGAACACATTTAAAAACTTTATTTAATACTTTTTTGTTTGTTGGTTTTAACCAACTCTGTAAGAAAATGTTAAGGATTTAAAACGGAGTAACTCTGAGGATTACAAGACATGAGACCATCATCTTTATACAAAAATAAGTGATAATACACAACAAAAATGTAGACTATTTTGCCACTAAAGACACAAGCTTTTTTTTAACTATTAGTATTTTTATTTTTTTGTGAAAATACGTAACGTTTAGTATCAGTTAAATTCTACCATTAATTTGGATCCTCAGCCGCTGTCCTGGAAATTTACAAGCCGTTGTTGCTAAACATTTTAATTGTGAGACGGCGATGACGCCGTTTCCCGCGGCCAGAGGAGTGTCCCAAACCATTTTTGTGTTTTGCAGTTAAGTCCACTATATGCTGCTCACTATGTAGTGGATAGGGAGTAGGGAATGAGTGTGTGGTTTCGGACACAGCCTTTGACTCAAGGATGGACTTATTAGGTGTGGAGGTCAAAGGTCACAAATCAAAGTCACTGGGTCAAATGCTCAACCCTTGCTTAAAATTTGGCCTTTCAAGAACGCTTGATTGATTCTTTCAACTTTCCACATTAATTCATTTTGACTCAAGGATCTGATGTCTCAGATCATACATCCAAACTCAAGATCATTAGGCCTCATGTTAAGCGCTTGATTTGTTATCAAGATCTCTATGATTGATTGTTTTTTTTTTTTGTTTGTTTTGTTTTTTTTTTTTAATCCTGCACCAATTCTCTTCTTTTTCTCAAGGTTGAACAGCTTTTGGATGCCATATGTCAAAGACAGAGGTCATTTGGCCTCACATTCATGCCATGCTTTTACAATATCAGCAATCACAATATCTCATGAACCCTTTGTGGGATCTTATTTAAACTCTCACAGATTTCCAGCAGAAGCTTGGATGTATTAAGTTTTTGAAATCACAGGCCAAAGGTCAAGGTTGTTAGACCAAGTTAATCCCTTGCTAGTGAATGCACCATTGCGTGACTACCTGAGGGATTCCCTTCAAATTTTACACACATATCCACGGTGACTTAGGGATGCATTGATGATGTTTTAGAGAGCATAACTCAAAGGTCAAGGTCAATGGTCCTCAGATTAGTCCCTTGCTTTGTCACAAAATGATTCAACAGAACCTTGAGGGGTTTCCTGAAACTTTGCGACATGTCTTCCCTTTCTCAAGGGTGAACTTATTAACCATCTGAGACTGATGTTGTATACAACAAGAAGAAGCTAACTATGCCTCTGTAGCCCTTGTGAAACTTATGTGGCTTTCTGGGGCATCTAATAAAATAAAAAAAGCCAGTGGCTTCGATACTGGATGTCTTTTAAAGCATTTTTAAATACATTTTTCAATCAATGTTGCCACTAGCAGCGAATGCTATTCACAATATTGTCTGTATTCCAATCCAATATGACTGGGCTGCGACAAACAATGGCTGTTATCCCATCATACTTTGTCAAACTCTGCATGAACATCCTAAAGGAGACAGCCTAATAATGGAGAGAAAGAGAGACAGAGAGCCTGTGAAGTGGTCATCTGTGTCTCTACAGACAGGAACCTCTTGGCACAAATGGCACAAATAGAGCTCACACAGAAAAGCACATTTTTTTTGTAAATACGTGAATATTTTGAAGAATTTTTGTCACAGAATTATCTTTTTTTTCACTTTTTGGTCCCCATGAGTTGGGAGATTGAGTTTGTGTAAAAAAAGTCTTAGTCAATATTCTTTACTGTGTGTAATCATACAAATCTTTTGAGTTTTAATTTCAATTTGTTTTTTTCAGTCATCTATATAGTCCCATTATTTGTTATATGTGACCGAAGCCAGATAAAGTTCCTGCAAGTCAGCATTCCGGTGGTTGAGAAAAATGGATACAAAGTTGTTTTCTTCAAAATGATCATTTTTCGTTTTTTTTCTCATTTTATGCAAGTCCGATATTTCACCTACTCATTCGATGAAAAAAGTAACACAAATGTGATATTTAAAAGCGTTAATTCGGGGTTTTAAAATGCCCTATTCTCGCAGTTGCTGCAAGGATATTGAGGGGAAAGCGAAACTGCGGGGTGATAATTGGCCGCTCAGTCTGCCATTGTTCCCAGTTTCACCCATTGAGATGGACAATAACAAACACCGCATGGCTCAAACGCCACCCTCCTCGGCACGTAACTACAGCTGTTTCTAGTTATCACCTTTAACTACAAGCCTCAAGATGAACCCTGCAGCAAAAAAAAGTAGAAGAGACATGAAGAAGCAGCAAGAATTATCAACAGACTTCGGACAACTTCAGGATCACTCGACAGTGAAAGTTTGATGACGGGGAATATTCTGATGAGTGTCAACAGTCCGCTTCAGAAGCTTGGTTTGGGTGGACTTTATGTAAATGTGGCTCTATTGTTCACACCCATCTCCTGGCCTGCCTGAAGGTAGGAGAAGTCCTGAAACTTTGAGCCTGTTTTTCTCAGAACAGACAGGAACTAGAAGTTAACATTCAAATGAGCATATATTTGTAAAATATGATCAGATTAAGGTGCATGATACACAATTTGAAAGCTTGGAATCTACGCTTTCATAATGTGTAAAAAACTCAAAAATGACCTCGGATGACTTGCAGGAGTTTTTACCAGCTTTGGTCACATATATTCAAGAGGCATTAGAGCACCGAGGTCACTGGTACTTGTATTTGTCTCTTGCTTGTAAATTTTATATCCTAACACTGTGAGAAATTTCTTCAAAACTTCCCATAGATGTCCACCCTGACACACAGCAAAAAAAAAAAAGAAGAAAAAAATAGATTTTGATTTCGTACATTAAATGTCAAGGTTATTGATACCCATGTTCACCCTTGTAAATGTCCTACATAAAGAAGGGATTTAATTAATTTTTCTTCAGACTTTGTGTACATGTCTCTGCTTTAAAGGATGAATTCATCAGCTTATGCAGTCACGTCAAAAGTCAATATAACTTGTTTTCATATTTTAGTTATTGTTTCAAAGATGAACCAATAAGGTCGTAAAGGTCAAGGATCAAGGAGACTGGGGCCTTATGTTTATCATTTGCGTGTGAATTTGAAACCTTTGAACCCTTTACGGGATTTCCTCTAAACTTTGAAAACATGTCCACTCTGACTCAAAATTGAACTAATTATGGAGGTCATATGTAAAAGGTCATGGTCATGTGCCTCATGTTTATCCCTTGCTCGTAATGCAATATCCCATAAATCTTAAGGAAGATTTTCTTCAAACTTACTGCAGATGTTCACTCTGACCACAGGAAGGACTAAAAGGTTTTTTAAGATAAAAAGTCGAAGCTATTAGGCCTTATGTTTATCCTTGAACATTCAAGAAATGCTCTAAAAAACTTTGAAAAACTTACTGAGGTAAGTCATATGGTAAGGGTCAAGGTCATCAGGCTGCATTATTATCGCTTGCTTAAAGGTTTTTTTCAATAATTTTCTTTTGGGTGACCTCTGAGGTCAGCCTTACACATGGCTCTGTATGTGTGTGTGTGACTGACTGAGTGAGTGATGCTACATACATACAGAGTTGCACTAAGTGTGGGGTTTCGTGTACTGAAAGCCATCAGTAATGGCTGCCTCTGCTGCAGAGATAACCTTGGATATAGCTGTCTGTTTAACTACAACTGGACCCAATTCTGTATGAAACAAAGAATAAAAACAAGCCTTTCCATGTTTTGAAAGATGTTTTTCTTCTGCCAACCTACTTTGGCATGAGTGTGTGATGGGGTGAAAGGGTTACTTGTTGTGTTAACGCTTGTATACAATGGCTTCTAGTGGAGCAGTTAGCTCAAGCTTAGCCACAGCGGCACTTTGGTCAGAACTGGACAACAATTACTTTTAAATCAAATGTAGAGGGTAACACTGAAAGCACAGAAAAGATGTTTTTGCTCTTCTGACGACCTGCTTTGGCAGGAGTTTGTGATAGTTAAAGGGAAAGGGTCAGTTGTTGTGAGAGGTCGTATACTATTCCTGCTGTCGCGGTAGCCGTTAGTTTGGATGTAGTTGTAGGAGAGTGGCAGTTTAATAAGAACTGGCCTGCATTCTTTTTTAAAACAAGAGCAAAGAGTCACATGGAAAGCTTGTCTTGGCACAGAAGTTGTTTTTGCACGTCTCCCGAGGGGCTTTGGCATCAGTTTGACATGAAGCTCTGCCATTCACTATTTAAGGCAGCAGTAGCCTGCAAAAGACCAGCTCATTAGCCCTATGTCATTTGTCACTCTGATAGCCCGTCATGAATGTGACGGACAGAACACTCCTCCACTCACCTTCCAAAGATTTTCTGAAAAGTCCTGCCCTTCCCAAATGCTTTCTATGGGAGCTTTCCCAGATGATTGTGGAATATATTCAGTCAATCTGGTGTGTCAGGTAAGCTGTTTCCTGCCAACAGGGCTTTATGTTTTAAACTTTAAGGGTCCGTCAACTCTCAACCCATAGACATTAAGGACAGCACAATTACACACCCCAAAAACCAATCACTATGCCCGAACACACAATTCAGTCTGGCATTTCAACAGGCATCACAGATAATTTTGGTCAGCCATTTACCTAGTCTTGTTTTATTTTAGCCTGATGAGGAATTCCATTAATCCTATGTTTAGATCTGAAGTTAACAGAGAAACTGGCTGAGTAAAGTTGGCAGCAGCCTGGCTGGCATCCAGGAAAACTCCACAGAGGAGCATGTTTAAGGACACAGCTTCAAATCAAACGTGGAGGGACTGAACCGGAGCTGTCCTCAACTGATCTGTAAATGTTAAGCCGCTCTAGTCCAGCCTCGAGAGAGTTTATTCATACAGCTGTGAGTTAGATCTCACCGAGACTGCAGCAAGATCCCTCTTTAAACAGTCAACAGCAATGCAGGACAATATAGGTATCTGCATGGCATCAGATGATCCACACAAGGCAGCCAACAAAACTCTTAACCCATACTGAAGAAAGGAAACAAGACCAAACACTGTCAGTATAACCCTCAGGGTGATCTAGACAAAACCTTAACTCTTAAACACTAAATTCATTTGCCACAAACTACAGATATGTGTAGCGTTTTATGTGCAAACAGATGTTTGCTGCAGTGCTGCTGTAGACAGAGCAATGATGGAGGCTTTCAGCAGCAAGCACACAATATGAGACTGTCGTGTGAGGATCAAAGTGTACTGTGAAGTCAGAGGAGACAAACGTGATGTAGGAGGTTCTTGGAGCACAAAAGACTTAAAAGTCAAAGTGTTCAGAGAGGAAAAAGGAAGAAGAAACATTGTCCCTGCATGTCAGTCATAACAGGATGCACACTGGTGGGTGGAAGCACACTACCTCTGTCGTCTCTGTCCCAGGCTGAGCTCTGCAGCTCTGCAGCTCTGCAGCGACTGGCACATTCAGTTCCCTTTCTACTGTGTGTTTGAGAGCACACAGCTGTAGCGCAAAGTGAGGGTGAGTGGAACAATGGGTCTGGCAAAGCACACATGCCTGCACTGCTCGCTCACATATGCACTAAAGGAGATGTGGGTAAATTCCTCCACAGCACCACAGAGGCCTGGGAGCAGTCCAAGGATAGAGAGCAGAGACAGGCAGAGGGAAAAAAGTATGGTCCAAATGTTTAAGTCTCACTCAGAGGTGGTTCAAGGACACACGACCTGTTATATTCAGCACCGTCTGAGGATCAGAGTGTCCTCGAGTGCTCTGAACAACGGCCCGCTCTACTGTGTCACACTCAGTTACATTTTATGTCTGTGAAGACTCCACAAAGTGAGTCCATATCTGGCTTAAATTTACAGACAACATTGATTTTCATGGCTCATTTCACCTTTTCTGTTCATCCTCGAGTAAAAAGTCCATTTTATAAGCCTGGTGAAAGACATAACCACGCAGCAATCTGGATTTACTGATTAAAAAATGAACCTCGGCCACAAATCTACACCCTTCTGATAATAAATCTAGCATGGTCACTGCTGGATTCTGGACACAATTTGGATATTTGATGCCATAGGGCTTGATTTGTAGACTTCAATGGCATCTCTTAAAGGGGACATATTTTACCCCTTTAAGACAAGTTTATATTGGTCTCAGAGGTCCCCAAAACACGCCTGTGAAGTCCGTTGCTAAAAAAGACACTCCAGTGTTGGATTTTTGTATGTCTAAAAACCCCTCTGTTACAGCCTTGCTCAGTACGAGCTGTTTCTGAGGCTTTAAATGTCACTGAGCTGAATGACTCCGCCCCTGACTCCGCCCCTCTCAGGAAATGGATGTGGTTTAATGGATGTGGCTCTCCTGACCCTCCTCTCATGTGGCAGCTAAGCGGTGAATCAGAAGAGGAGGGCAGAACTTTCTTCCAAGTGGGGAGGGCCGACCAAACCTGGGGGCAGTGCTAACTCCCCACTTGACATCATGAGGGGAAAATCTAAAGGACGGCTTGTTTCAGCACACATTTTCTGACGGGGGGGGGGGGGTTTCTGGTACTTGAGGAGAATGTAGACAGGCCAAGGGCACATCTTTTTGTTAGAAAAGCCTGAAAGTGTATTTTGCATAATATGTGACCTTTTACATTTCCTTTAGGGCTGACACTTTCCAGTCGATTGGTTGATTAATTGATCAATGATCTCTTATCTGACCAAAATCTTTTTGGTCAACCAATTACACGTGTTACTTTCATAGGAGAAGGAGCTTCATTCTGTTATTAGCAGGAGCGGGAGGGAGACCTGACAGCCTCAGACGCACAATCATTCTGTGTTACACCTTACAAAATTGTTGTGCATTTCAAACTGTTTTTTTTTTTTTTTCACTTTTTGATTTTCTACTATCTTAAACAAGATCAAATTGACTTCCTGTTTCGATACAGACCTATTTTTATTGGTAGATCAAAGATTTTAACATGAATTCCACCATAAAAAAAGAACTTGATATGGATTGAGAGTGAAATAAAAAGGTTCAGTTGACTTTTGACTCGTCCACTGAGCTGTCAGTAAAAGTGAAATGAGACATTAAGGAGCAGACTTATTTCACAACACCGTGGCTGCAGGGAGACTGACATGCCTTAACCAAAGAGTTTTAAAAGGGACAATAAAGCATGCAATTTATCACAATAAAAAAATTGTGCACTAATTTTAATCATGGTTATTTCCATTAATCTTGACAGCCTCAGTAGTTAAGCTTTGCAGGTAAAGTTTTTTTCACTTTTGGTATCGTGCCTGTTACCCTAGCCCTAACCCTAAACAGAGGTGTAGTCTGATTTTATTCTGAAAGTTTTAGCCTGAATTTCCAATTTATTTCAGACGAGCAGACTGTGAGAGTGGCTGTCAGAGGTCTCCTTAAACTGGGAGGGGATGGTAAAACTCTTGGTGAGAATTTTCCTGAAAACCCAAATCGATCAATAAGATATTGATAAGTGTGACATAAATTAGCTTCTTCCATCATCATACAAATAAAGTTCAATGACTTTTGACTTCCAAAACTCTGTGTTTGTTGCCTTGTTATGTAAGAATTAACTGTGAAATGTCTCCACTCTTTCAAACTTTGCAAACTTAACCCTTAGAGATCCATGGGCTATTTTGCCATTTTATTATTACTTTTCTTTTGACAATATAAACCACACAGAAAACGTATACCATGCTCATGTTTGGTATCATTTTTTTCTGTACTACCTCAACTTTTTCAATTTTTTTAGAAGTTTAACTTATTTTATTCGGTGCAGGACCTCAAAAAATCACACAAAAAATATATTTCTAAAAATTGTTTTTTAGAAGAAATGACAAAATGCTGAAATTATGACAAACTTAGCAGCTGCAGTCCTGTACTCTATGGTCCACTGTCCCCTTTGTGTAGAATTAATTTTCATATGAGTTTCACATTACCATATTTCCTGTGTTACCTGGCCTACAAAAAAACTGAAATAAAGCTTTAAAAATCATGCTTTCCAACACTAAGTGATTGCAATGCAAAATGCATTTTTTTATGCTATCATGAGACAAAAATGGCGGCTGATGACATCACGCTGGTGTGATCGTGGACCCCTAAGGGTTAAAAGCTTGTTCCCAGTCAGAAATGGACTGAACCAATCAGCATCAATTGAGTAGAACAAGGCGGTGCAGGCTTGGTTTAGTTGTGCTGCAAGCCTGTAAACATGTGTGGGTGTTTGGGCTGAGCTAGCCGGTCGTTTACTCGCGGAAGCAGCCTTCTCCATTCAACACGCCATTGTCAGGTATAAACAGAGCAACGGGGTGCGCGCATTACGTAGTACCCGACGTCACTTCCATGGAGATTTCGCGGAAAATTCAGCTCAAGTTCTTCACAGAGAAACGACTCCACAGGCTTATACAGGCAAACAAGGAAGACATAAAGAGCCTCATTCTTCACATCGGGATAAAGTGCGCACCATTATATACTCAAAAGTAGGAAGTTTTACAGCAAAAATCTTACATAGAGCCCCTTTAAAGAATTTCTTACATGAAAAATAGTGTTAAAACAAACTGACGACAGAACTACCAAAACAGTATGTGAAAAACAGTAAGAACAGACAGGGTCAAACAAGGTTATGATTTCTATCCAACCACTGCTCTGATCAGGATGTCTTCATTCTTACTGGTGAATTAAATGAAGCGCTGCCCTCCTGGATATAAAGCAGCCGGTCTGAGCAGAGCCTCTTGTGAACCTGTCTTTGTACTTCATTCATGTTCAGGTGCTCTCCTGCCTCCGGCTCCTCTGAGGGTCCCTGTGGTCAAAGAGGAGCCCTCTACAGGGTCATTACCATTTCAACAGGCCTGCTTCAAGAGCTTCACCCCTCTATTAACATGAGAGCTCTGCAGGCGACCAAGGCCCGCAGTGCTGGGCGTATTTTCATTCAATACTGCTACCCCAGAGTATCAGCCAGTGAAACAGTAGAGTATCGGATCTTTATTCAGCCTTTCTCTTGTCAGTATTGTTTATTTTTTAGAGATTTACTCTTATAAAAACAGACGTTTATGTAACACTCTTCAATTTTTAAGTGTTTCTTCAAGCCTGAGTGTGGGGAGAAAAATCCTCCAGAGAAAAGCAGCAGAGAAACTCCGCAATAGACGAGACTGTTTACAGGTGATGACATTAAGCATGGCCCTGAGGAAGCACTTTAGAGAGAAAACTCTGATAATTATGCAACATAGCTTGAGGTTAGATAAAAATCAAGACTGAAACAACACAGATTTAGCACTCTGAGTTGCACTTTAATATCCTGATTTTGCTTGATTGCATATTGATTTTTTCTCCTTTCCCTCATTTCTACTCTAAATCCTCTTTTGCATAAAAAAGCATCAGATATTCAGTGAAACAACAAGCCTAAAGACGGCTCCATGTATCAAAGGCTTGTGCTCTTTTTGATGTGCTAATGTTAATACAAAATATTGATGCATTTGAATAATACTCCATCACCAAAAGTGCATCTCCTGCACGGAGAGAAAATGGCTTTATAAGCTGGCAGAGAGTGGGAACTTAACAAGCGTATGGATCGGAGAGCAGGAACGCTAAGCTTGGCTGACAGACAGATTGAAAACAGAGGGAGAAATCAATCAGCGAATGTGCAGGCTCAACAATGCATCACTGATTTTACTGAGAGCAGACAAGAGCACAATGAGCCAGAGAGAGAGAGGGAACAAAGAGAGGTGGAGGGAGGAAGAGACGTCGCCAGCGGCCATTTCTATGTGCAATAATTTCCCCTCTGCCCCCGTGATGGACTGATCGATGTCTTAAAGGTGGATTAACTGGAGAATCCCTCATCAGCTGCAGCCATTCAAACACTGTGGCAGGCGCAGAGAGCTCTCACAAAAGAGAGTGGGTGGGAACGGAGATGCGTACCGTGTCTCTGCTCTTGTCTGGATCTAGCTCATTACCTGTGTTTGTCTTGGAGCGGAGTTTAATTTTGCATCCATCTCGGCCTGTGAAATCACTTGAACCTGAACGGGGCGGGATCAGCAGTGAAAGCACGCAGAAACAAACACAAAAGAGGGGGTTTTAATAGAAGGCACCACACTCAGAGGAGGAAACAATACAAAAACACACATATTTAGCTGTCTGGTGTTTCTTTTTAGGCTCCATGCAGCCTGCAGGTCGAGACTTCTTTATAACGGCCAGTAATAATAACGTGGGACTGCAATTAAACTGGACAATACTGCAGTTAGCAATTACAAAATCAATAGTCACATTGCAATCATGTAAAACTAAACATTAAATACTGGATCTGCTACCACTGAACAAGGTCAAACTAGCTTCCTCATTCCATGAGTCAAATCTACATTTTATGTGTTTAAGTATGAAAGCAAATAAAACATCAGTGTTCCAGAGAAAGAGAACTATACCATCACAAAGTAAACAATCAGATGAATCAATAATAAATAGTTGGTGGTTGCAGGCCTGGTCTGATCATACTTCTCTTGATGCTGTGTGAACCCCTGAAATAAAAGGACCATGTGAAGTACTCTTTAGAGGAGCCAGACAGACAGCAATTCACTTTGAACGCCATTTGAAGCTCCTTTCATGTTGAACAAACCCCCCAAAAAACACTTCAAAGCTAAGGAACTCCAACTTTAAAGTGAGCTTGGTTTAAAACAACCCGTTTACTTGAATCCTAAGGAGGGAAGTCTATGATAACTGAACCACACGGCTGAAGGCGACTGTACGGCTTAGTCCAGATGTTAAAAAGTAAGTGTTATCCATCATTTATATTTCATGAAGTCGTCTCTGTTCAGCAGCTTCAGCTCTGCCCACTCATGCCTTCTTACTGAGCTACAGTAAATAAGAGCCCTGACATGTTTTCAAATGAAACAGCCTCTCTCCTCTTTACATAAACCATCTTTGAAGTGTGCTTATTCTCTTCCTTGGACTCTGGGGCGTTTGTGTCACAGTTTACCGCTGCTTTGTCGAGCAGTAATGAGGAGAGGATCTTTAATCTGTGATGCCACATTAATGAACCTCTCCACAGAGATACGATTAGAGCAGATAGCAACACTTACAGCTCTAAGACATGGGGGCAAATTAGGACGTCTGCTGGTTTGCAGAGGTCTGAAACAAATTCAGTAAAAAAGCAAATAAAGGAGCTTTCCAAAGGATCGTTCTGGTAGAAGTGGGACCTTTTGAATGGCTGATTTTTTTTGCAATATCTTCACATATCTTTAGACCTTGAAGCAAACAAACAGCTTGGCTCGGAAAACTTTTAAATCCTGCAAAGTAGCTCCTCGATCCAAATGACCTGGGATTGATTTTTGGTGGAAACATGTCTCTTTATTCATTGAAAGATTCAGAATAGTTCTGCAGCATTATATATATATATATATATATATATATATATATATTATAAGTGTTTGTAACAGTTGAACAACTTCTGGAGCTCAGTTGGCATTGCGTATCCCCATCAATCATCAATATTAACACACTAACTGCATCTTGGTGCAACAATTTGAATGTCTGGATAGTACTTCCATATTTTAACAGTCTCTTCCACACATCTTTATGCTCAAAGTATGAGGCCCTGCTGCTGTAGTAAAGCATTATGACTGTGTTCCAGGTTGTAAGTCACTAATATTTAGGTCATCAGACAAATTATCAATATTAAGGATCTACTGTGATCATTAAACAGCTTACAATACAGGAAATAGGGAAAGGATGGCCAGATTTTTGGTGCACTACGCTGTGCAAACAAAGTCCCAGGTCAGGCCATGTTTGCTTGATTTTTGAGTTGGAGACTGATTCTAGAGTTGGGCCAGGTTTCATGCTGTGTACCAGGACTTTGACCTCCAATCACAGTTTGATCAGCTGCTCTTGACCGCTTAGATAAATGCTCTCTCACAGTGAACAAATATCAGAGCTCATTCCCCAACCTCAGGGCTTTTTTTTTCCTGATTGTGCCTGCGCATACTGTCAGACAGTGTCTGAAAGCACCATGAAAACAGTAGGCATACCAGACGGTCTGTTGGGTTCTTCTCTCTCCAATCACCAAAGATATGAAGAGGAGAAACGTTGGCAGGGGAGTAGAACACCTCCAGCACCCCTACTGTCAGACTAAACAGTGAAAGGCTGTTAAAAATTTTGAGTTTTTAACTTAAATATCCAAAATATCTACTTCAGCTCTTTTTATCTGAGTTGATTAAACACATTTTTAGTTTTAAGTAGATAGCACTCTAGCATTTTAAGGGTTATTTAGCCACTGACTCAGTCATAGAAAACCTGACTGTGAGGACATCCTCAACATGACAAGGACAAGTAACCTGACTCTGGCAATGATAGAGAGCGTTTTTTAGTCTTTCACTGTAAGACTGAACTGTTGGAGGCTGTTTAAACAAGAGTTCTGGTAGCATTAATATAAGACACAGCTATTTCAGTTTGATTTTTCTGAATTGATCGGACACATTTTTTGAGTTTAAAGCAAACCGTACACAATCACTTCAAGTATATTTTGTATTTGCACACAATTATTTGACAACCATTCCTTAAATTGCATAGTTTTCGTAGAGTGCCTTTGGGCATCAGACATTTTTGCACAGTAGGTAAGTTACTAACTGAGTTACAGAAGTCCTGCATCCTGCAGGGAGCTATCTCCATATACTGTGGATGGTGTAGTGGACATAATAGAGGAGGACTTCCTGGTTCAGTGTTCATCTTTTGGTTCTTTCGGTTATCGTCTCTTGTGGCAGGCCTTACATCAGAGGACTTTACCAAAACTCTTTAAAGACTCTAAAAAGTCTGAAATCCGAGACCCTCTCACATCTAAAGACAATTTGTCAGCAAGTCGCTGAGTCTGAGTCTCAGACTGAGATTTTGAAAAAGACAGGTGGTCACTAACAAAAAGACGAGAATATGATTCCTTTTGAGATTATTTCCCATCATGCATCTGGTGGAAATTCACAACAACAATTTTTGGGCAGAGAACAAGATGTAGAAGGAGATGGAGATCACATTTAAGTGAATATCTCTTATAATCTGATGTTTTTAAATCATTTACATCACGTGGAGACCAAAGGAAAGTTAAACACTGACACAACTTTGCATGTTACTGCAACAACCGAGGAACTATGCAGGAAGCACTTCAGAATAAAAGTACCGTATGAAACGTGAGTAGTCTCACCACAGAAACAAATTGATTGAGCTTTTACTTTGAAAATCCCAATGGTAGTTTAGTGTTCCTGTCATGTCAGCCTGGAATGAATTGACAGACAAGGTTTACAAACAGCAGTGCAGAAATCTGGCTGCAGCTCTGAGCTGAAACGTTTTTTAATCACTTTAGTTCTGAGCGGACATTCAGCAGCTCTAGATTGATCTGCGCTCACATACTTATTTTGATGAATGAAGTGAACGACTGGCTCCCATTGGTCATGAACGATGGTCGCGTCACTGAAAAACACATACAACCAGACTAAAGACTTACGGCAATATCAAACATGTTTGATATTATCGTAATACCAAGACTGAAGAAAGACTGAATCTTAAGATCACCGTTCACCTAACAACTTGTGACTTTAGCAAGACTCCCATGATTTTACTCCGACTTTGGAATTTCGTTTGCGACTTTGAAATCAGAGGAAAAGTCGTTAGGCGTAAGGTCGACTTAAGTTGTCCTACCTTGATTGGTATAAATGTTCAATGTTTAAGCCTGTGATAGAAATAAGGGATAAATTGTAGAAGATGAAAAACACTAATATATTGAAACATGTTGTCTGACTTGCATTAAAACATAATTTTTCAGTGTAGGAAAGTTTTCATGGTGTAGTTCACGTAAAAAGGCTAAGTTAACCCACCATGAGTGTAAAAGTAAAATTAAGCTGACATAACTTAAAACGGCAAAGTACCTGCTTCTGAAAAAGTATATTTTTCAGATGTTTCTAAAAATTGTATTTAATCAGTCATCATTCTAACTTATCAGGGATTTTAGTGTGAAATATATCAGATGAGTCAACTAAAAAATTTCCACTACTTAAAATTTTCCACAACATCAGTCTCAACAAATATTTTAAGTGTGTTTCATTTGTTCAGTTTTACAGTGCAGATTTATCCCAATAACCAGCTTTTATTTGATGATGCTGAGAATCCATGTGCGAGAGAGGCTGAGCATTTGACAGTGTGTGTGTGCGTGTGTATGTCTTTGTACAAGGTATTACTGAGTGGTTTTGTTTTAACCAGAAAATTATAGTCTTATTTTGAAAGCTGTACCTGACTACTTCACATACTTCCTGTATTTTAGGTGCTTTTCCGATTGTTCCTCACAACGCTGAAGAAGACAACAATTCTTAACACGTGCCTTGCCCTAACAAAACTGTTTAAAAGGAAATTTTAAGTGCTGACAATTCTCAAAATACAGATCTGACTTCCACCTAGGGCTGAAGGATTTGCAAAAATAGTCTAATTGCGATTTTTCCCCAAATACTGCGATTGTGATTTAATATGTGATAATTCTTGGGTTAATCTTGTGTATTTTTTGACAAATTAAAGCAATGAATAATTCCATAAATTAGACCATGTTTATTGAAAACAATTAAATTATTTCAGAAGCAGTTAATCCATAGTAGCATGAATCTGAATATGAGGGTGCAACAAGCTTTAAGCTATGAAGGAGGCGGCTGAGGTGGGGGAGGTGAGGCTGGCTGCCAGCTGATTGCAGCTGGGGTATGACTTTCATGGAGTAACAAGAGTGAGCTAACTATTTTTGCTCATATTGCAAATGTGATGTTGTTTGCTTTTTTTAAGGGCATTATCATTTTTATGTCCCTCATTTTGATGAAGAAAAACATAAACAAAACACAAAAAGGAGGATTTTTGTAAACCATTATAATAAAATTGGCACTTGAATGTTAGCATAATGTGCATAAAATCTCTGCTGCTGCAAAAAATCTAAGCTATTCATTAAACTGGCATTTTGAAACATTTCAAGTCAAAGAAATATTGCAATTTCTGCAATTTGTAAATTGCAGCAGACCAGATTTAATCTAATGTGCGATTAATTGTCCAGCCCTACTTCCACCCATGTCTGTGAGAGTTTTTACAGAGGAAACTTAATAAACTGTCAGTGCACCGTCCTGATTTACGGAAGAGTATTAGGGCCACTGAAAAAAAAAAAAAAATTGAGACGAAAATTTTTTTGTTCACTTGTGAGAAAAAAGTCAGAATTCTGAGATTAAAGTCAGAATTCTGAGAAAAAAGTCAGAATTCTGAGAAAAAAAGTCAGAATTCTGACTTTATTCTTCAAATGAAAAAAAAGTCTCAATTTTTTTTTTTCAGAATTCTGAGATTAAACTCAGAATTCTGACTTTTTTCTCAGAATTCTGACTTTAATCTCAGAATTCTGACTTTTAACTCAGAATTCTGACTTTAATCTCAGAATTCTGACTTTAATCTCAGAATTCTGACTTTTTTCTTACAAGTGAAAAAAAAAATTCGTGTCAAATTTTTTTTTTCAGTGGCCCTAATACTCTTCCGTACTGATTTAACTTGTATAGTCTAAGAAATTCTGTATGCTCAACAACCAGGAAGTTATGTATGACTGTTTCACTGTGTTTGTGTTGTTGTGGTGCATTTTCATGTGCTTGTGTTCTCAACAGCATTGGAAATTAGGGAAACCTCAAAGTCCTTTTAGGAATAAAGAAAGGTTTGAATACTACTCCCACAGGACTAGAGCTAATCATTAATTAGAACATTTTTAACATGCTATTATACTTTAATTGTAAAACAATATGTTTATATTACACATAGAAAATATTGGAGCAGCATTTAAACCTTCATTTGATCTGTCCTGACAGCAACCTTAGAGATTGACTGCCTTGTGAATACAGCTTTGTGTATTTGTGTGTGTAAAAATAGATATGAGAATCTGAATGGGGAAGACGACCAGATATGGATTCTCTAATTAGGCAATATTGCTTTTAATTAATCTAATCACTTCCTGCAGCAATCCCCTCTCATTATGTGGTCTTCGTCCCTGATGAAGACAAATGAAAAGCCCTCCTGCAAATGCAGACAGTCATGTCCCATCAGCCCGCAGCACAGAGCTGTCTGCCAAGGTAAACACAAACCCTCACCATCACGGAACAACGTCTGCCTGCCAGCGGGGCTCCGCTCGCTCGCTACATTTCACAAAACACACAAACACGAGAAACGGCTCTGAAACATGAGCAAAGATGTCGGTTTATACAACAGGAAGAGGAAACATTCGAAGCCAAAGCCTGTTTGGATAAGATGACACAGTAGTGAGCTGTAAAGCAGCAAAAAGGTGTCATCTGTACATCAACATCACACACATCTCCTCTCACGACAGTTCTGAAGAAGGGGAAAGCTCAGCATGTCAGTCAGTAACAAACACAAACTGTCGGAAGCTTTGGAGGAGGCTTTTGAAGACAGAAAATGAAAGTATGCCTGCTTAGAGGTTCAGCACAGTTCAAAGTGTAAACATGAGGTCAGGTTTACATCTCAGACAGACATTAACACTTCTCAGACAACTTTATAAAACTTCCAGAAGAAACCAGCTTGTACTGAGTGCTATCGCAGACAGATCTGGGTCTTTCTTTGACTGTAGTGAGTCGTGATGGATGACTGCAGATGACACTGCAGCTTTTATTTCGGCACTTTATTTATCAGACACCAGTGACGGGACGATTCATCAGCCATAATCACTCTTCTGTATCAAAATATTTGGTAGGAGTTTATGAAATGTAGAATTTGGCCAACATCAAAGTTAAAGCAGAGAAACTAGCAGATTTTAAATGAATCATAATTTATTTCTGTTAGTGTCACAGAAATGAAGATGTGATGTTTGGAAAACATGGAAGAAAAGTTAAAGAGGTCAAAGCTCCTGAGAGAAGAAAAATGACAAAAGTATTCAGCCTCCTGACCATTACATAATCAGAGCCTGTAATGACGTACTCAAATACATCTATTTTAAAATGGAGTTGGTCCCTGTTGCAGCAATAACAGCCTCTACTTTTCTCGGAAGGCTTTCCACAAGATTTAGTTTTTGTGGGAATTTGTGCTCATTCATTCTGTAGAGCATTTATGAGGCACTGATGTTGGATGAGAAAGCCTGGCTCCCAGTCTCAATGGGGTTGAGTCCAGTTCTTCCGCACCAAACTCGTCAAACCATGTCCTTATAGTCCTCGCTTTGTACACAATAGCAAAAGGCCTTCCCCAAACTGTTGCCACAAAGTTGGAAGCATTGCATTGTCCAAAAATGTCTTGGTATGCTGAAGCATTAAGATCACCCTTCACTGGAGATAAGAGGCCAAGCCCAAACCCTGAAAAACAGCCCCTAACAATTATCTCTCCTCCACCAAACTTCAATAATATTCTCCCGGCATCCACCAAACCCAGACTCACCCATCTGACTGCAAAACAAAGAAGCAGGATTCATCACTCCACAGAACACGATTCCACTGCTCCAGAGTCCAGTGTCTGTGAGCTTTATACCACTCCATCCAACACTTGGCACTGGACTTTGTGATGTGAGGCTAGCACTCAGCCATGGAAACCCATTCCATGAAGCTCCCACAGCACATTTTTTGTGCTTACATTAAATGAACCAGCAGAGTTGATGATTTTTATGCACCATGGGCTTTAGCATGACTCCACTCATTGATTTGACATGGTCTTCCGCGTCGTGGCTGAGTTGCTGTTGTTCCTAAATGCTTCCACTTTCTTATATCACTTACAGTTGAATGTGGAATATCCAGCAGGGATGAAATTTTACCAGCTGTCTTACTGCAAAGGTGGCATCCATCACAGTATCACACTGGAATTCACTGAGGTCTTCAGAACCCATTTTGTATCATACATGTTTGTAAGTAGAGACAGCTTGACTAGGTGCTTGATTTGATACACCTGCAGCAACAGGTCTCACTAAAATACATGAATTCAATAAAAACAGGGGTGACCAAATACTTTTGTCCATATAGTGAAGTTTAGCCCTAAATACTGTGAGTTTAATTTTTTCATCCAGTATTTTTAGACTCAAGGCTTCCTTATGTATTATTTTCATGCATGATGTGAACTCCAACCTGTTTACACTACACATCTGAGCTGATGAGAATCTGCTGAATAAACTCCATTTTCCTGATATTACTCTTCATATAAAAGTCTTCAAAGAAAATGAAAAGTGGAGACTAATTGTGACTAATTTGGTGGAAAAGAATGTGTCTATCATGGGAAGCTTCACTAAACTCTAGCGACAGCAGGGACTAAGAGCCACTGCTTAGAGAGAGACAAAGCCCACACTTCTTAATCATTCTGAACTAAGACCAGTAAAATATGAGATCACACTTTAGTGGGTCAGTCTTGAGTAACGGACTAGAATTACAGATAAATTGTCATCTGTACCCAGATGTATTTCTCTATCAGTCAATGATAGATAATGTCTGCTGAGATGGACTTCTTTGTTTAGACCAAAATCAATCAGGTAACAGATGATCTGACATTAATTCTGTTGTTTTAGGCATCAGGACAGAATCAGAACAATGAAACAAACACTCCAAAAATTCAAGCATGCAGTTCCAAGAAACATTGTTAGACAACACAGACAAAAGTGGGAGTTTAAAAAAATAGTACCGTTGCCTCCTCCATCACACCTCCTCTATTATTATCCATATTTCCATATCCCACATGTTTCTCTATCATTGTTATCACAGCAGATCTCAAACACCAGTCTCTCCCTTCAATAAAGCTGTCAGCCCAGTGACTGGCAGCTTGATTGATTCTCGCTCAGTAAAAACTTGTCATCTGGCAATCCCTCCCACATCATTGAGTTCATTCAGCCAGAATGTCACATTAAACCGCTGAGGCCTTTACTTGTTAACACACAGTAAATGGGTTCTTAGAGCCACTTAAAGCAACAACAGACCTGAATCAACAACAGTTTCCACAAACCTGGGGTCCAGACAGGGAGTGCCAAAGATCTAAACAGAGAGGTGTGAGACTTTCTGGGCTCTGATTTGCAGTGAAAAACTAAAATTATGTTCTGTTGGCATTCATTAGCTATATCTAAATTTGTCATGGTTTTTTGGGGGGGGGGGTTATCCTGTGAAAAAAAACATTTACCCCGGACTGCAATACTGTGAATGTGTGGAATTAAACTGTAACAAGCCGCAATGTCCCAAAAAAGGTCAGTACTGTTAACTTAGATACTTCAGTCGGGAACGTCCATCAGAAAAGGCACAAGTACATGCACATTCTTAGGATCATAAGCATTCTGGGAAATGAATGTGCACTTTTAAGCGCATTTTTCACTTATGATGGGGGGGGCAAAGATCTCAGGGTTGTTGCGAGCACAGAAGCGCTATGAGTTTGCTCCAACCTAGTGACCTCGCCCACTAGAAACGTGTCTAGAGTGCTGTGCTGTGGCACGGCTGCAGCTGATCTGTGGGCAGAGATCACAGGAGAGCCGCGAGTTGACGCAGGAATAGTATGTCAACAGCGGACTATTTTACCTCTAGTGGTTAATTTATCATCCATTCTGGTATAAGTCCATCATATTATTGCTTCTGCCATTGGTTGAGTACATTAAAAAGTTAAAAGGTTCATGTTTGAAAAAGGATCTGTGGTTTTATGTAAAATTATTTGGCTAAATGTCCTCAAAAGTTAACTTTTCCTTGTCAATGGCGCTGTTGTAGCTCTGTGACCCTTTGCTCTTGTGCAGGATGAGACGTAATGTTGATATAGTGATGATTTGCGATCAGGAGTCCATGCATTGTGTTGTATTTTTAAAGAACAGGATATATTTATATGCTTGTGACTTCCTTTTCGGAGCTTTCTGATTGACAGGTATAGACGCGGTTTTGCAGCGGCCAGTGCTGAAAATAGACCTGCAGAGTATCTTGAACAAAGCGTTCCAAGCAAGCAACGGCTTCAGTACTGCTCTGATAGCCTAGCAGATGGCAGATCGTGGCTTGGTCACTGTATGTGGAAACTGGAGGTTGTGAGGCACAGTTTTAATCACAGTCCTCAATTCAAAACAGGAAGAAGAACCGAGAAGGAGGCTGCAGAGGTGGATGGTTCTATGCAGTTCTTGTCTCAAATGGAGCTCTGGAAATACCAAGTTGGGGGGGGGGGGGGTTCCATGTAATGGAGGTGACACCTCAACATGAGGATGCCCTATACTCCGTCCTAATTTGGATTTGGACATGATGCTTAAGCTACATGGGATAAAGAGCTGAATAAAGGCACACACATTTGGACTGTGGATCCCACGAATCCTGTTTGTCTTCCTGTTGGATGGCTTGCAGCTACTGTTCTCCTCTTAGTCTCTGTGCTTTGATTCCATTTTTCAAGTTTATTTGTTGTGCAGGAAGCAGCTCTTTGGCATCAGGGTTAATGGTTTGTTTTCTCTTTGTGTGCTGCACCTAGAGGAGATAAGCTTTTCTTAAATGTGAGTGAGTGAGTGAGTGAGGAGGGCACCAACGAAATTCATTCAGGAATCACTCAATTAAGGGTCTGACATGTATTAGAAATCAACTGATATTCTTTCTCGTCTTAAATTCTTTGATTAAATTTATTTTGGGTCAGTCAGTGCAGCTCCATGTTAACATAAAGAGCCTGTGCTTTGTTTACAGTACACCACAGCGCACCATTATAACATACAGTAACTGCCTGTGCACAGTAGGACACCTCTAAAACACAGCCATCATTGCTCTCTGCAGGCCTTTATTTGCTAGTCTAATATCACACAGCTACATATACTGGTCAGACATAAACAGCAGCCATGCATCATCAGCTGATTGTATTGTGCAGCCTGTGTGCATTGTTAGAGTGTCTGGGGGCCCGCTGGTATAAAGTGCATTATTTATGCTTTCCTGCTCTCTGTGGCTGTATGTTTCCAAGATGAATGAAGAGGAAGATGAAACGCTCTGTTGTGACTGCCAGGGGTGAAGGGCTCAGGAATGAAAAATCTACCCAGGCTGGCCCCGTTTTCCCTGACACGCACAAACACGCACGCACATCTCCTGGCCTATTTGAAGGTGACATGTAGGAGGAGATGGATGTGTGGTTTGCAGCCATTAAAATGTCCCCATGAGGGGAAAGAGCTGTTTGTGTCTTTAGAGGAGTTACAGAGCCTGGGGTGAGACTGAAACAGGAGAGTCACGCTGCCGAGCTGTTTTCATCATAACAGGACGACCCTTTTGTCACAGCTGAGAGGGAACACAGCTGCCGTATGAAATACCTCGAAACATGAAGGGAAAAAGGGAAAGGTACGGCAGCCTGACGGGGACTTCAGCTGGCAGGCTCTCGTCCAAAAACAGTCATTAAAACAGAGCACACAGGCCCGGTCTGCTGGGAAGTTAATTCAGGTTTTCAACACTCACTGTGAACTACAAGAACCAGGTTTTATTAAATACTGAGGCACACATCTGTTACACAAAGGTCCAGGAATTAAAACTCACCCTGATTAATCTCACTTATTAACCGTTCAAGCCCTAAGCTATTTTAACCATTGTGTCTCACCTGGACTTATTGTCTTAAAAAGCTTGTTAAACACCATCCCTGTGGTGCACAGTCGAGCTCTGAACATCCGTTTTTTTTTTGTTTATTTGTTTGCCTTTTTTTTTCAGGGCAACCTGAGCTTTAAGAATATGTGTGCTTCAGTAATGTCATTTTTTTTAAGTTATGGGACTATAAAGACAAAAAAACTGAAATTAGAACTCAAATGGGCAGACTAAAGAATAGCACAGCTTTTTACATGTTATTTAGTTGTTAAAATGGCAATGTGTTTTAGAAACAACAGCAGAGTTACAGATGTGTGTGCTCTGTATTTTTCAATTATTCTGAATCACACATATTCATCTAATAATCCTCTCTGATTCTCAACATGGGGGCTGTGAGACACTGAGAGGGGGTCTCCAGATGCCTAAAAAAAACACTAAGAATATTTTTCTAATCACACATTTGCCACTTAACAGCAATTTCACCAAATTTGAAGCCGTTTTCATCACTTTTCCTCACACATTTTGCCAATTTTAACACATTTTTGCCACTTAAAACCCATTTTGCAATTTTAAACCTTTTAAACTTTTTGCTGCCTGTTTTTGCTACATCTAAACCAATTCTGGCCATTTTCTGATTATTATTATCTGCTGACCCATTATTGTATATATAACTTTATAACTGACCATGATTTTGCTGACCTCCATGGTCCCCCAGTTTGGCTGGGCCCCAGAAAGCTCTCCACTTATGGGCCACCTTGTCTGCACATGACTATTCTTTATCGTGCATTGCTGTGTTCAGCCACTTAGAGATATAGTTTGTTTGTTTATTTTGATCTCCATTTGTTCAAGCATCAGCTGTAAGCTATTTTTCCTGGGGTCCACTGTTTACATTGTGACAACACCGTTTATACAATCAGTAATCACAGTACACAAACATGAAACAATGCATCACATTGCACCAACAGAACACGACAAACATTTCAACAATTACAACTAACTCAAACAAAGTCAAAGCCAACAGATATTACAATAGCTCCAAATGACTCTAAAGAATAGATGTTAGCAAGTCCATGTAGCCAATATAGTCAGCAGTCAGCAGGGGTCCTGGTGCCTCGGGCACCTTTATTTTGGGGGTCAAGGGCTGAAAAGGTTGAGAACTACTGCTCTGATGTGCCAACAGTTGTGTGTTTTGCTGAATGTCTCCGCAGGAACGAGTTCTTGGACTGAAAATTGTATTTTTCTTTTTTCTGTCTCACTCTGTCAATTTGGTGTTGGTGATTTAAGTGCTCAGCCAATCATGTGCCACTTGCCTGTGGCAAAACACACTAAGTGCAATGGGCTGGCAAAACTTAAGGGCAGTTTTACGTCTGCAGTTCATCGGTGCAAATTCTTTAGTGGATTAGTTGCAAAAGAGGAGCTATAAGCAGCTACAATTGCCACACTAAAGTCGTTCCCCAAAAATCTCAGTTGATCTGCCCCTCAGAGTATAAACAATGACACAGACTCTATATATCTGCTCGGTAAAACTTTCTATGCCCCCCTTCTCTAGAATGCATAATAAGTGTACTTATTATGTGTTATAATGCACTTATAATGCTGTCTAACCACAGGGCTGTAGTCAGTACAGATGTTTATATGCAATTCAGACCTAAAATTTCTCTACTGAAAACAAAGTTTTATCTTGGGATGGAAACCCCACTAATATCACAGTAGGCCCATAACTGAGTCCTTTAATTATGCCAGCTTCCCCGCTGACACTGCTCTCCGACTGGGATAAATTCCACCCAGTTTACTGTCAGTACAAACTAATGACTTGGCTTATCTAAATTCCCTCTCTCTCCTCTAACAGAATGAGTAAATGTAACTTTGGAGCAGAGGACACAAAGTTCAAGACCATAAAGGTTTGTTATTTTCAGGGAAAGTCCTCAGTACTTACGAAAAAATTCAATCACCATCTTCTGTGCTTGGTTGTAACACTTGAGGCCAACCTGAGGTACTTTAGTTCTCCTTGTAAAGACAATAATCAGTAAACTAGTGCTGTAGCAGTGTGGATCCATTTATCTCTAAACTTCAGAGGCTGTTAAAGCAGTGATAAGAGGGTAAGGATGGCCCGTGAAGTACTCCACACCTCACAGGCTTAATTAAACTAAACACAGACAACACTAGGCGACCATACGGGTACACTCATACGTCTTCAAATGTGTGCAGTATGCCCAGACATCACAGCGGCAATGTAACAGGGCCAGCCAAATGCTCATCATAAAAAGCAATAGTTACTCGGGGATTATGGGCTCTTAATGATCACAGTGCTGCCAATTAATGCGGTATAAACTTAGAGGCTTGTTTGCTGTGCCAGCTCGCTACCTGAAGGGAGCAGAAAGAGAGAGAGAAAGCGGTGAGGAGTCTGAGCGGGGGCGAGAAAAGTTTTTAAAAAAAGAAAAAAAAAAGGAGACAGACAGCTTGGTGCTGATGGCGGGGCGGCTCTGTCCTTGAGAGGAGGTGAACTGAATGCAGAGGAAGGACAGGATGTTGAGCGGCTGGCTGGCACTCTCACTCCCCTCTGGCTGAGCACAGCAGCAGCAAACAGAGGAGAAGTCAAAGCTTTTCTGCATCTGAATGGGCCAGTGATGGCCAAATTTCACCAGAATGACTCTGAGGGGGTTGTTGTGTTGGCATATGAGCTTGGCTTTGACTCTGGCTCACATTTAATGAGCTAAATCATTTTCTAATAGTTAATAATAGACTGAACCCTGGCAGTTATTTTAACCTGTTTACTTTATTCCTAAATGGTTTTACTTCTTTACATTCTTCATGAAAAATTTGAGGTGGAAGTTTCGTGCTTACCTTACATCTATTTGCCCTTTCTTAGAGCATATTCAGCCTCAATTCCAATAAAGTTGGAACACTGTAAAATGTCAAAAGAAAGCAATGATTTCCAAATCCCATGAACCCATATTTTATTCACAATAGAACTCAAACAACATATCAGATGTTGAAACTGAGACATTTTACCAATCCTGAAAAAATTGCTCATTGTGGATTTGATGGCAGCAAAACATCTCAGGAATGTAGGGACAGCTCCATGTTTATCATCCCCTGTTCTTTTAACAACAGTCTTTAAACATCTGGGAAGTGAGGAGACCAGTTGCTGGAGTTTTGAGGGAGCAATGTTGTGCCATTCTTGTCTGTTGTAGGATTCTAGCTGCTCAACACTCCCGGGTTTTCATTGCTGGATTTCTCACTTTATGATGCTGCAAATGTTTTCTGCTGGTGAAGGTCTGGACTGCAGGCAGGCCAGTTCAGCACCCAGACTCTTCTTTAGTGAAGCCATGATGCTGTATGTGTTTAACACTGTCTTGCTGAAATTTTTGATGCCTTCCCTTGGAGATGTTGTCTAGATGGGAGAAAACATTGCTCTTAAACCTCTTAAACCTGCTCTTAAACCTAGTAAACCTTTCTAGATGTTTAAGCTGCCCACGCCATAGGCACTAATGCAACCCCATACCATCAGAGATGCAGGCTTTCAACTGTGCACTGATAATAAGCTATGGTCCCTCTTTTTTCTTTAGTCCACAAGACATGGCATGCATGGCTTCCAAAATAATTTCAAATTTTGATTCATCTGACCACAGAACAATTTTCCAGTTTGCTTCAGTCCATTTAAAATGAATGTTTGCCCAGAGAAGATGGTGGTGTTTCTGCATCATGTTCACATATGGCTTCGTCTTTGCAGCTTTGACTTGTATTTGTGGATGTTTGAAAATGTTCTGCTGGGTTTTTTAATGTTGGAGTTACAATGCTGGCTGAGTTTTTCACAGGTTCTTCCATTATTGGGGGTTTTGCCTTTCTTGTTGCATTTTACTGCTTGTGTTATGATGCTTTGTCGTATATTGTGATTCCGCTTATTGTCAAAGCACTTTGTAAACCTCCGTTTTTAAAGGTTCTATACAAACAAAGTTTCTTATTATTTACTTTGTTGACAGACAATGATTTCTTGAACTGTTCCTGAGTCCATGCAATGATTTCCAGTACAGAATCATGCCTGTTTTTAAAGCAGTGACCCCTGAGGGCCCAAAGATCACAAACATCCAAAACTGACATTTGGCCTTGGTTTCTCCAGATTCTCTGAAACTTTTGATGGTGTTATGGACTGTAGATGGTGGGCTATTCAAAGCCTTGCAATTTTAAGTCTAAAATGCTACTTAAACACTCAGTCATGTTACTAGCCAGTTTACAACGAACCTATCTAGTTACAACATGCTCCTTTAGCAGTTTTCATTAGTATCTCTTACTTTTCAAGCCTTTTGTAGCCCTGTCCCTACTTTTTTGAGATGTGTTGCTGCCATCAAATTTGCAATGAGCTAATATTTTTCATGAAATGGTAAATTGTCTCAATTTAAACATTTGATATTTTATGTTATATTGTTAATAAAAAGTGAGTTTATGAGATTTACAAATCATTGCATTCTGTTGTCATATATTTTTTACACAGTGCTCCAACTTTTTTGGAATTTGGGTTGTATATATGAAATGTACTGCTCTAATAGAACTAACTGAATAATTTCTGCCTGCACAGAAATGGCACATGTTTGAAAATTGTGTGATCCTAATGCATGTAATTAGCAGAGTGTCAAAACAAGGATGACATGTGAATCCAGCTGTGAATCATTAACAGCTACATTCACTGATGCTCACTCTGAGGCTCCATGTCATTGTGATAAAACAGTCTCATGTTCTGGTAGAAACACAGGCTGGTGAAGCATGAGATGAGCAGCAGTATGACATTAAACTTGTCAATGCTGCCGCACATCAACAGATCACTCATCTTGATCCAACACAGTCAGCAATTTAGATCAAAGAGAACAATAGACGTACCAAATATAGGAGGAGACTGTTTGAACAACATATTACTTCATAAATACAGCAATGTAAAAGGAGATAATGAATTAAAAAACTACCAGACATTCAACTCAACAACAGAATACTTCAGTTTAGCTTGAGGATGCTCCAAAGGTTCTCAACAGGGTTGAGGTCAGGGGAGGATGGGGGCCACATCACGAGTTTCTCTCCTTTTATGCCCATAGCAGCCAATGACACAGAGGTATTCTTAGCAGCATGAGATGGTGCATTGTCATGCATGAAGATGATTTTCCTACAGAAGGCACGGTTCTTCTTTTTGTACCATGGAAGAAAGTGTTTGGTCAGAAACTCTATATACTTTGCCGAGGTCATTTTCACACTTTCAGGGACCCTAAAGGGGCCTACTAGCTCTCTCCTCATGAATCCGGCCCAAAACATGACTCCGCCACCTCCTTGCTGACGTCACAGCCTTGTTAGGACATTGTGGCCATCCACCAACCATCCACTACTCCTCCATCTGGACCATCCAGGGCTGCACAGCACTCATCAGTCAACAAGACTGTTTGAAAATGAGTCTTCATGTATTTCTGGGCCCACTGCAACTGTTTCTGCTTGTGAGCATTGGTTAGGGGTGGCTGAATAGTAGGTTTACACACAACTGCAAGCCTCTGAAGGATCCTACACCTTGAGGTTCATGGGACTCCAGAGGCACCAGCAGCTTCAAATACCTTTTTGCCTCTTTGTAATGGTATTTTAGCAGCTTATCTCTTAATCCGATGAATTTGTCTGGCAGAAACCTCCCTCATTATGCCTTTATCTGCACGAGCCCATCTGTACTCTGAATCAGCCACAAATTTCTTCACAGTATGATGATCACGATTAAGTTTTTGTGAAATATCTAATGTTTTCATACCTTGTTCAAGGCAATGCACTATTTGAGGCTTTTCAGCCGCAGAGAGATCCTTTCTCTTTACTATATTGCTGAAACCTGTGGCCTGCTTAATAATGTGGAACATGCTTCTTAAGTAGTTTTCCTTTGATTGGGCTCACTTGGAAACAAATAATCACAGGTGTCTGAGATTGATTTCAGTGATCCAAAGAGCCCCGGGACACAATACCATCCATGAGTTTAATTAAAATACAAAAAATTGAATGTTTATGACACTAAAATCCAATTTGCATAATAATTTGGAACATGGTGTAATACTAGCAGCCCCAAAGTATCATGAAACCTGTCAATATCATTGCAATCTTAAAAACGCTGCATTATGCAACAAAGGATAATTGACTTTTTAATCCATTCCATTCCTCTGGCAGGGTGGATAGTTGAGAGTAGTTGCAAGTTTTAACTCATCTTGTTGTTAATTTTTGTTTTGGGGGCTTTACAGCCATTTCTTTTTAAAAATTTCATTGGTTGCCAGGGTTACCACTAGATTTGAGCATTGCAAACCTGAGTGTTAGATGAAGCTATTGTTCCAAATTTTAAACACTGCACCTTTAAGTTATTATTTGATTTGAGTTATTAGTAGGGTTTAAGTGACATATTATCCATGGAGGGGTGAAAGCTGCTGACTTACATTCATTATACTTGTGTATCAGCAAGCCTAATCTCTGGATGAGAGTAGGCACTGCCCTAAAATAACTGTACTATAAGGAGTCCTCTAAATGGATCCAGATGAAGTACTGAGTTCATAAAGTTTATGGGGGGTAGGATGTTAATTTTTATGCCTGATGATGTAGGGTGGGACCATTGTTGGCAAGGACCTGGGAGCAGGCTGTCTCTGTAGAATTAGTTCTTACTGAGATGAATGGAAAATATTAGCACCTCTTGTTTTTATTCTGCAAACCCTTTATTTTTAGGCCTGACCTTTTCAGGCATTGCTTAAATGCAGTCTCAACTAGCAGAGGCCGAAATACTGCTGCTGACTCCTGAAAGTGTAATTTATTCAGGAATGTTTAGCATAAAGTGAACAGCTGATCTACGGTAAACGTCCTTGCATTTTTCTTTTAACTTTTCCTCAACATCGACATTCCTCTAGATAAAGATACTCTGTGGAGCTCTTTAATCATAGTCGAAGCAGATAAATGGAGACAGATACTATCTTTAAGAGCCTCAGACTGTTCAAGGTGACAAAGAGAACATAATTCCCTGTTAGCTGTGCTGACTGTGGAGCTAACAGCAACACAGAGCTTTATGTCTCCATGCTGAGCTTTGTCCTAGAGAAACGTGGACTCCTGCCCTCCAGGGAGACACAGCATCTCACTCATGGTGAGAATTACACTGCTAGAGACAGAGAGGCTCACACATGAGCAGGGATTTTATTGCATAAGCTGTGATAGCAGCTCTGAAGACATCACAGTTAATAAGTTCACCCACAGGTTAAAGAGGCTGAGGCTCTTCAGCAGTGTTATTATGATGTTTCACACTTCTGTTCATCTGCATGTTTGCTACCTCAGAACATTGTTAACAACTTTAGCATCGCAGACATCAACTGTAGGATGGCCTCTTCTTTGTTAGTAGCATGTTTACTTCTGTATAGATCTGTCTGCAGAGACAGTACTGTTGTACAGATACAAGAAAAACTCTAGCACTCAACTCTGCAACAATATTTGTAATTTTCCCCCAGTGACTCAGAAAGTGAAAAACCTGCCAGCGTGCAGCACTTCCTCTGCCACATTTCCTGCCTCTTGTGTCCATGCTCCACTGATGGTGTCGTATTGTGTTTGCTGTTTTGTGGCTTTTTTTTCCATCAAAAACTCCGATTATGCAAATCATGTACAGCCACTGCTGCCAACTGGCTCCAAATTGGGTGACTCTTATTAGTTTTGTCAGGGCCTCATTTATCATCCACTAGAACTGAGTGAAAATTTCCATTTAGTGAAAACAACAAGAAAAACAAATCAGATCATGGAGGCATGCTCCGACATGACTGGTGTTGTTAAAGCTCAGCAGGCCCCCATTAGGACTTCAGGAAGGGCTCAAGAATAAATTTAATTTAAGTTAGGGGTGAATGTTAACAATCACAGGGGGAAACTTGGAAATTAGGAGAAAAGAAGAATAATTGCGCTTTTGTAGCTTGATATGAACAGGTCAAACAGCCTGTCACATTGCAAAATGAGCGATGACAGCCGGTTACTATGCAGTTTCTGCATGCAATTAAGGTATCCACCAACTCCCACTGCAAAACAGGGCTAGGAAGGAGAAAATGGAGGTGTTCTGTTAACACCAAAGTAAAAATGGATGAAATAGTTCAGTAAAGATTAATGGATTTTTAACCTAACCTGGCAGCATTGCCTCAGAATTAAAAAATATGATAGAAAAAACAACATAAAAACAATAGAAGAACTAAACCAAAATGTAAATTACCATAATCTTTTTTTAAAGAAGCAGGGAGCTATCTATGTCAGCTTCTCTTGTTCAACATTAGTAGCTGAAGGATCCTCAAAATTTAGAAGTATTCCTTACATTTATAAAGAACTATATGGAGAGGGTCATTTTGTTTTTATTGTCAGAGTTCTTTGTTATGGAAGCCTATTTCTGCCACGAGATAAAATGCCATTATCATGTGATTAAAAGTCTGAGATGACTTTTTCTCATCATTATGACTTTTTATCTCATAATAATGACTTAGGATTCTTTATTTCCTGAAATGCCTAACTTTCAAAATTTCTTTTTCAATTGTTGGAAATGGGCTTCCAAACTGTGTTCTGTTATCTCTATCCAAAGACATTTTTAAATAAAGACAAGAAAAGGCTGAAAAAATTATCTCTCAACAAAAACAAACAAGCAAACAAACAAACAGATAGATTATCTTTAGTCTCACGCCTCAATAATAACTAGGAAATAGAACAAAGAAAAAAAGTTACGTTTCCCATCGAGTTGATTGTTTCCATCTAAGTCTTGTTTTACCAGTTTAATCGCTAAATTCACTGGTTTTGGTGAGCAGGATACCTCTGAGAATTAAAATTATTTTTTTAAATATTAACAAAAAAAGGAAAGCTTCAACAAAGACATTTCTAATGTGAACAGCAGCGTGCAGCTTCTCCTAACATGTTTATTAAAGAGCTTCAGACAGAGACTGATTCAAACTTGAAAACCACTTCATGCACTTTTAAACCCTGTGTCTTTTAGATCATTTTGGAAACCTTGTGACAAATGACAGCTAAAGAAATGTGTGATATTAGAAACAAGCAGCACAGTTTGTGTCGACATTTTTCCTCTAAATACAGTGAGCTTTAATGGCAGCTATGTATCATACATGTGGAGTATGAGATGCACTGTTAATATTGTATTAATCTCAAAATGTGGCTGTGACCCATACAGGTGCAACTAATATACAAGGGATGCACTGATATCGATACCAGTAACAGGTATTGATACCTACTCATAAAATAATGCAGACGCTCTGTATCATGTTAAGTCATTAGCCTCTTATTATGTGGAGTCAAAGTTTAATTTCAATCATATACGACCCTGACAGAAGAGCTACAAATTTCACCTACCTAACAGCTCGTGCTCTCTCTGTCACACTGCCTCATGGAGGAATGCAAACACAAACACACACACATTTTCCTCCTGCTCTCTCATCACTGTGTTTTGATGGATTAACAGTGGAGAAATATGATATATAAATAATATATATCATATATCATACTTATATTATTTATATATAACATAAATGTGATATATATTATATAAAGTCCAACAGCCAAGCACTAACATTTTAGTCTTTTTCAGTCTCCTTGACAAAACTAAACCTACTTTTTGTTAATGTTCTTATTATCACAGGTCTATTTTTGTTTGATTTTCAGTCTTATTCATGGAAAAAAATGATTATCTCCTTCATTAGGTCATAAAAATAATTTTAAAGCAAATGGTGGTATACTGTTAAGTAAATAAAACCTTTTGGAGTGCCAGTTTTATTGGAAAAAACTCCAATACAGGCAAAAAAATGGCCAGTGAGGATGGGTGGCCTTACTCACGAGCTGTACTATCACTGTAGGCTGAGACTCAGCTTGACTCCAAACAGCAAAGACAGACAGTACTTAAAGAGCTAAACAGTTCTAGAGATCTTCAATTTGTGGACTTTGGGAAATTTTGAAGACAGTTTAAACTTTTTTTTTCCCCCTGGGAGTCACCCAAAAACTGTCTTATATACATGTGTGACTGATATCATGGGTTTAACAGTAGTTCATAACATGCAAAATCTACAAAGCAAATAATAAATCTCACTCTCTCCTTTATTCTATCATTTTCTGACCCATTTTTCATAAAAGAAATTAAACTGGGGAATATGTTGGGCTAAGTCTCGCTCTATTCCCTCTGGAGGTCTGTGCAGGAAGAAAGCTGTCCAGCTAAAACAGGCAGGCCTGAACTGACTACACACATATGCTGGCATTAAGCATGTCGTAAACCATCTGTTACTGTATGAGACATCATTACAGTCAAACCATATGTGGCCTAATTCCTGTGTAATCACAACAAAATGTGCAGCTTATTATACGTGTTCATCAGCAGTTGTGGGGCCGGTGTTTTCCCCTCGCTCTCTCTCTCCTCTCTGCAGTGACAGGGAACATATGACGGGTTTGTCTTTAGGGGCAGGAGGTGGCAGAGAAGGGGGCCGCGCTCTGATGGATGCTGGGATACGAGGTGATGAAAGCGACGACTCACACATCTGAAATTCTAATCAGAGCGCTCGGCGGGGCAGAGGCAGTAACGCGAGGCGCAGCTCGGGCTGCCATCGACCTCAACAGCTAAACTGCACTAAACTCACACCGCTCAGATCCACTGCTCACAGCTGAAACAGATACCGCAATTACCTGGGAGGCTGAGAAGACGCCACTGCAAAGAGCAACTGAGCATCTCCTGTGACAGAAACACATGCACCGAGTTTGGATGCATGAGTACATTCATGTGATTTCACGAGGAATGGGAGTGCACCACTACTTTATCATTCAGAGGTAAAACACAGAAAACAAGATCACAAAAGAAAAGCAATTTAGGAGTTTAAGATAGTTTAAGAGATTAAATTTGAAATGTTTTCTAATCAGCTCTTTGTCTTACTTAAGAGGACACTTTAAACTTCAATTAAAACAGTAGTCATTTCTCACATGAAGAAAATGTTCAAACTTGGCAGGATAATTACGACATGTTGAATAACATGAAAGGACTAAAAGAGGATTGTGATCATGAGTGGGTACCGGTAAGACTCTTACAATAAGATATCTGTCACAGCAAATGGGTCGCAATACAACTTACTTAAGTTTAAAACTGAAGCTCTTTTGATTGGTCGCAGATGCTTTAGGCTTGTGGTTTAACAGAATCATTTTAAAGGTCACATATTTCAACCTTTTAAGACAAGTCTATATTGTTCTCAGAGGTCCCAAAACATGCCTGTGAAGTCTGTGGCTGAAAAAACACTCTAGTATTAGATTTTTGCACCCTGAGCAGGGCGAGCTGTTGTTGTATCTGTAGCTTTAAATGTTACTGAGCTATCTGACTCCACCCCTGACCCCGCCCCTCTCAGGAAATGGACATGAAATGGAGATGGCTCTCCTAATCTTCCTGAGGGGAGGGTCAACCAAATCTGGGGGCGGGGCTAACTCCCCACATGACATCATGAGGGGAAAATCTGAGAATGGCTGGTGAAGGGGGGGGGGGTATTTTCTGATTCTTGGGGGAATTCTGGACAGGCCAGGGGCACATAGTTTTGTTAGAAAAGCCTAAAGAAATGTATTTTGCATAATATGGGACCTAAACAAATTAATGAAACTGGCCTGGACTAAAACTGATGGTACCCTAAGAAAAGACTGAAAATATTGCAACCATAGGGACATGTTAAGCTAAGGTTTATCCTGTAATTAACATCAGAGGTGTCTATCTCCAAGCAGTTTGATGTTCCTGTGACTACATTTGACCATATTATTCAGAAGTTAAAGGCCAACAGGACTGTAGTCAATCTCCCTGGACGTGTCTACAAGAGGAAAGCTGATGACAAATTGAAGAGACAGATAACACTAATGGCAACCAAAGAGCCCGGAACAACTTCCAAAGAGACTGAAGGTGAACTCCAAGGTCAAGGTTCATCAGTGTCAGAACATACCATCTGTCGCTATTTGAGCCAAAGTGGACAACTGAGTAAGTTTCCCCACTTGAAAGCAAATCATAAAAAAGCCAGACTAGAATTTGCCAAAATGCACACTGACAAGTAACACAGCTTCTAGGGGAATGTCCTTCAAACAGATGAGACAAAACTGCTACTTTTTCGGCAAGTCACATCGGTTCTATGTTCACAGAGACTAAAATGAAGCATAGAAAGAAAAGAAGACTGAAGCTACTCGGAAACATGGAGGAGGCTCGGTTATGTTTGTGGCTGCTTTGCTGCATCTGGCACAGGGTGTGTTGAACCTGTGCAGGGTACTATGAAATCTGAAGACTTTAAAGGCATTCTGGAGCCAAAGATGCTGCCCAGTGTCTGAGGGCGCTTTCACATTAGGCCCAGTTGTTTTGAACCACGCCGTGACGTGATTCCTCCCCCTCCCCCTTCCTCTCCCCCTGGCTTGCTTTCACACTAGCAACATCCAAAAATGCCAGGGCACACTTGGGTATTTACTCGGTCTGAAACACCAGGTGGGGTTATGCACGTAGTTGGTTTACAAACCTGCCAAAGAGGAGAAAGAAGAAGGAGCTACCACGGCAACCACTGGGGTCATGACCTGAGTGAAGATTATTTTTGTTTTGACCCTGCAAAAAGTCCATCCTGCAGCCATGGATGATTAAAATCACTTTTAAGATGCCAGCAACTTCACTCTTCATATCTTTACATCTACTACAGCTCAGAGGATCAAATGGGCTCGCGCTGTGCAGATACAGCAGTTTTTGAGGTGACAGGAAACTTTTATTGCCTTTGCACCTCCTCTCACTGACTCCAACTTGTGTTCATCTGTAAGGTGAGTCACAACAGACCATTTACTGGCTGGATTCTAAGGATTTCCACCCTTTATTGAGGAAAAATGTGAACAAACTGCCACACCGTGGAATGAATTTTAGTTTTTACGATGACATCATAAAGCTGATACCACGCTCTGTCACGTATCCAAGCGCGGTTGCATTTGCATCTCATCCGAACTGAGCCAGAGTCCACTTGAATCGCGCCTGGGACCACCTCCCCAAGTGGGCCCTGGCCTGGTGCCTGAGTGCGGTTCATTTGCATTCACACTACCCAAACGAAATGAAACAACTTTGGGCTAAAGTGCACTCAGATCCATGACCGGGCCCCTAGTGTTAAAGCCACCTGAAAGCTTGGTCTCAGTTGCAAGTCACAAGTCCTCCAACAGAATAAGGAGCCAAAACACACAGAGCTAAAAACGGCCAAGAATGGCTAAGAACAAAACACTGGACTATTCTGAAGTGGCCTTCTATGAGCGCTGATCTAAATCTTATTGAACATCTGTGGAAGGAGCTGAAACATGCAGTCTGGAGAAGGCACCCTTCAAACCTGAGACAGCTGGTAAAAAAATTACTTTATCAAACTGATAAATTTAGTTTAACATAGTCATAAAGAAGGAAGGGATTCTGGGATTTTCTTCATTGTTGCACAATTTCTCCTGCAGATAAAGCTTTCTAAAACAAATATGGCAGAAAGCATGACCTATTTGCCTGTTAGCTTTCTGGTAGCTTAAGTAAATATGTTTTCCTCACATATCCAGGATGCTGTGAGCACCTGGACTCATGCATACTTACAGATGTTTGTTTTGCATCAGTTGACAGTGCACTTAAGAGATGATCAAATCCTGTCATATTGTGAGCCTGTCTATCTTTCTTTGTCTTCAGATAAGATTAAAAACTACCCCACACTTTCCTCTGCACCCCATTCTTGTGCTGCTTTGTCACAGTGTGTAAAGCAGCAGGAATGAGCTGTCCATCTTCACCAGCTGAGCCTGAGCGTGCCGAGAGGAGCCCTCAGCTCCACTCTTTGTCAGCTCTGTCAGTGAGTTTGTCTGCCTTTCTCTCTCTGTATGTTTGCCTGTCAGTCAGCCTCTGCACTCCTTCCTCTCTTCACATGTCCGTACGTCCATCCGTCTGTTTGTCTGCTGGCCGTTTCCTCCCCCTCCTCCCCGCTGCACAGCCTCTTAGGAAAACAAACACTCGTCTCTTCCTCCTCTCCACTCTGAGTGTCCCTGGGAGCCTCCTTCCACAAAGCAAATAATGTCCTGGGCTACCACAGCAGGCCTCTCTCTCTTCCTCCTGCATGCTGTCAAATAGCCTGAACAACCTGCCCTCACTGCAGTCAGACACAAAACTAACTATGAACATCAACACGAATCACACGAGCCAGGAGAAAGGCTTTTATTTTCAGAGATAAACACGTTGCTTCACCGAGCCCTTTGCTGTCTCCTTCTATTGACACTCACCTGAAAAAGAGGGAGTTAAATGACTCCTCTAAATCCAATCACTATTAGGAAGGATTGTGTCATTCAGAGCTCAGGGGGCACGTTTCCCCTCGTTTACTACAATCCGTTCAATTAAGAGCAGATTAGCACCCGAGGGCTGACAGAGAGCTGATTTCATTAACCTCAGCCCATTACAGGGACAACGCTGCTTTTGTTTCTGAGCAACTCAACAAGACACCAGAAAGCTACAAGTCAAACAGCATCAAATCAACGCCTGTTTTATTGGAGTCAACAAGGCCAGGAAGGCATGGATCAAATATCTCTTCCTGGTGATACACAATATACATTTAGCTTGACATTTTTCTGTAATGAACAAAGAGTTATCAAAATACCAGAATCATTCATTTTATATTCATATTTCATATGACTGCATGCAGCGCAGGGGTTAGCACTGTTGCCTCACAGCTAGAAGGTCCCTGGTTCGCTTCCCGGTCAGGGCCCTTTCTGTGCAGAGTTTGCATGTTCTCCCCGTGCATGTGTGGGTTCTCTCGGGGTCCGGCTTCCTCCCACCACCAAAAACATGCTCATTAAGTAAACTGGTGAATAAATTGGCTGTAGGTGTGAATGTGAGCATGCCTGGTTGTCTTTCTCTATATGTCAGCCCTGAGATTAATTGGCGACCACTCCAGGGTGTACCTCTCACCCAATGACAGCTGGGCTAGCCCCCCAGCAACCCTGAACAGGATAAGCGGTATAGAAAATGGATGGATGGATGATTGTAGTAAAAATCAAACATTATCAAAACCTGCCTGGACAATGCCTTTGACACCGTAGATCATGGTATGTTATTGCCAAAGCTAAAGGCTTAAGAGGCATTCAGACGGACTCTTGGCCCTCTTGTATTCTTCATATAAATTTATGACTTTCCTAAGTAATATAAAAAAAGCTTTTTCATAGGAACATACAGTGTGATGTTCCACAGGGCTGTACATTGGGCCCTTTTTTATTCCTTAAAAATATTAGGGACTTTGCTTCAATAAAACAAAGCCTTTTTATGGTTAGATACAGTGCATAGTCAGTGTGGTGTTGCGTAGGGCTCCATTCTAGGCCTTCTTTCATAAATTAACCTTTAGGTACCCTTTGAGCCACTTTTGCAAATTTTGTAATTTAATTTTAAGGTCATTTTAAAGTTGTTAGGCCTCTGACATGGTATTTGGCCATCTGATGTATTTTTATGACAGTTTGAGAAATTTTGTTCCAATTTTTACCCAATGCCTATAATGAATTATGTACAAAAGTAGTAACACATTTACCCCTAATGCCAAAATGGACACCATTTACCTCCATTATAATTGATTGTTTTTAATCCTTGAGCCATCAGAATATAAAACCATGCACTCCAATATTTTATTATTTTTCTTTTTAGTATAATGTTGAACTTGTAATTTTACTATTTTTAAGTATACGTAGGAAGAAAAAAATCTTCTTTGCATGTATTATATTGAAAATAACTCAATGTGTCACTTTTCCCAATCTAAAACACAGGGGAGAATGATGACAGAAGCTGGCATTTAAAGGGTTAAACTTCTTTTAAGTTATGATTCTTTCATTTTTATGAGTAGAGAAGGAGTTGGTTTGAAAATTAACAATATTTTGAAAATATGAACGTATGATAAAATAATATAGCCTCATTTATGAAATCAGACATTTTGGTGCGTACGCGCTGTTAAGGGTGTACGATTTAAAGGGCCTCCAACGGTTGAATAAATCGGAAACTTGTCCTTAATAGTTAAAAAAAAGAAAAATAAAGCTTTCTCTTAGGAACATGCAGTGGGATAATCCATAGGGCTTCGGGCCTTTTTATTACATTATTATTATATTATTATTGTATTACTGGCTTAAATTTAATTTAAAAAAAAGCTTTATCATAGTGACATATGATGTGGTGTTCCACAGGGTTCCATACTGTGCCCTGTTTTAATTTCTTATGTTCGTTAATGACTTTCTTTCCTTATTTCAAAGAAAGAATTTTCATACTAACTTTCATATTTTAATCCTTGCATACATTATTGAATTGCCTTTGATACTTAAAAAAACTTTTTGTATAGTAACATGCATATCAGAGCAAAAACCAAGCCATGAGGCCTGAGGAACTGTCTGCAGAGCTCAGACAAATAAAAGCTGTTGCACTGCAGGTCCCCAAGAGCACAGTGGCCTCCATAATTCTCAAATGGCAGAGGTTTGGCACAACCAGGACTTTTCCAAGAGATGGTCACCTGGCCAAACTGAGCAATTAGAGAAGAAGAGCCTTAGTAAAAGAGGTGACCAAGAACCTGATGGTCACTCTGACTGAGCTCCAAAGGTCCTGTGTGGAGATGGGACAAAGTTCCAAATGGGCGACTATCACTGCAGTCCAGGTCAAGTTTTGGAGTTTTTCAGCTAATGGACAGGTTTATTTTTTAACAAACTGGTTCTCTGTATTTTTCAGTTAGCAGTTATTTGTATGCTAGTTACTATTTATAAGTTCAAAAACCTGGAAACTTCCTGTGGCCTAAAACAGGATGTACCTTGTGTGCAAGTAATGAAATGTTACTAAAATTATTTTCTAGTTATTTATTTATTTATTTGATTAGGACGGTGCACATCAATCAACATTTTCACAATACACATCAATGTAAATATGCCAGAATTAGCACAATTGCTAAATTTCATCCGGCCATAATGATGTCCACACACCCATCACTACTGGACAATGAACATCTACCATGGCTGGCTTTACAGCAGAGATTTGTGTATGCAAAACAATTGTCATACTATGTAGTTCAAGCACACAGAAGCTGGTATATTTGGTAGGTTATGGGTTAAAACATGTTGCTTAGAGAGACGTGGGAGATTTATGACATTAAAGCTATAAAGAACATACTAACAGAGCCAATCAAAATGCAAATAAATCAGAAAGCCTGTTGAAACACGTCACTGAATAATTTGTTTTTGCTATTAAAGAAACCTGCAGCACAGCTAACCAGGACAAATAAAATGAATTCCAGCGCTGCTGCAGAGAGATCAGAATTTCTAATGGACTATTGATTGAAGCACACACAGGTGATTGCAGGAGGGCACATCAGGACCACTTCATCCATCAGAGCTGTCAGAGCCCCCCAGAAGGAGCACGAGGCAACAACACATCATTAAAGACGGCGCTACTTATTCACACATGACTCACACTAAACCCACAGCCGTCCCCTCACTGTGGAGGTGATTTAGGAGCACTTCCTGCAGCACGCATCAATATCAATTACTGCTGTTAAAAGATGTATTTAGTGAAGGGAGGAAAAGATCTGCTACACATTCATCCACTTTATAAGCTGGCTCTAATTACGCTAACAGTGTGAATGTTTGCCTTCAGACCAAAACTGAGTCTGGCAGGTGATAACATGCCGTCTGTTCAATGACAGATGAAGAGGAGAAATGAACTAAAGAGAGGAGATCTAAAGAGTATAGAGAAGAGTAAACAGAGCTGCTGGTGACTGAATCAAAGAAAGTCCTTCAGCCATTCATTTCTTTCCTCCTGCATATCTGTTTACATGTTTTTACCAGAGCCCTAATAATACGGGCAAAAATCTAATGACAATTTCATGAATTTACTTGGTTGAGCTGCATGTGTGAATGCAAGAAGATGAATTTATCATCCAGTCTTTACCTTTGAATTTTCCTTCTAGCCCCCTAGAAGTTTTCCTCCTCCATCGATCCATCAAGAGGCAGCCAACTGCAGGAGAACTTCCTGCTGTGAGGGACATTTGTGAACAAGCAATCAGATCTTCTTTATTTGTGCCACTTTTTCACCCTTTCCCCACCAAATTGTGCCTCGATTTGTACCTGCTTTTGGCACCCATTTTCATCACTTTTTCCCACCAGTTTTTTGCCACTTTTTTTAAAGGTTTATTTTTGGGTATTTTTGTGCCTTTATTTGATAGAGGAGGATAGTGGATAGAGTCAGAAACAGGGACGAGACTGGGGGAGAGACATGTGGTGAAGGGCCTCAAGCCGGATTCGAACCCGGACCGCTTGTGTACATGGGGCGCGCCTTAACCACTTGGCCACCTGCGCCCCCAGTTATTTGCTACTTTTAACATATTTCTGCCACTTTCAACCAAATCCACTGCACTTTCTGACCATTTCCTCCACTTTTATGCCATTTTTGCAGTGGCAGTGTCGTACTCAAGTCCACACTCTCCAAAGCCAAGACTTGCCCGAGACCAAATGCACTGAGACCAAGACAAGACCAAGACTTTTGGGGTTTGAGACAGAATCAAGACCAAGACCGAAGTGTGCTGAGAATGAGACAAGACCGAGACCATAAAAATTAATTTTAAAAACACATGCAAATGTTTAACAGTTAAAAAGTATTCTCTCTTTGATTTATGTTTTCTTTATAATGGTTTTGACAAATAAAAACAACTCTTCCAAAGCACAACATGCAAAAATTTCAAATCTTAAATTTGTTTAACTAACTTCTTGTAAAAGAATAAATCCTTGTATGTATCTAAAAGCCACTGACAAGTCTGGAATTATCTTAAATATCTGAAAATGAAATGTTTATCTAGATTTATTAAGGTGAATGAGGCCTAAAGTATCACATTAATGGAGTTGAAGAATAGCAGATCAGTGCTGGTCTCAACTGGTCTTGATGTATAATCCTGAGTCTGACCAGTCCGGGACTGAGACAAGACCGAGTAAAAATGCTCTTGAGTCCGAGACAAGACCAAGACTTTCAATATGTGGTCTTGAGATCAGTCTCAAGACCAAGACCATTCTCAAGTCCTACAACACTATATTTTTGTCACTTTGACCCTTTCCACCACTTTATCTGCCAGTTTTTGCCTCTGTTAACCAATTATTGCCACTTTTATCTAGTATGCTCATTTATGCCAATCTTACCCAAATTTCACTACTTTTAAGGCCCATTTTAGCAGGATTTAATGTTAGTTTTTATGCCACTTTCTGGCTATTTTTCTGCCTCAATTAACCCATTCTTGTCAGTTGAAACCATTTTTCCCACTTTATAATCCCATTTTACCACCTTTTCACCCATTTTTGCCACTTTTTAATCCCATTCCAGCCAGTATAAGGCAATATTGCCACTGTTAACACTGTTACAACTTTGTATGCCTATTTTTCTTTTTATCTAATTTTTGCCACTTTTAACTCTTTCTGCTACTTTATGAAATTCCACTCTATTTCACCACTTTTTCAGCCACTTTTTGCAGTTCATAACCCATTTTACTTTCTGTTTGAAAAAAAAGATTTTGATAAAAGTGGTTATTATTCAGGTAGAATATGTAAATATGGATATCACAGCTTAACTTTACAATGGATCACGATTTTGCTGACTTCATAGGCCCACAATTTGGCTGGGCCCCAGAAAGCTCTCCCCTTTGCCCCCCATTGTGGGCGGCCTTGTTTGCACATGACTATTCTTGAATGTGCAAGGCTTGGTTCAACCACCTTCAGGTACAGCGGGAGCTCCCGGTCCATGGCACCTTTATTATGGGTACGTAGACTGTTGAAACTGTCTTAAAATCTTTGTTGAGACCAGCAGAGTATAACTTGTTAGCTGTTAGCTTTTAAAATGCTTTACTCAAGGTGTCTGATCATTCATGCTCAGCCTCAGATCAGTCCTGACATCTCTAACAGTGTAGCCAATGCACCAGAGCAGAGGGAGGCTAAATGTTTACTGCTCACATTACAGACACGACTGAAACATTAACATTAATGACTAAAACAACATACGATGAGTCATATGTTACACATGAACTGAACATGCTGATCTAAGGCAGACTGATCCACTCCACCACAGACCATCAGGCTAATTTAATACAGAAGCTCCACACTCCTTCAGTACATCATTACAGGGGTAGAGTCTCCAGAGGTTTGGTGTATGAAGGCATTAACCCGTATGAACCAGCATTAGCCTCCTTCAGAAACAGCAGCAGAGGCTAAATCATGATCTGAGCTCTCTGCAGCAGCTTCTTTAAAGACATAAAAAGAGCAGCCAAGTACATCTGAGCCCCTCGACAGCTGTGGTTTTATCAAATTCAATAACCCTCAAATCAATTTTCAGTATTTCACTTCACCACAGACTGCTTTTTACTGATTCAGTTATATATAAAAGAATTACACGTGTTAAACCAGCACTTTTATGAGCCTCTTGCTTAACCCTGAAGACCACCCAAGATTTGAAGTGGAGCTGCAGTTCACAGAGAGATCTTTCCACGATAAACATGTTCTAAACCAATACAGGCTTTACAAAAACATGCCAACTACAAGATATGTTTAAATTTTAGAGTAAATCTACCATCTTCTATTTGGCCCTATAAAGTGGTACAATGCTCTCACAGTCTCATGAATTCAATCAAAAAATGTAGGAAAACCTCAAAAGAAAGATTAAACCACTGCAAAAGGTTCCTTCAAAATCAAATATTTAACTTAATAACTGTGATGATACCAGACTAATAAAAAGTTTTAAAAATGACTAAATGACCCGTGACATTTCTTAGCATTTGTCTCCTTAGTAAATGTTCAGATTCTGTCAGCATAACAGATCCTTTACAGTAACTAAAAAACCCAAAATCATCTCAATAAAGAGGAAAATTTGCTGCAGCCCAGTCTTTCAATCCTCTCTCTTTTACAGGAAATAAAGCGGCGTTTGTCTGCTGACAGCCTTTTATATCACACTGTTCACTGACAGCGATCATGTGAAATGATCTGAACTCACAATGTCTTTGTCAGTTTTCATGTTGAAGGCTTGTTACAGCAATCTTCACAACAAACTCGTAGAGATAATAAGTCAATAAAGGCGACCATTGTTAGCAGACAGAGTGATTTTTAGGCATGCTAATGGTAACTGGGAGGAGAAAAGGCCAACCTAATGTTGATGTTTCAGCATCTTGAGTCAGTTTAAAGGGATATATATATTATGAAAAACACAATTTTTACTATTTTGGCAGATAAATCAATTACCCCACATATAACTGATAGGGTCACCTGGGTATATTGATAGCCTCCCCTTTTTCCCTTTACCCACCTAAGCTGCTCCGATCACAGAGTAGCAAGGGAAACATTTCATTGGGGCAAATGATAATATTCAAGTGTCTGTGCAACAAACTGTTGATTAGGCCAGTGGTTCTCATCGCTGGGGTCAGGGTCGCAACACACTGATATGAACTATGAATGTTTTTAAAATTACATTGTTGCCACTTTACACCATTTTCGCCAAATCTTAACAAATTATTTTTTGTCAATTTTAAACCCTTTCCACTACATTTTTCCGGCCTGTTTTGCCACTTCTAAAAATATTCTCAACACTTTATGCTCAATTACCTCTGTTGCCCCATTATTGCCACCATTAAACTCCTTTTGCACCCATTTTTGCCCATTTTTCACCACATTTCAGTACCTGATATGCCAATTTTGCCAGTTTAACCCACTTCTGCCCATTTCTGCATATGTTTCTATCTCAGTTAAACCTTTTTTGACAGTTTATATCAATTTTTTATCTCATTTTACCAAATTTCCACCCATTTTTGCCAATTTAAAGCCATTGCAGATACTTTTTTATCCCCTTTACCACTGTTTATGCCTGATTTTGCCTTAAACCTATTTTTGCCATTTTTTGGTTATTTTGTGCCACTTTTCTGTAATTTTGCCACTTCTAACCCATTCCTGGTACTTTTAAAAACCAATTTCACCACCTTTTCCACCATTTTCCACAATTATTAACCCATTTAAGCCATTTTTAACCTCTTTTAATTCTGTTTTTAACAAACTGGAAATGCATTTTCAAGAGAGTATTTACTACACAAATGGAAAAAAAGGGGGATTTGTTCCCTTGATAAGAGCGGTTATTTTCCAGGTTAAATATGAAATATGGATACTAGGGAGGCGACCCGGAATAGTCGGCAATTCGACGATTCGATTCGGAGGAGTCTGATTCGACTATGAACCTCATAGTCTAATGTTGTTAAGTAACCAAGAGCGTGCCATTCTGGCTACATGGGGCTGCTAAGCCTGAGTTTCCATTAGCCGGCATTAGCCAGTCATTGGCTGGTAAAAAGGGCGGAAGTCCAGCAGATAAAATATACAGTCAAAATGCCTGGCGGAAAACATGCAAGTGACCAGATCAGTAAATACTGAATACTTGCATTTTATATTTTGTGTAACCTAGAAGATATGTTGTGAGAATGCGTTGATATAAACTAAAAGTTGCCTAATCTTACTACATCTACTGTCCTGTGGTGCTGGGGTTGTTTATCTCCTCACACGGCAATCACATGGCTAATTATGTATGCACGATGACGTCAAAGCAAATCTATCTCTCTGCGCGTGCTCAGTATTGCCGGGGACTATGCAGGGAAAGTTTGACCAGAGCTTTCTCGTAAAGCAGAATTTTAATCAAAGTGAGGTTTTCCTGGTTAACTAAAGGCTTAACATCATCAGTGGTATGGAGGGATTTTGTGTCATCACTGCGAGTGATGAAGAGGTTGAAACAAAGGAAACTGTATAGCTGAGCGTCGTAAACACCGGCGCAACAGCAGAGAGAGAGGCCTTCACCAAGCAGAGTTGTAGTGGACTTCGATAAACTACCAATGACAAATCCTCAGATAAAACTGGACTGTAGTCAATACAGAATCACATTGTGCAGAACGGCACCACTTGGAGCTTATAACGAAGGCTCTGTCTCTCTTCAACGTAGCTGGTTGTTAATGCTCGGGATGTCCCAGCTAATTAGCAGAAGTAATAATAATAATAATAATAATAATAATAATAATATCTTGAATTTAAATAGTGCCTTTCAAGAAACCCGTGGATGCTTTACAGGAACACATATACATGGACAAACTATGTGAGGGGTAGGATGAGTGTAAGGGGTGGTTTAGTGAAGACAGTAGGCTGTGGTGGTGCTTGAGACGTTTTTTGAAAATGTCCAGAGATGGAGCGCTACGAATGTCTGCAGGAAGAGTGTTCCAGAGGGTGGGAGCTGCAGCACTGAAGGCTCTGTCTCCATAGGTTCGGAGTTTGGTTTTGGGCATGGAAAGTAGGCCGGTGTCTGAAGATCGAAGGTTGCGGTCTTGGAAGTAGTCTTGGATAAGCCGTTAATGAGAGGAGGACTGGACCGGACTATCTGCTGTGGAGCTTTTGTCTTTTCTGGACTAGTCCAAATAAACCAGGATGGCTGGATTTCCAGCTTTAGCAGAGGTTTCAGTTATATCATCATGAGGACTGATATTAGCAACTGACAGTAAGACTCATTTTTCATTTGAAATGTAGAGCTCTAATTTGGTATTTGGCTGTTGTAAGCTGCAAAGTTATGATAGCAGCCAAAGTGCTAAGAGGCTAACAGTGCTAATGTGAAGGTAACTGTTGTTGTTTATGAGTTTAACGTGGGCGTACATTGTGTAACTGACTGCGTGTGTAAGGAAAAGCACGCAGCTTTCATTTTGATACTTTCAACCACTTAGACAAAAAAATAAGAGAGAGATTTATGTGTTTTGCTGCTGTTAATGCAGCAAAATAATGTTAAAGCAAATGTCTGGTAGTTAAATGGCCGGAATTCTTGAGGACTGCCGGTCATTTTGACCGAGGACAACAAGTCTAGCGGAAACGCTGTTCGACTATTAGTCGACTATAGGCAAAATCTGACGAATCAGATTCAACTATGAAAATCCTGAGTCAAAGACACCACTAATGGTTACCACAGCTTAAATTTATCATGGACCATGATGTTGTTGACCTGCATGGGAGAGCTTTCTGCGGCCCCCAGTTTGGCTGGGGGCCTTATGGACGGCCTTTTCTGTGCATAACTATTCCTGACTGTGTATGGCTGTGTTCAACCACCTTCAGGTACAGCAGTGGTTCCCAGTCTCTGGCACTTTTATTCTTATTTTACACAGGCTGAGAAGATTTCGAACCTATGGATTAGGCCTAGGTGATATAGCCTAAACATTATATCTCAGGATTTTTCTAGCCTTATCTCAACTGACAGTGGAAATGCAATGCCATATGGACAATCCATGTATATTTAAGCTTCTTCTTGTTGATGACAACTTTAAAAATGTGACTGACCCCTTCATGTCACGTGACTACCACAAAGACACTCAGTGCATTGGACACTGGAAGTGCCAGTGTTGACATTGGGCTACTATGCTTTTTTGTTGAGAACTGCATTTGAGCATTAATTCAGATTCATAAAGGAAACAAAAAAAACAAACAAAACAAAACAGAATAAGCCTACTAAACACAAATATCACTGACTCTATCCGATGAATGAGGCACCTCCAGTGTGCTCACAGAGAAACTTGTAAAACAAGCAAAAATGGAGCTAAAAGAGGCTTCATACTTGATTGGTTCTTTACTACACAAAAGCCATTCGTGAGTACTCCCTCTGTTTCATCGTGTAGTCACTAGTAACTAGGGTTGTATTTAAACTGTAATACTGATGTTTGCTAGCATTAGTATAAACTAAATTAAGGCTTCTACTGCAAATGAGTTGATGCTTTTGAAAATGCTGTTTATGCTATAAAATGATTCGCAGGTATCTAATTCTGGCAGTTCAAGCCTTATAACTTTCCTCTGGCAGTTCAAGCCTTATAACTTTCCCCGTTCAAAATGGGCACTACAACGTTGTTTGTACTCCAATGGCTGCCAGTTCCTCTGATGTGATCTGATGACTGTGATCCACTTCTGCCTTTTTTCAATGTTTTTTTGCATAAAGAAGGTTCTACTGGCACTCCCACTGCACAACAGAAGAAGCCATGGTTGAATACGTAGATAACAGGATAACAGGAAATGTGTGAACAGGAGTAGTTCTTTTGCACATGCTCCTTTTGCTCTCCAGGCTACAACAGGTCCGGCATTGTAACAACAAATCAAAAGGTGTATACTAAATTTGGACATCATTGTGTTTTGTAACATTGGGAATAACTTTGAAAGTCTGATGCTCTGCAGAGCTGAAGTCCAGAGGTTTAATATTAATGTAGTTGAATATATTGTTGGTGTAACCACATGTAGTTTTTTGTGCTCTACTCTCTCCACAGCTATCGCCAGTACAGCTGTATTTGCACTGCTCCCTTCAAAATTGTACGAGGCATAGGAATATTTATGAGTGTGACAGATAGAGAATGTGGGCTGGCAGACTGGAGGCACGATAACTAGTTCCAACTCGGGCATCTCTGATTATACTTTACAGATCTGTCTGCCAAAACCCTGATTTCCTTTGCAAAGCAGCTCCTTTCTGTCACCCCGAGATGAAAGACCCAGCAACGACAAGAAGCACATTCAACAACTCGGTCTTTCAGGCTCTGCCGTCGCTGGATTTGACATTCACAGCATCAAAAAAAAAAAGTGTTCATACACATAGAGATGTACAACATGCAGACAGCCACAGACAACCTGCAGAGAGAAAGGAGAGCTGTAGTCGATGACTCATGATGTGTCCTGTAAATAAAAGTAGGATCTGAATAGAGGCGATTTAAACATCAGTGCACATAACTGATCCTCTCAGCTCAGCCTTCAAAGAGATGAGTCTGAACAGCCTCTCATGTAAAGCTCTGCTCATAATCATTCAAGAGTTCTCACTCGACATGACTCTTCAAATATAAAATACACTCCTCACGTCACTCACCAGCACTCTGCTGTCTGTGCCTCATGCTGCCATGAGAGCAAACTTAGTTTAAAGTGAGCAAGATAACCACTGAAGCAGATGGATGGCTGCAACACGAAAAAGACTGGCGCTCTCAGGAGACTGTTTTTGGTAGAACCACTTCAGCTTAACTGGCTCTTCACAGTGGAAACACATTGGCATGTTATGCCTTTTAACTGCCACGTTTTATCTCTAGGCTGGTCTGAATGATGTCTTTCAAAAACGACTCAAATCTACAATGTTTGCATCAGAAAGGACAGCAGAAAAGAACTGTTTGAAGGTAACATGCAATATTTTAAACATTAAAAATGGGGAACTTTTAAACAGAAATAATGATATCAACTATATATATATATATATATATATATATATATATATATATATATATATATATATATACAGTACATTCAGACCCCTTCAGGCTCTTTATTTAGTTATGCTGCAGCCTGATGTTACAGTAAAAAAGAATAATTTTAATTCTTATTATTCTACACTTAGTAACTCATCATAGCATGGTTAAAACAGAATTTTAGAAATTTGTGCAAATTTATTTAAAAACCACAAATATATCCTTCAACATAAGACCCTTTGCAACAACACTTGAAACTTAGCTGAGGTTCCTCCCATGGGAAGAAATGGGGGATTAAGGTTCTGATACCGGGCCCACAGTAGGGAGGGGCCCTTGAGATACCTTCGATGAAACGTGTTTTTTATTAAAAATTTTTTAGTAATTAGTGTCATTATTGAATCAAAAGCGACTAAATTAATCAGTCAACAGACTGAAAATTTTTATCAAATAGAGGAAAATAGAATACCGGGGGGCATCTCCCTTAAAAATTTCCAAATGGTGCAGTCCAGCGCTACAGAATAATGCAAGTAAATTTAATTCAACTATAGGAAATACTGCCCATAAATTGGAAGATTATGGTTAAAATTAGAGCCCGACCAATTTATCAGCGGGCCGATTAATCGGGCCAATTATAGCGTTTCACAGATTAATCAACATCGGCCAAAATGAAGCCGATATATTAACTTTTTTGCTCCGTGGTGATTGTCTCTGCTCCTGTTGTTCTGTGTGTGTCTCCATGTTGAACTCAGCCCGGGTGCCTGTCCCTTCCCCCTCAGACGCAGAGTACAGCAGCAGCTCTCCTTCACTCAGTGTTGCCTACTTAGCAACTTCGTTGCTATATTTGCCGAGTTTTCAGACCCCTCTGGCGACACTTTTTCAAAAAACAACTAGCAACAAATCTAGCGACTTTTTCTGGTGTTACTTGAGAGTTTTGGAGACTTTGACATGAAAGCACGTATCGTTGTTGTCCTTCTCACTGAGCAGTGCTGCTGCCGTGGGCCTCTCCCTGTCCCTAAGCACTCACAGGCAGCCTCGTCCTTGCGCAGTTCGACTGCAGCAGAGTAGAGGACTAACGTTCGTTTCAGACTGGGATCGTGTTTTGCTGCTTGCGTGTGCCGTGCGTGCCAGCTCCAGTTCCTGCCGGTGTGGCTTTCACACAAGTTTTCTGCATGTCAGCCGCATCTCCCTGCTCTCAAAGCCCTGTCCTTCTTTATGTTTTCCCTCAGTAAACACCGCTAAAAGCTACTTGATTTAGTGTACAGAGCAAGTGTGTCGGGAACTTTTCAAAATAAAAGCATTCTGTACAAGTGAACAGAGTTTCTCTATAGAAATGCTAATACAGGATTTTACTTTGAAAAGCACAAACCAGAAAAGCATTCATACGGTGTTTATCTTTTCAGTGACATATTCTACCAGTGTGGAGACAGAAAGTTTCACTAATAGTAGATCTTTAGCGAACAACTTTGTAAAACAGGCGTATTTAAGCTTGTGGCCTTCCTCAGGGTTATCAAGAAACACATTGTAAACATATTCTATGTGCATATTTGCCACAACGATGTAAATATGACTCTTCATTTATCATCTTCCTGTCTAATATTGTCCACAGCCACAGTATAAGACTATTATACAGCATTTTAATGTCGTCTAAGTTTCATCTTGGTAAAATAAACAAAGATAAATGCAACTGGGTTTTCACATGTCCACATTTGTGTTCATGTACAGTATATATCTTGTGTATATCAATTTTCTTCTTTCATATATCAGCCAAATATCCGTCATAGGCCAATATATCAGATATCGGCTTTTTTAGCCCCCAGTATGGATATTGGCATCAGCCCCAAAAATCCCATATCAGTCAGGCTCTAGTTAAAATATGCATAAAAATGCAAAGATATTTGTAAAAATATTGCAACATTTGTTGCTTCGCTAGACGGCTAAGGGGAGCCCTGTGTAATATTCTCTCTGGGGGCCCTAAGTCCAGAGCTACACCCCTGGTTCCTCCCATTTCTCCTGGTCTTTGCTGAGGTGTTTCTACATCTTGATTGGAGTCAAACTGTGGTAAATTAAACTGATAGGGCATGATTTGCACACACATCTCTATAAAAGGCCTCACAGCTAACAATGCTGTCAATATCAGCCACCCCCGATTGCTCAGTTTCACTGTGGGACCAGGACTTGGAAGAGTCCTGGTTGTGCAAAACATCTTCCATTTGAGAATTATAGACATCACTGTAGGAAGTTCCAGAAGGACAACCATCGCTGCAGCCCTCCGCCAGTCTGGGCCTACAGCAGTGTGGTTAAATGGAAACCTCTGCTGAGTGCAAAAGGCAGGAGAGCTGCTTATACTTGACAATGTTGCAACTGTGATTGTGGTGTTGCTTGCAAAATAACTTAATATTTAAAGGTACTTCTACAAAGTGCAATGGTACGGTTTTAAGCTTTCTGCAGGCCTTCTCATAAACCTTTCAAGCACTACTTTATACAAAATAATTGCAGCCTTTGATGCAATGATGTAATTGCACAGCCTGATATTGCAATTGCACAATGCTCTATGTGCAGCACAACTATTTTTTCTAAAGAAGTCCAAAGAAAATACTGTTATCACGTCTAATAAAACCTCAAAGATTTAAGAACCAACTTAAATTTGGACTGCATATTTGGATGGAGATCTAGTCTACAGCTAATGTGCTAATGCAAGGAGGCAAAAAGATTTCCACCTACAGAAACACTCCAAAAGGTCATGTATTGGGCTTTTTGGGATGATGCCAAGTGTTCAAAGTAGGAAAATGTAAACATTATTAGTTCTTAAGGTACGTTTGAGTCCCAAAGTAGTGAAATATTCAGGTAAAAAATGAAAAAAAGTTTTAAAAAGTCACAAAGAAACAGCAGCTGACAGCAATTAAAAAGCCATAGAAAGCTAAAAAGCCCTCAACATGGAAAGTGCTAGAGCAAGAACCCTTTGTCTCTCCGTTGTTCGCCGTACAATCCAGCTGCTTTCATTCACTGATTGTCTGAAAGTCTAGTGGTAACCGACTTAAAGGGGGCATATCACCACCCACCACAGCAGAGTCAGACATCCATCCATCAATAAAACAGGAGCCTTCAAAGGCTACTCATATATATATAATCCACACATTACAAGCTTTAACAGAAAACCTTGGCTACAGGGCGCTCTGCGTTTGAGCTTGTTAAATATAATATCACTTTATAAAAAGAGACGCTGCTTTAAAGGAAAATGAAACCTGATAAAAGCCGCTTGTAAACATCATCTCCTTGAGAGCTTGAAGGAAGGACAAAGTCTTTAATTTCACATCGCAGACATTATGTGGTCATATTGATGTTTTCAATGTCTAGTAATTTATGCTTTTATCTGCATCAGTCTCAAAAAGATAAACCACTTCAAAGACAGCTTAACCTTCATTCTTAATTCAGTCTGCATACAGACGAATCTGATCACAACCATCAAAGAGTGAAGGAGTTTACATTAATTCAAGAGTAGAAAAATCAAGACACATTTTATTTGAATATAAAAAAGGGTTTACAAGAGCTTGATGCAATAAAAAAGAAGGCAGAATCACACTGTCATAATCATGATACCGCTCCATGTGACAGCATATAGCCTGAGGTGATCATAACATCATCAGATGCAGCACTGTGACAAGTGGATGTGTTTTAAGCTGTGATGTAAGCTTAGCATGGCAAAAAACATGAAATACACGTCGACTTTATATCCAAATTAACTCACATGTGAGAGCAGGCTACTTACAGGATTGCACATTTGGCACTGTGACATTTGTATGTGTTTTGAGCTGAAATATTGGCATAGTAGGAGACATAATACGTGGAGCATCAGTAGATTTCATTGCTATTTTTCACTTCATTCAGATTAAATCACCAATGAGTGCATGCTACTTTAAAATGGTGCAAATGTCAGATGTTATAGACGGAAGAAATGCAGAAAAATCTCCGTGGCTGTACCAACAGAACACTGATTATTATGATGCACAATTAACATACTTTAAAAAGATTTGAATGGCTCTCTGCTTGCTTATTTTGAGATATTTATAGATGTTCTAGCGATGTTTAAGCCACTCAGGCACGATTATAAACCAGTTAACTGGGATCTTAGGGGTTTAATTATAACTTCAGATATTATAATACGTATAGATACACTATATTGCCAGAAAGTATTCACTCACCCATCAAAATAATTGAAATCAAGTGTTCCAATCACTTCCATGGCCACAGGTGTATAAAATAAAGCACCTAGGCATGCGGACTGTTTCTACAAACATTTGTTAAAGAATGGGTCGCTCTCAGGAGTGTCCTCCCTCCTAAATATTCTACAGTGAACTGTCAGTGGTATTATAACAAAGTGGAAGTGACTGGGAACGACAGCAACTCAGCCACGAAGTGGTAGACCACCTAAAATGATGGAGCGGGTTCAGTGGATGCTGAGGCGCATATTGCGCAGAGGTCAGCAACTTTCTGCAGATTCAATCGCGACAGACCTCCAAACTTCATGTGACCTTCAGATTAGCTCAAGAACAGTGCGTAGAGAGCTTCATGGAATGGGTTTCCATGGCCGAGCAGCTGTATCCAAGCCATACATCACCAAGTGCAATGCAAAGCATCAGATGCAGTGACACATTCTCTGGAGTGACGAATTGCGCTTCTCCATCTGGCAATCTGATGGATGAGTCTTGGTTTGGCGGTTGCCAGGAGAACGGTACTTTTCTGACTGCACTGTGTCAAGTGTAAAGTTTGGTGGAACCGGAGGGTTATGGTGTGGGGTTGTTTTTCAGGAGCTGGGCTTGACCCCTTGGTTCCAGTGAAAGTGAAACTCTGAATGCTTCAGCATAACAATAGATTTTGGACAATTCCATGCTCCTAACTTTGTGGGAACAGTTTGGGGATGGCCCCTTCCTGTTCCAACATGACTGTGCACCAGTGCACAAAGCAAGGTCCATAAAGACATGGATGAGAGAGTTTGGTATGGATGAACTTGACTGGCCTGCACAGAGTCCTGACCTCAACCCGACAGAACACCTTTGGAATGAATTAGAGCGGAGACTGAGAGCCAGGCCTTCTCGTCCAAGATCGGTGTCCGACCTCACAAATGCGCTTCTGGAAGAATGGTCAAAAATTCCCATAAACACACTCCTAAACCTTGTGGAAAGCCTTCCCAGAAGGAGTTAAAGCTTTTATACCTGCAAAGGGTGGACTGACATCATATTGAACCCTATGGATTAAGAATGGAATGTCACTTATGTTCATATGCAAGAGAAGGCAGGTGAGCAAAAACTTTTGGCAACATCGTGTATAAGGATTATTGCAGCTTGTGTGATTTGAAAATTGGCAATATTGCAATTTAATCTGGGGGTCAGGGGTGTTATGTCAGCTGTTGCCATGTTACTCAGCAATGGTGTTTGACAGTTTGTGCCATTGGACAAAAAAAAAGAAAAGCCTTGAATTTGGGGAATCTTCTTGTGATCCTGCTCTCACTGTGTGGAGTACATGATGTTCTAACAACAACATTTAAAACATGAGCAGAAATTAATTTCAACAAATCAGAAGCAGCTGGTAGGTCACTGTCAGCTGTTGTGTCCCAAAGTAGTGAAGTGAACAAGCTAAAACTTGGCCTGACATCAAATCAGTCATACCAGATTGTTTAACCAGCCAAATAAGAAAAATGATTATTTAGTAAAACAGCAGTGCCTTTCTTGGCTTGCATCTGTTGGATGAAACACTGCATGCTGGCTCCCACACTGCAAATGCAGATCTTTGGTCATAAACACAAAGAGAAGCAGAAAAACATAATAGCTGATGTGCACACTGTTCCTTTGATAAATCACACTTTAGATTGTTATTTCAATATTGAACATTGCTGTTACACACTGCATGTTTTTCTCTCACAGTATCCAGGCCAATAAAGGCAAGATCTGACTGTTCCTTAGAAAAAAGTGTTGGACACGGATCAGGAGATAATGGGACACAAAAATAGTTCCAGACAGATTCAATTCATCGAAAAATGTTTAAACTACATAAAACTTCTGTCAGGAAGATTTTGAAAAGGTACACATGCGACCTGTTCTCTCAGATCTTTTCCAGCAGCTTTACTCCAAGGTTTAAATAAATCATTAAGCTCTGAGGATGTAGCCTTCAGTGATAATTGCTGCTAAAGATGCTGAAATTAACCTTTGATCAGCCTCATTTCTAAAAGGAACATGAAAAGCAGCTCACACTACTTAAACACATAAATACACAAGGTGCACGGAGCTGCTACAGCTGCTACGATTTGATTATTTAATGATGTGTGAGGATGAAGGAGAGGTGTGAAATACAGCCAGAAAACATGATAAAATGTTTGTTTTACTCACAGGTCAAGAAGATTTCTCCACGTCTTTCACATCTAATGTGTTCTTCTATTTTTTCCTGTGAAAACTGACTGCCTTTAAAAAGTAGTTATCCCCGTTGGATGTTTTACCATTTTATTGATGTTATAAATCAATCATGGTCAACGTAATATGACTTTTTTGGAAGAAAAAGACCCTCTTTTATGTCTAAGTTTTCTAAAACTAGTGATGTCAATTCAAGAAAATAAGTAATGTAATGTATTCCTGGCTACCATTAAACCATGAAGACCAAAGAACACTCCAAACAACTCAGAGAAAAGGTTATTGAAAAGTGTAAGTCAGGTGATTGATATAAAAAATTTTCAAGGCATTGACCATCCCCGTCCTCACAAACTGAGTCACCGTGCAAGAAGGAGACCAAGCTTTATAGGAGAGTGGCACAAAAAGCAGCTGTTGAAGAAAAATCATTCAGTCTGTACTAAAATTTGCCAAAGGCACATGGGAGACCCCATGGTCAAGTGGAAGACATTTTTTTAGTCTGATGAGACCAAAATGGTGCTTTATGACCATCAAACAAGATGCTACACTTGGAGGACTCTGAACACTTCATCCCCACTGTAAAACACAGTGGTCGCAGCATCATGCTGTGGGGATGCTTCTCAACAGCCAGCCCTGGAAGGCAAATAAAGGTGAAAATCCCAGTAAACATCCTGATGGACAATCTTATTCAGTCTGCAAGAGAACTACAGCTTGGGAGAAAACTTATTTTTCAGCTAGACAGTGACCCAAAGCAGATGGCGAAAGCTACACAGAAAGTTTTAAAACAAGATAAATGTTCTGGAGTGGCCGGGTCAAAGCCTGTACTTCAATCCAATAGAGAGGTGGGACATGAAATAAAACTGAAGTGTCCAGATGTGCAAGCCTGATTAAGACCTATCCACACAGACTCAGTGCTGTGATCGCAGGTGCATCTACAAAGTAACTTATTCTACATTAAACGTTCTTATTTAATTGCCATTACTTTGTAGAGATCTTTTTAAGCTGCTGAGTGAAATGTAAAAGTTTCTCAAAGAGCCAGAGTCTCTGAAATCAAGCTTTAGATTTATAGATTACACTTCAGCTCATCCAGCCTTGTCATTTCCATTAAAAAGCTTTTGATCGACATCACCCACACAAACATTTCCCATTTTGTACATTTCCAAAGATAACATTATTAATTCCTTTCAGCTCTAGATTAACTGTGCGCTCTTTAGTTCATAATTAACTGTAGCTTTAAAGAAAAACATGTTTATTTGATCTGCCTCTCTCGCTGAATTCCTCGACAGCTAATGAAAACGGTCTAACAGAACCACTCAGTGCTGAACTAATTGCTCAGTGGGGCTTTAAATCTGGCCAACACTCGCATCCAATTACAATCCCCCTCCACACAAACACACACAGATTTGTGCACCACCCTGAGTCCCAGTCACTCCCAGTCCTAATCAGCATGCAAATGTTCAAACCTTAGACTCAGCTGACAGCGGGACAAGAGGATTACGTTTCAGACAAAGAGGAGTGCTAGGGTGACTCAAAGCCTGCTAGTCCATGTAGAGTGATAGTTATCAGGGTTTGCATGCAGATAAATGAGCTTCAATCTGTCTTTGCACTCAAGGTATGTTTTATAAAGAAAAAATATACATGAGATGCCGAAAAGCTCCCTTTTATGGAGGTTTGGATGCTTTGTGCTTTACCAAAACCAAAGACTAGAAAGCATGAATAACTTGAAAAACAGCCACAACCAGACTCTGACCAACAATATTAAGGCTTAAACCTTCCAAGAAACTAAGATGTTCCAAAAACAACACCATTTGTAACCATTTGGATGAAAAGTGGTTGATTGTGCAATCAAAGCATGCACACATTATCCCATTTTAAAAACCTGAACCACAATGATAACATCCAGCTGTTTTTAAGGAAAAGTTGGACACAATTTAAGCCTTTTAGTGGTGAAAGTATTTGCACTTTTTTCACCACCTTTGTGGGCTGAATTTCCCTGATAATACAAAGAAGCCTCTCAACACTGAGCTCAATCCTGGCAACAGCTCTAAAGGATATTATTACTATCACTGGTTTTGGCTCAAAGATGGCAAGAAAAGAGAATAATAACAGAGATTCTGGCTTTACACTTCAGAAGCTTTGCAATTTTTTTTTTTTTTCTTTGTTAAAGCTTCTCTGAACAACTCCTTCGGCACTTTCGTTTACTATCAGACCTAAAGTGGGATGTGATTGCAGCAGAGGAAGAAAAAAACCTTTCTTAACATGGATGGAAGTTAACTCTACTGGGCCGCATGAAACTTCAAATGTCCCACTCCTGCTACACAGGAGATGTGGACTTGACCTTCCTGGTATAGCCATTTACCCCACATGGATTTATGCAATGCAATGTATGTGTATGTGTAAACACATACACTATATGGACAAAAGTATTTGGCCACACCTGTTAATCATTGAAACAGGTGTTTCAATCAGACCTTTAAAATCAAGCACTCAGCCATGCAGTCTCCATTTGAAAACGTTTGTGATACTAAATGGGTCGTCCTGAAGAGCTCAGTGACTTCAAGTGTGATACTGTGATGGATGCCACCTTTGCAATAAGATGGTTTATGAAATCTCATCCCCTCTGGATATTTCACAATCCCCTGTAAGTGATATTATTAGAAAGTGGAAGCATTCAGGAACAACAGCAACTCAACCTCAATATGGAAAACCACATAAATCACAGAGCGGGGTCAACAACAACTAAGGTGTACGGTGCATAAAATCAGACATCCAAATACTTTTGTCCATATAGTGTATTTTGATGAAGTACACACACAAGGCAACACTGATGCAACTGACTGCGTAATCTAGCAGACATGCTAGCAGGTAAAACTGGGATTTTACATTCACTAAAAAAACAATATCTCCTTCTCTGCATGGTAGAGCAAGCCTCTGTGTTAAGTGCATCTCCAGTACAACAGATGTGCCTGTTGAAGGGGTGTTTTAATGGATGACTTGTTTGTCTGAAGTCCGAGAGGTTAAAAAGAAAACAGCTGTTGCTCTGAATAGTGGTCAAAGAATGCTAAAGCTCAATTAATGACAACATTTTATTTCCAACAAACTCTGTTCAAATACTTCTATCAAAACACCTAAACCAGGGAATGTGGTCTTTACAGCCGTTCATCACAACTTCACTGGACTGAAACTATATTTTAACTACTGAGATCCTACAAGCTACACTGACTTGTAGAAATACCTTTCTAATCCTGCACACATGTGCTGATTATGGCATCACAGGCTGGTCTGAGTGGGAGAAGGAAGGTCAAAGTGCACATGCACTCTCCCTCAGGTTCAAGTTTCTTTATTGGTACTCATAGGTGGGTTTGATTTGCAGCCAGAAAGATAGCAGCATCCATTATGACACACAATAACAAACAGATGTAACATGAAACATAATATCAGGATAAAACAACTATTCTAACACTTTTAAACACATTAACATGTAATTAAACATCTGTAAAAGAATATATAATAACGAAAGTGCTCAATGTTTCACCAATCAGGCAATATAGGATAGATAAAAGTCCATAAGATCAATTTCAAAACTAACCTAAATGAAAAACTTTGAATTAAAAATGGGGTAAAACAGGTTTAGGACTTAAACAAATAACAACAAATGGTGAAATATGTCTGCACCTTACATGGTTTAGTGAAAGCAGCAGGAGGAAAGCTGCTTTTCTTCTTTCGTCCAGAGAGAAGAACTTGAAAGACACAGTGAAAACGTTGGGAATCAGCTGACTAGACTATTTAATAACCAGGTTAAAGTTTGACAGTTTCCTCAAACAACACAAACACTAGAGAGCGTTTTAAACACCACTTCACAGCTAGCTTCAGTTCAATGATGAACCAATGAAGGTCCAAAGGTATTCATACAACCACACATACTCAATGCTTCCACCTTTGACTACAGCGGCTTCATTCACTCGAGTTTTCTTTCTAAAAAATCAATAAACATTTAACATCCATCCATTTCTTCACACAAGTGAACTTTTATATAAATTTCAGGTCATACCGCTCACCTCTACAGAAGTGTACTCCATGTTTCAATGAATACTTAAATATACCATTTGGCTTGTGTATAAAGCAGACTTAATCATACAGTGTAGGCTAACAGAATTATTATCACCACCTCTAAGCTGACTAATTTTTGCTCCCTGTTGACTTTCATTAAATCTGAATCATCAGCCACCTACCTCAGTGGAGTGCTGAGAAGTTACTTAGTCATTAATACTTTCTTCTATTAAACTCTGATTTAATGAATCACAGCATAAACACATGAGCTGTTAGAAGGGTTTTTCATTAATTATATTAAGAGAAGGACACATTCAGGAACAGCACATTAGGGTTGGAGTATGAATGACATTAATTCATATGTTTAAGTTTTATTTAACTGAGGTGTCATTTTTCTGACAGGTTGAAGCAAGAAAAAAATCTTTGCCTTTGTACAGCAGTATGAAGAAACTGTGCAATGGACAGAGTGGGATATCTATGCATTAATTTGATCAAATCTATTTACTGGCAGCTCAATAAAACAGTATATGCAATCTATGTCTAAACAGTCATTGTGTTTCAAAGTTCTATAGCATCTACCTATTTTAAACAATCAGAAAATAATGCTACATGTCTTTGTGTCACAACCTCTTTTCCAACTCATCTCTCTTTCTTTCTCTCTCTCTCTCGCTTTCTCCCTGTGCTTGCCTAACCACTAAGGTTTTGATTATATACTACAGAAGGGTGGGCTTCTTACCTCTATTGCTGACTTCATTCGCATTTTTTTAACCCTATATGGTTAACATATGAGATCGTTTACTGATAGAAACTACTCTTGGGGCACCAACCAATGGCCACAGTAGTGTGAGTGGTGTCTGATTAGGGCTCTGCAGCTAAACAGAGAGAAAGTTTGCTGTGTCATGACTCTTTTACTACACCTGATGTAGTTCAGCATCTCATATTAGATTTATAATAAAATTAAAACTGCCAAACCTTGACGTAATTAAAGCTGGATATAGAGCAGTAAAAACCATTCAAGCCCACATTTGTGTAAATCTGAGGCCAAAAGTCTTTCTAATGATTCAGAAATGCTGCAGTAAAGGTAAGCAATGGTGCTTTAGATTGATGAGAATACTGTTAAAGAAAGAAAAGAAATGTTTGGGACTTAAAATCTTTGCTATTATAAAAAGTTAAAATGCCAAAACCTTTTTCTGTAATACATTTTAAAAACTACTTTTTTTCTGCAACTGTGTGAAATTTTTGCATAAAATCTTCTGGTTTCCATCCTATGGCTCTTGTATCAACACTGTATCATGGCAGATTTCGTGGTATTGGAAAATGTTGTATTGTTATCAAAGGATATTTTATAATTTTGTGATTATCACCCCTATCGACCAACTAATCGAGGGTGTCGGCCCTAACATTCACAGTCCTCAGTCCTCAACATTCACAGTGACTCAGTCCTGCTCTGTTTAAAAACAAACTGAAGCTCATTTCTTACTTTTTATCCAAAAATGTTTCACTCAGCAGTTTTAGTAATGCATTTAGGACAACTGAAGAACTTCATGTTCTATGAAATTACCAAACAAAGACAGAACAAGTTAAAAATTCAGTCTCCTCATTGAGAACTGACATAAAGTAAATCAACAAAGACACACTTTACAGCCAAACCACCGTCTTTATCTTGGTGTGCCCGGGTTAGTAAGAATGAAATGGAGCTGCAAATGTTCTGTGGTAATTAAATGTTCATATCCTCTCTGTTTACTTGGCGGGCAGGCGGCTCCATGTGAGTATTTGCAGAATGCGTTATCGTGTGTAGGTGTGGTGTGTGTTTCTGTCCTCTGTGCATATCATTAACAGATTTGGAGACGTGTCCCGGGGAGCTGTGCTCGCTCTCTCTGGACGCCTCTGAAGCGAGCTGTTTAACCAAACTGTTGGCGGGCATTCAGCAGCGTGCCACAGCAAACTGTTAATCACTTCTAATGAACAGAGCAGCAAACGCACTGTAATAACAATGTGATGCAAACAAAATAATTAAGATCATTATCCTGTTGGACGGTTGTAGGCACCAGCGTTCTGACAACACGAGCCACGAGTGTTCACACTTCATTATTCACTCAAAACTAGAATAAAAATGATAAACACCAAATTAATACGCATAATGACTAATAACAAATATTCCAAATTCACTTTAATATGCATAATATTTAATTTCCTTGCTTTGCTCCTGATCAGATTTACAATGTATTTCTTTTATTGGCTTAAATTAAAGCATACATCAGGCCATGAGGGAAAGTAAATGGTTAATTTTAAGGGTTTTAAATAATCATAAAAGCCCTCAAACTCAGATTCATGATATCTATGATGGGTAGACAGCAGCACAAATCAAAGTATGATTCTGACCATTTTTTTAAGGCTTAATTTAGATTATTAAAATCCAGTCCACACTCTCAAAAACCCAATCTCTTCTCTTAATAGTACTCAATAAAGCAGTTTCAAAGCAGTTGAAATAGTTGAATTTTATATTTAGCTGATTAAAAGTCAGCATTATTCATGATGAGAGCTATTTATTTGTTCCTTTAGTTAATCTGTGTCATTTTAACCCTTAAATTAAGAGTATCTCACAATTTGTAACAAATTAGCCCTCTGGTAGTGAGGACCAGGGCTGAAAGATTTGGAATAATAATCTAATTGTGATTTTTTTCCCCAATATTACGATTTTAATTTGATATGTGATAATTCCTTACTCATCTTGTGTATTTTCCAACAAACAAAACAATAAATAATTCTATGTTACAACCAACACAATATTAGATAAAACTAGGGCTAAAAATTTTTGAAAAATTTGTAATTGTGATGGTTTTGACTCGTATTACAAATTGGATATGAATTATTGTATTGAAGGGAATAATTATTTTTATGTCATCCTCATATTTAATCAGAAAAATGTACAAAAATGAAGAAGAATGTAGGATTTTTTAGACTACTCTAAAAAAATGGGTCTTGAATGATTGCATGATATGTAATGCATGACATCTCTGCTGCAAAAAAAAGTTTTAAACCAGTATCCTAACTCAAATTTCAGGTCAAAGAAATACTGCAACTTCTGCAATTTAAAAATTGCAGCAGGCCATATTGCGATTTAATCTTATATGCAATTAATTGCCCAGCCCTAGTAAGGACGAAACTTATTTGGCTCTCTCAGTTGCCAAAACTTCCCATCCCTGTCCTAGCGGGACCACCAAGCCCCACTGTGGGAGCCACAGATCTACAGCAGTAGTTCACAAATGGTGTGGCAGTCAAGTCTAGATGTGCCTTGGCAATTTGTACAACCATGCATGATTACTATGTAAAAAATTGGAAAAAACTCTGAGAAAATTAACATTTTCTGTAGTATTTCTGGTATTTTCTTGCTGCATCTTAGTTTCATGTGCAGGTTTTTTGGCTACTTTGGTGTAAAAATGGCCTATAACATGTACAAAAAGTTTGGGATTGGCTGCAACCGTCTGCATCATTAACAGCTGTGAGTAAGGATGATCTGGCTGTAATGTATGCTGAAGAAATGAACATTTTAGCATGTATTTGTGTAGTTCAGTTGTTCCCAAATGGTGTAACATTGTGAATTTGAATAACTACACCTCCTTAGTACAACTATACATCAACTAAAAATACTGCAATACTGATTGATATCAGGGGATGTTTGCCTTGAGGTTTTGGCTTGATTTTAGGTGTGCCTTGGACAAAAAAATGTTTGAAAACCACTGATCTACAGGATGAAATAGGCAAAGAAAAAGGAGTACAGCAGTCCCCAAAATTACACAAAATTAAAGTTCCTCACCAAAGTCCCTTTTTTTTTTCAAAGTCAAAGCCGGCTTTTACGTGTTTTGCACTGAGGAGAGGCTTCTGCCTAGCCATAAGCCCGGATCGCTGGGGGCTGCAGGGATGGTTGTCCTTCTGGAACTCTCTCCCATCTCCACACAGGATCTCTGGAGCTCAGAGTGACCAGCTGGTTCTTGGTCACCTCTCTTTAACTGGCCCGTCTCCCCTAATTGCTCAGTTAAGCCAGGTGACCAACTCTTGGAAGTGTCAGGTTGTTCCAAACTTCGTCCAGTTGAGAATTGTGGAGCCTACTGTGCTCTTGAGGATCTTTTTTTTGTTAGACTTCCCAAGATTTGAGCCTTGCAGCAGTCCTGTCTCTAAGCTCTGCAGGCAGTTCCTCTGGCCTCATGGTTTGGTTTTTGCTCTGCACTGTCAGCTGTGAGGCCTTCTATGGAGAGATGTGTGCCTTTCCAAATCCTGTCCAGTCAATTGAATTTACCACAGGTGGACTACAACCAAGTAACATCTCAGCAAAGATCAAGAATCTAACCCAATTTGCCAAAATACAGTACACGTTCACATGGTCTCTCCATCCTCCCAAGCAAAAAAGTTGCATTCTAGATGGATCCACTCGTCCCCTGTTGTGAGGGTGCAGCGTAAATGCACATAAACCTGGTTCAGCAGCGCAGTAAAGCTAAATCATCCAAGTTTACTGGAGGCAGTGGAAAGGAAGCAGCAGTGTTGATTCACAGCCATTTTTCTGAGTTTGACCAGCTCATAATCAGGCAGTATTAGGTGAAAAGCTGGATAAAAATCTGAGAATAAACCAACATTTTCAAATAAAACAGACTTGCATCTACTGGCTTGTCCACCTTTGTTAAGACAGAGGTGGAGGTATTCAGAGCAGTATACTGATGTATCATGATCTGTATGCACAGTAACAATCCCTGGTTTATTTCACAGTGAGCAGGCGGAGGATGAAGAAGAGAGGGGCGACGGGTGAGCAGCAGAGAGAGACCGTGCACGTCTCCGGCTCAGAGCTGAAGCCTGAGCCCTGTGGGAGAGTCAGGATGACGAAGACGACCCCACAGACACCGAGAAGCTGTTGACAAGCAGAAGAACCCCCCCTCCTCCTCCTTTCATCACCATCACCCTCCACCCATCCCTCCTGCTCCCAGCTCTGCAGTTACAGAAGCATTTGTGCAGCAGAGAGCGACGCGCTCCACTGTGACACTGTATTCTAATGTTGAGGCCTCAAGAGACACGCAGAGCGACGGTGCATTTACGCCGCCGCGGCGCTCTATATGTGCTCCACTCTGAATGTTTCACAGGCTGCAGAGCCAGCAGTAAATCACTTTTACTGCACATGGAGCTGTGCCAGCCGCCTTATCTAATGTCAAGTGCCTGGAGGGCACAGAACCAAACACTTTCCACTCTGTAACCAACACCAGGTTACAGGGACGAACATTAAGCACATGTTTTTTTAAAGATGTCAAATGTTTAACCTACAGCATGTCTGCCATAAATATGACATGCTCCAGGATAGCCTGAGGAGGAAATATTCATAAATCATCCTGACAAACTGAAGTCAATTTTCTACAGACATGAGTCAAAGTTGGAGAGCGAGAGTGAAACAGACATTTCTGGTTTTCACCTGACAGCAGGATGTGAGGATGTGCACAAAACAGCTGAAATAAAGTTGTACTTGTGGCTGCAGGCAGGTTCCCCTGTCTGCTAAATCCAATAAGACTGAAGCATAAAGACAGGCCGGATTAATAGCTTAAAACAACACAGGAGCTGGAACAAGCCGGTGGATTGATCTGTTTAAGTGAGGCTTTGTCACCAGCGGAAAGTGAGAGAGACTGGCAGCCAACAAATCACTGAAACGCTGCGGTGTTTAATGGAGGAGAGTCAACTTCTGTCTGCTCGCTCACTGCCTGATGCACAGACTCGACTTTTACACTCTTACATTAGACAAAGATTTCACTCGAACAATCATGATATCACTGTTTTAGTTTTCTCTTAAGCCTCTGAATCCATATGCATCCTTGAATTTCTTCTACGTTAGAAGCTTCACTTCTAAACTAAGAAAATGTTCTACATAAAGATTTAACAAGAATGAAATTTCTTATCACAATTATAGTGACCTAAAGTATCACTGTTATTATCACTATTATCATGGTATTGGTAAAATGTGCTAAACATGTCTGAAAAGTACTGATACTATCACACTAATTAATATTTGTGTTACTGATATGAATGGATTTCTTCCACAGACCGTTCATGTGAGACGCCATCTGTGTCAGAATGGAAATGTTGTGATTTTACCAGTACAACATAATTCCAGTTTAAGATAGTTTAATAAATAAATACACTTTTTTCATAAAGTCTGGCAGTAACATTCATGAAAAAAACCCATTGCAAATATGACAGACCAAGCAACATTTCATAAATAAAACAGAAAAATAGCTCAGAGGTCTAATCCTCGATTCTATTATGTATAGGTCTGATTTAGAAGTAGTCACACATATCTTTAGCTAAAGTGAACATAGCTATGTCCACTAAGTCATAAGTTACTACATGAGACAATGTAGCTACGTTACCTTTAGCAATGTGAGCTTTTGCCAAAGTAGCTAACACTAATGTAGCTACACAAAGAACGTAGCTATGTGGCTTACGTAGCTGCTTTGTGAGCTAAGCTTTAGCTCTGTTAGCTACTTAGCTAAATTATCTATGAAGCTTACACAGCTAAAGGAGCTGCGCGTGCTACATCTGCCCTTGAAATAAAATTAGTTGAGCTTACTTTAAAAAAATACGCAAACTCGTTGCCTCAGAAATAACTAGAAAACTAAACTTGACTTTTGTGAGTTAAAAAAAACATGTTTATTTTTAGTGCGCAGTACTTGTGGTAAATGAACCGTTTGAGTATTTACTACTAGTTAAAATTAAATTAATAACTTCACATGCTCAAAACTGAGATTCAAATGTTAATTTAAGTTTGCAGGACTTAGGCTTAATCATCATCTCTACTGAGTGTGCAATACTTAATATTTTAGTGCACTATAAGTTCATAGAACTCAAAATTTCATACGTAACTTCTTACCTTAAAATGTCAAATTGTACTCTCTCAAAAAGTTATTTTTAATTAATCATTTCACCTAAGGTGGAATAACTGTGCAACCATTTTCAACAATGGCTGTTAGTGACCCACTGAACCAGTAGCTGATATTTCATTAACGTCAGTGTACCATCCAACATTCATTGACATAAACAACTTTAACATTTGCGGGACCTCTGTAATTGAGACAGCAACTTCACTCATGGTGCATTTTATTTATTGATTTTGTTGAACCTTTATTTAACCAGGAGAAAACCTCAATGAGATTAAAAATCTCTTTTTTAAAAGTGTCCTGGCCAAGACAGCAGCAGCAAACTAAGTGCATAAAGGTTAAGTGCCCAAAGGCATTCTGGGAAAACTTTGCAGATCTGTCAAATTCTTCTCAAATAATTTGAGTTGTAACAAAAACACTTAAATTGTTTGAGTACTGTTCACTTCAAACTAAAATGAGTTCTATCAGCTCATGAAAACAGAGTTGAAAAAGCTGTTTTGCATTTTTAAGTTAACCCAACTTAATTTGTGTAAACCAGGTAAATGAAAGTTAATTGAACCCTGTAGCTGTTATGGCCAAGAAGTACAAGTAACTTGTTAATAATAAGTATTTAGAACAGGTTACAAAAAAAGCTAATTCAACTCTGTTTCTGAGTAAAATTGATGTTGCTGTTTACAGTGTGCTGCATTAAGAGTGTTTTCATGAAGAACAAGCTTTTTCTCTATAATCCGACTGTTTACTCAACTTTATTAAACATTTTTGGATTATGTTTTTTAGGTCAGGTTTTTAACTTTTAACTTTTGGTGTCTTAACGGTTACCATAACCCTAATTGTAATGTTAATCTGATTAAATTTCAAAGTTTTAGCATGTATTTCTGGTCTGACAGAGACAGCGTTGCTGATGAACGGTCTTTGAGAAGGTCTGTCAGAGAGCAGCACTTCCACATCTATGATTTGATACAATTCAATACAAAAAAGCATGAAGATACGAAACTAGTAATGTTTCAAGGTAAATAACTTCCCATCCAGTTTAAGACAGAATATGATTGGTTTTAGCTGTCTGGTCCTCAGTCAAATGAATACATTTTGTAAACCAACTTCACGCTGTAAGGATGCTAAGTTGGTTTAAAGAACGTCGCTAAAGTTAGCAGTGTTAGCGCTGCTGTTCCTTGATCCTTATGTACTGTAATCCCAGTGCAGCCACTGTCAGCAAAGTCATCATAGACTTGTAAAATGCCACCACATTCATGAGATTGTCCTTCTTCACATGCAAAGAATTACATTTCAAAGATACCGCTGATGTTTGCAGCTGTTTGACACAGCCCTTGTCTTTTTTTGTCTTACCTTTTACCGTCTCTGTTTAGAATGCTTGGTCAAAATAATCTTTCCCCTTTAAAGACTGGCGTAAACTTTGTATTAACTTTAGTTTGCTCAAAACCAGATGCTGAAAACTTGAAAAACTTTTCGACTGATGCTTTATGGCTTGTTTTTGGAACAAATTCTTTAGTGGTACTCTACCAGTTTAATCAAAAAATCTACAAACATTTGAGAAAGGTTCATTACTAACTTTCTACTATGGCTATGCATTTTTGTTCCCTATATTTCTTGAATATTAAAGATTGCCATTTGAGAATAATCCATGCTGACTAATAAAGAAGAATCCAGGAGAGCTGTAAATTGTGAAATGTCAACTGAACATCATTCCATCCCTCCAGCAGACAATAAAGTGAAGTATGTAAAACACCTCTGACAGACTGATGGGAGAGTCTCTCTGCTGCTGATTGTTTTGCTGCCTCACACAACAACAATAGTGACAACATATTTCTGAGAGCCAATCTTCAGCCTCACAGAGAGCTGATTGTTTCATCTCCGAGCTGAAATGGAAGCCGAGCAGGGCCACATTATGCACCCAGAAAACTGAGAGAGAAAAAACATAACAACAGCCCAGAAGAGTGTTGACATTTTACTAGTGTGGTCCAAAAAAACAAACTGCAGATCGTAGCCGGTTGTTATTCCTGCAAAGATAAAAGTCTCACGTGTTGATGGAAAGTAGGAATAAAAAAATCACCTACAATAGTTCAGTAATTCAGCTTCTTAAATTTAAATACAATTTATTTTCTGCCTCTAAAATCTGTAAAATTTGATCTAAACTTCTCTGTAGTTACATTATAGAGTCATTTCCTATGTTTTGCAATCAAAATAATAAGTTTCACTAAAGCAACCATTCCTTTCCCCAGCAACGCCTGAGGGTCTGACTAATACCTGGAATAGTCATTCCAGCCCCACAATGTTCTTAGGGAATGTGAACCTAGTTCAGTTTAGCTTTCAGCAGTTCAGGCCGGCAACGCTGTACCCCTTGCTTTGACAATATGACTGCCTCAGGTTGCTATGGTTACTACTGTCATCTTACAGCTGCTGCACATTAATTTGGAACAGTGTAAAGATTTTTTTGACTCTCAAGAAGTTCCATAAATGTCCATATATCAGAAGTTAATGGATACCAATGGAACTACCAGAGCCAATCAGAATGGAGTATCCACCAAGACCATGGTATAAACAAAAGTTGAATAACTTCTGAACCATAAATTGTAGCCCCTTAAATTTTAACTCAAAAGCTGGCCGCTGTGGCATTCTAACACCACTATCCATGCCTATGAACTTGGGTGACTCTCCGAGGTATTTACAGGTTTAATCCACACCAGTGAACTCGATATTGAATGTCTTTTTATCCATTTCTAAGCAATTTTCGATCATTTCTGTAATTAGCTTTGAATGCTGACCACTATATTGGATCCCACAATGCATTGTGATTGTCCAATGGCAGGCTGTTGCTTTCGTCACATCATGCTTTGTCAAACTGCACGTTTATCTGTGCAGATCATGCAGGACACAGCTTGAATAGCTCCCAATAGAGAGAAAGAGAGGCTGTGACGTGGCCCTCTTTGTAATAGAGCCAATACAAAGAAGGACTTTTTAGTAAGGATGTGGACATTTTGAAGACTTTTGGTCATAGAATGATAATTTTTGCATTTTTTTGGTCCCCAAAAGATGGGAGAACAAGTTAGTGCAAAACAATGTCTTAGTCATTATCATTTACTTTGTGTCACACATAAAAATCTTGCACCACAGGGTTGATGTTTTACAAGACTTTTAGACAATAAGTCCAGGCCAGACAAAATGCGTAAAAATAATTTAGGGCCTGAAGGTTAAAAAGGTTTTGTTGTTTCGGGCGCGCAGATGGTTGAGTGGTTTAAGGAGCTACCAATGTACGTGGGCGGGTTCAAATTCAGCCTGTGGCTATTTACCGCATGTCTCTCCCCACTCTCTTCCCTGTTTCTGAGTCTATCTACTGTCCTTCCTCTATCTAATAAAGGCACGAAAAGGCCCAAAAATAAATCTTAAAAAAAAGGTATTGTTGTTTCTTCTCTTCCAATAAATAGAAAAGCATCAAAAGTGATATCAATAGGGACTCCTGTGAACCCGGAGTACTGATCACTTTCAGTACAAATGAATCATTCCCATCCCTACATATGATGTGGCAAAAATCTTTGCTGTACAATAACACTGATCAAATTGATGATGACAATATGATCAAATACTAAAGTTCAGACTTAAAGGGATACTTCAGTATTTTTGCAGTTGAGTTGTGTTAGCTACCAAGCTGTAGTAATTGCACTAGCCTCCAGTGATTTCAGTGAGCATTGCTCCTCTAAGAAGGACTCACTAGTTGCACCCGCCAGGAAGCTCAGATATACACACCATCAAAAACCTTTGATGCATTTTATTTCATACCCAGAGAGCCTCTGTGTATTTGTCACTATTTATCCAAAGCCAGCATTACAAAACAGTGACAAAAACACAGAGGCTTTCAGGGTAAATAAAAGAAAAATATGCTTCAGAGGTTTTCAATAGTGCATACGTTTCAGCCAACATTGCTTTGTGGCCCGTTTTACCAAAACCTTGCTAAATTCCTCTGAGAAACGCACCCATCTGTACAGCCCAGTACAACCACTAAGTCCTTCTTAAAGGAGCAATGCTCACTGAAATCACTGGAGGCTAATGCAACTACCGATAGTCACCTGAAATATCCCTTTAAATGACAGTTTATATGTCTTCCTGCAGTTCCACTTGTGGCATTGACAGCCTGCTTGTAAAGTCATCTACTATCTTGAATCAAAAATAACTCTTAACAGCAAAAGCGATATTTTTTTCACCAAATGATCTTTGTCAGGCACATTTTCATGCGAGCCGTTGTGCAAGCCATCCCTGCAGCTACAACAAAAATGTCACTTGTCAATCCAGGGAAGGTGACAAAAAATCTGGCAGTGTTTTGCAGTGTGATTATTTGGCATGTTCATATTAGAGTGACAATGAAAACAATCTATTTTGAGGCCTTGTCAAAACATATGAAGATTTCACTGTGGCTTTGGAGAAATGCAAGACATGCATCTGTATTGTCCTTCTCTGCAAAGAGTTGACTATTAAGCTCTGCAGTTAAATTAACAGTCAAATAAATTCACATTTACAGACTTATGACTTACAAGATACAAGAGTAAACTGCATGTACAAACTGGCTATGAAATCCTATAGCTAAGTCTGGAATAACTGACGGTACAGTACAGTTTGAACCTTAAAGTTCATACGTAAATAATGTATTTTTTCATCACTATATCTTTCTCAGGATGCTGTAAAAGTTCTCCTCACTCGTCTGGCTGAAATAGATCGATATGACAAGGAGACATTTACCTGCTGATATACGGAGAGGATCAGAGAGTTCAACCAGAAACGATCCAGCAGAGCTGATAAATGGAGAGAGCGCAGGATAACTGAGCTCTTAAATTCACATTTTTCGGGGTGAAAATCTTGTAAATGCAACAGCTTGGACCCGGACACTGAAGCTTGTGAAAATCACTCACTGTCATTCTCACTCCCGAATCCCCCCGCAGCATTCAAACTCGATGGATGTGACGATAGAGGCCTCTGCAGAGCTAACACACTCGCTCTGTGTAATTGGCAGCCCTGGGTTATTATAGCCTGCACTACGGGGAAACTGCACAAACAGGAGAAAACACAGCAGAGCATTGTGAAAAACATAATACCTTACCATGGGGTCTGCTGGCTGACTGATAAGGCCTGTGTGGATAGCCTGCAGGCTGCTTCCACTCACTGCTTGTACTGTACAACTGATACCCTGCTATTAGCTGGCAAAACTAAATCCTTCCTAAAACCCTGCCTAGTAGACAGTATGTGTGTATTTGGTAATGCATGCCAGCATGCGTGTGTGTTTAAATACTTAACGCACACCCTGGGATGTGTTAAATCAACAAAGAGCATGTTGGCATTTACATAAGAGCACCTTTTGTTTCAGTGTGAAGCTCCCATTCACAAAACTCCTGCACAGATTCAATGAAAAACACCACAGGGGGAATGAAGTCATGGAGAAAGAAGAGCATGCAGGCAAAGAGAGGAATATACCAGAGCCCTGAAGGGTCAAACAAATAGTCCTGCTACCCTGACCTGTAATAGAAAGTGCCAGGAAGCCTAACCAGGACAAAACAAAGCAAACAGTAGAGCTATGGATGAACAATAGAGCCACCTGAAAACAAAAGGCAACAAACGCAATACCTCTTCTGGCCACTTGAGGCTTGTCCCAAAGTGACTCTTTCCTCATTAGGTTTTATTTTAAAACATTTAAATATATGTAGTAGAAATAAGCATGATAATTGATGTATAGACTGGACCAAAAAAATGCCATAATTTCAGTTAGGTCAGCTAACGTGCTAACAGCTAACATGAGTTAGCTAACAGGCCTAAATCTGCAAGAATCCTACAAAAATTTTGACATTAACTTTATATTTCTTAACCAAAGGGACTCAAAATGAACTTTGAAGTAGGCTTGGGCGATGTGGCCTAAAAATCTAATCCCTTATTTTCTTTAGAAAAATTCGATTTACGATTTAAATGATTTTTTTTTCTCATCCTTGTCTAAAAAAACACACAAATGACAAAAATTTTAATAAACGCATGTTTGTCTTTTATTTTATGAATTAAATGCAACAAATACCAACTGAAATTTGTAACTTGGTCTCAAAAATACACTTTTTTTACTAAAAGGAGAGATGTTTACTTCAACACAGAAGGCTGCAATTATTTGCAGAAACCTGCAGGAACCTACAGAATTCATGTCTGAGCATAACATGAAAAAAATGCTTTTTTCCCCATCTCTGCATGTTCAAGATTGCGTTACTGCTCCTATAGTTTAAGTTTCACTTCTGTAATGCTGAGGTGAGTCAAGCTGCAACCGACTACACCTTATTCCCTTTTGGGGGCATTCACAATAAAAGCCTTCAATAAATATTAACAGCTACAGACTTTTATTGTGAAGGAATTGTCGGAAGTAGCATTTTTTCATTGTTCAACTAAGTTTCTGCAGCGGTATCGGAGACTTTCTGCAAAGTGCAGTGTTTACAGCTGTATCTCTTCATACATCTCTGTCTCATTTAATGCCACAGCTCGCTTCTGGGACTGAACATGGACTTATTAAGAGAGTCAGGAGTTTAAACACATTCTGTATTGTTGTTTAAGCTGAATCACTGCAGTGCTGAGCTAAAAACAAACCGAGGCGACCCCACTTGTGTAAAGCCCCAGACAGACTGACAGATAGGCTCTGCATAGCGAACACGGTCCTTATTATTACAGACATTAAACTAAGAGAGGAAAAACACAGGTTTAACCCGTTTACTCTATTACAGGCTATGTACAGCGGCACGAGTGAGTGGCGTTCAGTTACCTGGCTGCTTTTACTGCTAGAGCTAAACTTACAAATATCGCAGAGAGCTGTGGTTTGTTCGCCCCCCCCAATATTGCAATTACGATTGGATATGCAATTATTATGAGGTTACTCAACTTGTGCATTTTTCAACAAATTCAAGCAATTAGACATTCTATACTAAAACCTAAATTAAGTCAGGAACACTAATCTTACAGTTAACAATTTTATTGCAAAATGAATACACAGTTTTACTCGATGGAGAAGGCTCTGCTGAAAAGAAGCTCCCTGGGTTAGTCAAGTAGCTGGCTTTGACTTTCCAGGGAGCACATGGCTAGAAACCCCCATATGGATGATACATAAATGACAACGTGTATTGAAAACAATTCAGTTATTACCTCCACCAAGGAGGCTTTGTGATTGGCAGGGTTTGTTTGTTAGTTTGTTAGCAACATAACTCAAAAAGTTATGGACGGATTTTGATGAAATTTTCAGGTAATGTCAGAAATGGCATAAGGAAGAACTGATTAGATTTTGGGAGTGATCTGGATAACCACCTGGGCATCATAGGGCTAATGGCGTAGGACTGCGCTCTCAGAGGGCTTTCCTAGTTTCAAAAGCTATTAATCCACAGTGGCATGAATCTTAACGTGAGGGTGCAACAAGTGTAAACTATAAAGGAGGCGGCTGGGGTGGGGGAGGTGAAGCTTGCTACAAGCTGACTGCAGCCAGGGGTATGACTTCCATGAACTACTGCTGAACTTCATAAATATTAGATAGAATGAATTAGTTATTTTTGCTCATATTGCAAGTTTGATACTAATTGCTTTATTAAAAGGGACTATCATTTTTATGTCACTCATTTTGACCAAAACAAAACATAAATAAAACACAAAAAAGAGGATGTTGTAAAAAAAAAAAAAATGCCACAAAAAATGAATGTATTAAACTGCTGTTTTAAAACATTTCAAGTTAACGAAATATTTCAACTTCTGCAATATGCAAATTGCAGCAGGTAATTTTGCAATTTAATCCAATTATGATTTAATGTAATGTGTCCAGCCCTAAACAACATGCAATTGGTAATGATTGTAAATATATATACTACCGAGGGTCTGGGACGTCTATTTCAGTTGCTGTGGTATCAAACGGGGTTTTGACAGCATTTATAATTACTAGTACCATATCAGAGCTTCAAAGTTCAAGTACTGTTGCATCACTTAAGGCTTTACAGTAGCACAGAAGAAGAAATGACTGGATCTCCCCACTAAACAAAGCAACTTTCTTTCATATCAAATATTATGCTTTCAGCAAATATTCACAGTCTGGGAAATATGTCTGAAATGGCTGGCTGCTTTTTCATGTTTACTAATTACCTCATGCTTATCAGGCAGAGCATAAAGATTTCTTTTTTGCCAGTAGCACACTCATGCTCTCATTACAATCAAACTAAATCCAAACCATGCTAAAATGTAATTAATCCAGAATCCCACTGCTGTTTTTGAAGAACCATTCTGAATATAGAGCTGCTTTTTTATACCGTTTCAATCATGAGGAATTAAATGTCACTTTTTAAATGCATTAAGATGAGAACAGCAAGCCAGTCTGTGGTTATTGTTAAGGAATTATAAGCTCAGTCGTCCTTACACAAACGCTTCTCCACGCTGTTTTTTATCTTAAGATGTGCTGTTTGTGGATGTGATGTTGTGGGATCTGTTTTCTTTTCTCTTTTCCCCACAGCAGAAGGCACACAAGCTGAGCAGCACTTACTGAGAACAATACCAGCCGATGTATTCATTTGGGGTAGACAGCTCCAGATCCATCTGGCTTTCTGGAGCGGAGCTGTCCCCACTGCACAAACTTACACACGAACACACACTCTTGTCAGATTTGTTTCCCCCTCTCACAGTATCATGGGTATTTTCCTTCTTTCTAACATCATGTCTCTTTCTCATATTCCCTCACACAAACTAAGAACAACACATTTTTACACTTATACACTCTGGGTTACCACAGACCAAACCTCTCACAGAAATAGCTATATCTTTTCCCATATATTTGCTTCTGCATAACAAGAGGAAAAAAACAGTACATCCTGTCTGCTGTTCTACATTCATGCACTGACAGCTGAATCCATTCTTACCAACCTGGGTCAGCTGAAGTCTTTAATCGTGTTTAATCTTAAATGAGATATGTTTGCAAGGAAATGTGTTTGCATAAGAAAGCACCAAAACACACAAAGACAGGCTACAAAATTTTGACAGGGAAGGACAAGTACTGCAAGCCATTCAGTATAAAACAGTATTTTGATGGTCAGTACAAAGAAAAGATTTGGTTGTAGCTTGACTAAGCCATTACACTGGACCACTGTCTAGCATATAAATGGTTTTCAAATAAGTTCTGCATTAAGAGGACAACATTTTTGATAACTGCTGTGCACATAGATCCACAAAAAAGACAAGAAAATGCCACCAGGCTAATAGTCTGCAAACAACACTAGCATGTGCAAAGATTCTTATTATGAGTGGTGAGGTGTACATATATAAAATGACTAACTCACAAAGTTTGTATGGAGACAAAGCTGACACTTCCAAGGGCTGTAAAATGCAAAGCCAGTAAATTTCAAGAAAATGTAGACTGCAGCAGAGCAAGTTGAAGTCAGCAGACTACCACTGATGTTGTAGTCCAGCGACTCATGCATAGCTATTGGCTGGGGCTGATCGTTATGTTGTCTTACCATTGCAACTGGTATAGAAACAAGGGTTTGCAAAGAGCTTCAATGTGCTAAAGAATGCATTAGGACAAAGCAACAGAACCCTTATAATAAGAGTTGCAGTAGCGTTACACTTTATGCAGCCCATTTGACTGTAATTGTGGGCCTGAAATGATTAAAATAAATCAATAATTAATTATCTGGGTAATTGCATGCATTCCCAGTTGTGATAAAGTTTGAGTTTAACCCTCCAATGTTGTCGTATACAAGCACAAGAAACAAATATTTTTTAAAAAGTTAAATCATTTTCAAACCATAAATTGTAGCCACTTACATCTCTTTCCTCTTGAAGCCCTTCATCTTACTGTTCTAATAACGTTATCCATGCCTTAGTAGCCCCTTTGTAAGCTTTTCTAGCCAGTCTGGGACTAGGGTGACATTCAGGGTTATTTAAAGTTTAAATCCACACCAGTCACTCTGATATTTTTATCCACTTTTTAATCCATTCTTTTGATTGTTTCTGCTGTTAGCAGCTAATGCTATTCTAAATGTTTACACCCACAATGCATTGTGACAACCAGTGGTAGGCTGTAGACTTTTTGTAAATGTCAATAACTTGAAGGTTTTGTTTCACAGATTTTTTTAAATTTTTTCTTGCTCTTTGGTCCCCGCAAGTTGGGAAAAAAGTTTGTGCAAAAAAAGTCTTTGCCATTATTGTTTACTGTGTCACACATAAAAATCAAGTTTTTCAGTTTAGTTCTTGCTTCTTTAAAGTCTAAGTGGCATTGCTGCAGCACACATATTCTTTAAGCCCAGCTCAACCCGATAAAACTGATGTTTAGAGTTTGTGCACTACAGGGTTGATGTTTTACAAGCTTTTTAAGACAACAGAACCAGGCAAGACAAAATGGTTAATAGCAAAGGGCTTGAAGGGTTAACAAATCAGAGCAGATTTCTGCCTGGGCTACAGGCGACGCTGCCATCACAAATACACCTGTAGGGCACTTGGGGTACACAGTCATAGATATGAAATTCTGACTATCAGCAGCATCTCAAACTGATGCTTATCAATGCTGTGGCAAAATAAAGCACCGTTAATGGAGTGTGCCACTGATTGTTTACTTCTAGGTGCTACATTTGCAGTTTAGTAATGAGAAGACTAATGTGGACTAAACATAACTTTTTACAGCTAGAAATGGTCAAATTTTTTAGGCTTGAAGTTCTGGAATAGTGAGCTACAAGTTTATTTGTAAAGTTTACCAAAAACATGCCACTCCACCTGCTCTCTCACTGTAGGAGGACTTTACATCTGATACCAGACAATGACTTAAAGAGACAAAAATAAAGCTGTATATGAGTATGCAAGTATAAAATACACTCCATTTATCTAGTGCAATTCAATTTAAAAAGGGATATATATCACAGAAGGACAAAGTTTCTCCCTGGGTTAGTCAAGCTGCATGCTTTGACTTTTCATAGCTAGAAACCCCACATGGATGGATACATTAATGACAATGTATACTGAATACAGTAAAATAAGTTCAAAAGCAGTGAATCCATAGTAGTTTTAATCTAAATATGAGGGTGCAACAAGCTTTATGCCATAAAGGAGGTGGCTTGGGTAGAGGCGGTTAAGCTTTGCCAGCAGTAGTGTGGTGCATCGGCATGTAGGCAGGGATTAGTGAGAAGTATCTCATATTTCAATACACCACTGTGTTGTAAGAAAGAGTTGTGATTGGCTGTGGGAGCTGGGAGGCGATAACTGGGATCAGTTGGCCGTCAGCGGATCATGGCCCTGCATGTGACTACCATGTCCTGCAGGAACTAATGCTGAGGTTTTTTAATGCATGTTTCCTTTCCAAAATTGATGCATATTTCCAATTAACAGGATGACAGAGATGGAACCATTTTCAAAAGACGCCACCATGTAACCCCTTTTCAATATTTTGCACTTTCAGATACTCAAAATGCACAAAATCAGCTGAAACACATCAAAAGATTAGCATTTTTGGCTTAAGTCTCTGTGTAAATGTGTCCTCAGTCAGAGTATATGTATCTTTGTGAATTGCCTTTGGTTAAAAATTACCAAAACGGGTTTGATATTTCTTTAGATCTTTTTAGTGATTTTTAATCTTCCTTGGAAATAGAGAGACAAAGGCTCAGGATTGAAAATGCAGGGAAAGCAAGGAATAGTGACAGGCAGAAAAGGGCTGTAAATAGAGCAGAGAGTATTTATAGAAAATAAAAAATAAACTAAGAAAGAACCCACCAACTCTGCATGTGCTCCAGGTACTAGATAAAACCAGGAACTAAAATCTTTTCTCCTCTAAGAATACATAAATCACAATAATTCCACATGAATCAAAACAACTTAATCAATGAAATGTAATTATCTATTATTATCACAAATGTCTAACACAGACCCACAGCGGCACACGGCTCCAGACAGACATGCTCTTGCAGCTTTCCCTTCACTATTCCCCAAACCCTGTCAGGAATTCCCCAGAAGAGCATTTGTCACAGGATTCATGCCTTTCAAATACAGTATTACTGTCATCCTCGCTCCGTCCTGCTAAGCCCAGGCTTTCATGCTTAATATTCCACCCATGTAAACGTTACAACAGGATATAGCCTGTGCCTTCATGCTCCATCATAGGAAATGCATTTCACATGCAGCCACTGAGGCTGTTGTAGGAGTTTTACATGCATGTCTACATCGGTGTATTGATTATCACTGAAGATCAAATCAGCTGCATTACCATATGTACTGCTTTCTTTCCATTTCTGGGGTTTATATCATCATCATGAGGCTCCGCAGGCCTGTAGTGGAAATGGAAATGGTTTCTTTTAATACACATACAGTATTCAATGTCAAAGGTAATGCTAGAAAAAAGTCAATCAGTTTAAGATAATGTGTCTACCATTGAAACACCATCATCATGGGTTAGATCAGACCTTGTGACAAGGGGTGCCTAAACTTATCAAGTGTTTGAGTTAGTTTATAGTATTAATTCATTCAGTGTTAGTTCAACTCTGTAGAGTCAACTGGTCTAAGCACCACCCAGTGACATTTCAAAGCTGGGGGCCAGAGTTTTCCTCTTAATGCCATTGGGAAGAGTTTCAGATGTATTTCAGGAGTGTTTAGATATGCGTTAAGATTCACCTGTTGTACAGTGAGCGCTACTGGGATTCCTTTGCTCATGTTTCTTGTCGATTAAAGTTGTTTTTTTGATGTGAAACGCTCCTGCAGTGTGAGCAGAGTGATCCTCTACATTGGTCACTTTCTCCCTGTGGCTGGGGATGTTCTGTACATAAAGGTGGAGAGCAGACCTTCAACTTGGGGGGAATTGTAGCTCTGTGCCTGTCTCTTTGCTGCATCTTCGTCATACTGTAAGACAGCTGACTTCTGGTATTTAGTGTGAGGTGGCAATGCGATATATAAACTCTATTGCTCTGTGCAAAAAAATAAAGTTACAAACACCTCAAATTAACACCTAAAGTAAGAAGAAATAACACAACACTCTGTTAAACGTACACTTATATGTGCAAAAAAAACAGCACTTTGAGTGCTAAAAACCAACACTATAAGGGAGTCAAGCTATTAACACTTTCCAAAGTGTTATTTTAACCTGGAACCACTAAGTATTATAGAAACTTGGGAAAAGTGTTATAATTAACACTATGGGACTTTAATTGACATGGATGATTTTGTTGTGTATGTTGTATACAGCTATAAACAACTATTTACAAGTATATTTTTTACTGATGAGTCAAAGAATGGGGCTGTGGTGTGAAACATGGAACAGAGAAGCAGCTGTAAACACAGTAGCTCTGTACACTCACCAACACTGTGGCTGAAGGCACAATGAAAAATGATAAACCTGCTATTACAGTGAGTCTTTCACAATAAAAGTCAGTAGTTTTTACTTTGTTCAAGTGCTTTTATTGTGACAGCTACATCAGGAAATGTTTTTTCAGGGCTCAGTCTTGGATCCGCTGTTATTTACACTTTATATCATCAGTATTGGTAAAAATGTTCCAAACGCAAATGTTCATCTATATACTGATGACACTGTCATTTACAGCTTTGCTCCTTCACAGCATCAGGCTCTGTGCTGCCTATAAGAGGCTTCAGGACACCTTTTTTGAGCTAAAATTGAAAAAACCAAACTTATGATGTTTTCAAATTCAACGAGAAAAACACTGAACCTTCTTGATTTCAGTAAATATGACCTCCTGATGCTGCAAATTCAACACATGACCATTTTCAGTTCTTTACAACCTATAAAATGTTTTTGAAATCTGTTGTGCATAATAACTTGGAGCAGTCCATTTTGAGTTTTTTCTATTTTTGAAAAAATATAGTTATCATTGGGAGGTTTGATAAAATTTGAGTTATCCTCTAACGGTTGATGACTTGAAAATTATACTGACTGTGATTTGCATCGACTATTTAGGAGAATCAGAAAAAAATAACATTTGCACAATAATTTGGAGTATGGTATAATAAGAGACATAAGAACTTAAGAGCTAATATGCAAACCTCTCACACTTGTTTATTTATTGCAAATCTGAACAACTGTACAGCTAATCAAATATAAATATACCTCACATTATGCAGGCACCTGCTGAACTGATAGAGAATCCAACATGTGAAGTCCAAGGTTGATATTGAACGGCTGAATCTGGTTAAACTGGCACATGTCTGAGTCAGATACATGCAAGCTGAGCTAAGCTAACCTTAATATTAAGCGTCAATGGGGGATAAAAAATCTGACAGGACTGTGCAGATATGTCAAAAAGAAAACAAATTGCTTGGACAGCACTGATTTGAAAGCTTACACTATCAAGGCTTCATTTAATAGGCTCCTGTTAGACTACATGCCTCGCCTCCTACTCTGTTAAATATCAAATGCCAACTCTAAAAGCAAAGTGTTTCCTTCTGCTTCACATGTGATCACACAGAAAGTGGATGGCTGCAAACCATTTTCACAGTGGTAACTGAATGAGAAAATAACATATCTGAGAGAAAACTAAGTGACTCTCCTCTGAAGCAGTTAGAGTCGACAGAAAGCCTCCTGCTGAGCATCTGGAGCAGTTTGTTCCACGGGCGGAGGCAGGGGATGACATCATGCTGAGACACCGCCACGGAGCCTTTAATTAGTATTTCAATATCATTTGACCTGGAAAAGATGGAACTGCACAGAGCACTTCATAGCCAAGCCTGGGGATAACCAAGGTGCTGTTAGCAGAGCTAAATGTTTAGTATTAGCTGCTCCGCCACATGCCAATTTTCTAAATATTGCAAAAAGCATGTGTTTATGGATTATAGTTTGGCATTCAGGCAGATGTAAACAAGTATTATGGAGAAAAAAATGAGGAAAGCTTATCAGAGCGAGCAGGAATGGATGCAGATGGAAATGGAAACAGTGGTGGTTTGACTACGTTTGAAAGCAGGATCAGAAAAGAGAGGGGCGATCAAAGGTTCAAAGCTGCAGGTAGAGATCTCAAAAAGGGCCAAAGACACACTAACACACGCTAGCACTCTCCTAACTGCACCACCATTACTATTCTCTGTGCATTTAAGCATGAAAAGGGTCTCTTCTCGAGTGGAGAGAAAAAAATCTGTCCAAATGCATCATCATGGGGGCCATTACACACAAAACAGGGAGTGTGTCTGGCCACGGCTCGGCTTCAGAGATGGCATTTTACATCAGCCCACACAAACATCCACCTTTTTCTCTCCTTACATCTGTCACTAGCACCTGCAGGAATAAAAACAAAGAAGAAATGAAAAGAGAATGTCCTCTAAGCCCTGAGAGCTAGCTGGGGAATGCATTTTCCTTAAGTGAGAAAAGTCAATTATATCAGAATGAGGATGTGATTTGGCTTCGCGCTAATGCTTGGATAAGGATACACAGTGATGTCGTTTCAGAGCCGTGTGCTACATTAACGAATGTCAGGCAGACTTGGGTCTTAAAGAGGTGAAACCATTAATCCAATGTTCTTCAGCCACTCCGGCTGTGCCATTAGCCAGAGATTAGCTGTTAATGTAGACATAAGCTGATGGAAGACTTGCCTCTTCATTGGTATTGCTTGTCATTTATAAATCTCTTTAACAGCGGCACTCAGTCTTTGCAAACACTGTCTCCAAACAAGTAATATCCTTCTGTCTGACCCCGGAAAGATTGGTTTTTACACCACATAACACACAATGCCTTTTCAACTGTTTATTCCAGCTGTCAGAGCAGTGAAAAGAGCCTGAAGGTAATACAAAGCTGAACAGAAACTAGGCTGTAAATGTCAGAGGGAGAAACATTTCAATGTAGCTTTCTCACACATCCATGAATTTTTAAAGTTTCAAATATAAACTGCATGCCCTGCTTGTACATGAATGGGTTCTGAGAATTTCACAAATTGGGAACAAAGCAATGGCTCTAGGAGAATTATTCAACATCTGATTAAAAACAAGTTATAATTGTGCTTAATCGTCTAGTCTAAAGAAAGAAAACACCACAAAAAAAGCCCAGTTCCTACACAATTTAACAAACAAGTCAGTACATGGTATGAGGTTGAATATGGCTAATGTTAGCAGTTCTAGCACTGTCTGCCTTCCATCTCTTTGTTTATTAATGTCCACATTCCTGTACCGAGTATCATCCTTCAACGCTTTGGCTGCATATGAGTTCAAGACTTTATCCCCATTTTCTGGACCAAAATACAGCTAAAAATGCTCCAATGAGATGCTTTTATTATTAGTTTAGCATTGATAACATCAGGGTTAAAGAGCATTATGGCAGTGTGGCAGTAGCCATTAACCGACGTATAGTGGCTACTAAAGCAGGCAGATGCACCCTAGTTTAGACAGATGATCTGACCAGGATGTCACAATATCGACTGCTCTTTCTGTGTTTCATTGTTCATGTTTGGGAATTGCACTCATGCCTTATTTTCCCTTGCAAATGTAACTGATGTCCAAATATCCGTATAAATACAACTGCAATCAAAATTATTCAGTGTCATGCTGTTTGTGAGGAACCTGAAGTTTGACCTTTCATCAGGACCATGATCCCAAGCATACCTCAGATTCCACCAAGGCTTGGTTGCAGAAGAAGTCCTAGAAGATTCTATGATGGTCATCACAGTCGCCTGACTTGAAGCCTATAGAAAATCTCTGGTGGGATTTGAAGAAGGTGGTTGCAGCATGCAGACCCAAGAATATTACTGAACTGGAGGCCACTGCACATGAAGAATGGGCTAAGATTCCTCAGGAATGCTGCCAGAAGCTGGTGTCTGCCTCTCGTTTGCAGCAGGCCATAGAAGTAACCTGATAGAAACTACTTGGAGCCATGGGAAGAGGATAGTTTTGTCCATTCTTAGCCATCTAGTACTTTGGAATATGGTTTTGGAAAATTACCCAGAAAAATTTGACTTATATGGCATTTCAAGAAATGAATGAAACAGATGTCCTGCACAGAAACGAAGAATAATTTGGATTTGAATGTTAATTTGTATGTTTTGCTGCATTCATTGTACCCTCTACCTTAACAAGCCTTCCAGGGCAGGCTGCTAAGAACTATCCCCACAGTATGATGCTGCCACCACCATGCTTCACAGTGGGGATATTTGGACAATATTGTGTGAAAGTTTTAATTATCCAGACAAATCAGATTTTTAGCCTTTCCAAAAGGTTGAAACACTTTAAAAACACAAGAAATCGGCATAAAAAGGGGTTAAAAGCATCAACTGATAAAAACTAGTATAATATATTGTATTTTTACACTGCTCAGCATGTTTTTGCAGAGGGAATAAATCAGTGCTATTGATTTTATGAGTCAATCAGGGTCAATATAATTTCGATATTTTGACATAAACAATTTCAAAACAACTTCTATCAAATTGACAACAGACTTCTACAAAGTAACATCAATTAAATCAAAATGTGTGGTTTAAATTAAGTGACTGCATAAATATTCACCCCCTTCAGGTCAGTATCTAATAGATGCACCTTTGACTTGCCCCCCCGCCAGACCATAAACCTTGTTGTCTTTAAACCATTGTTATGAAGCTTTTGCTGTATGCTTTTGGTCACTGTCTTGCTGGAAAATAAATCTTCTCTCAATTCAAAATTCTGTTGCAGACAAAACAAGATTGTCCTCCAGGATTTTCCTGTATTTTGACACATTTATTTTACCCTCTACCATTACAAGCATTCCAGGGCCAGCTGCTTACTTAGAAGCGTGATGCAGCATGATGCTGCCACTACAGTGCTTCACAGTGGGGGTGGTGTGTTTGTAGTAATGGTTAGTGTTTGGTCTCATCACACCAAAGAACTTTCTTCTATTTGCCCATGGAGACTGCCATGTGCCTTCTGGCAAACTCTAGTCCAGATTTAATGAGTTTTCATCATGAGGTTCTCTTTGCCTCTCTCCCATAAAGCTTTGACTGGTGAAGAACCATGCAACAGGTGTTGTACACAGAGTCTCTCCCATCTCAGCTGCTGAAGCTTGTAACTGCTTCAGAGTAGTCATAGGTGTCTTGGTGGCCTCGCTCAATGGTCTCCTTCTTGCATGGTCACTCAGTTTGTGACGACGGCCTGATCTAGTCAGATTTACACATGTGCCGTATTCCTTCCATTTTTTTCTGTATCCATCCCTAGACTTATACTTTTCAATAACCTTTTGTCTGAGTTGACTGGAGTATTCTTTTGTCTTCATGGTGTAATGGCAGCCAGGAATACTGATTAACCAGTGACTGGGCCTCCCAGGCACAATTGTCTTTATACGGCGGTCACTTGAGAAACATTCACTGCACTCAGGTGTTCCTTATTTCACTAATAGTGAGATTACTGGCACCAATTGGCTGGACCTCTGTTGAATCAGGTCAGTCACTTTAAAGGGTGTGAATATTTATGAAGTCACTTATTTTACCTTACATATTTTTACACATTTACACACATAGGGTCTTAGGTTACAGGTCTGATTAGCTTATAAAGAAGATTTGCTGTGAGCATGGCTGATGGTTGAGTAATACAATAAGTGTTTTCACTTTTTGTCCACAGAAACATAGCTAACCTACATAAATGTAAATACCAGACAGATGATGTAATCTGGAGGGTTCATATTCACTTCTACAGCTGACAGTTTATTTCATTAATATGTCACTCACCGGACTGTCACAGCATATTAATGTACATCATGCATCACTCTGACACCTTCAAAGTAAAGCTAAATCAACGGTACAACTAAGATATTATTTAAACAGTGCTGCAGACAAGAGACTGAAACATGTGTGGAGGCTAGAAAATTAATTAAAAGGCTGTAGAAGTGGTATTATTCACCAGACAAAAACATCCGTTAAGGCTGAGAGCCGTCGTAAAGGAAAGAAAAAGCAGCTTTCTCCGAGGCAGTCCTTGATCATCAACCTGGATTTTCTCCACAACAAAGCTCTTAGAAAAACCTCTCTTGATGTTTATGAGTCTTAATTGTTTGAAATGTGATTTTTTTCAGCTCTTTCGAAAAGAAAGCTGTCAATACATTTGATTTCACATTAGCCTCTTTCTTACAATGAAGCAGCAATCAATGTGTTCTTCTCTGGCTGCACTTCCAAGTCCTCCTGCAGGCAGGCTTCTGAGGGCCCTGCCAAAGAAAATCAATTGTTTTTGAAAGGCTGGCGAGTCGACAGCACCGTCCCACGGACAAACAGCACACTGTTAAACTGCAATTCATCATCTTCATTTGGCCATATGAGAAGGGAGGCCTTTGTTGACTTTATTCCAGCGGCTGATCCTCTCCGCTAACACCACAGACCTGTCCTTTGACTCCTGCGCCCTCTTTAAATGTCAATATCCGTTAATTAGCCGGCCATTATTTGTTATCTGAAGGTCTGACAACTTATCAATGAACCTATTATCATTTTGTTGATCTCCTTACTCCTCGTCACCTCCACTGGCCACCCACACACTGATGACTCAACTAAATCCATGAGCTGTGATGCTGCAGCGTGCCCCGGCTTCAATGTGTCACATCTCTAAGGCCGGCGTGGGTGTGACAGATGGGTGTGAAGCTGGTGCCTGAAATTAAATAACGGACAGGCGCAGCAGAAATTATAAATAGATTTAGGCTCTTAATTTAAAACAACAAGGTCCTGGTAGTGCAGGATTGAATGATAACTTGAGGAAAAAGCCCAGGCGGAGGATTTCCACAGCTCTCCTCCAGCAGACACATGGTTTCAACATTCTCATGGACTTTTTGTCAGCCAGCAGTGAGAGGCATTACAGCTCTTTGTAATCGATTGACTATCTCCTCACTCTCTGGTGGTCAGCGGCTACACAGTCTGCTGTTTGGTGCAGTTAGGCATGACATCAAATCCAGTGTTACTGTGCAACCTGATGCAATATGGAACACAAGAGACAAAACACTTGTTAAAAGCAGATTTTTCTCTTTTTTCTCTCTTGCCAAGGCTCAAAGGAATACAGTTTTCCTGGTTGCTTTTAAGAGTGCAGTTTAAATAGAACAACAAATGACCAGGAGACCTTCAGTCTATTAAAATACAGCAAATTACAGCATTGCCTTTTCTTAATGGTCTAAAAATCCATTAGAAGGAGTCTTCAGCTGTTTTTTTTTTTTTTTTAATAAAAAGGCAACCAAAGAATAAAACAGTCTGCAAGGACAAAAACATCTCATGATTTTGAGAGCTAAGTACTGCTACCTCAGTGCCTATGGACGTGAATTTATAGTAATCACATATGGGCATGATGCAAGTCACAGAGTGGATTAATTTCTATAAGGCATCAAACTAAGAAACTCAAGGAGACAAATATATCATGATATTTAGTAGAGATGGATAACGGTATTTCAGTCCTTAAGTACTCTGTGAGGCCGTCATTCCTTGAGTAATGTTTCATAACTTGTGCATAGGGACGGGTACCGAATGTGGTACTTTTATAGGCACCGACCGAATTCCGTTGGTACCATCGAGTACCGATTCACGTAAAATCAAACGGTACCATGTTTCAGTACCTAAACGCATCCTTGTCACTGTTAGAGAGTGGAAGAGTAGTCAATTTTCCATGCCGGACACGAACACAGCATTGCACGCACGTGAGTAATGACGTCGGTAGCAGCTGACTGTATCAGCAAAACAAACATGGCTGATTGGAAGCGGTGAAAGGTGGCGCCCGACTTTTCAAAATACGATGCAGGTTACGCTGTAATATTTGTAACATGAAGTTCAATGTTTGCCACGGCAAAACTTCTAACCTGAGGAAGAAGTGTGATGATTGATGATTCAGATCGGCTCCCGCTGTTTCCTGCTTGTTCGCCTCTCTCTCTCTCTCTCTCTCTCGTACCTAATTCTCACTTGAAACACCGTGCTTTGCCCGTTTATCATGTGAATATTAACCACGGAAATATAGTAGATAAAGGGACACGTTTGTCCCTCACAGAGCCTGAATTAAGGCACAATGCGGACTGTCTAGTGTGACTACGTCCTAAAAGTTGCTCTCCATCTCTCTAACTTGGTGCAGCTGGCGCCGTATGAAGCGCTCTGTTGGGATGGATGGATTCAGAGTGATTTTGGAGGAGTGACAGAGCCACAGGCTTATTTTAATCGCATAATGAAACAATTTGCCACTCTCTGTTAACTTTTTGCAGTAAATACAAATATAACGTAACGGCCCCTTGCGTGACATTTATGCTTCTGCGTGGACGGTCACATGACTGATTGATGAGTGAGGAGCAGACTCTGCTCTTACCAGGGAAAGATGACATCTTAGTTTTGTTGGAAAAAGAACTGCATGAGGAAAGCAGATGTAGAAGTAAATGTAGTTCATGGTAGAGGAAGTAGTTTGTTTTCTTTCATTTGTCATACTTTAAATGGTAAAATTTGATACCTATTATTTATTTATTCAGTTTTTTTGACTCCATACTCTATTGTTCATTTGTTCTAAACTTATTCGCCCACCATTGACCCCATCGCACATTTTTCCAAGAGGGGAAATTAGAGGAATAGGAGGTAGTGGGCTGGGTTTTAATTTGTGCAAGATAAAGAAAAACCACAGGGTAGTTATAGTTATAGTACTTCTTTTTAAACACTGATATTTGATAGTGTTTTGATATTGAAAATTCATAATTTTTTAGGTTATATTACATTTATTAGGATATATTATTCACACTCAAAAGTACAGAAAATAGGTACCGTTGTGTACTGGTATCGGTTCACAGGTACCGGTACCGTACCGGTTCAAATGTGAAAGGTACCCATCCCTACTTGTGCACTGTGCACATGCTGTCTTCAGCAGCAGTATTCTGACTGGTTTAGTGCCACGTTTGGCGTGCTATAATTTTCTGGGTGCATCTAACTGACTACATTCAGAAACACATAATAAAGTAGCAGAGTCAAGCTTGATGTATGTCTACACAACTGTGTGTTGCTTGGCAGCCAAGGTCAAGCTCAGTGGCATTACTTGTGACATGCCTGGAGAACGCTGGTGGTTTTCAAGCCCTTAGGACATCCATAGCACAGCCAGGGGCTCCAGGCATCCCCAGGCAACTTTTTTATTTGTTTTAACAGGTTATTTTTCCCATGCCCCTGGTACCATGCAAGGACATCCAGAGCGTAACCTGGCTTTGGCTAAATTGTTGTGTTAATTATCTATGGCAAGAGGATTGTGCCACAACAAACTGAATTTGAATAATAATATTGAATATGAATAGCATGATTTGAATTTGAATTAAATGTTTTGAAACTGAACTGATTTTTTTTTGCTTTGAAACTGAATTTATTTGCTTTGAAATTGAATTTGTTTGCTTTGAAATTGTATTTTATTCACTTGAGCATTCAACTCTATATATTCCTTAAATTCAAAAATAAAAAATTCAATTTTAGTTCATTCAATTCAATTTCAGTTCTACGATTTAATTTCAGTTCAGCGTGGCACACCGTTTACATCATCCACTTACGTGAGGAAGAGTAATCGAGCACAGATAGCTCTCAACTGAGCAGGACTGCCGAAAATAGCCTACAAGAAGAAGAACTGAGCGGAGCTGGCGTCTTTTCCGCGATGTCTCAAGACCAGGGATGCAATAATCAGGTTTGTATTAAACTTAAAATTATTCACATTTATCATCGTTTACAGGAAGAAAAATGCAATGTAAGTCCTAACATTACTGTAGCTATTGGAGCTAGCTACTAATATGGTTCAGCATAGCTTAATTTCAAAGCAAAATAAATCAATTTTAAAGCAATAAATTCACTTTCAAAACATTAAATTCAAATTCAAATCATGCTATTCAAATTCAGTATCATTACTCAAATTCAGTTTCTAGTGACACAAATCTCAGCCCATAATTATCGCTATCAGCCCTTATTTTCATAAAAAAATGATTTAATTTCTAGACTTTGACTTTATATTTCATCTCATTCTGTGATTTTTTCTTTCATTCCTGGTTTCCTATTAAAAGCCTAGTACAAAGCCTCTCAGTGTGGAGAAGTCTCTTCTATTTACACCTGACCCAGTCATCATTTAAATGCCGAGCACTCATGCTCTCTAAACAGCAAATTAACTTGCACACTCATGGATGTTTTTGTACTTTTTACCTTAATTTTGAAAGGAAAGCTGAATAGAGATAGGAAATATGTGGAGAGAGAGTAGGGGAAGACATGCACCAGACAGCACCAGAGTTAGGAATCGATCTCTGTGTACATGCTGAATCAAATGAGCTAAACCAGCATCCAGATATGTCTGTTTTAAATGGGGAGTGGTTACAAGCAAAGCTGGCCCATTCTTATCTCAAGGATGCAGAAAGCACTGCACCTAAGGGCGCACTCACTGGGCAATCTGCACATTTTAACCACAAAGCCCAGTTTGTTTCAGCAGCATGAGTGATTAGTGGCGTGTTCAGCCACGACACACTGCCTTTACCCTGGCATGAATGGAAGACATGGGCTTCAGCACAGTGTAATTGGTCCTGAAGGCATATAAGCACAGGTGCACATTTTAATGGATTCACTCATGCTACAGGCAGCCGGACAATCAATCTCAGTAAGACTTTATTTTATTGGGCCCCAATGACCTATTACTTTAGTTGTAATAAATGGTAATTATATAGTAATTTTTCAAGAATAAGGTGGTTAATACATAGTAATAAGTGGGCATTTGACAAGTGATAACCTGTAAAAATGTTAATAATAAGGATGTATTTACCCAGTAATAATGTTTTAATTGTCAAGTAATTAATTGTAATATTGTGCAAATCCCTAGTAATTAGGGGGTAATTCACCCTTTCCCCCTAACCCCCTAACCCTAAAACTCAAAAATTCTGCACTCACTTTAATTCAGTGGGCCAAAATATAGACATAACTTAGGAATTTATATAGCACGTAATTTATGAGGAAAACTATAATCTTACTCCTAAGAGATTACTTGGAAAATACTACCTAATTACAAAATTGCTACAATACAAGGAGGGTTAGGGGAAAATACCTCTTAATTACCAAAGAACTGCCATAATATTATAAGGGTCGGGGTTACAGGAAATTACTACCTAATTGCCAAAGAACTGCCATATTACGAGGGTTAGGGTGTTAGGGTTAGGGTGTTAGGGTTAGGGTTAGAGGGTTAGGGTTAGGGTAGAATACCTTCTAATTACCAAACAACTGCCGCCATATCACGAGGGTTAGGGTTATGGTTGGAGGGTTAGGGTAAAATACCACCATATTGCCAGAGAACTGCCACAATATTATAAGGACTTAAATGATAATTAACAGATTATTACTAGGTTAATACTTCCTTGATATTACCAAGTTATTACTTGGTAAAATGCCATTCTATTACTAGGTTTTAACCACGTTATTCTTGAGGAAATTACTAGATAGTCACACACCCTTTACCCTTTAGCATAAAATAACTGGGAAATTAGGGTCCATTAAGTTAAAGTGCCACCTAAAGCTCACCCATAAGTAAACATAACCATGATGGTACAAAGTCTGAATTGAAAAAAAACTTCTCAAAATACTCATTTAGTAGCGCTGATTTTTATTTGGCTGGTTTATAACTTAATCCAAAGGAAAAAACTTGACACCCTCCCCAATCTCTGAGTCCAGTTTAGTACAATCAATGTCCAATTCCACAACTAGGATGTTTACTTTACAAAGAACAAAAGTAAGAAATCAATGCAATAAAGAACCACGCAGACAGTGACATTTAAACATGCTCAATGGAGCACATTACACTAATTAGTTCAGATCCACACAATAACAAAATACGTTTTTTATTGGATGATAAATAAGCATTCATCTTTGACACTTTTTCTTGATGACATAATGAAATATAAAGATCCAGTCTGTCTGTACTACAGGTTCCAGACTGGTGCACCTCTCCTACTGCTCTGCTGCTCTCCTCCTGAAACAAATCTCAGCTGTTATTCTGCTATAAGCCCACTGTCACTCTCTACTTTTTGTGTACTTCTCCTCTGCTTTTATGGTGTGTAACAAATTAAGTCAGAGAGAAAATAATTTAGAGCGACAACAGAACCTGCAGGAGCTCTGCAGGGCTTTGTGAATTAAGAAGTCTTTTCAGACATTTAAATGCAAAATTACGGTGGAACAGATACTGAAAATGTACTAATTTACACAGCGCTGCTTTTGTGCCGCTCATTGTATTATCACAGCCAGTCAATCATGTAATAGACTGCTGTTAACCTGCTGAGCAACAAGATGAAGACTTGTTCTGCTATTTACAAAGTCAAGCTAGCCTTAAGGCGCAGTGTTTGAAAAGCAGTATGTGATCAGAGAGGAGAATGATTGAGCCTTTATAAGATGAACTGATCCATGCATGGGTGTGTGCTTGAATATATAGATATCAGACATTAGGCAAATAATTCACCATACACACAAGGCAGCTATCTCCCCTCTGGGTGAGACACTCAAATGCTCTTATAGTGTCACACAGCTGTGCACTTGGATACTAATACTGTTAACATTACACATGAAAAAACCACTGCAGACAAACCACAAGAAAAGTTAACACCAGTATTGGTAGCTTTTGTTTGTGGGGACTTTTAGGGAATGTGTCGTAGGGTAGGTAGTATCAGATTTGTCACAACCTTAAACTTACACAGATCCTGGATCTGTTGAAAATGGCCATGCTGTGGCAACTACAGGTCATGTGGTTATGTAACATGTCAGTAGCACATGGGGACACAGCTGAGATTGGACGTCTTCAATGAAGCACTTTCATTGAGATGTGTAAATGTAGTTATCTTTATTTTTGAATACTGGCTGGCATCTAAAAAGATTCTCAAGAGTTAAAATCTAGACTTAAACTTTTTTTGTCATATTTCAAGTGACAACTACTTATTTGCTACCTATTAGGTACTGTTAGACAACAACTGAAACAAGCATTTAGCCTTTTCCTTTCTACTATAACAGCCATAAGTTACCCCTGTCCCATTGGAGTGTGTTTCTCATTAATGGTAGCTAACATTAGTGTTAGCAAGGACGTTACCTTATGCTATAAGCAATGTATTGAAAAAGATTAAATAGCAAGCAAGTCATGTCTTGAAAAAATAACATTTAATTCTAAGGTCAGATATCTAACATGAACATTAGCCAAGAATTTAAACCTTTCCTGATACAACTGGGGATGTGAGGTGACTTTTAAAGTCAGTTGCAACTTAATCTTAGACTCTCCAGCTAAGAAAACCCTCAGAAAACAGTTAAAATTCAACAAATATTCCCCCCACATGGTTTGCAGGTGACCAATTTAATTCAGTATGCTGAATGGTCTAATGTTAGCAACGCTAGCACTGCTAACCTTTGACTTCCTTGCAGGTTAGCATCCTCATACTTGTGCTTAATTATGTTATGCAGTCCTCTGGTGGACTGGTCTGACATATCCTATCTACATTTCTATCTGAATCTTTTTTATAATCAAAGTCATGCAGGTCATAGATTATTCCATCCAGTCACAGAGCTTGTTTACTTCTAGGCAGTAGAGCCAGAGCAGAAAGCCCACTTGCCAGCGCTAGTCAATGGTTACGGTGCTGGCTAGTAGTGAGCAGCTGTTTTACAACTTCGACATGGTGACTATTTTCTTATTTGGCTAAATGCACATTTAAATTGTGTTTAGGCGACTAATATAAAATGGAGAAAATGTTTAGAAAACAGACAAATTCATCACAGTATCGGTGTATCAGTGGGTATATGATGTGGGGCTGGTGTAGTAAAGAATGGCTAAAGTTAGCAGCTAGCTCCGACAGACTTCCTTTCTCTTTACAGATTACTACTGTGCTTAATGTGATTACAAATCACTCCAGTTGAGTAGTCAAACATAAGTGTAACCTTCAACAGCATATGTACATTAATTTCCTTTTTGTTGTTCACTGACATACTGCACTGTTTCTAGGACACGCTAACCGCTAAGTTTCTCATGTTTACGCTCAGTGGAGAGCTGGTGGAAAGCTCTGACAGGAAGACAGCAGCACGAACTGAAGCTGCAGTGGCTACTAGTGGCTGGAGGCTTCATTACATTTTTAAAAGAGCATCTGACTGTGATTTCAGGCCTGTGTATGCACAAAACGAAAGATAATACGTTCAACCGATATGTAAATCTTGCACTTGGTAGTTTGATATCCAAATTTAACTATTCAACCAGCTAAACATGCTCATCCCTTGTCTGTTTAATAGTACTGATGCATATATCCTGATTGAAACGTAAATCTTTTCATGAAAAGGTCAGATGGCGATGCTAGCAGAGATTCGGTTACTATTCTAACATGTATGTTGTTAAATGCTAAGATGATGTCGCAAATAGTCCATAACTATAACCTAAGCCAGTGGTTCCCAACCTAAGGCCCAGGTGGGTGCCAAAGATATTAGGGGGTATGGTCAGCTCTGAGGTTGTCAAAATTAGATGCACCTATCACGTCAAATCATGATAAACCCCTTAACAATGGTCTTTTGGCGATAAAAAAAACCACGTAGAGACATTTCCTTTGGTATTATCAATAAAAAGTTTAATGGATGTTGACATTTTTGACAACAAATTACAATTGTTTTTGCCCAGGTCTTGGAGGGGGTCAGCTTCTCTTCGATGTATGTAGAGGGGCTCCAAGGAGAACTGGTTGGAGACCACTGATCTAAGTCTTTGGCTTTCCTACTAAACAACATCAAAACACTTTTACAACAGAGGTGGGAAAAAAAAAATGTGTTCTTAGATGCATTGTGGTGTGGAGGTGGAAGATTCAGAATCGACTGATAAAAGTCCAATAATCGATAGTGATAGATTATTTAGAAGGTGGAACTCTGACACACAGCTGTGCGTAACAGCAAGATTTAGATTACCAGTTGTTCATCTGTGAAAAAGGACAATTTTATGATTGTAATTTCAGACTTGTCACAAGGAAAGGATGATGTTACCTTTGGTTCAGTGCAATTGTAACTTTCCAGTTTACACACATCTCCCAGAGTAAAGTGGAAATTTAATTCATCTCTTTTTTTCTTAACACAACTGTAATGTTTTTATTATGTTGGACACGTTGAGAACAGAAATGCCAACCATCTTCGAATCAAGTGCATCAAAATACTTCAATAACTGATTAAGAATCGTATCGTAGCCCTATGAATCGTAATCGACTCAGATCGTGAGGTGCCTAAAGATTCCCACCTCTATTTTACAACTCAGAAAATTATAATCAATCATGCATGTGGTTGAATGTAAAAACCTGAACTGTTTTCTGATGGTAATTTGAAGATTATGCTGTCGTGTTCTCCTTTAAAAACAAGATTTCTTCACAAAAATTTGGCACTGATTATTTTTTCCTTTACATTTGATTAATCAACAATAGTATCATAATTACCACATTACACATCTCTCAATGTGGCATAATGTAATAAAACATAATTACAGCAAGTCAGCTTCCAGTTCTGGTCCTGATGTCAGGGGAAATAGTCCCCTTGTAAATACGTTCAATAGAGATGAAGGTTAACTGAGGTAACACTTCAAATCAATGCTGTCAGTTGGAGCATCCTGAGCTATGCCCCCCCCCCCCCCCCCGCCTCATGTCACACAGTTGAAACACAGTAAAGGTTTTAGAGGAGAAGCCACTCAATAATTCAACAATTTCTTCAAGAGCTCTAATAGGCTGCTGCTCAAGCCTCCTTCAATGAAAGACTGTCTCTAAACAGACTCCCTCAAAAGCACCGCCGCCGCTGCTGTGTACTCTGATGTAGCTACAATGAACACTGGTCAATACGTCTGTGCTGTTTCTCAGTCAATTTGGAGTGAAAGACTGAAGGTTTGGGTAAATCAGCACAGCTCTTAGAAATAAAATCACATTAAATGGAAAAAGCAGAGGGGAAGCAGTCAAAGGATGTATTTGACTTTGTGCTGTACATCTGTAGTGCCTTGAACCTGCAGTCTTGTTCCAATAAGCTCATCATGAATGAATATCTGCTCTTTATAAATGTATTCATCTGCTCCCCTTGAACTAAAACGTTCACTTACTAAAACAGATCATGGAGCTGCTCCGTGTTTCTACACTTTATAAAGTAATATGAAATGTCACAAAGCTCTACCTCGAACTCTTGAACCTACAACGAAAAAAAGCCCAACTTTTCATGCCCTGTTTATTCACAGCTAAAGAGTCATTCTGGAGTCGTCTTTTGTTATCATTTTTCCAACTTAATTTCACTTTATTGAAGAGTCTTTCTTGTACAAATGTTTTCAGTGGTTTGACAGAAATAAAAGGATTTTCTTGGTGATGCTCCTCATCAAGGATTTTACCAAATATGCTCATTAACTTCTGTCCTATCTGAGGCACAGAGGAGTATCTTGTAATCAAGGTCAGAAAATTACTGTTTTTTAGAAACTGTCCAAACAGAATAAGAGACAGTGTGTGCAAACTTCAGCAACTCCTAACTTCCTGTATCTGCAAAAGAAAACGGTTGATGAGGCTTTATTTAGTGTTTTACATGTTTTTATCTTAAAGTCCTTGATAACTTGACAGCAATAAACACTGAAGGGTTATTTTGAGACTCATAAAGTTTACAGCCTGCCATGCTGTTGCTCTCACATTGCAAATATATCCTCCTGAGATCCAAGCTTTTGTTTGGAATGCATTTTTAGTTCCTCCCACTAATTTAGGAATATTAAGACCTGATAAGTCTTAAAGCTCAGCCTTGTATTTGAACAAGAATTGATTTTGACCCAAAATTATGCCCAATCAAAGAAACCAACCAAATTTTGATTGATGTTTTTTCAGTTGCCCATAAAAAGTACTCTAAAATTTCTTCAAATGTTCCTCAAATGTTCCAGTGAATCTTTATGATAAAGCATTAATTAAAAAAAAATCCCCTAAATTCCATTTTAATTCCTCAAAAAAAATCCCACAAATCTGAGAGCAAATTCCCCTGAAATCATTCTCCAAAATTCCATGAAAATTCCCCGAAATATCAAAAGAAAAAAAAAAATCCACAGGAATTTTCATAAAATTTTAGAAATTTCAAAGGGCATACCACCTCCCAATTAAGTTCCCCCCAAAAAATAAAAAAACTACCCAAGTTTCACTAAGAATACCTACCCCCTTACAAAAAAATCAAATAAAATTCCCTAAAAGTTGCAATAATAATAATAGAAATAATAAAACAGCCCTAAATATCTTACATTTTCCTCTAATGTTCAGGTGAAACTATGTCCAAAAAAATCTAAATTTTAATAAAATTGTACCCCAAATTATTTCTAATTATTTTACTTATTTTTATTATTTTTATTATTTTTTTATTTTTTTTAAATTATCTTTTATTTTTTATTTTTTACATTCCCCAAATCTTAAAGCAAGTCCCCTGAAATGTACAAATGTATTCCCAAGGAGAAAAAGTCCCCTAAACATCCTTACAAATTTCCACTAATTTCTATTAAATTCTAGAAATTTCAAGGGACACCCGACCTACCAATTCCCAATCAAATTCCCAATATTTTAAAATGAATTCTCCTTACTTTTCCTTGAAATTTTCTGGAAAAAATCCCCCAAGCATCTAGAAAAAATTTTTAATGCAAATTCTCAAAAATTTGACAGCAAAATATCCCAAGAACTTCCTATGAAACTATAACCATGCAAACCTTTTCCAAAATTTCCGCGTTTTTGAAACAAATTCTCAAAAATTTCGAAACGAAATTTCACTTAAAATTTCATAGAAAGTTCCCCTAAATTCACAGTAAATTCCCCAAAATGTACAAATCCCAACATTAAATGAAAATGACATGAAATGTCCTCATATGTGCACACAGGGTCTTAGGAGGATATAGCTACTCAACACAAGAGAGAATAGAGAGAGAAATAAACCGAGTAAACCCAAAATAATTGGAGTCTTCCTATCAGACAAGTCATATGAGGCCGCCATCATGATAAAGTTCGTCAGTGGTTCTCTCATGCCTGTAGTCAACTTTTATTCCTACATCTGCTCACAATTCAACAGCCCAACAAAACTTTGACATGGACCAATTCACTCCAAGTTTCAACACCACCAAACAAGCAATCAAGACAACAATATGTTGTACAGCATGGACCAAAAGCTCCTCTGTTATCCCAGGAGCCTCATCATGGTTGTTCAGCCCTGAGACAGCCAAAGAGAAATGCAAAGCTGAGATATGAGCGTGCACATGAAAGCAGGCCTGGGAGCCATGTTTCTCCAGCTCTGTGCTGACAGATGGAGAGCACTAGCATATACCTCCAGGGGTCTGACCTCATCACAATTTAACTTTACCCAGACTGAGAAAAGAGCCAGTGTGCTGTGATATTCCTGTGCATGGCTCTATATATGCACACTATAGAGTGTTTGAATGTGTGTGGTAGAGAAATGTGGGGGGAAACGAAGGCAAGGAAAGATCTGTATGTGATGTATATTAGCCTAGCATAGGACCAAAAGGGAAGCTCAGGGGTAATTATGAGTCAAATTAAAACAAAGATATAGATATATATCCATGGGAGCCTCTAAGATCACAAGGTCCACATTTATTGGTCACTTTCAACCTGCCGTCCTGTTTGCCTCTCGGTCAAATTTTAAAACACTCAGATCAGAGAGCAACCAAGTGAAATATGTGTTCTGTCGCCGGCCTGTGAGCAGCTATAATGAAAGTAAGCAGGGGGTCAAGTGGCTCGCTCAGGGCCACTTCAGAAGAGGTAACTGTGCCGGGATCTCATTCTTATTCAGGCCGACATTTACAAGACTGATCCGCACATCTGAATCTCTCAGTCATAAGCCTGTTTCTGCAGCCTTTAGGATGCCACAGCCATGTTTGGGTTATATGTCAATGTGCTGGTGTTTCTTTGTCTGTGACTAAAGGAGAAGCCACATTTTTTATTTTAGAAAAATTTTAGGATTTCTAAACAGTTGGAACTGTTCAGTGACCACTGATAAATCCCTGGGTTAAATTTCTAAGAACAAAAATTTTAAAAATATTTAAGTTCAAGCCTCAGGGAGGCAAGATTTGGTTAAACTTAAAATGAAAACTACAAGTATTGGGAATTCAACTCTCCAATCAGAGAAAGACATTTAATGATAAGTCTGGTGTTTCACCACAAGACCTGCAGGGTTAAAATGAACTTTAGTGTGCAGCTCATTGAGTGTTCACTTGAAGCTGGCTACACAGCCATAGAATTCTCAGTCAGTCCTACAATAAAATGCTACTTTCACAGAACCATTGCACATGTTTGCAGCATAGTTAAAGGAATAATCAGTGTAATTAGGCAGACCAATTATTAGTAAAAGACAGCTTTTCCAGTTTAGTGACTAACGTTGCTCTGCAACATCAGAAACCGATGGCTGATGATTCAAAGACTGAATTTCCTCACTTTTTACGGTTTGTTGAGAAAATAATCACTTCATTGAGGATCATCATCTCTGGACTAATGAAGCAGAAAGCACAGTTTGGATCTTTGAATCACATGCATCTCAGCAAAAGGTCCAAAGTCAGCTGAAGACAGCATGGGGCGTAGTAAGAGATGGGGAGTAAACCAGTGCCAGTACCATCTAGTCTTGGTAATACCATCAGTAGAAGTTTAGATACATGCACTTGGTTGTAGTGCACACCCAAAGGAGCACCGATGCCACCTGTAGCTGCCACCTGCCACCACAATTAACTCACATGCATTCTGTATGACCCTTGGACCATCCCGTAGTTCGCAAGAAATGGTGCCATAGTGGTGCTGGTAGCAAGAGAGCAGAAATGGATAAAGGAAAAGGATTTTGAATGGTGAGTTCAGCTTTAAGACTTAAATGCCAGATAAGACTGAAGTTATTTAGACTTGAGAACGACATTCTGCTAGAAATAATTTCAATTCAAATCTTTTGAACTTTCTTTGAGAGCCATTATTGTGAGTAAAATACTAAAAGGCTCTCTCATCTTCATGTGTGCTCTTACCGGACTTGACTTCTCCCAGTAATCTGTAGCTTAACTCTGTAACTGTTTTTATCATCTCTCTTTTGTATTGTTCTGTTTTTAGCCCTCTTGGTGGAAAGAGAGTGTTTGCATGAGCCTTTATTTCCACCCATGTGAGGTTGAAATTCTCTGCCCTAAGTGTGAAGGATCCAGGGAACAATCTTTAAGTAATTTCAAAATTAACTGACCATGTAGGGACGGTTCCTGCAAATAATCATTCACTATAAACACGATGATACCTGCATGGGATGGCTCTTCTCAGTTGTCAATGTTTACTTTATCTGTGCCTAACAAATAAACTATAAACTAAACAGTAGTTAAGTAAAAACTTAATAATAGTGTTGCATGTTAAAAATGTGAGATTCCTACAAAGGAATGGATTTTTACAACACCACCACCTTTGTTTAAATGCCTGCCTTGTAGTGCACACATAAGGCATAACTGATGCCACTGTTATCATAGCAGAGTGATATGTGACAGACAACAGCTCAGTCTGAGAGCATTCATCCAGCGCTAAACAGCAGCCAGGTAAAAAGCCAAATATCACCTGTTTGTGTCAGTGTAATTAACGCGAAGCACAGAAAAGAGATAAAAAGTGTGTTCTTTGTTCTCCAAGTTTCATAATGGCGACATGCAGTGAGTGTCCAAAGCGTCCCTGGGCTTTGACACATACTGTGAGCTTCAATACATCAACTCGATTTGTCTTTAGGCCAGCTCTGCTGGGCTTCATTCAAATTCATGATGAATTTGCTTAAGTAGCTGTAAACACTCTAGCTCAGTACACTCACCACCATCTCTGCTTAAGCTTAGTTAAATAAATGATTAAAATGCTATTCCTGACAAGTTCTTCACCATACAAGTCCATAGTTTTGCTTGAGTTTTTTTGTAAATGTCCATATCAGGAAATGTGACGTTATCAGTAGCAGCTTGACAGCAGGAAAGAAATGAAACTTAAAACTACAGGTGCAAAGAAGTGAACACAGCAAGACTTGTAAAGTCATTTTTCTTTGCTCTTTTGCTCAGACATGAGTTCAGTATGCCATCAAAGGCTCGTTTTAGGAGGAGAATGGGATATAGTTAACCTTGCAAAGCCATTTCTGTGTTTCTCACTGCCGAATCCATCTTGCAAAGCTCCTGTCTGTGACAGGACCAATCAGCGACGAGGGGCAGTACTTTCAGGCGCAGCGAAGTTGTGACATAAGCAAGCAGCAACAAGAGGCCTGCAATTATGGTGGAAGAGCTTGGCGTGGATGCTGCTAAAGCGCCAGTTTTATCAGAACTTGACGACATTTCTTCATTAAAGGTAGAACAAAGAACATCAGTGAGTTGTTTTCTTTTCAAAAACCACAAAAGTCATGTACTGACATGTCTACAGTTGCCATGGTTCACGCACCTCTGTCGCAGCTACGTCACGTGTTTTGTTGCTCTGATTGGCCTGTAAAGATGTGACAGACCGAATGTTCATCCAATCACACTCCAATTTTTTTAAAATCCTCTGCCCTTTCCCAAACTCTTAGTATTGAAGGTTTTCCAGATAGATGTGTGAAATAAATCCATCTGGCGTGTCAGGTTAGGATATAGTAGCACCTGACTATGCATTTAGATGCATCATCTCTTTTAATTTTGCAATACTGTGGTAAATTACTGTTAAAGTAAAGAGCTTGAAATGCTATCATATCATATCAGTCCATATTGCCAGCACTAATGTATATCCACAGCCATGCATATTGCATGAAACCCTGTGGATATTGCACATGACCCCTGTACTGCCAGGCAATATGCAATGCAGTCACACAAATGAAGCATTCTGCACAGTACTTCTGTTTAAGTATTCATGTTAATTGTGGCTATACCATCATAATGAGATTTAATTTCTTAACCCCAGAAAGAAAGATGCTGTGTATAAATTTCAGGTCATACTGCCCACTACTAGGTATACAAGGAGGTGCTTAAATAAAGCAGCAAAGTAGCTGCAGGTTTGTGGACTCAGAGTCTAGATCCTAAAGTGTCTGTGTGCATGGTAACACAATGTTCTTCATAGCTTCTGTTATTAAAGCTGTCATCACACACGGGACAGCGTGCAACAAACTATGTGACTAAAGCTCTGCAGCAACTGAAACAAGTAATACAATATAATATTTCCATCTCTCCTCTCCTCCCGGTGAGATGATGCTGCATTAATGAGTTTTGTCACAGTCTCACAAAAAGCCTCCTGTGTATCACTCTGCATTTAAAGTCACACACAAACACAGTAACACATTAGTTCTTCCCCTGCTCTTGTCAGGCTCTCAGCATTATTGTTTCTCAGAAAAACACTAGGTGACAAGACTGTTTTGTAAGAAGTGCCTTCTAAATTTATTTGATTTGATTCTAAAATGATTTGATAGAGCTACAGCTTTTGATTAAGTCTGTTCTCTGTTTTTATGACTGAAGAAAAAGACTGAAATAACGATGTTTGGTTGGTGATGTCCTGCTTCATCTTTTAGCCCACAACCTCAGAGAAAGTCTCTGATTTTTTACTATCTGCCTTTAACAAGCAGCAGCCCGGTTCCTTCAGTTTTCTGGATAATAAATCTGCACTATGCCTACTTCAAGTACAGAGAAGTTATTTAGATCAGACACTTGACGCTACTTGACAATAAAAAAGCTAAGAATGCATTAACAGAGAAACTGCGTAGCCTTTGCCTGAACCACTGAATGAACTGTGTTCTGTAGAGTTTTATAATAAACTGCCCCTTCATTTTCTGCACAGTGAACATTAATATGTAACCCTACTCTCTTGGAGTTTTGTCTTAGGGACTTTTCTTGCACCTGCAGTGGTGTCGTGAGTGTGGGTGTCAGCTATCCACTGCTGTTTGTCCTTGCAGCTAATTTATTCAGCATGCACCATGACTTCAAAATGCAAGAAGTTCTCAATGGGCCGAAATCAAATTGCTGCATGTAAATAACATAAACAGTCTACACAATCAAACACAGGGCTTTGCTGTTGTTTATGGGGTGTTGGGTTATGCAACAGCCAGGGTTTGTACACACAAACAGAGCTCAGTACAGTGAAAGTCAAACTGAGGGTTGGTGAATTTATAAAAGCTTCATTTGTTGCATTGATGAACATGAAAGCTGCTGAGACACAAAGGAAGTGTTTGGGTTTAATGTAGCTCAGTGAGCCAAAACTAAGAAGTCAATTAATGATTTGATTGGCCCGGTACTGATCCTAACAATGGATCAGGACATCCTTATCTGTAGGTTATAGTCTCAGAGTCTCTGTTGTAAAACATATTAAATCAGCGGTCCTCTATTGGTGTGCCAAAGGGTATTGTGGGAAATTTTACAACCATGTTACTATAATAACAATGCATGAGCTGAAGACTAGGGAAGAGCAATTCATGGAAATTTAGACTGAATATGCAATATGTCTGACAGCAAACTGCAGACGGTGCAATATTTCTTTAACCTGATCTGGTATCAAAATATCACTTTAACTCTATTTTTTGCAGCACAGATGTTACGCTCTGCACCAAGGTCATGATACCTTTGGAATTTCCATTTTTATTTTGTTTTTATTTTCTGTGTTCAATTTCAGTTTAGTTTTAATTCGTTTTGACTGCTGGTTTCTTAGTTTAGGTTTGTTTGTTTTTTTGTTTGTTTTTTTGCAAAAATGCTTCGTTTTAGTTTAGTTTTAATAATTTTTAGTGTTTGTTGTAGGTTTTTTTTGGATACATGTCAGGACTGAGTGAACATCACATAAACTTAAAACAAAAAGTAAGGCAATTTGTGTTTGGTACATTATTTCTTTGTTGTAACAATGCCCCTTGGTAATAAATCTTATACCATTGGAAGGCCTGATTATTACCCTTTTAAATGATACCACATTTGTAAGGATCATGCATTTGTGGGATGAGCAGCAGAGCTGAGTATGTGGGTTGCCCCCATGAAAAATGTGCCAAATCTTCTCTGCCAATAGTTTTAGTTATTAAGTTAGTTTAAGTTAACTATAACCACCTTTCTCTGCACATCAAACCAACATTCAAGTGACATTTTTCAGAATACTCTGCAGAAAATCCCACTTTCCTTATTTTTGTACATTTTTCTTAATCAAATTGATAATGGCATAAAAATGATCTTTAACTTCAATACAGTAGTCCATACTAAATTTGTAAAATGTGTCAAATTCTTGCAATTACATGTTTCTTCAATTGTTGAGCCCTAACAAAGACACTGTAACTTGCACAAAGGTGTTTTAATGAATCTATCTCACAGGCAAATCCAAAGAAACTGAAGCCCATGAATCACTTATTGCAGTTTAATCAGGTACAGAGGGCTAACGTTTTGACACACACTGCATCTTCACCACAGTTAAAACCTTAGTCAGAGGCCAAACAAACATTAGTCATGAATGGAAAAGAAACAACATTATCAGTTACAGTTAATTGACTATTCATAATAAATCTTTCAGTGGTGTCTGGTTCATAATTCCCTGTTGATTTCTCACAGACTCTTCATGATTTGTTGCTTTCTAATGACGCATTGTTGAAAATAATCATTATTCTGCTAGCAATCAAAATTAGCATCGCAATTTGGGTCATTTGAACAATTGACAGTTTTACTTAAAACTTCAGGTTTGTGTTGATGTTGGCGCCACCCAGTGGACAAAGCAGTTCATCTTGTCAAGTACATCTGTAAATCCAAATTTTTCAACATTCTTATTCAGCTTTCATTGAACAACTAAGTGGCTCCTTTATAGAGAATCTTTCTTGTGGAAAATGTCAAAAATCACTTTTTGTCACACTGTTAATCACACCATCTGACATCTGACCTCCAGCTGCAGCTTCTGCCATTTAGAATAATGATAAAGAAATCACTCTTTATACTCTTGGTCTTGTTCGCTTTTATAGGTCAGACAGAGTCATCAGTAATAATGTCAGTTTTATTAGAAGCCAAAAACTCCTCACAGAAGCTTTGTCAAATAAAATCTTTCATTAAGAAGGGTGATGTAAGGGTTTTAGTGTTTGTGCAGTGCATTAGAGGCATTTTTGTTTTTCTTGTAACTTTTAGGTTCACTTGGTTTAAGTTCTGTCATAAATTTAAACAATCAGCCATAGTTTATATGAAGAATAATTTTCCCGTCTTGATTTTTTTCATAAAGAAAGAGTTTTGCCCTGTGAGTCCATTCATCAGTCACCTCTGATCTCTTCCCTGTTATACCGATATAACTCAAAAAATTCTTACTTTTAACTTTCCTACTCTTATATCTGATTTTTTATCAAACCAGACAAACTGAGAATAAAAGCCGAGTTTTATCCATGAAAGGAACAACAGAGACAAGGTCAAACAAAGAAAGAGAAAGCGCCCATGACTGCTGAACAGAGTAAATGTGAATAAAAGGAATGAAAAACATGACAGGAAGACGCTGTTGAGCTGTGAGGAGAGATGATCTGACTAACAAAGGGAAACAGTGAGGACAAGTGCTTCTGTTCACATCCTTCAGATGGGTCACAGCAGTGTGTGAGAGATCGCTATCACACCGCATACATTAGAAAGTGCAAGTCAGCCTGTTAGACCAGGACAACCCCAGTCTGACCTTGTGGAGGTACTATTTTCACATCCTGCAGAAAAACCAAGGTATGCACAACACTCACGCTGTAAAATTCATAAGTAGGGGCATAAGTTAAATTCTTAAGTAGCAGTGCAGACAACTGTTCATAAAGTACTAGTTTTATGCCTTTTTGTATCTCTTAAGCAAGTTTTCCCTAAAGATTACAACATTTCTTGTCTGTTCTTTATCAACATGTTATGGTAAGTTAAAACAGAATTATAATGGATGGCTAAAGCAATCACCTTTTCTTTATTATTAACCTGATAGGTTTCATTATCATTGAAACCTATCAGGTTATGATATTGACTAAAATTCAAAGTGACACTCCACAAATGCATTTAATACAGCAGAATAATCCTGTTTTAATATTCCAGAGCAGAAGTGATATTAGTGATGAAATTTATGGGCAAAAATAAAATAAATTCTCCAATAAGGCTGGCAAGATTTTTGCTACGTTCCTCATACTTGTTGATGCCATCTGCTAGTGTAAGAGTAATGTGAAGCTTTAAAAAGGAACAAAGGACTGTTTGTTGTATTTTTAACCTAAAGTGAGTGAATTGTCTAAAATGCAATCATATATTGGCACTGTCTCAGTATACAACTGCTGCTGATGTATTTCATCTGTTTAGACAGTGTGCTGAAGTTTGCTTGCATTATTGGAAACAGCAAACAAGAAATAGCCCGACATATGGTGCCTCAGACGTGTGCATTTCCCACTGTGGCATAAAAGTAAGTCTGATTTTTACTTGTTTTATATCAAGATTTAAAACTTCTGGTACTGTAGAAACCATTTATTTTAACTGAAAGCACAAAGACCTGAAAGTAAAGAAATTAAAGCCACATTCACATTGCAGCCTTTAATGTTAATGCTGATTTTTCTGCTAAGATTTGATGTTTTTTCTGGTTGTTCACATAACATTTTTGATATGGTCTGCATACCGACTGCTACGTAAGCAGGAAACAGTCCTGAACATCTGAACTCACTTGCTGAGTCTATCCAGCTTGTTGAAAATGGACAACCAAGACACTGGTTAGTCTTTAAACTTAGCCTTATCCTCTTTGAACTTAGCTTTAAGGATGTTCACTTTCTTTGACACTACAGCCACATACTTCTGTAACAAAGTGTAGACATTTCTTTAAGAGTCTTTCAAAAACAGGTCAGTTAAGATACAGCCCCCAAAGTTTAGTTTGTATAAAAGCCTCACCCCAAATTCTTATGAGTGTTCACATTCAAAGTGACCTGACTGTTCAGACTGGGGTCAAGTTCTGAAAGATCAGATACGCATCTGACATATGAAAGTGGCCTGAATCTGATATAACTTATGCCATTTACACTGTCAGAAAACATCTGGTATGAGTCACATATAAGCAAAAAAAAAAAAAAAAAAAAGATTTGGCTCACTTTTGACTGCAGTGTGAATGCAGCTGAAAGTGTTTGTTCTTGATTTAAGTGATATCACAAGAAAAGTTGAGATGTTATACTGAATATCATCACCGCCAGGGTTTTGGATGTAGGTACTAGGCTTCCAAGGATGCCACACAGCCACAGCAGTAATGATATCTGGGGTGGCCATGGATCAGTGGGTAGAGCTGGTTACCCACTTCTAAAGAGTGCATATATTAAGTGTATATCCACTTCTGCACACACTAGTACACCACTGGGTATTGGCTGATCTGAGGGTTTTGTTGCACTTTACTTTAGTGGGCCCTGATAACCTAGTAATTTTATAAGTGTAATTATCTATTAATTTCTCAAGAATACAGTGTTAATTGTCTACTAATAAGTTAGTAGCTTAAGTTTACCCTAACCCTTGTAATATTGTGGAAATTCTCTGTGGTTCTGTGGTATTTAACCAAGTAATTTCTAAGAAACAAGATGATAATTTTTTATATAAGTTGCTTGATAATCACCAGGTAATTTATTTATTTTTCACACTAAATTAAAATGAGTTTTCCTGAATAATTATTAAGTATTTTTAGGGTTAGGGTTGGGGGTTAAACCCCACCTTATTACTAGATAGTTGCCACAATATTACATGGAGTTACATTATTACAAGGTTAATACTTCCTTAAAATTACCATATTTCTGTGTTTTTACCTAGAAAATGACAACTTATTACTGGGAAATGACAACTTCATTCTAAAGAAATTAGCAGATAATTACACTAAAATTACAAGGTAATTAGGGCCCATTAAAATAAAGTGCTTTTTGCTTTTTACAGCAGATTTATTGGGCACACTTTTCTGTAACATGCAACATAATTCAACTTTAAATAAAAGTATTATTTAAAACTGTACCATAAGATGTAGGTGATTGCCTAGAGCAGCCTTTCTCCACAGGGGTGCTGTGGCACCCTGGGGTGCCTTGTGGCCTCGTGAGGGGTGCCTTCAAAATGCTTTATAATCAATTAAGGATTACTAAGGTGATGAAGATCATTAGCCATCCTGGTATAAACGATTAAAACCATCCCATATGCCTTTCATTCTGAATTCACGTCAGTATCAGTGTAAGTGAATGAATGGGCTTACATCATCATGAAAAGCGCAATGGTGTTTTAAGGCGTTTTAATTGTTCCTCGAGTGCTTTAAGTCTTTATCCAGTTAACTCTATTAGACAAATCTTTTGTCACTAGATTGCAGATTGTTAATTTTTTACTTGTACAACTTTAACTGAGGTGAACTGAGATTTTATTCTTTAATTTTTTAAAGGTAACTTGACAGAATAAAGGTTCTGAAGCACTGTCCTAGGGCACCACATATTTATGGAGGCCTACTGAGAATCCTCTGTCAGCTCCGTTTGACTCAGCCTCTCTTTGCACTGGAGACACTCTGTGTTTTTCACAGTCAAAAAAGACATGTATATATTTTTAGTTTCAGCTTAAACATCTGCATTTTTGGTGTGAAAAGTCCTTTGAGTATGCAGGTGATGCTAAAGAATGCTAAAGTCCACGTATCATTTACCATATTCAGTATAACACCTCAACCTCTAGCATGATGATACTTTTATACTTAAGTTATGGCTGCCATCACGACAGTCATTCAGCATAAAGGCAGGAGGTCTACAGGACTGAGTAATTTGTGATATGGATTACCCCCACACCAGACAAGTTGGTTAAAGTGTGGGAAAAAAAAACTTTTTTGTAAAGTGTAGGGATTGTACTCAAAGTTTGTTGAAATTTTCAGGTGATAATTGAAGTGTAGATGTCCATTTAAAGCTTTAAAGTGCAAACTTTCCTCTATTTCCATTCAGTCCAAATTGTTGTGCCAAACTTCCTGCGCCTCATCTGTCTTTTTGAGATAATTTGACTGAAAACAATCTATTTTGACTTGTGGTATGGCTCTTCAGTCATGCTGCTTGTCCTTTAGGCCTATTACTTCATAAACATACCCATGCCTTTGCTTCTACACAGGGCTCAGCATGCTTTACAAAACAAACAGTAAAGAAACTATGTGAAAATGCTGCAAATCATAAACTTTGGCCTCCAGAGTCAACAAATGAACTCCAGCACTCTCAGACACCATCATTTAAACCCCAACTGAGAAGAAAATGCTCCAAATAACTTTAATTGATGCCAAGCAGCACTGGAGCTGTTCTTGGGCTCCTGCTGGTCCAACATCTCACCAGCACACTTCTCCATTAATCTCTCCTATCTGTAAGTAACTGTAATAGAAAAATCTAGCAGATGTGCCGCATATATAAAACGCTTGCTCGTGCAAGTCATAATTCAGAATTATATCGTTGGAAAGCAGCCTGTGCCCGGTTTGCATTCCAAGGAAAATGGAGAGCCAGCGCACAATAAATTACTCCCACTCTGAATAAACTGCTGTAACATGGATCAAATTGCTTTTTCACTGCAAAGTGTACAGAGGAACAACAGCCAGTACAACCAGAGCTCCACATCTCTCATCTGGTGTGAAGCTCCACTGGAAAACTCTTGTGAAAACAAATCCAGAGCAGTATACACAAAACAACAACAATAACAGGCTCTCAGTGACACAGATAGTAATCTCTGGCTGCAGAGCTACGTTTAAAGCTACATCTGTTCAACTCCAGCACACACTACAGCCAAATATGCAGGCGAGGGCCAAAACACAGTCCAGCAAACAATAATCAGCACATCTTCACACAGCATTCAGCGATTTTCAGCTGGTTCTCAATGCAAAAGCTCCACACAGAAAGAGAGATAAGAGAGAGTTTAAGGTCACTTACCTCCAGAGCCTCCAGGGTCACGAACCCAGTGATGGAGAATCCATCGATGATATCCTCTTCAGCAGAAGTAGACTCCTTTCGCTTCCTCCGCGGGGGTCTAGGACGGGATGAGGAGGGCTCCCTGTCGCCCTCCCGCTCCGAGTCAGAGGAGAGGCGAAACACAGAGCCCTTAACGTGGTTGTTTCTTACCCCATTTGATCTCCTCTCCCGGTCCCTCGCCGACCTTGACTTCCTCTTCTTGCGGAGGCCGCTGGATCGAGGGCCATCCATGTCCTTCATGGACAACATCCAGAAAAACCCTCCTCTTACACAGAATCAGACTCTTCAAAAGCCAAATGCTGGCTCCTCTCGAACCTCCACTTGTGTGCAAAAAAAAAAAAACCCCAAGGAGAATCTCCACAGTATCCAAGCGTGTGTTAGCAAAGTATTAGATCCAAGGGAAGCATGTAATATCCAACAGATGAAGCCTTTTTGAAGGAGTCACTGAACCAAGCTAGGTTCCAAGCAAAGATCCCCAAAGGCGGTCCATCAAATCCTACGACTGAGGTGTAAAATGATCTATTAAACACGTTATCGCCGAGCTGTCAATTCCGCCAGAGGAAGAGCTTTTCAAGTTAAAGCAAATATCTGCTCAGCTAACATGTCCCGCCACGGTGAGTTGAGCAGGTGACACCACATCTTTCTTCTCCTGGAAAGCTGCTCCTCTTACCCAAGGTCAGCAAAGTCTCCCTCCTGCAAGATAAAGACAGAGAGAGAGAGAGAAAGAGAAAGAGAGCGACGCATTTGCAACATGTTCACTCAGCAAGTTCAACTGTGCATTAAGTCAATGAGCCATTTTCCAAAAGGTGCTGCAGACTGTGCACACGCTTGTTGCCATTCTACTTCATGCAGGCTGAATGTTTTACTAGCAGCATACTGTGTTTTGGTCATTACACCTCCAGATGAGATTATTATGTCTTCTAAGTGTCTCTGAGGCCTTTGCCAAGCTTGTAACCTAAACTGTCTTTTTAATGATTCAATGCCTTTAATTAATTATGCAGGAGATTTTTTTTTGCTTTCTGCCTCTCTGCATGAACTTGTTAGTTTTTGGTGCGCTCACTGCTTATTGAAGTGTTATGCAGAGAGTATATCTGCAGAAAAGCAAACATAATGTGTGTCACTCGTCCTACTGTAAGTTAAACAGGTCACTCTTGAGCTTTAAATAAAGCATTAATCAAATCAAATGCATTAACATCAATTGGCTCAATCCTCTGCCCTTCCTCATCTCATTTGTTAGCTAACTGCATTAATTGAGACAACAAACTTGTTTTAAGGTACAAGTGAAGTTGCATTGAAAATGCATGCTCTAATTTCTTTGTTATCAATGTTTAAACCTAATTACATGTTAGCTACCCTTATATAGACAGTGATTTAAGAGGTAGAGTAGTAATTGGAGGCTTTGGATGAAAAGAGTCAGACTGTTAGAAATCAATCAAAAATGTATCTTAATTGAAAAATGTAGCACTACAGCACCTCTCAAAACACCTTTCAAAAAATCACCTTGGATGTTTCACTTCATTCAAACATTGCACACATCAAAAACAGCAATATTTCTCTCTTTCATGAATCAAAAACAGCTCTAATTGAAGAGGAAAATGTCCTTGAGGTTCTACACACACTGTTAAGAAATCCAGACGAATGTCAAAACCCCTTGAAATGCCATTCTGCGCTGAACTATAAAGCTTAGCAGAGCATACCTCCACTGTCTGACACTGAAGGCATCTGGCTGCTTTATGATATCAGGATGCAACATTCAACAGCTTGCAGGCTTATTCTGGATCATTCTCAAGGCATAGCCTCCAGTCTAGGCCTAAAGCCACTGAAAGTCATTGTAGTCTGAAACACATATGGCTTCTCTATGTGTCCAGAATATCAATTGTGATCCATTACATCATGGTGAAGGCATTTCTATGTAGAGGAAAAACTGAATCAACAAACTGCAGGCTTTTCTATGAAGCCTTTCTCTGAATAATCATGCCTCCAAAATGCTGGGGGACATCTCAAACCCAGAGGATTCACACCTTTTTCTGCATCAGCACACCAACCAAAAGCAATCTGTCACAGTCAACCACCATCTTCAACTTTACATTGTCTCCTTGGACACAGGTTGTCAAGTAATGTAGCTCATCTGGATTCTGCAGCATGCATGTAGTCCCCCCTCAAATGCTCTGCTGCTGCACCCTGCAAAGTCACACAGGTTCAAAAACATGCATTTCCAAGAAAAAAATAAGGCTTAGATAGATTTAAAAAAAGAGGAAATCCAAAGAAAAGCAAGCATGCCAACATTTAACTACACAGCAACCTTGCAGAAATATTCCTTCCATGCAGATGCTGTGCCTTCTAACAACCCAAAAAAGGTGAATCCAGCTTTACTATAATAAACCTTTTCACACATATGCCTCTAACCTGATGCCCGGTGCCAGCACTTATCTAATGACATACACTCTGCACAAATAGCTCCACAAATATCGCTTATTGTGGAAAAATGCATTCTAGCACTCGCCCTGGCTTTTCTAGCTCAGTAAGAGACTCTTTCCCTTGTCTGCGCTGCTCACAGTCCCTTTTTGTCTGCTGCCTGTGCTGTCAGCAGAGATCTCAGGCTCTGTAATCCAGTCCAGCCCACAACAGCAGCAGCAGCGGACTGGCACTGCCTCCTGCTCCGGCTCTCCAAGCTTCATTTTCCACTGTAAAGACACACAACAAAAGCAAAGCCTCTCTCTCTCCCTCTCTCTCTCTTTTTATGCTCCAAGACACGTCATGCAAAACGAAGAAATGCAAACCCTTGCGAGTGGGGAGGGAGCGTCCGGACAAGTTGCAGGCCTTCGGTCACCATAAAAAAACATAAAGCATGAGAAGGTTTAGAAGCTGGCAAAATAGATCCCGCAAAGGAAAACCATAGGGTACCTCCTCCTCCTCCTCTCTTCCCCAGATCCGAGCTTCAGGATCCCGGAGAAGGGGGACCGGGGCGCAGTGATACGGCGATGCCGCAGTGCCGCTTTACAGGCTGCACGCTTCCTCCTCAGCGCAAATAGTGCTGTCTGTCTATGGTCGTTTGGTGGGCTCCGACTTACAATAAAGACACGAGAGTGGAAAAATAACGAAGATAAAGCCAGTCAGAGTCTCCGTGTGCACATATTCCCCCACAGAATACAGTCAAAATGCCGCTTTCCCTTCTGTCATTCAATTAATGGCTAAATCATAACTGTGAATGTGAGTAACTTTGGTTTAAAAGTAGCAAAAACGTGTATTAAACAAAAAATAAAAACAACTGATGAAAATTAAATGGTTAACCATAATGTTTGGTCATAAAACATCCAATTAAGACCACAACCTGCTCAAAGATTTTGATAAATTTGCATAAATTAGCATAATTACTTGGACGTTCAAGTAAACACTATGCTAGTAGCACCTTAAGCTAACAATATACCTGGTGAATTAATGTTTCTGAAAAAGGAAAAAAGACCAAATTGCTGTCTGAATTTAATGTGACAGTTAATTATAACTTAATTTTATATGAATAATTTATTATCAGTTAATTTATGTATGTTATGTGCTACATGTAGATGTAGCTTGCTAATACATGCTAGCTCAGGTGTCAGGGCATCAACTGGCTCATGAAAGCTGCTGTAAGATTTTTCTTCAGGGGCATGACAAAAGTTAAATAACGACCACAATGTTGAGAATAAATTTAAAATTTAGAGAATAAAGTCAACATTTCAAGAATAAAGTTGAAGTACAGTTCCCAGATCAAAGTAGAAATGTCAAACATGAAGTCAAAATTTGAAAATAAAGTTGAAATATGGTTTCAAAAATTTAATTATTTAAGTAATAATAAGTCATTCATATGACTTTAAGTCGTTAGAAGTAATTGCCACATGTTTTTTTGCCCTTTTCATAAACATTAATTTTCCAGGTGGGGGTGTCTTGTTAACTTAAGGTGTGTTAGCACCTAAAGTTCATGTAGGCTAATTATGCAGATTTATGCAGATTTTATTGCCCTATATCTGTGCAGCTTCTGAGCTTAATTCCTTGTTTTACAACCGAACATGGTGGTAAAGTATTACATTACAGTTATTTCTGTTTGTGTTAAATACATGTTTTTGCAAAAGGATTTTGAGTCTATTCTGTGTGTAATCATGTGTACACCAAGACTCAGACTGGCTTTATCTTTGGTATTTTTCCACTCCCATGTCTTCATTGTAACTCAGAGCCCACCAACCATCCTGAGACAGCACTATTTACGCTGAGGAGGAAGCATGCAGCCTGTAATGTGTACTGCGGCTTCGCCGTGTCACTTCGCCCCTGTAGAGAGGTGACCAAGAACTCAATAGTCATTCTGACTGAGCTCCAGAGATCCTGTGTGGAGATGGGACAAAGTTCCAGAAAGACAACCAACACTGCAGCCCTCCACCAACCTTGACTTTATGGCAGAGGGGCTGGACGGAAGCCTCTCCTCAGTGCAAAACACATGAAAGCACACTTGAAATACGTACAAAACTCCACGTGAAAGCCAAGCGGGCTTGCATGTGTTTTGCACTGAGAAGAGGCTTCACTCTAGCCACTCTGCCGTAAAGCCCATAACAGGGGTAATCAGTCAGAGTGACCATCTGGTTCTTGGTCACCTCTCTTACTAAGGCTCTCTTCTTTCCTGATTGCTCAGTTTGGCCAGGAAACCAGTTCTTAGAAGAGTCCTGGTTGTGCCAAACTTCTTCCATTTGAGAATTGAGGTCACTGTGCTCTTGGGAACCTTCAGTGCAGCAGAAATTGTTTTGTAGACCTGTGCCTGTCAGTAATCCTGTCTCTGAGCTCTGCAGACAGTTCCTTTGACCTCATGGCTTGCTTTTGATATGCATTGTCAGCTGTGAGGCCTTTTATAGAGAGGTGTGTCTTTTCAAGTCACGTCCAATAAATTTAATTAACTACAGGTGGAGTCCAATCCAGGTGTAGGAACATCTCAACAAAGACCCAGAGATGTGAGAGAAACCTGGGCTAAATTTACTGTGTTGTTGCAAAGGGTCTGAATAATTATATCAATGTGATATTTGAAGTTTCTATTTTGAATAAATTAGCAAAAAAAAAAAAAAGTTCAAAAATTCTGTTTTCACTTTGTCATGATAGGATACTGACTGTAGAATAATGAGAATAAAAATGATATTAAATTATTGCAGCATCAGGCTGCAACAGAACAAAACTGGAAAAAGTGGCTTTGTAAATGCACTGTAAGTTCTTGCGTGCATGTGGGTGAAACTCATTTATGTGTGCTAATGTGTGCAAGCTCAGGTGTCAGGCCATCATTTGGTTCATGAAAACAGCTGCAAGATTTTGCCTCAGGGGCACCCAGGGCCACCTCACACATCTTCTCTTTCCAAAAACACTAAACAAAAAGCCTGACCTTAATAAATAGCTAAAAAAACATCGATGTGGCATTAAATTGTAAGAGTTACCTTCAAAGAGGGTTCTCTAAACTGTGTTTGAGTCTGTTCAATTCTTGTAAATAGACTATTTAATTAATTAGACTGATTATTTGCACTAAGGGACCATTGGGTCAAGTGTGACAGTGCATCACAATTACACAGCACATAAGAAAAAGCCTACATACTGTGGCTGATTTAAGCACACTACAAATTTCTAGCCATCATATAAAGTAAAGGTTCTGTGGCTGATTCATAAGAGCTGCAGGATTTATTGCACTGATATTGTCCTGTCCTTGGGAGTGATGATGTAAGAGTGCAAGTGCACAAAATTTGCAGAATGCATAACATTGGGAGAGCAAAAATAGACTATGTTATTTGTCATGATTGATTTAAGGAGTTTTGCTGGTGGTTTCAGAGGTCAGCACAAGACTCCATTCACAAAACCCAGAGTAGGCTATGCAGGAGTTTCGAAAACGTTCCAAAGCTGAATGATCATTTTAATAGATTCCTCTATTTGAACTGTATAGCTATAATAATGTTATTGATTAATTTCTGTTCATTTTTATGGCCTTTTTTTCTATACAATAACTAACAGGAAAGTTTTGATCCACCTTTACCCTATCTTTTCTCTCTGGCTACTCATGCAACACGTTCAACAGGTTTTGTGTTTTTTCTTTTATAAATGGTCTTTGTAATTCCTCCCAAACAATCATGACTGCTCGATCCAAATTAGCTAGAACAGTGGTTCTCAACTGGTGGGTAATGGCCCAAAAGTGGGTTACTAGGCTGTTTTCACCTGGTCATAACAGTGTACCTGAAGACAAAAAATGGTGGTAAAAGACTAATTTGTACAGTCTCCAAGCAGACATACATCCATGTATTTAATGATACAATTTGGGTTGTCAATTTCAGATCTCGACTTATTTATCTCATTTTTTTGGTTGACAAAGGTACATTTGTCCATGGTTATGTGCAACAATCAAAATACCCAAGTTATAATTGGAAACAGATTAAAATAATGCATGCATGTCCCTCTGGGTGTCTGTAATAATGTGCTTTAAAAAATGTTTATTTTGACTGCCTTTATTCAAACTGTGGTCCGAACAGCAACATTTTTATTCAATATATTTAAGTGGTTAAAATCTCTTTATTTCTTCTTTATTTACGCCATCAAAACTATTGGCATAAATAAACAACATATGGAATTGTCTCTACAGTTTTGGGAGATTTTGTGGACACTCTAAGAAATTATTGTTAATATTCTCTGGGATGTTTCCTGTAAATCCCCAAAAATATTAGAAGGAACCAAAAACTTTTAGGAATAGTCAGCAGAAATGATCATGGCTTTTTAACAGAACCATTCAGCAGTCTTTTCCAGGAGGTTTGCAGGAATATCTTAGGGATTTTCAATGGGAACCTCCTGGAAAAATTAGAGAAACTATTGTGAGTGTACAGAAAACTTTTGCTAATTTTCTGACAGTTTTCTTGTGAACTTTGGGATATTTTCTTTAATCTCTTTGTGTTGTCATGTTCAGTACTGTCTGGGGTCCAAACAGATCTATATTTTATTAAATAAATCTTACTGAAAAATTAATTCAGAAATTTGGGTCACGATTGCTCATTGAGGAGATGGTGGTGGTTCCTAAGGGTAGACCTATTGAGCACCACTGCCCTACAGGATAAATTCAAGACAATATTAACCAGTCTGAAATGATGCAGTTAACTCAGACATGTGAAGTTGTTTGAAACTAAGGGGTTTTGTTGATTTAACAAGTCTTCAGACTATTTTAAACTGTCTTAAATTGGCCAGGTTTAAAACATAGACAGACATATAGTGGTAAGCCTGCTTTTTTCTGTTTAACTTTTCTGCACTGGAATGTAATTATTCATTATAACATGGTCACTTCTTTGTCATATATGTTAAAGAGTTCTACATCAGATATTTTCAAACATTTTCTAAACCACAGAAATGCTTACATTTCATAGTTGTAATGGAATGTGTCCTGATATGCTGATTATTACAGTGGAGTCATTGTGGAAAACACAACTCTTGCACTCTGCTACATCAGGCAGTAAAGAACTGCTACTAGAAGAGCCCCTTCTGTCTCCACATCTCACTCATTTGTTTTGACAGGCTGTGATTATTCTCTTCCATTGGTCGCCACTTTGGGGTCAAGAGGAGACCAGGCCTGCAGGTCAGCAACCCTCCCTCTCCAGCTCAATTCTTGTTTGAAATTAAGGACTCTGTTCATTATAAATGACACTTCATTAAGTGTTCAGACTTTAAGAGACGGCAAACCAATGCTTTGGTTTAACTCAGGAATTTCTCAGTGTGAAGGCCAATGTTAACAGCTTTCCTCCCTCATGAAACCAAAAACATTGATTGCTGTTTAGTTGATACACCATATGGGATGCTGTTTTAAATGAAGAGTCCTTAAATCAAAACAAGAAGTAAACAGCAGTGATTTATCTGATCAAGCTGCTTCTTAAGACACACCCCTACACTGACTGTACCCTCTGTTCTCTTCACAAGGTTGCTCTCAGTCTCTCTTCTCATCACTGTTTTGTTCATCTCAAATATTACATGTTTTTTCCATAGTTTTCGCAGCACTTGAGCCCGCCCACAGGAAGTTTTCTCTCAGTGATGTAACAATATGATCAGAAATAACATGCTTCAGAACAGTTTCAGAACATTTTATAAGCTTTAAAACAGCAAAAGGAGTATATTCAGATCGGAAAGTTCTACAGAAGTAGACAAAGTATACAAATCTGGGGCATACGCAGCACGTCTTTGTATGAGTGACTGTTTATCTTGTCAACCAATCCTGAATGGTGTTGATCAGGATGGATAACATAATGAAACTCAGCTATGAACACTAATGCATGACTGAATCATTTAGAACAATTTTACATTCATTTTTTGACACTTTATTTTTGGTTTAAATAATTAATTAAAGATTTTATTTTGGCAGCTCTATTCTGGAGACATAGTTAACAGCTTCTGTCAAAAATAACTTGTGGTTTTAATTTTTGTCCCACTACCCACCATCTGCTTTCCTCCAAGTTTCTGTGACTCCTCCTCCTGAGGTCATGGCCTCCACCTTGAAGATCACTGGGCTTGCATATTACCTGTGCACCACACCCATAACTTAAAGCAGTTAGTGCCATGAAACAATGGGAACTGTTTACTTAAGTCACAAGCATGCAACTGCGGTGAAATCAACCATAAAGTTTCTGCTTCATCCCTAGGGTCTCTTTAGTCTGTTTCTTCCTTCGGCAGGACAGGTAACAAGTCTATACTTTCAGCAGTGAATGTTGACTGATTGACTGCCAGAGGAGCCAACTGGACTCCTTTGTGACGGCTTCTCTTTAGAGCATTTTTGGGTATTGTTGGCGAGACCGTGTGTGTAATGCTGATGTGCTCAGAAGAGCAGTGATGGGAGGAGTTAGCTGCTTGATATAGGAACAGCAGCTGCACTTTTACGGGCACCTGGCACGCATTCCTGGTCCGATACATCACGGCACATACAAAGTGCTCAGGACCTGGTAGGCTGGTCCAGGCACCAGGGCGACTGCATGCATCATGGAGGGGGCAGCTGGGAGGTTACCTGGAGAGATGGGGTATGGTCCTGTGGCAGGCCTGGAAGATGGTCATTAGGAGGCCAGAGCGGTACAGTACCAAGGTTGACGGGGCAAAGTGTCAAACTGGCATATGTGCCCGTACCTGACCTGACCTATAAGTAGATTGTCACAAACCAGAATTAAAAACTGTTACAGGATTTAAGTAAAAATCAAATAGATGTTTCAATACCACAGCAACAAAACGTGAGTGAGAAGAAGATGGGTAGATGCATTCATGACAATACAATTTGGATATAATGCAATTAGTTCAAAAGTAATGACTCCATAGTAGCAAGAATCTGAATGAAGGTGCAACAAGTTTTATGCTATAAAGGAGGAGGCTGGGGTGGAGGAGATGAAGCTTTTCCGGCAGCAGCAGCAGTGTGGTGTATCAGCATTAATGCAAGCAGGGATTGGTAAGTCATTTTTAAATGGAGCGCTGTATTGAGAGAAAGAGCTGTGATTGGCTGTGGGAGCTGGGAGGTGATAATTAGGATCAGATGGGTGTATGACTGCCATGTCCTGCACGAACTAATGCCATGGCTTCAATCCTGTGTATCAAATATTAGACAATTTCTTTTGTTTTATAAAAAAAAACGTGAGCAAACTTCTCCACACTCAGTAAATTGGATAAATTTGGCAAGTTTGACAGATGGGCAATTTTTCAGTATGAGTTTGCCTTCATTTCAATGCTTTATTCCCTCTTAAAGACCTATTCTGAGAAGGATGTCTTTTTGAAACTTACAATGTACAACAGTGATTGTATCATTTTAAAGCATTTGATACCAGTTTTAGCTATAAACACTTTGTTATTCAGTATTCAGGGTTAGTCATCATCAGAATGAAGCGGCTGCCTTGTGGCTGCTGTCACTCCAGCGTGACACTAACACATATTGATTTCTCAGTCCATTAAAGCCCATGGGATAAGCATTAATAACAGTGTCAACACAACAGTGTGACTTAGTGAGGCTGTGGTGGTATCAATAAAGATCAGATGTGTTGGTGGGTTAAAGTAGCTTCTTCAGTACTTTTCTATGCATTCATTGCCTTATGACACTGATCAAATTTAGCCAAAAGGAATAATAAAAAATATGTCGCTACACCTTGCATGAACAGAAGTCAGTTATAGTTTTAGAGTAGTGATAAATTAGTCCTCTGTGAAGAAGGAACCATGGGTGGCCTGTGTATTTTTAGCAGGGTTTAATGATGCAGAGGCTGAGTGTGTGCCTCAGACCTCACTTAAGTGCTTCAATTCCCAGTGCCCTGTGAAACGGGGGGCCCCAGCGGCCTGTAAGAATAATACCAGGGGATTCGCATGCACTTGACCCCGTCTCATCTTCCAGCAGGAGTGTCCTTGTGACAAAGTGGCAGGGCAGGGGAGAGACGACAGCGAGAGGCAGCTAATGCGACTCTCCCGGCCTCCACTCATTAGGCTGGAAAGACAAATGTGCTGCCCTACCCTCCTCTCTGCCTTCACCATAATCAGCTTTAATTACACCTTCGCCCTAACTTTCTCTGCCTCCACAGCTCCATTCTCTTTCACATGATGCTCAGCCTCAGTGATTTGATCAACCGAAAGAAGGACTGGTATTTTGGCAACAAAAGGAATCCAAAATTTCTGGCTTATTGTTGGCTGTGACAACCTCACTGAAAGCACTTTGAATAATGACAGCAGCAAGGCTATCAGTTCATTAACAGTAACAATGAACACTGCTTTTAAATGCACAACAGCATCCTGATTTTAATCTAGTTTAGAAATAGTCCAGTCATGAGTGGTTCATTATACAATCACATCCTGGTTAAAGAAATCTTTCTCTGTTTTTATTATGAAACATGGATTTCCTACCTGAAGTACTTCCACTGTACTTCCCTCTTCTGTCTCTCTCTTCCTTCCTGTAGTTTTCATCTCAGCCCACTTAGTCAGGGAGGTCAGAGACACTACTGTAGCAGATTTCCATGTGGACCTTGCCAAAGGTTCCTTCCAATCCAAAACAGTCAAGGTGATAATCAAGAGAGAAAGATGGATGACAACTAGGGCAAAGTTGGTGAAGTAGCTAGATTAACGAATGGAAAGCTTTAGAGGTGGAAAATTTTTATTACAAGGATACAACTCAGTGGAAATGCACCAAGTTTAATATCACAGATAAGCTAGCAGTACCAGATATGCAGAACAAAAGACAAAATAAACTGTGCAAACCACAGGTCAAGTTTATGATTCAACTCAGTCAACTGTATGGTCAGTCTATAAAACAACTGTTAAGTATACAATATAATAGTTGATGTGTTACACCAAGAACTAAAGGGAAAACATCTCCTCTGCAGCAGCTGCAGCTCCCCAACCAGTCTGCTGCTGACTGAGTGATGCAGAGCCATCATCACTAAGATAAATTGTATTGTTTTGAATCATTTTATAGTGGAAACTGGCTTTCATTGACTTGAGAAAATAATTCTTATGATTATTAAACTCAATTATAACGCATGTACTAAATCCACAATTAAATAACTCAAGTGAAAGGTTGGGAACTAAAGTAGGCTGGTCTGAGCCATGAGGGGCTCGAAACGAGTCCGAATCAGGCCCTGATAAAAAAAAAAGAAAGAAAAAAAAAACAGCTTAATTTGGATGAAATTCTTTGTTAAGATGATTAAATCAAGCATTACTGCATTTACATGATCTAACCCAGCTTTTGGAGCCACCCCTAAATGTACCTAAGAAAAGCTTTCAATGGTGTTTATGACAGAAAAGGAGTCTGGCCAATCCATCAGCTCTGCAAAGGTTTCTGCAATGTTTTAAAGTTGAAACAGTGAGCGCCGTGCAAAAAATGTCTAAATTTTTCCATGTCTGATTCTAAAAACTCTGTAAAAGTCTTATTGAGAATCAGTGCATTAACCCTGTCTGACTAGTTTGAGTAGGATTTTGCTCACTGCAAAAGGTGCAAAAGGGGGGTGTTAAGATGAATTAGCTTAAAAGCTATCCTAGAGCCCATCAGCTATCATCTGATATTGATTCAGCATTTTTCTAACTTTCCATGAGCAGATATTTGCATATCAGGGCAGTTCAAATCCAGTTGTAAATCCAGGCTCTTCTCACTAATTCCATTCTTGAGTTTTCTTAAGTCACTAATCAAACTGTTACTAGTGACATGCAGCTGGAAAAGGAAGTCATTGCCTGAATATCCATTCTTGCTTGTGTGCTAATATGTTAGTGGAGCTGAAAGCTCTAAAAAAAATAATCAGATAAAAGTCAGTGGATTTAGAGATTTAATTTTTATCCACATTCTTTCAAGTGCAGAACTGAAATCTCAAGAAGTGTCTTAAAATCCAGATAACTCTGCACACAGCCATTAAAGCACCTTGATACTGTCAAGTGCACAAAAAGGAATTTAAATCTGGAGAAAGAAAGAAATGAGTCAGAGATGAGCCTATATTTTACATGTGCTACTCAAGTTCAACTGCCATAATTACAAACACCAGGCCTCTCCCTTTCTTATCATCTCAGCTGCTAATGCCAATGTTAGAATATTAGTCTTCTATCAAGCATGCACAGTACTTAAATAATGTTATAAATGTATCCAGGTAAATCAGTTTAGAACAGATTTATAGACAGGACAGTCATGAGTTTGCCTTCTTTATTGTTGTTGCTCTACTTGTTTTCTCTCTTCCTGCATCCTTTTTAACAGCTTTTCTCCCTTATTATATGAAATCCATCCATCCATCCATCCATCCATCCATCCATCCATCTTCTTCAGCTTATCCAGGGTCAGGCTGCGGTGGCAGGAGACAAAGCAAGTCAAGCCATACATCCATCTCCCCCACATCATTTTCCAGTTCCTTCTGAGCAATTCCAAGGCGCTCTCAGGCCAGATGGGATATATAATCCGTCCAGTGAGTTCAGGGTCTGCCTCGAGAACTCCTCCCAGTAGGCCACGCCCAAAAGACCTCCACAGGAGGATGCCCAAACCCCCTTCAACTGGCTCCTTTCGATGTGGAGGAGCAGGGGTTCTACTCACCCTATCTCTAAGGCTGAGCCCAGACACCCTCCTGAGGAATCTCATTTCAACTGCTTGTATCCGCGATCTCATTCTTTCGCTCATTACCCAGAGCTCATGACCATATCTGAGGATTGGGACATAGATTGATTGGTAAATTGAAAGCTTCGCCTTTCAGTCTCATGGTCCATTCTACCCTCACTCTTGAACAAGACCCCAAAAAACTTGAACTCCTTCACTTGGGGCAAAGACTCACTCCCCAGGGGGCAGTCCACTGTTTTCTGGCAGAAGAATTTCTACTATGAAATCAAAATGTTGGTTTATCGTTTAATAGATATACTGTATGGTGGATGGTCCTTTGTAATGAAAAGAGTCCTCAATCCAAAACAAGACAAAATCAGTTGATGCTAGCGTGCTGAGCAGTGGGTCTAGTCTCTACTTCACCTGGAAATACCTGGTGAAGATGCAGCAGTACTGGGGTGTTGCACTAGGCTGAGTTTAGGGGACTGAAATTGCAGCCAATGGCAGAGAATAAAAGCAGTCCATCACAAGTAAAAGGCACAAAACTATGCAGCATGTAACATCACATATCATCCAACCTTTCTGTTGCTAGATCCTTGTGTCTCTGTCATGGGGGTCTGTTATTGTAACAAGATTCATCCCAATTAGAAAACTCAGAATGCCCTTGGCTTTGAAAACTGTTTGGAAAGATCTGAAGTAATGTAAGAAGTCAACTAGGAGAAGTCTTTTAAATAATATAGATTAAAAAATCTGCACATTGTAGCTTTAAATGCCTGTTTTTTAAAATAACTAGTATTTTCAACATCAGCTTTAAATAGGATGAAACCCTTACGAGAAGTCAATCACAGGCCAACTACTCTGCAGCTGTTACCTTTGTTAGAACAATATGTGCCTCTCCTGTTACCCGTCGTATTTCTCTTTAATTACCGAGTCAAAAAAGCACACATCCCTTCTTTTTACTTCCTCTTCAGTGTTTAAGTGAGACAGCAGATGGTAGTAATTAGAGGATCCGATTCACAAAATAGAAACATACACGTCCATACATTATCTCCCAGCTGCCAGTTACTATCTACTGTTATCTTATTTGTGTTCAGCTTCATCATTATTATCTCAGCTTGCCAGGAGAGGAGGAGACTCAAGTGGGATGTAATGACACTTCGTTTCTATAAGTACCCGGCAATTCAACAAGCATTACACTTGAAGGGATTCTCAATAGGAGACTGGGCTGGTTTTCTCTCCCCCTACAGGTCTGTCTACAAGCTCTATAATAGCCCTTCATACTCACACTGTGAGAGCAGAACAATAGTCCTCTCTTAAATATTCCCCTCTGTAGCTGTGCTCTTATATAAAATCATATCTCTTTGTTCTTTCTTGTATAATCTCTTGATAACACTGATTGTTGATGTGATTCATCAAAGGTGTGGTGGAGGGCTTCAACAGCTCTTGTGCATGTGTGGGAGGGTTAATATTCATCAAAGGGTAAATGACCCAAAATCCATCTTAATACATGACAAGCACCTTTTATTTTAGCTGTTAAATTATGGTGAGAGATGCTAGAGCTGATCTAAATCATGACGGGTGAACATCAACACCATGGCATCACTCATTATTTCATTAAGGTGGCTTTCTCACTAGGGGCCCAGTCCCGGATCTAAGTGCACTTAAGTCCGAAGTCCGGTTTGTTTTGGTCAGTGTGAATGCAAATGAACCGCTCCTGGGCGACGGGCCCGGGCCGACTTGAGGAGGGGGTCTCGGGCGCGATTCAAGGGACCATTACAATACATGTAATACATGTAAATACATGTACTTTGATATGGATATGTCCCCTTGTGCGCCTGTTACAGCCTCCACTCTTCTCGGAATAAACATAATTTGCAGTCATAAATAGTTTTTCTTTAATAGCAGTTGTAAATTTGCACTTATTGCTGTTATTCATGTGTGGCTGTTCTTGAAAGGAGGAGCTGGGGTGGAGGAGGGTTGTAAAAAGTGGCTTGGAGCAGGAGCAGCAAAGCACAGCAAAGTTAGAGCAGTTTAGATATGGCAGCACGTGTGTGATTAGCTGATAGTGTGCTTTAAAAGAAATCGGCTGACTGACAAACCTGGTTGATAAGGGCTTGCGTGAGATCAGCTGATCTCAATTATATAGCGGTGCTTTTCTCCATGGCCTGCCTGGACTAACGCTGCATACTCGATTTACTGTAACATGTTTTGAAAAGACAATTTTATATAGATTTAGATTTGGTGTGCCTAGAAATTTTGGCTTGATCTTAGGTGTGCCTTGGGCAAAAAAAAAAAGTTGAAACCCACTGCTCTAAAGCATTTATGAAGTCAGACACTGATGTTGGACGAGAAGGCTTGGCTCACAATCTTGGTTGAAGTTCATCCAAAGGTGCACAGTGGGGTTGAGGTCAGGGCTCTGTGCAAGCCATTCAAGTTCTTCCACACTTGAACTTATTCAACCATGTCTTTATAATCCTTGAATAGAAAAGGGCCTTCCAGAAAGTGTTGCCACAAAGTTGGAAGCATAGCATTGTCCAAAAATGTCTTGGTATGCTGAAGCATTAAGGTTGGCCTTCACTGGAGATAAGGGGCCTGGCCCAAAATCTAAAAAACAGCCCCATACTATTATCCCTCCTCCACCAAACTTCACGGTTGGCACAATGCAGTCAGGCAGGTAAAATTCTCCCAGCATCTTCCAAACCTACACTTGGCCATCTGACTGCAAAATGGGAAAGCGTGACTTGTCACTCCACAGAACTAATTCCAATGCTCCACAGTCCAGTGTCAGTGTGCTTTACAGTACTCCATCCAACGCTTGGAAATGGGCTTGGTGATGTGAGGCAGCTGCTCAGCCATGAAAACCTATTTACAAAACTCCTGCCACACAATTTTTTTTAGCTTGCGTTAGTACCAGTGAAGGTTCAGAACTCTTCAGCTAGACATTGGTGACTTGTATGCACCATGCACATTTGCAGTCATTGTGATTTTACATGGTTTTCTGCTTCATGGCTGGGTTGCTGTTGCTCTTAAACGCTTCAACTTTCTAATAACATCACTTACAGCTATACTGTGAAAATCCATCTTATTGTAAAGGTGGCATCCATTACAGTACCACACTTGGAGTCACTGAGCTCTTCAGAACGACCCATTCTGTATCACGAATGTTTGCAAATGTAGACAGCATGGCTCTGTGCTTGATTAAAACCTTGAATTCAATACTTTACAGGTGTGGCCAAATACTTTTGTCCATATGGTTTTTTTATGGTTAGCTCACCTTGCACAGGATATGACAACTAGCTACTACAGAATAGCAGGGCAGAGATTTCATGGAAAGTCATCATGACAGCAGGGACAGAGAAGTGGAGGTCTTAAAGTCATGAATGTTTGATAAATTTATTGTCCACCCCAATGTAAAGCACAGATCTGGATTCATTTTCATAAGTAAATGGAGTAGAAATGAGCATAAATCATACAGACGTTCTTGCTCATTTAAGTAGGACTTTAAATTAAGATTTTTCCCATGTTCTAGAGGTACTTCTCTAGGTCCTTAATGACTTGGAAAAGCTCAGGCATAACAGCTTAGTCAGACCCTTGAATAGAAATGAGCCATCTTCACTTTTAGAAACATGAAAAGTGAGAGTATCTCTTGTTAAAAAGCCTATTGAAGAGAACAAACAAACACATCCTAGCTGGCTTTCAAAGGCTCTGTTCAGTCTCAGAATAGACTGTAATGTTTCCAGCTGAAGAGCTGAATTGTTGATTTTATAATACAAGCTGGGTTTTGATGTCAGTTGTCGTGAATGTCTCTTTATGAACTCCCCCTCATTTGAGATGCTGAGGCTGACCTTTCACTGCGTGTTCCCGCTCTGAGAGGAGATCATTTCCTCATGTATTCTTTATTTCAGTAGATACAGTTTATGCACTTAAACTGTTATTCTTTTTCCCTCGCCTCTTTGAGAAGTACTGTAATTTTCTATATCTGTCATCTGTGTAAATAGACCAAAATCGCTTCCAAATATACTCTCACAGAGGAGATAAAAAAGGAGATGGGTAGAGAAAATATCTCAAAGCCAACATGCTGCTATGTTTACCTAAACTGAAGCGCTGTGAAGCCAAAATAACACGCTGCTGCTTGCTAAGTTTCCAGAATGACACCCAGGAATATTGAAAGTGATAGCTGACCTACTAAACCAGCAGCACTTCTTCAACTAACAATGTTGTCAGATATGTACGCGCTGCAAACAAAACACAGACGTCTTTGAACAGTGCATCTACGGCTCAATTACAGAAACATCCAGCTCTGCCTAATTCATGAGACGACAAGTTCAACGTGGAGTTCAGCCACTTTAGATGAAAGAGAATGATTTCAGCCTGCTTTAGTCGTGTTAAATACGGCCGAGGCCTGATGGAAGCATGTGGTTTCAATTCAAACATAATGAAGTCATGCCGGGTCTTCAGAGGGACGGCGAGGCTGGGGAATGTGTTCCAGTATTTCTGCTATTACAATGTCAAAGTCATGAATAATGAAGGATTCAAATTAAAGCTCAAATGGCTCTTGGACAGCCTGCTGCGCACATTATTCTCTGGATATGGATCACGAGTGCTGCCTTCTCTTCTTATTTCACAAAGGCTGAGACTTAAACATGAGCAACATGCTCATTTTTTCCACTAACATCACCAATAGCAGCAACGTCTAAGATCACTCTGTTCTTTCCATCGCCTGAAGTCTATAGGCAGAGGTGATGAAAATCCAGACAGGGGCTTTGGGATTCTTAACTTTATTTTGAAAGGACAGCAGTTTCAGAACATGCCATGAATCTGACCTATGTTTTTATTTGAAAGTTTCATAACCCTCTGTACTCTGCTGCTATACTCTTTTTATACTATTTTGTCTCGCCGGGATTTTTGTCTTTAAAGGCTTGTAAAACTTGAACCCTGTGGTGCACAGTCGAACTCTACCTGTCCTTTTGTTATGACAATCGGGGCTTTAAGAACATGTGTGCTGCAGTAATGCCACCTTGAATTTTGAAAATAGAAATATTTTAAAATTAGCTATGGGACTGTAAAGACAAGAAAAAACAAAAGGTGAATAAAAAGATTTTTACTTTGTGACACACAGTGAACAATAATAACAGCGGCATTTTTATACAAACTTGTTCCCCCATCTCTCAGGGACCGAAAAGTCTTGAAATAATCGCATATTTAGTGGGCCAAAGTTGTCTTTGGTTTTAATAAGTTTCCATTAAAATAAAAATTTAACTAAAATGGGCAATAAGTCAGAAATGAGGCTAGTTCATCAGATTAATTTCATAAATATGAGCCAAAAATCACTAAGACATGATAAAAGAAATATAATGTGATTAAAAAATAGGAACTGTACGGTAAAAATTCATGTATGTGAGATTAGTATTAGAGTATGTGGAATTTAAGGGTCAGACTTTGTAGAAGAAAAGCTAATGCAGAAGTGCTTTCAATCTGGATTCTGTGTGATGAACACAGACTGTAGAAAGAATTGGACAAACACCGTGTGACGTCAGCTGTCTGCTTACAGTAGGCGGACTCAAACAGCTCTTGAAGCCAATCCGTGGTGGACGCCATATTGAAATCGCAGTCTCAACCAAACTTTGGATCAACCTAACGACCCACCCACTAAGTGCAACTTCCTGTCAGCTAGCTAGCTAGCATTCTGGTCGACAGAAACGTAGCCTCTGCCTGTAGAGCTATCTGTCAATCAAATGAGATCTAGATTTTGGGTCTGTCTTGAAGTTCTCTGATCATTCAGAATATCAGGTTCTCTATAATTCCTTCTGGCTAAATGGTGAAGGGCTTCATGTCCGTCTTTCCTCTTTTGCCTCCACATTTTCAAAACTATCGATCATGAAACACGGCTGTAGTGAAGCTGTCCACATACTTTTGGCCACATGTGGTGCTTTTAAGGCTGATCTTGTGATTGTATATATTTGGTCTAAAGCAGCAGAGCGTTGATTCACAGGAGCTGCAGCCACCGTAACGTTAAGATGTTTAGTGTTTAGAGTAAAGTCCCGTCTACAGAGGAAGACAAGGAACATAAACCATTTTGGTACAAAAAAAAAATCACCCCTGTACAGTGAGAGCACAATAAGACATTAGCTAATGAAACACGTTTGGTTTGATGAATCAGGCTGTAAACCAGTTTATTTCTAGTGTAAAAACCGGCTGTTTAACAGGTGTTCAGACGGGACTTCTGGTGTTCCTGCAGCCAGCCTCAACTGGACACTTCCGCAGCTGATTTCTTTTTGCACTTCCGCACTGGCTTCATTTTTCAGGACTGGAGGCTGACGCTTGGTGATGACAGGCAGAGTCACTTCAGTAGTTGTGAAAAAGAATTCAGGTTTGTAAGAAATTTGACAGTAAAATGACTCTGTTGGCTTTACTACTTCATTATTACTTCTTTAAACATTTTCCTGAAGAGATTATGGAGTCAAACTCTTGCTAAATAGTTTTGTTGTTAGAATGTAACAGTCATTTTTTCTAGTGCAGGGACATAGCACATGACGTGATTTAGGAGTCATCAACATAGAGCATCATCCACTTCGTTGTCCAAATATGGTCTTCTCTGATAAAACAAAGAGAAAAAGATCCTGAGCTCTTGGCTTTGCAGTGGCTATTTCTTTGCTAGAGGTTATCACTGAAAATCATAAACACAGAGTACTGACGTTTTTCTCCTTTCAAAGGTTGCATAAAAGGGAGAGGACGATAGAGAGGGACGTGTGTATTTACGGGGGGGGGGGGGGGGGTCTATCTAGAATGGGACGCTGGGATATTTTCCAATTACTCGCCCTCTCCTCCCTCCCATTCCACAGGGCAGGGGAGGCAAAGTGGAGCTCATTTATTTGCATTAGGGGGCTTGTACCCCATCCCTCCCCCTCTTTCTCTCTCTCTCCCCTGCAGCATCCGTGCAATGCACACCAGATCACCCTAATAGAATTTGTAAGCCTTCAGATGAAGTGGGATTGCAAAAGACAAAATAGCATGAGAGATGCTTTTTTCTTTAGGGGTTGAGGCAGAGGGAGGGCGAGTCATTTGGGGTAAGCGAGGTTGGTAAAGTGACAGGAAAGGGAGAGAGTAGGAGGAAGGTGAATTTACTACATCTCCATTTGATTCTCATCTCTCTCCACCTGAAACGAGTTGCCGCCTTGCATTATTGGAGATGAGTTGTTTTTCAGTCATTAATTCAGCGGCCCGCCTACAGGAGGGGTCCATTACTGGTGGAGCCGTCGTCATCAGAGGGGAACCTCAGGGGCGACTCTGCTTTTACAACGCGTTTCATAAGGAGCCCATAAACACACAATATAACATGAAAATGGAAACTGTTAGAGGTTATAAAAAACAATGGTGTATGTAACATCTGTGGTTTCACTAAGATCGCAGACAAGCAGCCGCGTCCCCAAGGACAAACATCGTACATTTCCTGTTTCAATAATAGGGAGGTATTGTTACTGAGGATTTGGATAGATTATGAGGATCAGGAGGATGATCTCTCCGTATACTCTTCTTCTGAGGATTTTATCTGGAGCTCACGGTCAAAACTACAAATGTCCTGAAAAAAATGTAGATAAAACACAATACGTTTGATCAGCATTCATCAGCTTTTACAACCCAGTAACTGCATAGACGTGTACTCAGAGTAAACCAGTAAATATCTCTACACAGCTAAGTTTAACTTGATGTTGAGCTCACAGAAGATTTTTGGTATTTCAGAATGAAGAATGCAGTCTACAGTGAGAATACCAACATGCCAGCCTGCCAGCACACCTGGCTCTTTGTTGCTTTCACATTAGTGGCCCATATCTGAAACCTTTTGACCCCAAAGTCAGTGTCATTTGGTCAGTATGAACCCAAGGGTACCATACTTCAGTCCTCTTCAAATGGTGGTTTCGAGACCAATTATGACTACCTGGGTATGCTACTCTGTCATTGTGGCAGGAGCCATTCAACGCCCCCAGGGTGCCCTTCTAGTGAATCAAATGTGATAGAGTGACAACCTAGAAAGCCCTGCCAGTTGGAAACAAATGGTTAAATGCCCTCCAGGGCGCCCCTCTAGTTGTCAAAATTTGATAAAAGTGCACTTCAAGGTATACTTTTGGTTGACAAAATGTGATCAAGAGCTCTCCTGGGTGTCATCTCATTGAACAAAGCATGATGAGGTTCCCTCTAGGATTATGAAAACTTCATAATGTGCCCTTCAAGAGCCTCCAGTGGGTTACATGTGGTTCACCCTTACATACTGTTTGGGTCAAATTTTGACATTTGACAGCAGTAAAAATACCTTAAACGTCAGTCTTTAAGCCTGAAATTAGATGACCTGTCCTAAAGTGACCCAAAACACACAAAAATAAAAATATTTTAAAATGTCATACTTTTCTACTGGTGCTAAAAATTATTGAATGCTGAGGCTGTTTCAGGTCAAATTTGTTCCCTATCTATCAAGATGGATTTTAGATCTGCCAGTGTGGGTCAAATCACAGAAGAAACTGTGAAGCTGTACATGCCATGATTGTGTGTATTTTCTGTGGGACAGTGAAAGAGCCAGCACTTTCCTGCGAACGGTAAGACCCAGATCCCTTCCAAGAGCCATTTTCTATCATTATTTTTATGATTATTCTGCTGGTCTGTGTGTTATGTGACTGATTATTTACTTCTCACTTGATCACTTCTCCACCACAGACACACCATGCATGAGGACTCATGCTTGATAGTGTAACATTAATGCTTTATACCAGGTGTGTCCTACAGCCCAGCCTGTGAGTACATTTCATCTAACCCACAATGTGTTTTGGGGAGAAATTTTTTTTTCAATGTTCAAAAAACGCTGAGCACAGTCTGAGTAAGATAACAGCATAAACATTGATTGTATGTCATGATATTGCTCAATTTGGCAGGTCAAATGAAACCAAACTGGCACCCAAATAAAGAGCCATTTGAGAGCCAAAAGAGCCGTCTCTTTTTGCTGATTCAAGCCAAATGATCCAGATCACTAGTGATAACAGAGTTCAAGGGGGATCTTGACACTGTCATGATAACTGTAACATTACTTTTGCATTTCCATGGAGCAAAAGTTGAAAATGGTCCCAAAAAAAAAACGACTGTTCATCCCACTTTTCAGCACCCTTACGTAGAGATACCAATCTTACCTATCCGTCCCAAAAAGGTGGAGATACACACACAACAATAGGAGATTGCACTGACATCAAGTCAGCACGCTTCACAACTTCTCGGCTCTGGGCTGCAGAACACAGAAGTCTGCTCTGTAAAGAGCGGGGGAAAACAGGAGAAAAACTAATACCTGCTTAAATCAGGGATACTTGGACTCGACAGAAATCCACAGTGTTACCTAGTTTGTGAATATCTGGCCACAAATCAAGTTTCCTTAAGTTCATCTGGACCTGATTTTAAGAACACAAAGCAGAGCCTGAAGGCAAACATCAGCCTGGTCTATCCGCGATGGATGTGAAACTAAATTAATGCTGACGTTTTTTAAATATGAAGCTTTAGATGAGTTAATTCTCTGTATTGTATATAGTTATTCATCTACTTCTTACTTTAGGTAACTTGTGAAAACATCGCTCTGTGGCTGCTGAACGTTCTTGGAAAACGCCAGGCTGCAGCCTATTTTAAAACGAGATCAGCGCACCAAGGATTTCTGACTTAATCTAGGTTGATTTTAACACCAGTTAAACATTTATTTTTAATGACGAATTCTCATGATACAGCTCAAAACTTCTATATTATGTCAAATAAACTGTAATAAACTAGATATATTGGCATATTACATACCGTTTGTACACCTATTCCATCAGCTGAGGATGTGTACTGACTGCGGTTAGCATAATTAAGATGTAGTTATTTTTTTAAAAAAGTACTTGCAACTGAAATAAAGCTGTTTTCTACTTATTCACTACTGATTTCTGTCACTCATCCTTTCTAGAAGTCTTCGGCTGGACCAACAGACTTGTGCCTTTACAGCCCACCCACCAAGTAAGGCTATGGATGTCTGTGGAAACATCAACTATTTTGGTGTTTAGCGTACTGAACCATACCAAACCGTACTGAATCAAACCAGACCATCTGATGGAAACAAGGCTTTGGGCTGTAGTCCAGTGGACTGTAGGGTGCCTTCCCATTGTACAAATGTAATAAAGTGCCTTTAACAACCCTGATTAGGCCCCTAAAATGCGGTTTATGCAACATTACCTGTGAAAACTGCTCCAGAAGAGCTGCAATTCTCCAGACTGAAGCTGATTGAGAGCCAGCTCAGAAACAGATAAGGGGAAGTGGTGTGGTAGGGATACCACATAGTAAAAAGATGCTAAATTTAACTTCTGATCCATTTTGCCTCTACCCCTCAAACATCCTGAGTCTGCCACTGTATGAAAGCCATCTGGAGTGCTTCAGATGATGGATGGCTTCATAATGGGGCTATCTGACCCCTGGCTTAAACACAAAGCAACAAGGGACCAAATATGCTGACGACAAACATGTCTCTAAAAGTCAAATGGCACCTAAGGGTGTTTTCTATTTTTAAACAAATATGTAGATTTTTCCAGCTCATTTTCAATATTTATCCCTCAAAATAATTGTACTTTACCATGACAGTGTTTGGTTGTAACTGATATCTCTGCTATTAAAAGAGGAGTACTGAGAGTTATACTTGTTTGGCTCCAGCTAAAGTTACAAAACAAGCCAAGCCATTTCTCTTCTCTAATATTCCCATGAGTCTTTGCAGAATGTGTACTGCTTGTGAACAACAAGACGCTCCATCTGTACAGTCTCAGAGTGTCTCAGCCTCGATCGCTTCCATATGCCAGCTGCTGAAAATATCTGTCTCTCCACAGAGCTGCAGTTTAGAAGAGCTACTCTCAGGGCACACTTTCTTTTTTATTGAGATAAATGACAACTCTGTGAAGTATTTACAACTTCAGCTCCTTCCTCGTGCTACAGGATGCCAAGAGCTGACAGCCGCGGGGAGACACAGCCAAATTTGTGGTTGTCTGCAGAACAAATTAATTCGAATCTAAATTTTAAAATGTCGTTTGGCTAATAGGAAGTGACTGACCTCGATTCAGCGCAAATTACATTTGGATTGTGTGGGATGGAGGTCAAATGAGGTTAAATGGTTCAGGCAGTTAGAGGGAGGTTTGATTGGGAGCTGTCGTCTCATAGATGCACTGTAGGCTCAGGGTCTTGTTAGGACTTATAAATGATCGACAAAGCAGAACAACCACATCCTGCAGAACTTTTAGGGCACTGATAAAGCTCTGCAAACATGGAAGTACTCTCCAGGCCCTGAAGGGCTAATCTGCAGAACCAGGAAGATTCCTAGTGGGCTGGACTGATTACAGGGCCACGAGGACTGGTGTACAGGGAGAGTCAATAGAGCGCTTGGTATGAGTAATCATTATTTGATCAGGGTTTCATTGAAGATGCTAATGCTGCCCGATAGTCTTCAAACTTGATTGTGGAGGTCCATCCTGTCTGTATCCGACAGGAAATCAAGTTTATTTGTTCTTTAAGTTTATTTGCTCTGAGACAAATGTAGATCCCTTGGCTCTATGAAAGCTGAGAGAATCATAAAGGCTGAAACAGGCTTGCAGCAGGATGTTAAGGTGCTGGAGATGACACAGGTAAGCAAGCAGTGCCAGTTGAAATATGTGCGACCAAAACACAACGTATAATGTGCAGACTATCGTCCAAGTGTACACAAGGTACTTCTGCCCCACTGAAAGATAGGAACGCTGAAGAAATCCCTAACCCCTGTTAAATCCTTTATAATGGCCTCATAAGTCAACCATGCAGACTAATGGGCAGCAAAAAGCCGGTACTTCACCAGGGTTGTCAAGTGGGACCCCCCTGCTTCATTTGTTTCATTCAGCGGTTTGAACAGTGATCAGTCCCAGAGCTCTGCACATTCAAGCTCCAGGTAGTGACAATACTATTGTGTGTCAATAATACTGATACCCACCCTAACATAAATCACTGGCATCCCCAAAAGCCTTTTTTTTTCCTGGAGCCACATTACATATGGAAAGTTCTGCAAAGATTAAAATAAAAAATACCTGAGAAGAGAGCTTACCGAGAGGAAAGGGAAATCAGAGACAGGATGAGGTGCCCTGGTTTGGGCTGGCACCCAACCCAGGCAACCTGGGTTGATGCTCTACATCCACCTACTCCCTTATTTTCGGAGAGAAAAGAAAAGGACAGAGGAGTTGAGTGGTTTTTGTCAAACTTTGATTTGGCTTCTTGCTGGATTTATTCCTTTTTTCCAGATACACTTTCTGGCTTTTTCTTCATCTGATATCTCCTTAACTGTCTTTCACAAACTCTGTCCCAGCTCTCTAAGTAATAAAACTGCTGACCATTTTATGAAACTCCTTAATCCTCCTTCTAGATGCCCTGGTCAGGCTGAATTTCTACCTCCCCCTACTCCCTCATTTTAAGGAAAGACAAAAATGTGGGGAGAAGAATGGAGGGGTTGGGTGGTTTTCATCAGCTTACATCACTTCTCATCCCAATCCACTGACTGCTTCCAACATCTTCATCTAACACCTCCCTAACTCTCTTTCACAAATTCTGTCCCAGCACTCTAAGTAATGAAACTGAAGATATCTTTATAAACTCCCTTTATCCCCATCTAGATGCCCTGGTCTGAGCCAGCACTCAATCCTCACGGATCAGACTGATGCTCTACATCCCCCTACTCCTCATCCAATTCCTCTGCCTGGTTTTAACTTCTTCTCCTGACATCTCCTCAACTGTCTTTTGCAAAGTCTGTCACTGCACTCCCAGGGCTTTAAGTAATGATAGTGCTGACCCTTCTATAAAGTGGGATTGAGGGGGTCTACATCCCACTTCAACTAGATGAACCCTAATTTTCCATCATCGCTGTTCTGCCTCTGTCTTAATATCCGTGTAGCCAAGTTATTTTTTGTTTCATATACGTCCTCCACATAATACTCCTATTTGAGTTGAAGTAATAATTTGATTTTTTAATAAAAAACATGATAAATCTCATGGTTGTATAGAGAATAGAGACCCTTTTTCAGACATAGATATGAGTAAGGCTAAACTGAAATATCTCCAGTAAAAGGCTGTGTATTAAAGTGGTCTGGGCTTGTCTGAACCTTGAAACTCCAGGGCTGAAAAAGAGTCCCATTCTGGCCTTTCTACTCCTCCTTCAACATTTGTTCAAGCTGCTTCAGACTGATGCATTGGCAAGGACATACTGTAAGAATTGCTTAAGAGACATCATGAAACATAAATCTTTATAAATCCTTCATGAGAGTGGAGTTGCAGAGGAGGCCAGAGAAAAAGTGTAACATCCAAAGCATGCACTGTGGGAGGGACAAAAAGCAGTCATGGAAAGTTTGAGCTAAATTTATAACAAATACACATTTATCAGCAGAGCCTGACTTAAAAATAGAACCGCTTAAGAGAGCACGATCATATTTTAGAATGAAACCCATCTAAAGCCAACTTATCAGACAGTAAACAGCAGTTTGGTCAATGATCCAACACATCAGAATATGAAGCTGCAGGCCAAAAGCATCATTTCTGGCAGCTCTCCTTGTGCTTATTGTTTTGACTTTGCTTTAAAGATCAGTCACTTAGTATGAAGGGCACTTAATGAGTTTGTGATCTGCACCCACAACAAGTGTCTATCTCAGCATCTCTGTACATTTTACCCTATAGGGTGACCTCAGAGGTTGTAGTGTAGCACCCCAAACACCTGAAAGGGCACCAATACTCTTTATGTTGCCATCCAGGATCCACTGGGATACTTTCAACAGTCTACTCTTACCTGCAACAAAGGTAAAACCTCCCGTTACAATGAAATTTGTGTTGTTCTCCTACTGCAGAACTCTAATTTGAAGCTCAAAATACATTTTAAGAAGTTAGGGTAGAAAAAGCGCAGAAGGTTCTCTTTTTGCAGACAAACCCCCAGTAGAGCTCAAGTGTTACATAGACGCAAGGCCATCCATATGGGGGGAAAGGGGACAGTTTTCTGAGGCCAAGTCAAGTTTATGCCCATTGAGGTCTGGGAAATCATGGTCCATTGCAACATTAAGCTGTGATGAATATGTTCTGTTTTTTACCTGAATATTAACCCCCGTTATCAAAGCAACAAACAATGGATTCGTATTTATTCATGCTGAAGTACAATATAACCTTTTTCAAAGGTAAACTTCTGTTCTTAAGACATGATGAAATGATGTCAACAAGATTGATAGCCACAATGAATTAGGTAAAAATAAGATAGAAGTTGGTAAAAAAAAAATAGATTAAAGGAGATAAAACTGGGTGGACATTGTCAGAAATGGGTTAAAAGTGGCCAAAAAGGGGTGAAAAAGGAAAAGGGGACAACACAAGGCAAAAAAGGACAGGATAAAGTACTTAAAGAGTGGGCTTAAAGGGTTAACAGTGACAAATGTGGTCAGAAAAGGTAATTAAAAAGGGGTTAAAATGGCAGATGTGTGTAGAGCAGTATTAAAACTGGTTTAAGATATCCATCTTTTATTTTTGTCCTGAATAATAACCACTCTTACAAAGTAACACAAAAAAACTTTGTGTGCATTTAGCTATATATATAAATAGGCAATCAAGTGGCAGATATGGAAAGAAAAAAATAGGGAAAATCAGTTAATGTGTGATGAAATAGTGCAAAGTGCCTATAATTGGTTAAAAGAGGCATAAACTGATGAAACCTAGCAAAACTGGCTGGAGAGAATGGTGAAAGAGCTTATTTGGTGGCAAAAATGATTAAAAGGCAGATATTGGATGAAAAAGTAGTTGAAAAGGGTTCAGAAGTGGTGAAACGGTGCAAATTGTGCAAAAAAATGTCAAAAGAGGACATTTTCTTTAAAAAAATGTCAAAATTGGCTCAGAAATGTGGTGAAAATGGGTTAAAAAGTGGCGAAAAAAGAGGTAAAAAGGGTGAAAAACTGCTTAAAATTGGTTTTAAGGCAAAAGGGACTAAGGGATACAAAAAACGGCTGGAAAGGGTGGTGGGAGAACATTAAAAAGTGGCAAAGAAATGTTTAAAAATAGCAGAAATGGGCAGAAAGTGTGGTTAAATTGGATTAAAAAGTGGTGACATGATGCAAAATGTGTCAAACAATGATTGAAAGAGACAATAATAGGTGAAAAAAGGTGGCAAAATTGTCCAGGAAATGTTGGAAAGGGGGGTTAAAAAGTGGTGAAAGGGGTAAAAGATTGCAGATATGGTCAAAAAAAGCTGGAAAGAGGGTTTAAAAAGTTATGAGAAGGAGTAAAAAGTGTTTAAATGATTAAGAGGCAAAAATCAATGAAAAAAGAGCAAAATTAGCCAGAAAAAGTAATTAATCTTTTTTTTTTTTTTAATATCAAAACCCCCAAACAGCTTGACACATTTTTTCAGCAACAATGAGGTGACTGTTAGAACGGATGCCAGCTCTATTGCTATTGATCCATTACATGCACTGATATCATCAATAAATCACAACTGGGGTTAGCCCACTTACTGAGTTTTTCATGGGTCTAGCCAATTTAGTGGGCAGGCCTGCATAGATGGCCAGATTTTATCACTTAGGGTATCATATAAGGAGTTGGAGATGAAAATATGCTGCCCTTATTGTGTCCTTTTAATAAATAAATGGTTTCAGATGGACCACACTTTTACTGTTGTTCAGACCAAATCAATCAAACAAACTCAAACAAGCATGTCAAACACTCACCAAACTACTTGTTTCCATCCATCAGAGCACACAGAGGTTTGTATTCTGAAGGTGAAACACCAGTGAGTTTCTCTGCCAGGCAGTCGAGTTTCTTTCACCTCTCTGCCCGTGTGAATGAACAGGTACACGGTTCACAGGTTTTCTTTCTGCTGGCAATGTTTGCAACACTTCAAAAGCTTTTCTGCCCTGAACCCGGCGTGGAGATCTCAAATCAGATGAAAAATTACACTCATGACCGCGGAATCATCCACTCCAATGCACCAACATGAGGTAAAACAGCTGACGGTGCAGCTGCTCGAGTGTCTCCCAGGGATTTTTCTCCTCCTTACAGTAAGTGGCCTACTCATGATAATGGCCTCTGCCTGGAAAACAAGGTGCAGGGCAAAGAAACCCAATGAAGCAGGAAAAGAAGGCACAATCAGCACAAATCTAATTGGGGTTAAAGCAAGTTTATTACTAAATGTGTTTCTTTGATAAAACATTATTAACAGAGCATGAAAGCTTAACTACAGCATCTGTTTACACGCTGGTTCCAGCTGGCAAAATCTGAAATTCATGCAGAAGATAAAAAGAGTTATTAGGAATTCAGTTTGAGGGGGAACCCTCTTTAACATTCATTAAAAGAAGAAACATTTCACTAAATGAAGTAAAAGCAGCTGAAGATTGAATCCAGTACAGCAAAAATATGCATTGATTTCACAAAACATGATTGTTTCCCTGTAATTATAAAAATTATACTGTAATCAAGCTAGAGAAGCCTTTAGTTCCACTGACAGAGAACAGCTTCTGACTGTTTCAGACTTTATCATCGATCTCTTCTTCCTCCTTTCTTTGACTTTGTCGGCCACAACTTTTCTTCCAAGCCGAGTAACTTAGCCAAGAAGGATTGGTATTGATGCAGACAAGGGCAAATTAACAAACTACAACAGCCCAAAAGATTTACATTCACAGAGCCGTAAATACAAACCAAAGGTGATAGGATAACACAAGAAAGTTCAAGACCAATACAAGACAAGCAGAATGCAAAATCTAAAAAACATCCTGCAGAAAAACAAGTTGAAGTATGCACAAACCCTGCAATGACTCATAAATCCATACCTAACCCACAATAGAACACAAAAAACATATCAGGTCTGATAATCTGAGACATTTTACCATTTCAGGAAAAGTGATGGCAACAACATATCTCAAAAAACAGGGATGGGGCAACAAAAAAGATGAAAAGGTTAAGTGCTACTAGTGAAAAAAGCTGGAAGAGCATTTTGCAGATAATTGACAACTGGTCAGTGACATGATGGGTCATAAAAGGAGCATTTGAGAGAGCCAGAGTCTATCAGAAGTAAAGATGGGCAAAGGTTCACAAATCTGCAAAAAAATGTGTTTAAAAATTGTGGGAAAATGTAACCTGATGCACCAGATAGATGTGTTTCACACATCCATCTGGTAAACCTCCCATAGATGGTGTTTGGGAAAGGGCAGAGCCTTTGAAAAAAACTCAGAGTCACTGGAGGAAGGTTCTGTCCGTCACATCTTTACGGGCCAATCAGAGCAACAAAACACGTGACGTCGTAAGCGCAAAGTTGATAGAGAACTGCATAACTCGAACCATGGCAACTGTAGACATGTCAGCACTCGACTTTTGTTGTTTTTGAGAAGAAAACAACCAAATGCTGCTCTTTGTTCTTTTAATGAAGAAATGTCTTCAGGTTCTGATAAAACTGCCCTTTAGCAGCATCCATGATAATGTCTTACACCATAACTGCACCGTCCTCTTGTTGCTGCTTGATTACGTCACGCCTGAAAGTACTGCCTCTTACTCCTGATTGGTCCTGTCACCTTCTTCTATGGCCCAATCTGTTCAGATAGAAGCTTTGCAAGATGGATTCGCCAGTGAGAAACACGGAAACGGGTGTATCCATCTGCTTTGCAAGGTTAAGAAAGATGTTCATCAGTGTAAAACTGCCAAGACTTCCCACCATCTACGGTACATAATATCATCAAAAGATTCAGAGAATCTGGAGAAACCTCTGTGCAAAAGGGACAAGGATAAAGGACAATATTTGATGTTCAGGATTTTTGGGCCCTTGGCTTCACTGCATTAAAGACAGGCATAATTCTGTACTGAAAATCACTGCATGGTCTCAGGAACATTTCCAGATATCATTGTCTGTCAACACAGTTCATGTGCCATCCACAAATACAATTTAAGCTGTGTCATGAAAAGAAGAAGCCATATTTGATCAGGAAACGCTGCTGTCTCCTCTGGGCCAAAGCTAATTTAACATAAACTGGGCCAAAATGGAAAACTGTTCTATGGTCATAAGAATCAAAATTTGTAAAGTTGATGGACTGCAGACATGGACCATCTAGCTTGTTATAAGAGTACAGCTCACAAGCCTGCATGTCTGTTGGAAAGGGGGTTGCATTAAGAGTTGCAGAAAATGTGTTTTTCGGGGAAGGCCTTGGAAATTTCAGCAAGACAATGCTAAACCATATATCACATCCATCACAACAGCAAGTCTTCACAGTAGAAGAGTCTGGGTGCTGATCAAGCCTGCCTGCAGTCCAGACCTTTCACCAATAGAAAAATATTTGGTGCATTTTCAAAACATTAATCCCGCAGGACAATTGAGCAGAATTTCAAGTGACAGCAACATCTCAAAGAAGTGGGGACAGGGCAACAAAGGCTGGAAAAGTAAGTGATACTGATAAACAGCAGGATGAGCTATTTGCTACAAATCAGGTTTATTGGCAACAGGTCAGTTATAAGACTGGGAATAAAACATCCTGCATCCAAAAATCTTTTGATTATAAAATGTACTGTAAATGGTGGGAAATTCAAAGTCCTCACATTTTATATCAAGTTTCATTTCTCTGAATCTTTTTCACATTTTTTTTTTGCTGTTTTGTGCAGATTGGTGAACTTCTGCCCATCTACTAACCCGCAATTTCAACACAGGACAACCTGCTGCACACCGAAGTGCACCAAAGTTTGCTCAGACCGAAAGTAAGCGACCTCACCCACTGGAAGCGTGTGTAGAGCGCCAGGCCACAGCATGCCAAAAGTTTATGGCTGCAGCTCGGAGACCTCTTGGGTACAGACCTCTCCAGTACAGACCTCCAGGAGATGCGCAGCACTGGTCAGCAGGCAGAGATCACAGGAGAACTGCGAGTTCACGCAGGAATAGTATGTCAGGAGTTGACGATTTTACCTTTAGGGGTTAATTTATCATGCTTTCCAGTATAAGCCCATGATATTATTGCTTCGGCCATTTGTTGAGTACATTAGGAAATTAAAAGGTTAAAGTTTGCTTAAAGGATCTGTGGTTATGTAAAAGTCTTTGGCTAAACGTCCTCAAAAGTTAATTTTTCCTTGTCAATGGTGTTGTTGTAGCTCTGTGACCCACTGACCTCTTGGTGACCCTTTGCTCTCACTGCAGGATGAGACGTAACATTGATAAAGTGATGATTTACGATTGGGAGTCATTATGTTGTATTTTGAAAGAACAGGATATTCTACGCTTGTGACTTCCTGTTTTTTAGCTGTCTGATCGAATTGACGCGGTTTGGCAGCGTCCTGCACTTAAAAACAGTCCTGCAGCGTATCTGGAACAAAGCAGGGCGGAGTGGCACTGCAGGGACTGGAGATCTGGCAGTGGAATCTGATCTAATAGACTTGAGAGGGAGCAATGTGCTCCACAGTACGATTTGCTGGCGGATGTGGTCGGTCGCTGTATATGGAAATTGGAGGTAAGAGACCCTACCTTTCTAAAATGCTCCTTTTATACCCGGCCATGTTATTGACTTGTTGCCAATCAGCCTAATTGGCTGCAAAATCCTCCTCTAGCTGCCTTGTTAAAATAAACCTCTGTGAGAGCCTGTAAAGAAGTTATTCCTTGCCAGTGCTCTCCTGGTATAAAAACACTAACCTCTCCTCTTCAGTAGTGTAAAGGTTCAGCAGGTTTGTACTGTATGTATTTACGTGTTACACTTCTTTGAAAGTTAATTATGCAGAGAGAAGAGTTCCTCATGAAACCTGTGATATTATCATTTATAAAGGGCTCCTAATGAGTTCCATTAACATTTAACACAAGGTCTGACTTTCTGAACGTGCACAGGGCAGAGCTGAATATTATGTTAAGGTAAATTACAGTCTAATAAGCAGCTTTGACTCCTTGAAATCATATCAAGGGTAGCCATGGTGATCAGCCTCATATCTATGTAAAATATACAGTATGTCCTTTTTACCGTGAGCGTGCAGGCTGTGATCACATAGAGCTTGTAATTACACCCTACTCCTTCACAGGCCCAGAGGTAATGGGAGTCTTGTGAAGGTTTGATGGCTCTGAATGCTGTAATGAATGCATCAAGAATACTGAGAGGAAAAGATTGCTGGTCTACTTCATTCTGACACTTACATTAGAGCACTGTTTGACAGGAGTGCTGGAAACACAGTGCTCTGAATGGCAGCCGACAAAACAAATGGATTGAGTTCCTGAGACAGATGGATGGTGAAGTGGTCCAACCTGACAAATAGAGCAGAAAGACTGCAGGTTGTGTTTTATTCCTGTAAGACTCAACCTGCATTTCCAGCATGTTTTCACTCCAAAGTCGGAAAAAAGAGAGGCTAGAATGGTCAGCGGCTCAGAGAGTCAAAGTCTGACTACCCTGATTCCAAAAACTTTGGCACGCTGAGAAAACATTGATTTTAAATTCTCATAAACCCATATTTTATTCACAATAGGACATAGATAGCATATCAGATGTTGAAACTGAGAATTTTTTAATATTTCATAAAAATATTAGCTCACTATATTTGATGGCAGCCACACATCTCAAAAAAGTAGGGACAGGGCCATGTTAGCCATTGTGTAGCATTCCCACTTCTTTCAGCAGCAGTAAACATCTCGGAAATGAGGAGACCAGTTGGTGCAGTATTGGGTGAGGAATGTTGTCCCATTCCTGTCTGATATAGGATTCCACCTGCTCAATGGTCCTGGGTCTTCTTTCCAGGTTTATAGTTTTAGGTCTTGACTGCAGGCAGGCCAGTTCACAACTTGATGAATATTGAGTGAACAAATTATGAAGTATTGGGTGCACATGTGATAACTCAAGTAGTTGATGCGACACATTTCATTGAGTTTCTAAAATTATTTGAGGGGTTAGCACTGTTGCCTTCAAGCAAGAAGAATCCTGGTTCACTTCCTGGTCAAGGCCTTTCTGTGCAGAGTTTGCATCTTCTCCCTGTGCATGCATGAGTTCCCTTCAGGTACTCCAGCTTCCTCCCAACACCAAAGACATGCTTGTTAGGGGAACTGGAGATTCTAAATTGGCTGGAGGTTTGAGTATAAGCATGCCACAAACTAGTTGTTTGTCTCTGTATGTTAGCCCTGTGATTGACTGGTGGCCAGTCCAGGTTGTATCCCGCCTCTCACCCAAAGACAGCAGGAATAGGCTCCAGCCCCCCGCGACCACAAACAAGATGAGCGGCGTAGAAAATTAATGGATGGATGCACCGAGTGAACATATAGATTTAAGTTGAGCCAACATGTTCTATTTAAGTTGAGCCAAATGAAATACGTATCTCTATTGGAAACTTTGTTTTTGGTTGGCATTTTGATCCATTAGTATTTTATGTTAACTAAATGGCTACATGAAGTATTAAGTTGGGCTTCTTAACTCAAAAAAGCTGTGAAACTTGTCACTTGACTATTTCATGTTTCATGTTTCATGGCCCTCATATGTTTTTACAGATCACCTGATGCCATGCTGTTATGATGGAAGCAGTGTGTGGTTTAGCATTGTCTTGATAAAATATGTTGCTCCAGATTAGAGGGCGACATGGGGGAGGATTTTCATCCCTGTCCCATCCCACTCCCACAGGAATAATCCCGTCACGTCCAAATCCCGAAACCAGGGTAGAAAACCAAAAATCCCATCCCATTCCATCCCACCCCCTACTTTGTTTTTTTAAACTCCCATTCCATCCTGTTTATTTCAATAGTTAGCACCGTTATGCTCGACTGTCATGAACTTTTCTAAAATTTGCAACTTTCCCTCAAGTTCTCTAAACTTAATAGACGGAGAGTTTTGTCTTACGTTTCATTGTAGGTTGTATTTTGCCTCATTTGACTCGCTGCTTTCCCCTTGCTCCATTTCAACAAGAGTTGGTGCTTGCATTGTTGGAGGAAGTGTCGGCTGGAGCAGTGCTGTTTACAAAGTGGGAAGTGTTGTTCTTTTGACTTGCACTGCAGTGTTGGCTCACTGAAAGAAGACTACAAACAAAATCATTGCTAAGTGTGGTTAATAAATGGTGGTTCTGTCCAAATGAACACAAAAACAGCATGTGTATATTCATATATAAAAACTGGTGGTGGTTCCCACTCCCTCCCACTTCCACTTATGCTTTTTCCCATCCCATCCAATCACGTGATTGAAAAGTGGAATGACTCCCATTCTGTGAGAATCTTGAAAAAAATGTCTCTTTCCCTTCATTCCAGATTTGCAATCTGTGCCCATGCTTCAAGCACTAATGCAACACCGTACACAGAAATGCAGGCTTTTGAACTGTGCACTGATAACAAGCTAGATGGGATCCCCCTCTTTTGTCCAAAAAGAATTTCAAATTTTGATTCGTCTGACCACAGAACAGTTTTCCATTTTGTCTCAGTCCATTTTAGACAAGGTTTGTCCCAGAGAAGACAGCAGCGTTTCTGGATTCTGTTCACATATGGCTTCTTCTTTGCATGATACAGCTTTAACATGCATTTTAGATGGATGTGGATTAAAATCAAAATGATCTTGTATTTTTTATGTTATGTTTGATTGTGAAAAAATATGGGTTTAAGAGATTTGCAAATCATTGCATTCTGTTTTTATTCACATTTACAAAATGCCCCAACTTTTTGAAATTAAGGCTGCATGTGCAGATTAAGGTGATCAACATGCTCTCTGGTGCTGAATATGATATTTTACTCAGTTATTCCTCTCACTTATATATATTTTTAAAAACATTTTACAGGCTTGATTGTCTTATTTTGAAATCTAGCCTTATAACACAAATCCATTCTCAGCCTACTTGACTGTGATTCTTTGCATACGCCAAACTGACAAGCTGTCATATTCTGAAGCTTAGAGAGACAGCCAGAGCTTTTGTTATTTGGTGATTTTGGAGTGAGAAAATGTTGGCAGTCCAGGCCCTAAGCAAAGATGAATACTGCTGTGTGACTTTATCAATAAGCCATCCATCATTATCTGTAGCTCTTTCATACTTCTGGAGGATTGATGTTAGGGATTATTAGATTCCATCAAATCTCTCCCATGCAGTGATAAATCCAGCTCTCTTACCTTTATATCTGGACTGAATATCATCTAGGGGAATTGTATAAGACCCTGCAGCCTGAGAGAGTGTTTGATATCCCAGAACACCATGTAAAAGTCATTTTAACTGTGTAAAATCTCAGTGGGTATGTCCACCCATATGTAGAATGGAGAGGCTGAATCATTTGAGCTCAGCCCGGAACAATGGATCTCAGGAGGAGAGCCGGAGACAAAGCTAGCGCCAGTTGCTTAGCATATTAATGAGAACCATGCTTAAACACTGTGAGCATACCATTAGTCACACACATTATAATTCTCCCAGCCACATTTATCGGAGCCAACTGAAATCTATATCCCGCTGTTCTTTTAATTGCTCCAGTCGAAGAGGTCCCGCCGACTCACTTGTAAGGTCAACGGCACAGCTGTTCCAGGCTTTCAGTGACTTGAGGATAACACATTTCAGAGCCAAGCAGACAGGGAAATTGTTGATTTTATTATACACACCAGGAGGTTTAGGATTAAAAGAGAACGTAACTGTTTGGAGAGAGAGACAAAGACTACAAATTTTAGTTTGCTTTTCCTGATACTGAGCGTGTTGAGAAGAACAGGTTAGACAGCATTCGTTTACAGGTGACCTGCGGTAAGAGCCCCATTACATGCAATTCTGCTGAATTTCTTTTTGAGTTAACTCAAAATGAAGCATTCAATACGAAAAGGCAAATCAGTATCATACTTAAGGTAAAAACATGCTGTTTAGTAATCTACAGTTTAATGTTTGTGTGGATGGACTCAAAAACATAGCTACCCAGCAGACCCGGCGGCATGGGTGGGCATTGGGGGGCCGTGCCCGCCCACGAAGTCAGCCATGCCCACCCTGGGACTTAAAGCTGTCCATATTTGGATTTTGTTTTTTCGTTTTTTTTTTTGTCAGAGTAGCCATCTTCTATTATTCCTATCTTGATATTTTGGGATGAACTGTCCCTTTTTTTAGTAAAAGAAAAATAATTTCTCAGCACTGTAGGAGTGGCCACAATGCCACTGTTCAGCCTGAAGCAAATAAAATTTAGGTTGAAAAGGTGTGCCCCCCCTGAAAATGTAATGCCCCCCCTCTAATTTGTTTCTGTAGCCGGGTCTGCTACCCAGCTAGCTTGACATGACTTGACTTGACATGATGTGATGTGATCTGACTGGACCTGACCTGATGTGATGTGAACTGACTTGACTTGACTTGACATGACTGGAAGTGACTTCACATAACTTTATAGGGCGTGATGTGATATGTATTGACGATGTGAGTTGGCTTGACCCAATGTGATGGGACTTGATGACTCAAGACCTGACTTGAGATGACATAACATGACTTAAAATGATCTGACGTGAAGTGATGTAATGTGGCTTGATGTGACATGACTCGACTTGATGTGACATGACGTCACGTGACCTGACCTGACCTGATCATTCGTGACGTAACTTGACGTAACTTGATGTGACTTAACATGGCTGGAAATGACTTGACCTGACTTTATGTGGCACGATGTGGCATGAATTGACGTAAGATGTAACTTGATGTGACAAGACTTGACATGACATGACTTCAGGTGACATAATGTGACATAAAATGACGTGACATGAAGATGCCATGTGACTTGACGTGATGTGACCTGACTTGATATGAAGTGACTTGACATGATGTGATGTGATGTGACGTGACGTGACGTGACGTGACGTGACTTGGCATTAATTGAAATGACTGGATGTTGCTTGACATGACCTTATGGGACATGATGTGACATGTATTGAAGTGAGATGTGACTTGACATGACCTGACTTGAAGTGACATAACATGAATTAACCTTGACATGATGTGACATGACTCGACTTGACGTGACCTGACTTGGTGTGACTTTAAATGACTGGAAGTTACTTGACATGACTTCATGTGACTTGATATGACATGTATTGATGCAAGATGTGACTCGACTGTGTGACTTGACATTTCTTGACTTGACCTGACATGACAGTGGCGTACTGGAGAGTTTGGGGCTTGAGGGGCCCTGAGTCCTCCTCCTGAGCGTAATGGTTGAAACCCAGATTGAAGAATGTTGTTCAGATAAGAAAGTTTTTTTGTGTTGTGTTTGGAGTTTTTTCATGGGTGCTAGCTTCTGGTCTACTGCGACAGCTGTGTCATTATATCATGTAAGCCTGTTTGCCTGTGAACCGCTTTGTTGCCTTCTGCAGCCGTGTTCCTCCCAGGGGCAAGCCGACGAGTTTCATCAAGCTGTAGAGATGACAGAGAGGAGGGAGGCAGAGAAAGAAGGAGCTCATCTGCATTCAAAGACACACACCCTAAACTGACTGGGAAAGGTTGTTTAGAGTTGGTTTATACAGGGTCAAAAATCTCCTCTGCTGATTGATTTGTATTATACTTTGACCACAGCATAAACACAGACGTTTCATGTGCACCACAGAAGACCAAGACAGAGTTACAGAAATGTAAATAAGACTTTAAATTGATTTGGATGAAGGTCTTACTGTTGATTTAGCCTGAACAAAGCTCCCACCAGTGTTTGTATCCCTGAGTGTAAATGTACACATCGTGATTGCGGTAAATTTCTCCTCTGAGGTTAGGACCTCAGCTGCATGGGATTACAGAGGGTGCACTGGGGCCAAGAGGTGAAGAGTAAAACCATACATCACACCATTTCAGAGGAGAGGGGGGTTAAATCTGGAAGAAAATAGTAAATAGAGGGAAAGCCTTTGGAAAGAAGCCATAAAGACTTGGTGATTAAAGTAAAAGAATGATGAACAAGGGAAAAAGATCAGTGTTGGATTAAGATGAGAAGAAGATTACAGTGTGATTACCGAGACAACAAGCGTTACTATTAACAGAGCCCTGACAAGGCAGGCCAATTGGCTGAGTAATCAGAGGATCTCCACTTTAATGTATAAGCTTAGGAAAGCAGTGATCAGAGAGATAAAAAGAAGGGCGGAGGCTGGCAGACTCATGTAATGAACTCTTTCTACTCTCTATCACATCCAGTGCTCGCTGTAGCCTGAAATAATTTCCCATCAGACACCGCTGCAGCCTGAAATATACATTCAGGCTCCGTCTGAGTGCACATACATATTTTTCTCCCCCTTTACGTCCACACTGACAAATAAGCAGAGGTGAGATTTTCCATTTCCTTTCCCATTCTCAGCCCGTCCTCTCTGAGATGACAAGATGTCAGTCATGTTTTATTCAGTTTCATCCGAGTCCTTGAGCGGAGCAGGAGTCTGCAGACAGAAACACAAACCAGACAGCTTCATTTTGCTCCGGAAAGTAAAAGAGTTTACAAAAAGGACAAGATAAAACGCAGGTACTCCGGCTGGTATGCAGAGCTCATTCTTTTAGTCCTTGAGCAACGATGCACTGGTGTTGTTTAAATAAGGCTTTCACACAGACCCGCTAGTGATGAATTGCTCTGTCAGAAAACTGTTTATGAAATGAGAATTTCAACTTTTCTTTAAAAAACATTATCTTCCAAAAAGGCACAAGAGTATAAAGATGTCCTCCTGAAATGTCTGAAGAGAGTGGTATCCTGACTTAGGGTGAACTCACACCAGGCAATCTGTGCCGTACCTGTACCTGACTGACCCCCCAGGGTTCAGTTTGTTTGACTGGTGTGAGAGCTCCTGGGCCTTTGAATGGAGGAGGGAAGCTTAGGCACCATACGACTGCTTATGCATGTTAAGAAGCACAGGCCGGGTGTGCAAATGGAGTAAAATACAATACAATACAATACAATACAATACAGTACAATAACTTTATTTATCCCCGCAAGGAAATTCAATTGTCTGGAGTCTCTCTCATCTGTTTACAGTAGAATTATAAAGTCTAATTGCTGATGGTATGAAAGATTTTCTAAATCTTTCCGTCCTGCAGCGCAGGGATAGGAGCCGTCCACCACTGTTGTTTCTTTGGTCATTTAGGGAGATATGAAGTGGATAATCCATGTTCCCCAGAATGGCCTCAACCTTCTTCAGTGTGCATCTCTCCACCTCATCCTCCAATGAGTTCAGCTTGATTCCGACCACAGAGCCAGCTTTTTTCACCAGTTTGTTCAGACGCCTTGCATCCTTGTGTTTTACACTGCCTCCCCAGCAGACTGTTGCATAGAACAGAACACTTGCCACCACAGACTGATAAAACATCTGCAGCATCTTACTGCAGATGTCTATTGATCGGAGTCTTCTCAGGCAAAAGAGGCAGCTCAATATAGATCCAACTGTTTCCCTTGACAATCATTTAAACATTGGCATACGGTTACAGAGTCATATCTGATTTAAACATCAAATACACCACAATGCAGGTAAATTTACTTGCATTATTTTGTAGCGCTGTACGAAACCATTTGGGCATTTTTTAAGTGAGGGGCCCCCCGGTATTGTATTTTCCTCTGTTTGATACAAATTTCCAGTTTGTTGAACGATTCATTTAGTCACTTTTGATTCAATAATGACTCTAATTACTAAGAAAAATTAAATAAAAACACTTCCTTTGCAGGCATCTCAAGGGCCCCTCCCTACTGTGGGTCCGGGTAATCAATACCCTTTTACCCCCCCGCACTTCCCCCCATGGTGGGAGACTGGAGGGTCAAGTGGGAAAGAGTTCTTTGGTCTGATGAGGCCAAAATTGTGCGTTTTGGCCATCAGACAAGATGCCAAACACTGCACATCACCACAGTCACACCATCCCCACTGTGAAGCCTGGTGGTGGCACCATCATACTGCAGGGATGCTTCTCAGCAACTTGTAAAGGTAGAGGGTAAAATGAATGTAGCGAAATTTAGGAAGATTCACGGAGGACAATCTTATTCCGTCTGCTAGAGAACTACGGCTTGGGAGAAGATTTCTTTTCCAGCAAGACAATGACCTGAAGCATACATTGAAAATAATACAGAAAAGCCCTGTGAAAGGACCCAGAATAATCTCCTTCCTGTGATGTGGGCTTCTGTGATTCAACAGGTGCGTGATGAATGTGGGAATTTAAGAGCCTAGTCTTTGAAATTTACTAATCAGTGGATTCATTAAAGATAGAAACTGTAATCCACAGGCAGTTGTCCATATTTTCCACATATCACAGCCTTTTATAGAACCATATCTTTGCTCATTTTAACAAGTGTTGATGCTGAAAATAATTAAATGAACACAAAGGAAAAGAAGACGATAAAGCATTAACATGACGTTAGATTTCAGTCTACAACAGCAGTGAGAATGCTGTTAATGCTTCTGCTCCTCGTTTGTATGCAGGGAGTGTGTTACATGTCTGTGTGTGACAGGAAGAATGAGAGAATTGCAAGCTATCATAACTGAGCGGCTGTCACATTATCCTTTCATTGCAATTACACTGCCATGCATTTCGCCGCTTGTCTGTTAAGCAAGGCCCGCTGTCTGCTGTCAAACCTTTGCCCGCCCCCTCCTGTGTGTGACAGCACTACAGCTATAGTCCACTGAGCCAGGTGTATGTGTTAGCGTAACTACACAGCCCTGCTAATGTAATGAGCTATGTCAGAGAGAGATAGCAGCACAGAGAGAGAGAGGGAGGTGGGAGGAGTGACAGAGGAGGAAACAAAGCAGCAGGAAGGAGGCCAGGATTCGCTGCATAACAACACTCAGGCATGCTGTTGGTAGATGTTGCGTCACGTTGAAATGGCAGAAGAAGAAAAGCATCTTTAAAGCTGTCATGTGCAGAGCTTTGTGCAGGAAGTGATGGCTTAAAAATGTAGTCTGCAAAACACAATAGAGGGAAGCCTTATCCTGCACAAAAGCAGAGACGGATCCCTTTAAAACACTTCACAATAGACCAGTTATTTGACTATAGTGTTTAATAGCATGTCACTTTGGCAGTCTAAAGTTTCATTTATGAAAGAACCACCACTGTGAATGTCCCTGCCTGGCTAACAGTGTGTCGACTCCTGCCTGTCCCGTTTAGCTGAGCTCATGCTCTGATTCATGTCAACAACCTGCTGGGAGCTGAATGAAAAGGTTGCTGCTGCCCTTGTCTGTTCAGTGTGCTGACCTCTGCTGTGATAGGGCCGAGCTGACAACTCGTTTTACTCATCATCAAGGAAGAAAGCGAAGGAGACATTGACCCAACAGACTGTAGCGCTGTGAGAATGAAGCATAAAGTGGAGATAAATGTCAACCATCACAGAAGATGTTTGCTTGATAGGAGATGATATTGCCGGGAATGAAACAAGTTGAGTTATTATTGGAGTGTGAGTGTTTGTTTTCCTCCGCGGTACTCAGTAAGGCTTCCTGCAGAGCAGAAAATCACAGCAAAATGTCAGACTGTAACAGCAGTTATGAACTGTTTTAAATTTTACACAACAGGATAAACAAGTGTTTCAGTTCTAAGAAAGATGATCTGTTTTTTTCTGAATATTGTCAAAGTTTGAGGGTGTATTTTGTTGGACAATGAAGCATCAACCACCAGTTTGAAAACATAAGGAAATGCAGTAGTCAACAGAGAGTTGCAGTACCTCAAGTGTCCACTTGAGGTCAGCTGCAAAAGCAAAGAAGTCCCAATAACACCCATGTTAAAATGCCTATATTTACAGCTGATAGAAACAAGTTTACTGCCCAGTTAAAGGTATATTTTGGTGTTTTCAAAGTTTGTTTGTATGAGGTACTTGGCAATAGTGTAGTGGCATTAGCCTCCAGTGATTTCAGTGTATATTGACCCTTTAAACAAGACCTGCTTGAGGAAGCTAAGTTATACAGCACTACAGTGACAGGTACAGGTGTTCCCTGTAATTTAGGGATTTTTAGGTAAAATGAGCCAAAAATAAAAGCTGCAACAATTGTATGTGACAGGTTCTTTGCAGAAGATGGCACACAGCAGCATCCCAAAAGTAGGGAAATATTCAGGCAAAAAAAATATGTGTAAAACTTATGGAGAACTAAAATTTAAAAAGCCTGCGTCTAAAGCCTGGACAAGCGGTGTCACACAAGGCTTGTATATGGTTCGTTTCCACAGAGTGGTCTGGTTTGTTTTGGCACAGTGTTGTCATGCGTTTGCACATAAAAGTCTGATCTTACCCGTGTTTCCTCGGCGGATGTCTGCCCGGATCCTGAGCATGGGTTCGCATTTTCCACACCTACACCACCAGGTAACTCTGGACCTCTCCTGTTCAAAACTTTCAAGAAGTTGAAGTTTCTCTGCTCTCTCTTTCAGCCTACAGAAGGAGACAAATACTGAAAACTGCATTGTAAATTACTGCCTGACACTGAGGGGTGTTTTTGGGGAGAAATTAAGTGCTCTGTACGTTTTGGACACAGCGAACAGGCGTGCCAACATATTTTCCTGGCCCATTTTTATGTAAAACCTGTTAAACTATGCAGATAGAACATTCCCATTTATAGCCACTGTGCCACGAGGCTCTCTGAACTCATAATAATCACAGGAGCAGCTTTCACAGAAATTACTGCAGGCTGATGCCACTTCTATAGCCAAGTACCTCATAGGACCCAACTTAAAAAAAACATGAAATATACCTTTAACTGAGTTAATTGAGGCCTGCAGGTGTTTAGAGGTTGTTCTAGGTACTTTTGTGACCTCCTGGACGAGTCGTTGATGTGCTCTTAGAGCACTTTTGGTAGGCCGGCCACTCCTGGGAAGATTCACCACTGTTCCAAGTTTTCTCCCTTTGTGGGTAATGGCTCTCACCATGGTCTTCTGGAGTGCCAAAGCCTTAGAAATGTCTTTGTAACCCTTTACAGACTGATAGATGTCAATGACTTTGTTTCTCATCTGTTGTTGAATTTCTTTAGATGGTGGCATGATGTGATGCTTTGTAATATCTTTTAGCCTTCTTTACTGTCACACAGGTTCTATTTAATGGATTTCTTGATTCACTGCTTGGTCTGTATCAGGTCTGGGGTGGCTGGTGAAATTGAACTCACCTTTCCAAAAAACATGACTGATCACAGTTGATTTATGAGTTAATGCAGAGACGCTGTCTGCTCTGCAGGGCAGTGAGGGGTTTATGAAACCTTTTTGTTTTGAGAGCACAAAAGTCACACTATCCTTTTAAGAATCAAGCTAATGAAAGAGATATCATTTTCAAGTTGACTCATCAGCCCACAAGATACACCAAAAGTTCCCAACACAGTGGAATTTAACAGGGATGTCATGATGTTTACTGAGTCATTGTAAACCGTGTTAACAAACCTAAAAAGAGCACATGTTACTACTCCAGCTCTCAGCTCTCCTGCTGTGATCTGTCATGTCATTTTTACCAAAATGCAACAAAATCAAACTCAAAGCACCAATGAACCCAGAATGCATCAGTCTCTCACTGATGGCATGGCTGACAGAACTAACACTTTTGGAGAGTAATAATCCTTCCCTCGAGGGCAATCAATACACATCTCATGTAAGCATGTCGATTTGTGTTTCCAGGCTGATGCTCCTCTAAGTGTGTGTGCATCTGAGCGCATCACTGGAGCTGCAGAGCCTGAATAGCTTTGCATATATTTACTGGGTCCAGATAGTAATCATGTGAAGCTACGCCTGCATCCACATGTTCACTCGTTTCTCTCACTCTTCTCTGCTTCCAAATTCCAAAAAGAGAAGGTCCTTTGGGATGATTTGGAAAACACAATCCTGTTGAGAGCTGTAATCTTGTTTTCATGTTGGGAACCAATCACTCATTCTCTGTTTTGTACCTTTTTGCTTTTGGCTGTCGGTGTAACTCTTTCTAGAGATGTGCTCAGATTCACAGCACACATGTGCAAATACAAAGTAACGCCATCTGTGTGATATATAGAGCACCTGTGATGCAATATGCCTGAAACAAGCAGGCTGAAGGAGCTAATGATGCAACAACTCATGTAAATAAAGCCTGGTAAAGTTTGCAGAGTCAGTAGTTTTTGGTTTATGCAGTAGTACAGTTGTTCTTTGATGAATAAATTTCCTGGTACATGTAACAGGGCCTTGCATAAGACCCTTGTGTAGAACAACATGAGATAAGTATTTATTTATTCAGTGGACCTAAAGACAAACATGGAAATGATACAGAGGAAAAAAAGACTAAAAAAAAGCATTGATGAAGGAATAAAGGAGCAAATCTCTGACAGAAGTTCTCTACAAAGAGGATTTATTGGTATCCCTGGATTCATCTGTGCATGCATCTGCCCTCTTATTTATTTACAGCATTTTATTCACACCCAGATCTTGCCCCCCAATACCCTACACCTTCTTCACGGTGTTGTATAACAGCTAAATCCACATCTCAAAAAAACAAGAACCACAGGACTTAATGACTTCAGATCCATTGCTCTGACCTCTATGGCGAGGGAGTCTTTTGTGCACCTTGGGCACCTGACCCCCTGCAGTTTGCCCACAGAGCCAACAGATCTGTAGATGGTGCTGCCAACCTGGCCCTCTACTTCATCCTCGAGCATCTGGACTCAGCAGGAACCTGCCTGACTCCAACTGCAGGTGGATCACAGACTTCCTGTCCGACAGGAAGCAGCAGATTTAGGTGGGGAATCATGTCTCTGACAGCAGAACCATCAGAACCAGCCCCCCCCCCATAGACTGCATTCTTTCTCCCCTGCTCTTCTTCCTGTACAACAGCTACCTCCAGTCACCAGTCCATCAAGCTTCTGAAACTCACAGATGACACAGCCTTCATCAGACTCAGCTCTGAGGGGGAAAAGTTCTCCTACAGGTGGGAGGCGGACAATCTGGTACAGTCAGAACAACCTTGAGCCTTATGCTCTGAAGACAGTGGAGATGGTTGTAGACACTCCTGCCCTCATAACCATCTGTGACTCCCCAGTTACCACTGTGGACTCTTTCCAGTTCCTGGGGACCCTCATAACTTCAAGTAGGGCTTCAAGTTGGAGGCCAACAGAGGATGTACTTCCTGTGGCAGCTGAAAAAATCCTGCCTGCCAAAGACAGTGATGGTACACTTCTTCCCCGCCATCATCTAGCCCATCCTCATATCATTGATTATCATCTGGTACACTGCAGCCATGGCGAGGGACAGGAAGAGCGTGCAGCATATCATTTGCTGTGCAGAGAAGGGGATCAACTGCAGCCTTCCATCTATCCAAGACCTGCATGCCTCCAAGACGCTGAGGCATGCAGCTGATCCCTCTCACCCCAGGCATGGACTTTTTATGGCCCCGTCTTGGAGGAAGCTGGGTTCCATCAGGACCACAACCTCCTGCCACAAGATCAGTTTCATCCCCTCTGCTGTCAGTCTCATGAATGCTACTCTGGCCCTCCCCCAAAGACTCTAACTAAAACCCAGAACCACCAGATGGAAAATGTGTGTTTTTACAGACTTTATGTGGTGCATATTGGACTTTATCTCTACTGTTTATGACTGCACATTGTGTGTGTTATATTCATTTAGAAAATTGCACTATAACCTAATCACTAGTAAAGCTGCACATCTGAACAGTGTCTCCTTTTTTGCACCATTGTACAAACTGTTGTGATGTTAAATTGTATTTTATGTTTTATTTTGCTACTGTACTTTTATATTATAATCTCTTAAAGTTTCTGGACCCTTAATATTTTTATTGGCCTCTTACTTTTTATTCCTCTTCTGTTATTTTTTTGCACCAGACACCAAGTCAAATTCCTTACATGTGAAAATGTAGGGAACACTGGGGACAATTGCAACACTTTTTACATTACTCTCAGTTACTCAGAGACTATTTGGACCAGGCACACCAAATCTTTACATATCAAACTTACATGTGCCTGCTAATTACCCATACCATTTAAAGATGGCTACATATGACATATCAATCACAATATTTATTTGAATAGAGGAATTCAGGTGTTGCAGCTGACCCCAAACCTAGGGACAGTTGCAACACGGATCAGGGACGGTTGCAGCATATTAAAAAAAAAACATTAAATTTCACTAATTAACTTCTGCTTTTTGTCTCAATAAGCACAGTATTCCTACAGTATTAAAGTATAATATATTTAATAAGTTTTGTTTTGTGTATAACATAGCCCTACCTTGAGTCAATGTGCAGATGTTATCAAAGCTATAAAAACCTCAATATTTTAGTGTGGGGCAAAGAGAATGGAATAATTTGCAATACAAAAAACATTTATTAAACATGTCTTTAGTGAAAAAATTCAAATTGTTTTAAAACTCTATATGACAACAAATAAATTGACTTTTCACCTGTTTTCACAGGAGAATTTATGAGGCTAGTTTGTCCCATAGCACAATTGATACAACAACAATTGTTCATTTTTGCTCAACAAGTTATTTGGGGAATTATTTTGTTTATCATTAGCATTAGTTTCTCATTGTCTTATAATATGATTGCCTGTTCTGTTCATCATGAGCAATGAAATATATTAATTGTGCCTATTTTGAACTGAAAATCTTCAAAAATACTGTTTTGATACGACTAGCCTAATTAGCATGGGGACAGTTGCAGCAGTTGCAACCGTCCCCATGGTATCAGTCATGACAAAACATCATGTGCTAGCTAGCCACACTGATACTGACACATGCTAACCATGTCACTGAATAGTCAACTAAACAATGACTCAAACTAGGTAAGTTTGGATTAATTCATACAAAAGATCAGGACAGTTTGACAAAAATACAGCTCATGATAAAAGCTATTTTCATACCCCCAAAACAACTTTGTCTTGATACAAGCAGGACCAGATGCTCAATATGGCCTCTCTCTTCTTGGTGGGCAGAGGGTCTAACTGAGCATGTGCAGTGTGAGTGTCATCACTCTAGCATGTTTCTGATTGGAGAAATAAGGCTTGTTGAAACCATCCCTTGTTGCAACTGTCCCCAGTCTCCCCTACTGTAAAGACTTAGTTCTGATTCTGATAAAATCTTTCTGTGTTTGGCTAGTTGTGCTTTGAATGTTTTTAGCTTGATGATCACGTTTTAAAGCAGAGGTCTTTTAGCAGCTCTTTAAACTCTGGCTTATGTGAGTCTTATGTGAGAATAAGCCTATAGCAGTTTCCATATGCCCAGCTTTTATCTGTGTAGACGCTGCTTTAGTAAAGCCTGCTGGCTAAAGGGATATGTCACTTAAATATAAGCATGGGGATTCCGAAAGAAGCCGTCTAAGTCGGCCTTTGAGACCCTTTGTCTGAGCCAAGTTACATGATATTACAGCGAGTAAATGTCCTATATTCATTTGTGCCAGTGTGAACACAGCATAAGAGACCATTCACAGGCTCAGGAATCTGTTGCAGGTGATTTGAGCTAAATACCTGATTAGAGTCTGACACCATGATTCTCCAATATTTAACTCATTACATTCTCTTTCTATCGGCTGTAAGCCATAATCATTACAAGTAAAATAAATAAATACACTTTTTCATGATATTCTAATTTATTGGGATGCACCTGCATGTGAGGGAGAGATGTAAGACTGTTTGGTTGCTTTTTTTATGAAAGGAGACAACAGATCTGACTTCAGCTTCACTGTCTTAAGCCTGGTACACACCGAGCGATTTCGGGCTGTCCCAGCAAAAGATGACCAACCATGTCAACATCTTTGGCCATGGCGGTGGTTCTACGTCCCATTGTCAGACATGTTGACAGATGGGCGTCGTCATGGTCTAGCCTTGGATTAATTCTGACAGTGTTAAAAATTTAGGACCATCTCACTGTGTGACTACTGCTACGACCTAAGTCAACAACAAACCAATAGGAATGCAGCAATAAATGATGTAATGATAAACGCAACACTGGCAAACAAAAGTTAGCATGAGAATGGAGACAATACCAGTGTCTTACCTTTTGATTGTATAAATTGTATTGTCACAATGTATATGGTGGACCCCAGGAACAATAGCTTACAGCTGATGCTTAAGCTAATGGGGATCTAAACAAACAAACAAACAAACAAACAAAACCAGCACCATTTAGTGGCATCAAACTTGATGTCGTATAAGATTCATGTCACATAGTCTAGCATGCCAGAAACTCTGACTGCTAAAAATGCCTGTCTGTAGGAGGTATTAGACTTTGTCAGATGAAACTCCACTGACATTTGTCACAGTCTGTGCCGAGTTCACCTGTACAGATGGAGATCTAAGGTCTTGCACAGCTGTTGGACTGTACAGTGTGAGCACAGACGCGATGGTCGTGCATCATAAAGGATTCAGTTGCACAGACATTACACCAAGACGGTTATAGAGGCGGCTGGAAATCACACAGTAGACGCCTGGCTTTAATAAGCAGTCAAATCAATCAGAGAGTGGATCTGATAATGACAGAAGAGAAACCAATTCAACCCATCTTCTCAAGAGCAAAGGTCTGCTGCCCATGTCAGGACAGGATTCCTTTACATCGTTTCTGTGTTTTCTTGGTGACAGAGGAAAAATGAAGCACACAAAGCTGTTCAAAAATTATGTTTCTGAGCAGCAAAAATCCAAAGCAACAATAAACGCTGTTAAGAGGTGCCCTGAAACCGAGGTTGTGAATGCTGCCAGCTGAGGACACAGGTCCTACATGTGCCATGAGAGCATGAAAATATAATTTGTGGAAAGTTTCCTAGGATTAATAAAAGTGTGTTTTGGCAAGTGGAGCCCCTGTGTTTATACTTAGCAGTACTCTCTTGTCAGGTAAAGAGATTTGTGTTTTAGGTCATTTTGGACATAAATTTTGAGTAATGTCTTGCACTGCATTACTGAGAATAATTTGACTAAAGTTGCCAAGGATACAACTCTCTTGTGATTATTTGCCCCCTTTTTCAGGAGCCTAGGGCGTCCATTTAGACAGAGATGATTTAAAGAGCAACAATGAAGACCACTTAAATACGATCTGTAACCCAGAACACAGACAAACAAACCCAGACACGACCACAATGAGGACATGACAGAGAGGGCTGGCTGTTTCTTGACCTACATTTATTATAAGATGAAATACTCCACTCTCTTTGAGTCACAACAGTAACACTTCACTGTGAGCAAAACCATTTTCAATTTTCATCTGAGTGACTCACATTTCTGACAGCTGCTTTATGAGCCGCTGTGAGGATGTGAAATTGCCTTCATGGACTGAAGCCTTCAAACCGTTGATGTCAGATGTCTAACAGTCGTAATGTTTTGTTGGCCGGATTCACAGAACATACTGGAAAGTGTTGGACTATACTGAACTATTAAGAGAACAGTTCAGCTCTGCCTCAGAACCAGGCTGTTTTTACACAGCCAGGGCAAATCATTTAAGAGGAAGAGTATCGATTTGACTTTTCAGAGTCAGTTTTAAGGTTTCTGGGAGGGCTACTGCAGAGGTAAAAAATAAAGTTTTACAGAAACTCCACAGAGAGAGAGAGATTTATAAAATCGGATAAATATTGAGTCGGTCAGAAGTGGACAAGTTTAGAGATGGAGAAAAATCCAGAGATGTGGACGTAAACAGAAGTGAGCTCCTTAAATCTCTGTAGCCTCAAACATAAAGCAGCTCCAGGCTACATTAGCTGCAGTTGAGATGTTCTACCCTCTGATTCTAGCTGATACCAAGGGCCAGATCAACAAAAGAACAGCACCACCTTGTGTATGCTGAATCATGAAAAAGACAGTAAAAGATAGTGACTAAACCACAGAGCATGCCGAAAAAGAAATCAACGAAAACTGCAGCAAACTGCTCAGTCAAGCAAACGGTGCCAGGGTGCACTCATCCCATCAGCCTGCAGGTTATGAGGGAATATTCAGAAATTTTGTGCAAAATTGCATGTAAATTCCAAATTTTTAGATGAAGTTCACCAATGTTTAATATTTTTTGTCCATTAACTTTAACTACAAGGCTATAATTGTTAATGCTTTCTACAGAATCAAACAACTCCATCGTTATGCAAGATGCACAAACTGCGGTATTGGAGATGAGATTTTTGGGTTTTTTTTTTAACCATCAAATGCTTTAAAATTTTGATTCTAGTTAATCCCAGAATTTCTTCCACTTCTTGAGATTTTACTCTTTTTTTGTTAAACTTTGAAATTGTCCTATTTTGCATTTAAAACAGTGCTGGGTCATGGTGGCAGCAGGCTGAGCAAGTCAGCCCAGACATCCCTCTCCTATGAAACTCCTTCTGGGGGATTCCAAGGCATTCCCAGAACAGACAGGGTACTGGTGCATGAAGGGTCTTCCTCAAGGTCTCTACCCTGCTTGACTTGCCCAGAAAACCTCTAAAGACAGGCGTACAGGAGGCATCCAGATAAGATGCCCAAACCACCACAATCGGCTCCTTTTGATGCAAAGGGGCATTTGCTGTACTCCTAGCTCCTTCAAGATGTCTGAACTCCTCACCCTATCTCCAAGGCTGAGCCCAGACCAAGATTACTTGCCCAGATGCTGGATGCATCCTGGACACTCCCATGGAGCCAGACCTTGGGGGTAGGAGCTTGCCAGTAAGCATCTGATGGCTGGGCTTTTCCCCATGGGATCCCGGTTGGGTTCAACTTGGGAAAAGTAACTTATAAGTGAAATACCTGCACCAGGCCATCATGCCCATCTCCAGTAGGACTCCTATCCTCAGATGCAGTTTCATTTTTAGGCAATCACAGGCTCTATTCATCGAGGCTTTTCCCCTTTAGAAAGAAGCTTTTCAACGTTTGTCTTTTACTCATTTTAGCTAGTTTGTGGGCTTAATTTTCAGGTGTCATGTGTCAACTATCTTGACTTGGGTCAAGAGGAACAGACAGACCTAACAGAAGAGAATCTGGTCATTTTTTCAAAATAAAACATCTTTCAGACTCTGAGAGTCAATAAAATGGTCCATGGCCAGGTGGCTGGGGAACACTACCCTAGAGCAGGGGTTCCCAAACTTTTCAGCTCGTGACCCCCAAAATAACGGTGTCAGAGACTGGGGACCCCACCTTCCCTCGAGGGGAATAAAGTGCATGATGTTGCACAAAGCAGGTAGTTTTATAACTTTTACTTACAGACAAACAAATCATTTCAAAACTATGTTTTTATTTAATTTGGAATCATTTTTATTTAAAATACATGATATTGAATCATATAAAATTTCCTTTTGTTTTTTGGAAAGCATCCTGCGACACCCCCTGGGGGTCTCGACCCCCACTTTGAGAACCACTGCCCTAGAGCATCGTTATTGAATGGAGGCTTGCACGTTGCCTGCCAGGCACATGCTCTGCACGTTTGCAAGTGTTTGATCTGGACTGGATCTTGTATGATGTGATTTTTAATAACATGGCAGTAATATCGTATAGGATGGGGGAATTTAAGGAGGGTTTAAACTGGATGCTATTATTTATAAAGAAAACAAGAGAACATGCACTGATCTAGAAATCTCAGACCCACCAGGCTGGGAAATCACTCTGTTTTTCTCATCTTTTAAAAATATTCTGATTTACTTTTTTAGCTTTGCAGACTTTATGTGAAGGTTTTCAGTAATATCATTAAACGGGTCTATTTTTGTCACCGAGCAGTGTCGTACAGTAGCTGAAAAACTCCTCTGAGGCGTCTCACTACTCGGCAGAGCCCACTATCTAATTAATCCTAATGCTTTCAGTATATAATTTGTGTAGTACAGTATGTATTTAATAGGCCAAAGCACTCATGTAGCCTGGCTTAAACAGCAGCAGACTGCAGAGCAAACTGTCCCAATGAGGCCATCCAATTCACACAGAGGTAATGAACCTAAAAACTGATCCAATTCTGCTAATGGCTTTGACTGACCCTGGGCATAATGTGTTGTTGCTTGTTTAATGGCATATTCAGAAGCTTGCATTGGGATTTGATTTTCAGAACAGGTCCAGAGTGAATCATTAGGGATGATAGGGGCGCACAGAGAGGGAGGAGGAGGCTGTAAAAGCTTTAAAGGCCCCAGGCAGACGGCTATCAGTCTTCCACTGCAAGCTCATGCATACTAAACATCTGCACGGCTCGAGATGAGGCTTCTGAAGCATATGGCTCTGACGGCATCACCCTGTTAATATTAGGCTGATATATCACTGCCAAATAAACTGATCTCTGTCAAAAAGCTGCTCTCTTTGAAGAGAGGATGGTGACTAATGATGGCCATGATAAATAGGACTGGGCAATTAGGCCCCTTTCACTGGACGACTGAAAATGTCCCATCATTAACCGGAGGAGGTCCATGTGTGAATGCAGCTGGACAAATTTTCCTCAAAGAATGAGGGTCAGCAGATGTGTGCTCAACATTCATTAAAACAACCAATCAGATTTAGCGATGTTTACCTGGACCATGCATTTACACTGGTGAATGACCACTCTCTGATAACCAGACCAGACTCTGATAACCCTCCAGTACCTGGACTTTGGGGATCTTCTAATACAGATCCAATGCCATACCAGTGTTATAATAATGACCAGTATTTCTTACTGTGAGGAGGGAAGCATCAGGTTAACTCAAGTTTGGAAAACATCTTTAAATGAATGCATAAAACAATCTGAATTCAAACAAGTCAGCTTGCTTATTCAATCAAAGCTTTTAGAATTTGCATATTAGTGGATTCAAGCTTCAAATATTCCTTTTTCTAAGGGAAGCTGCTTCATTAAACTAACTGTTATTACCTGTTTTAATCAGAGGATTACTTGTTTAGTGGAGGAGGAGACCTCTGTGGATAATTTGACTCCAGCTAAAACCCCACTAAGTGGGGAACACTGAGGGGTCATTTCGAGACTTGTTTGCTGAATTTTACAGCCTGTTGTTCTGTTTCTCCTGGATTTCAAATTCAAAAGTGTTTGGAAGTTGCATGAAATGTGGATAAAAATGGTGCTTTGCAAATCTTTAGCTAAATATAGCACAGAGGCAAGGTACGCTACACTGACCAGTACACCAGCTGGGACTGGGATAGCATTGTATTTAAATTCATGTACTTAAAGATGGAGTTGATACCCCTTTTTACAGCTTCCACTTTTCTTGGAAGGCTTTTCACAAGATTGAGTGTTTCTGTGGGAATGTGTGCCCATTCATTCTGTAGAGCATGGGTGTCTAAACTTGGTGGTGGGATGGAGGGGCCACCTTCATATGCCTCATCTAGAGGACTGAAAAGTTAGTAAAACCAGTCTGAAAACCAGTATGACGGTTAAGAAATGCTTAGTGATGTGGTATGCTTAAATGGTAATGGCTGACAAGGCAAACAGTCAATCATTTTAAGAAATTTAAGGTGGCCAGTCAGATTAAGGGGGCCCTGGCCGGCCCTGGCTACTACTGGTTCTGGCCCTAAAACACCATCGGTACTGCTACAAGTCTTCATAATCTATCAGGGCATTATAAATCAAAATATTGTTATTATGTTAGTTTCCAATATGTTTTCAACTTACAGTGCTGTCTTCATTTAGTCGCAAAAACTCAAATCAATAAATTCTTCTTGTCAAAATGTTTGTTTACAGTGTTAGCATGCTACTCTGCCTGGTGCTGAAACCAAGAACAATACAGTCAAGCACAAGCTTCATGTTCAAATGTGCCATATTTCATTTAACGTTTAGACTTTGCTACAAGCCAATCGAAAATGGACCAAAGGCCTTATTTGGCCCTCCGGCCATAGTTTGGACACCCCTGCAGTAGAGCATTCATGAGGTCAGGTACTGATGTTGGACGAGAAGTCCTGGCTCAAAATCTCTGTTCCAGTTCATCTCAAAGATGCTCGATGGAGTTGAGGTCAGGGTTCTGTGTGGCCCAGTCAACTTCTTCCACACTGAACTCATCAAACCCAAAATGTCTTGGTATGCTGAAGCATTAAGACTGGCCTTCACTGGAGATAAGGAGCCCAGACCCTGAGGAAGAATTTTTGTGACATAGATGACACTAGAGGATTAAAAATGCAGCATGAGAGCAGCATCACATGTGCTCCACATACACCTGGTGCAGGTGCAGCAAAGAGCTGAACTTTATATACAGTATGGACTAGGACTCATAAGGACTTTTCTCGAGTGTGTGAATGGACTAAAGCAGGGATGTCAAACTTACTCACAGCAGGGGCCGAACTCTGAATTTGGGTCCAACCTGAGGGCTGAACAAGGCCAACATTTAACCATAAACTGTCGACCTCATTTTCACCAACAATGAATTATGGGGGGAAAGCCTTAGCACGGATAATAAATAATTTTGAGATTTAAAAAGTAAAACTGGTAAGTTAAAAGGCTCAAAATCTGAGATAAAAATTCAAACTTACTAGATCAAAGGCATTTAAAGTCAAAATCATGTTTTTAAAAGTCATAAGAAGGAAAGCTTGAATCATGATGTTTAATGGTCAAAACATGAGATAAAAATTTGAAATCATGAGTTTTAAAAGTCAAAATATGAGATACATTTCAAAATAATCGGTTAAAAATGTCAGAGCCTGAGAAAAAAACCGAGTTTTACAGGTCAAAAAATTACTTAAAATTTAAGGATGAGGATACAAAAGGCCAGCTTATAAGATAAAAGTCAAAGTTAGGAGCCAGAAGGTCAAAACATGAGGAAAAAAAAATTGAAATGTGACTTCAAAGGTCAAAATATGACTTAGTTTTTTAAAATTGAGGATCTCAAAGGTGAAAAATAAGATAAGTCAAAAATGTTAATTGAAAAGGTCAAAATATGAAATAAAAGTTAAAACCATAACTTTGTGGATAACTGTGAGATGCAAAATCAAGAATATTAAATGAAAACAGAAATTTATTTTCCGACATTCACGACTTTTTATCTAATTAAGTGGCTATTTTTTGGGGGAAAAAGATAAGTTTGTTATGAATTTCATAGGCTATCTGAGTTTTCATTAAACTATAAAGCTGATTAATGTTTCTTGCTTTTACAGTGCAGTCATACATCGTACACACTGCTGTGGCACTGGGCTTATGGATGTGTGACCCTATGCACAACATCCCAGCTTTTTAGGAATCAGGGTTTCCACAGTGGCACAGCTGAAGAATAGAAATGCTGAGATTTAGCTTAAAATAGTGATGAATCTTCTTGACTGATGATTTGATTTGTTAACTTTGTGAATCTTCCTCTTGTCACGTTAGAAAACGATGGTTCTTGGGCTGTTCTCTCTGCAGAGTGAAGTTTTGTGTGCAGCAGCAGCAGAAGCACAGCGATCTCTAGGATCACAGTGGGGATGGGGAATCTTATTGATTTGTTGTTGCTAAAGGGAACAATTCATGAATTATTGATAAGGTCTCCTGCCTGATTTTATTTGCATTTTTCGTTGTCTTTTAATGAGATGTTGGGCTTTTGTTCTGGTGGATGGACTATATATCAGTCTTAACTTCCAGCATAGAGCAGTTTAGTGAAATGATATTGATGTTGTAGCTTTGACACAGAGCGTTTTTGGGTGTGCATTGGAAAGCTGGAGTTTACCTAAAGCAAAAGAGCAAAAAAAAAAAAAAAAAAAAAGCCAAAAAAGGAGAAATAACCCCAAAGCGAGGAAGATGAAAATAAATCAGCAGTGCAGCGCCCAAGGCTCAGATCACAACCATGCCTCGCTTAAATGTGCAAAGATGAATAGTTTGCTTTTGCTCACCTGGCTCCCACCTTAGGGAACTATTTGCAGAAGAATCTCTCTCCACTTTCCCAGGTTATCTCCTGGAGCATCAACACAGCGCCTCACTCCTAATTTATTCACATCTCAGGCACCGTCCTCATCATCTCCGGGGGGAGACGATGGGGCCCATAAACCCACCTGCCTGCCTCCCCAAGAAACACATTAAAGAGCTCACAGTTTAAATCTTCTTCCAGGAGATCACTCAGAGCTCCCTGTCGACTTCTGTGAAGCTCTGCACAGATCCTGCAGCCGCCAGGCTTTTACCCACAATACAACACGGAGCCGGGCGAAGGAGCTGCAGAGAGAAATGAGAGAGGGAGAGAAAGAGAAACACGCTGCTGTCACTGTAAATAAATCCTCATCGCTGCTTGAAAGAGGACGCAAAGAGCCCGTTCCTCTTCCTGGAGTTGAAAGTCATCTGCTCCTGTGTTTTCAGGGATGTGCAGAGATGATGCATGCACGCCGTTCTCTGCAATATTTCTACCATAAACCTTGAGTGTGTTTCAGTTGTCAGTGTTTAAATGAGAACTAGAATGCCTGTCAGACTGACAGACAGCTGGGCGAAGGATGATTTACAAGTGCAGTTTGAAGTGGGTGAGTGATGGTTTTAATAACAATGAAGTGTGTCTAACTGATGTCTTTAAATCCACATCATGACATCTTTAAAAAAGATCAATCTCTCTGAAAGCCAATCTGCACGTCAAAACAGATCAAAACAACTGAAGATAAGAAACGTCTGACGCTATCATTCTGCACACATGAAGGCAAAATAAAGATGATGTGCATCATTTTAACAAAAAAAGAAGCATTTATTAGAAAAATATTTCAGGTATTTCATCTGATATTATCATCTCAGTTTATGCTTTAACGATGATTCATAATCTTGGGGGTAGATTATAAACAGGAATCAACCAGTCGAATCCCACCATGGAAACTGATCTGATATTTACTCCAATGGCTCTGTCAGGTATCTGTGACAGAGGTGGTTCTATTGGTTTCAAAACCCAACGTTTAGACTAAAATGAGGCCCAGCTGAAAGCAACCACACCTGGAGAAGAAAATATTTTGGGTTATTTTATAAAAAAGAGAAATGTTTCCACACTACTGGTGTAATGCCTGTTTTTAAAAAAAATCATACATTTATTTTGTTGCATGTACTTCTATTATGCATTTATCCACCAACTAATTGTTTCATACTGTCTTTAATGATCCATCTAGCCATCATTTGCTTCATATGAAAACATTTTAGACCTAGAGGCTTGGACCTTACTGTCAGATCCAGGGGTCCTCCCCAGGGACATTTCTGGATTATAAAAATCTATTTGTTCTTTTTTTATTCACTTTACTCCACCCAGGATCAGCACACTGAAAGGAGTCAGCTGCATTGGTTGAGATATCTGATGTGGAAGTCTCATCAGCATCTCCCTTTGGAGATCTTTTGGCCATGTCCAACTGGAAGAAGTCCTTGAAGTAGACCCAGAATGTGCTGGATGGATTTTATATCCCATCCGATCTGGGAACACTTCAGGGTCCCCCAGAGGGAAAAGATTGCTGGAGAGGCTATTTACATTTCAATGTGTGAACTCTATATGGTCTCGTATTGATTTATATTGCCAAAAGTATTCGTTCACCTGCCTTGACTCACATATAAAATTAAGTGACATCCTATTCTTAATCCATAGGTTTTTATATGATGTTGATCCACCCATTGCAGCTATAACAGCTTCAACTCTTCTGGGAAGGCTTTCCACAAGGTTTAGGAATGTGTTTATGGATATCTTTTAACCATTCTTCCAGAAGCGCATTTGTGAGGTCACACACTGATGTTGGACGAGAAGGCCTGGCTCTCAGTCTCAGTCAGGCTCTAATTCATCCCAAAGGTGTTCTGTCAGGTTGAGGTCAGGACTCTGTGCAGGCCAGTCAAGTTCATCCACACCAAACTCTCTCATCCATGTCTTTATGGACCTTGCTTTGTGCACTGGTGCACAGTCATGTTGGAACAGGAAGGAGCCATCCCTAAACTGTTCATTTTGTGAATATTATTTCATATTAATGCTCCCTCAAGTGTCGCTCCCTTTTAAATATCTAATGAATTAAAACCCCAGTTTCTCAGGGAACGTCGCCATCAGCAAACCATGACACTCTCTGAAGTGCATTGTTCAATTTGTACAGAGAGACGTAGTTTATTGAAGGATCAGGGTGAACAGAGCATGTGCTTTGTCTCATTCCACAACTATTGAATTTGTGCCTGTTGTAAACCTAATTTTTTCACAGTTGTTGCAACAAAGACAGGTCATTTCTTTTCAGTCAGGTGTTTACAATTAGCAAATGAGAACTTTGTCCAAATATCAGACTTGTCTTGTTAACATTTTTTTTTTATGTGAAAGCCAACCTTCTTTTTCACATAACTTGTTGATTTATCATTGTAAGAACTAGCTATCTGGGACTTGCAGCAATTTTTTCTGACTGCAGTAACCGTATACCCTATTATCGATATTTGCATTTCCCTCCCAATGCAGTCCATTAATTTGAAGGTAAAATATAAAAAAAAAGGAGGGGGGGGGGGGGGCTAAACTACAAAAAGGTCCACTCTTTGGGAAAAGACCCCTCCTCCTACAGGGCCTGTCTTGAATGATCCTATAAAAACATCTACTATCTCCTGCTACAGCCAAACATCGTCTGCCCTTTAGTTTTAGCAGCACATAATGCTCATTAGTGTATGAAAGCAAAACACTGTTTATGAACCATAAACACTGCAGTTACAACCCGGCCTAATAGCTAAGCAGATGATTTGCAATAAAGGCTTTAAAGCACTCTGGATTAAATTACAACTGGGAGGGAGCTGCAACAAGAGCCCTCTGCATGGCGTGCATATTATATTTCAGAGCCTGTAATGTCCTGTCAGGCAGGAAAAAAGCAGGCAAACGAGATTCCACTCTTACAGTTTCTCTCCGGATACAAGATAATACAGAGCTGTGAGTGTTTAATGCACTAACAAGAACACATGTCGAGGGATTTTACAAGCACCCTTGAGTGCCTTATCAATGTCATCGTCTTATTCTCCTAATAAGTGCTCAGTGTTTGCCTAAGGAGCTTTAAGTCTCCTTCAGAAACCAAGGTTAGGAGACAAGCACTTCATTTACACAAGCATTTAGAGCATGCCGAGGAGATGTACAGCATGTTGTTTCTATGCCCTCAGGTCAGCCTCCAAGCTCCTGAATGGGTGTCGGGGATTTTTTCTCCACTGCGTCTGTAACGCTCCAAAGGCAATGTCAGACAGTGAAAGAAATGTCAGAGTGATTTGTCATTAAAACATGGCAGCTTTACTCATCAGGATCTCTCCAGGATGATCTCTGAAGAGAAAAGTCTTTTAAGAAAGATGTTCTGCATGAATGGAAAACAGACAGATGTCTGCATAGAACCACAAAACAGCTGTAAAGGAGCCCTGGTGACCACTTTGGCTGCATAATTTAACAGGGTACAATCACAAAGGGGGTGTTTCACACAGCTGGAGAAAAAGGCCCTTGAGATGTGAAAGTTGGTCAACCCTTCCGCTTTGGTCCAGAATCAAGTATCTAAACATGGCATGAGGAACAGCTATTCATGGTGCACAGAGGATGGATCATAATGATTCTAATTATGAGGACTTTTTGCAGTGGCTTGGATGTTTTTCCATCTTATTGATTTTATTAACCAATCATGGTGAATATAACTTGGCTTTTTTGCCCAAAATATTTTACAAAATATCCTCTTTGATGTCAAAGTAAAAACAGATTTTTGCAAAGTAATGTCACTTAAACAAAAATATATAAGGTATAAAAGGGACTTAAATATTCACCCCCTTTAAAGTGACTGACCTAATTCAACACAGGTCCAGCCAATTGGTGCTAGTTGTCTCCCAGTTGGCGAAACAGGGATCACCTGAGTGCAATAAATGTGTCTTAGGTGATTGTAGTATAAAGACACCTGTGTTTGGAGGGTCCAATCACTGTTTAATCAGTATTCCTGGCTACCATTACAGCATGACGACAAAAGGACACTCCAAGCAACCAGAGAAAAGGTTACTGAAAAGTCAGAAGATGGATACAGAAGGATTTCTAGGCATTGAACATTCCCTGGAGTTCAGTTAGATCCATCATCAAGAAATGGAGGGAATATGGCACACGCGTAAATCTGCCTAGATCAGGCCGTCCTCACAATCTGAGTGACCGTGCAGGAAGTGAGAGAGGCCACCAAGACCCCTACGACTACTCTGAAGGAGTTACAAGCTTCAGCAGCTGAGATGGGAGAAACTCTGCGTACAGTAACTGTTGGCCGGGTTCTTCACCAGCTTCATCAAAGCTTTATGGGAGAGTGGCAAAGAGAAAGCCACTGTTGAAGAAAACTCATATTAAATCTGTTAAATGAAGTCATACATTATTAATCCCTGAAAGGAAATTCAGTTTACACTCTATTTTTTTACATGCTACACATACATAGGCTGGATTACATGCAAATACAGGATCCACATGGATATGCACTAATGGAGAGATGTCAGAGTGATGGCCTTGCTGCTCACGTGAGCTGTTGGGAGTTCAGTGCCTTGCTCAAGGGAACTTTGACAGTGCTCAGAAAGTGACCTGGTACTTCTCCAGCTACCAGGCCAATGTCCAGGTGTGGTCTGACCGGGACTTGAACAGGTGACCCTCCGATTCCCAGTCCAAGTCCTTCCAGACTGAGCTACTGCTGCCCTGGACTAGAGTTCACTAAAAGGCATGTGGGAGACTCCATGGCCAAGTGGAGAAAGTTCTTTGGTCTGATGAGACCAAAATGGGGCTTGTTGGCCATCAGTCAAGACGCTAAACACTGTACATCACCACAAACACACCACCACTGTGAAGCATGGTGGTGGCAGCATCATGATGTGGGGATGCTTCTCAGCAGCCAGCCCTGGAGGGCTTGAAATAAAGGAAGTATAATGAATGCAGGGAAATATCAGAAAATCCTGGAGGGCAATCTCCTGCAGAGAACTATGGCTTGAAATTAACTAGAAATTAACCCCAATCATACAGCGAAAGCTACACAGAAATGATTTAAAGACAACAAGGTGAATGTTTTGGAGTGCCGAGTCAAAGCCAAGACCTCAGTCCAGACCAGTCCAGTCCATCAATCCATCCTTCCATCCATGCACCCATCCAACCATCCATCCATCCATCCATGCATCCATCCATGCATCCATCCAACCCAGACATCCCTTTCCTCAGCAACATCTATCCCTAGCCCTAATTTGTCCTAGGAAATTCCAAGTTGTTCCAAGGCTAGATGGGAGTTCTGCCCCAAGATCTCCTCCCAACTGGATGTGCCTGAGGATATCCACAGGGAGGCAGCCAAGAGGCATGATCCAATTTCAAACCACCTCAGCTGACTCCTTGTGATGTAAAGGAGCAGCGACTTCATTCCAAGACTCCCCTGGACGTCAAAACTACTTAACTTATCTCTTGTTTAACTTAGCTTGTTGTAAGCTTGGTGGAGGAGCAGTTTTATCACAACTGGACCACGTTTCCTTATACAACTAGAAAAGCACTCAGAGAGTGCAGACCTATCTCCCAATAGTAAAGAATCCTTTAGAAAATGCCTGGATCCAGACTGTCATCTGGATCACTCCCAAAATCTAATTAGTTCTTCCTTATGCCATTTTTGACATTTCCTGAAAATTTCATCCAAGTCCATCCATAACTTTTTGAGTTATGTTGCTAACAAACTAACAAACTAACTAACAAACCCTGTTGATCACATAACTTCCTTGGAGGTAATAAAGAGCATGAAATAGCATTGGAAGCTTTTCATGGCAGAGAGGATTTCTGTCCTTCTGCAGACTTACTTTGGCATGAATTCACAAGAGATATGGAGGAAGGGGTTGGGTGGTGTAGTGTAGGTCTGTATGTACAATGGGAGCTGATGGAGCAGTTAGCTTGGCTGTAGCATTGGTATAGCTGCAGTTTAATCAGAACTACACCACATTTCTTTTTTAAAACAAGGGCAGAGAGCCACGCTGTAAGCTAGTCTTGGTGGAGAAGATGTTTTGGCTCTTCTCTTTACCAGCTGGGTTGTTTAATCCACATCATAAACGACAGGTCCTAAACTATGAGCGTTTACCTGTAGGTTTGTTGCAGGACTGTGCATGCATGCTATACATTACATTTTTGTCGCTCCGACTGGCCCGTGATGAATGTGATGGTCAGAATGTTTGTCTAATGACCTTACTAAACGCCTTGATAGCAATCTTTTCCAAATAAATGTGAAATATCCATGCTATGGACATACGAAACAGTCTCAGCCATCCTCCTGAGGAATCTAATTTCATCTGTTTGTAAGTATGACCTCATTCTTTGGTCACTACCCAAAACTCATGTCCATAAAGTAGGTGTGAATAGGAAAACAGATCTACTAATAAACTCAAAGCTTTGCCTTCCACATGGCAAGTTTGACTCATGTTCAGCGTGATGCATCAGTGCAAAATGAAACATGTTTAAGAATTATTTGTGGCTAATGTTTATCAAATGTCGGCAAAGTTGGCCCAGTATGCTTTGACACAGTACAAATGAGTAAAAAGGATAGAGATTAGAGAAGTGATGAAGAAATAAACTTAACTGGGTAATATCAGGGCATGTTTGGCCAGCAGGATCCACAACTACAGAGAAGTTAGAGATATGAAAGGAAACTAACCAAGATTGATGATTTAATCTTTTTGGAGGTCAAGAAAAATAACATTTAACAAAAGCTACATGCTGATATTCTTCATTCATACTCAGCGGCATTAGCCCAGCTTTAGACTCTTACGCTTGTTTACCAAAATTAAAGTTTTCTCATTTTACATCCACAAACTTCCTGACATCAAAACAGCAGCTACTACATGATCACAAGCTGATTTCTTTTTTTAATCAGTGATGGCGTCCTGCTGTTCTGAGTCAAGTTATTAGGCCCTCACTGGGAACAGCATTATTATCCCTCTCTAAATTAAATCAACCCTGAGGTGAAATAAAAATCTCCACCATGCTGGCTGTGAAACCCTCCTTAATGTCTGTATTGATGGGAAATATGCTCCTTATTTTCACTGTCAAATGAAAGCTGAGGCTCACACAAACTGGAGATGGAAAAATATCAAAACATGGTCCTTTCAAACAGCGGACTCGTTTATTACTTCCTACCAACATCTATTCAACGGGGCATTGATGCCAGAGATCTGAGCACACTGATGTTTTTAGACCAGAACTATGACTGTGTGCTTCTGTGATCAGTATCGAGCTGGACCATGCCATGGTGGTGTTCAGTAACAGGGATGTTCTTCATGCTTGTTGTGTTGCAGCCTTGACATGAGCAGCGGTGGATCAGGGTTCTTCCAAACAGAAGTTTGGGATTTTGATCACCAGCTCCTGCAGCCATGTCAGTGTGTTCCTGAGAGGGATGCTTAAGTTAAAATTATGCCTTGATATGGGTGGACTGGCAATCTGACATACAGGGCCATATTCTGGTGGGTCAGTACACTTTGGGGCTGGGTTGATTTGTCTGCTTTTTGTGCTAAGAACCGGCCCATAGCAGAGGCAGCTGCCCATTGGTTGCTTTCATCATAATGACAGTTAACAGGTCCGACCACTTCTCCTAAAGGCCAGTTTACTCTTCCAGCTTAAAAGTAAAAGTGTTCAGAAGAGACAAAACTTAATCAAGGAAACAGTCTGTCGGCAGTCTGGCACTAACGAGTGTATCTGTCTAGAAATACCCAATGAAGCTCAGCGTTAGTTCAGGCAGGACACAGTTGTCATATGCCAAGCTGTGATCATCTGACAGCCAGCTGATCCCAGTTATCACCTACCAGCTCCCACAGCCAATCACAGCTCTTTCTCTCAACACAGCAGTCCATTTAAATATGTCGTACTTCTCACTAATCCCGATTTAATGCTGATGTACCAAGCTGCTGCTGCTGAAAAAGCAAACCCCCTCCACCCCAGCCTCCTCCTTCATAGCATAAAGCTTGTTGCACCCTCATACTGAGCTTCATGCTACTAAGGATTTATTGCTTTTGAACTAATTTGATTGTTTTCAGTACGCATTGTCATAAATGTATCTACTATATGAGGGTTTCTAGTTATGCTCCTTTGAAGTCAAAGCATGCTGCTTGACTAACCCAGGGAGCATCTTTAGAGCAGAGCCTTCTCTGCCAAATAAAACTGTAAGTCCATATTTAGTAAAATGGTAAAATATATGACGAGAGTGTTCCTGACAGACGTTTACTTAACTGACCAGTGATATCATTCCTGTAAGCATTTATATTACATTTTGGCCTTCTTAATTTGAAATTATAATTGATTCTAGCAGAGAGTTTTAATTGCTTACTTTTCATTATTTCTTTTTGGTAGTGATTTTCTGTACAGCATAGTCAGTAAGCAACATAAAACATGAGGTTCAGCAAAATACCTCCATCAATCTTGTTTTACTGTTTTTCTATTATAACAAGTCCAATTTTGGCTTATTTTAGTGTTTTAGAATCACTAGATAACAGCCCAGATTTACACCTAACATAGGAAATATTGGGAATAAAATGTGTGCATGCATATTAGTTTAGGATTTCTAAAATAGCACGCTTTTCTTGTAATTTTTTGGTCACATTTTTTCAAAATAAGATATAAACTTTAATATTAATAGTTAAATAAGTTTGATTTGTTGAAAAAATTTTCAAAAATATGGGTCCCACTTGTTTATTCAGGAGGTAGTGGTGGGCCCTGATACCTGACCATTTGAGAACCAAAGGCCTATAAAACCAAGCACCCAGCCATGCAGTCTCCATTTGCAAACATTTGTCTTGAAAAAAAAGGATCGTTCTGAAGAGCTTAGTGACTTCAAGCGTGGTACTGTGATGGATGCCACTAAGATGCTTCATGACATTTATCTCTGCTGGACTCTCCATAGTTAAGTGTAAGTTATGTCATTAGAAAATGGAAGTATTTAGGAACAACAGCAGCTCAGCCACAAAGTGGAAGAACATGTAAAATCACAGAGCATGTCAAAGACTGTTAAGGCACATGGTGCATGAAAGCAACCAGTGCTCTGCCGATTCCTGAAGAGTTCTGAACTTCCACTGGCATTGATGTGCAAAAACTGTGCAGCAGGAGCTTCACGAATTGAGTCTCCATGGCCCAGCAGCTGCATGCAAGCCTCACATCGCCAAGTCCAATGCTAAGTGTCAGATGGAGCGGTGTAAAACACACTGACACTGGACTGTGGAGCAGTGGAAATGTGGTCTGTGGAGAGACAGATCACGCTTCGTTTTGCAGACAGATGGCTGAGTCTGGTTTTGGCGGATGCTGGCAGAACATTACCTGCCTGACTGCATCATGCCAACTGTAAAGTTTTGTGGAGGAGGGATAATGGTATGGGGTTGTTTTTCAGGGCTTGGGCTTGGCCCCTTATCTCCAGTGAAGGACAACCTTAATGCTTCAGCAAACCAAGAAATGTTGGACAATGCTATGCTTCCAACTTTGTGGCATCAGCTTTGGTAAGGCTCTTTCCTGTTCCGACAAAACTGTACCCCAGTGCACAAAGCGAGGATTATAAAGACATGGTTTGATGAGTTTGGTGGGGATGAACTTGCCTGGTCTGCACAGAGACTGTGAGCCAGGCCTTCTGTCCCAGCATCAGCGTCTGACCTCATCAATGCTCTGAAATGAATGGGCACAAATTCTCACAGAAACACTCAAAAATCTTGTGGAAAGCCTCCAAGATGAGTGGAGGCTGTTATAGCTGCAAAAGGGGGAACAACTCCACATTGAAGCCCATGTATTTGAACTATAACAATCAAGAATTTCTCTGGTTTTAAACATTTGTGAGGTAAGACCTCTAGTAAAAATATGCTTTGTCATATTCCGATAAATGCAGACATTTAAGTACAAAAATCCTGCATATTTTACCTTTAAGATTTTTTTCATTTGTTGCAGACAATCTTTGCTGACTTTCTATGAGATGAACCACGGGGCATCATAAGACGATCTCAGCATTTAACATCCTTCCAGCTGCCTGAGACGCCCTGAATCAGAATTATGCCTCCAATCTTTTTGTTGAGCTTTTCTTGTCAGTTATTAGCTCTGGCCGTCACTGACGTCTGTGCAAGCAGGAGATGAAAGGTGGTTCCTCTTTTCTTCCCTCAGACCATCCTCCCCCCTCCTCTCTCCTCCCCCTTCCTCCCCCGCTGCCTCCATCTCTTAAGGGCTCCTCTTTGAAACATGACTGGGAGAGAGGAAAGCACAATAGGTGCGCTATCAAGTGACAGGTGCCCTTGTTGTGCCTTTAGCTCACACGGTGAACAAGCCCTCGGCCGGCACCCTCATAAAACATGAAACGACCTGACATGTGTCCAGAATTCTTCAGCTGAGTTACAGGTGCTCGCTCGCTGCCTTAAGCAGGCGAGGACACACGCGGCTAAGGACTGGTGTAGACGCACACTCAAACAAGCTTCCCTTCAGGTAACAAAGGCCTGGAGAAAGTGAGCAGTGGGAGCTCACGTGGGGAGATTGGCGTGTTGAATGTATCGCTGCGGTTTTGTTACGCTGCTTTATGTGAGAGGAGGAAGAAAGCAGCTTCTGTTTTTCTTGGGCAGCCTCTCTGCCGGGGAGGAATATCGATTCCCTGCTATAGATTTAATTGCATGATGGACAGCTTTGTTTCTTCTCAGCGCTACAGTATGTATGGTTATGTCAGAGGAAATCAATGGGGAATTCGCTCTCACAATCCTGCTATCAAGTGGAGATTGTGTTTGTCTGATAACTGTTTGCCAGCTCAACGGCAGACTGCTTTAATCATTACTCTCACTGTTACTGATGTCACATTAGCACTCCGTCACTCTGTGGTTTGCTAAGCAGCCGTTATGCTAACTGTTCAATTACATCAGCAGCTAAGTATCTTAAGACTTTTAGCTTCATTTAATAAAGTTTAAGATGATTTTTAATTGTTGCAATATAAAGTATAAAACTACCAGAGCCTGTTTGCATCCACAAGGTCAGATTCTTTGAGTCAGTGCTCAAAGTCCAAATTCCTGTCAGTTTTTTTCAGGCCTGACAAAAAAGCTCTAATCAGCTACTAAACTCAACACACCTGCAAAAGTTTCCAGAGTCCTCATTTTCTCACTCTGCCTCAGTACACACAACCACAATCATGAGGAAGACTATCATCCAGAAGACAATCATGGACAGCCTCTACGAGGAGGGTAAGCCACAGAAGGTCACTGCTGAAAGGGCAGGCTGTTCTCAGACTGACTGGAAGGTAAAGTGTGTCAAGAACTGAGAGATGACTGTGGATCACGAGCCACCACACAGACCGGTCCAAGAAGTGGGCTACAAGTGTCGCGTTCCTAATATCGAGCCAATCCGGAACCACATCAGCATCTCACATTGGCTAAGGAGAAAATGAACTGGATTGTTGTTCAGTGGTCCAAATTCTTTTTTTCAGATAAAAATAAAGTATTTCATTTAGAAATCAAGGTCCTGAAAACTGGAAGATTGGAAAGGCACAGATTGGAGGTGCTAGAAGTCCTAGTGAAATTTCCTTTGCCAGTGATGAGTTTAAACATGATTTAAACACATTTTACTCATAAAAGCCACACCATTAACAGGATGCAGTTTAACTTACTGGAATGAATCGTTGTTGTCAGTGATGCGCATCGTTTAATGACTTCTGTGTAGGGAAGCTTGGGGGGGTCTGCCATAGCTCCAGACCACAACAAGCCCGGAAGAAGGGCCCTAAAGATAGAGGCGGGTAAGCACGCCCTAAATACCCATGTGTGAAGCAAGGTTTTCATTGATTTAGATAAATGTCCTGTCATCGTTTAATTTAATTAAAAGTTGACCGTACTGAAGTCATGTATTTTGTTTAATTCATCCAGGACCACTCTGTTAAGAACGACGTATGATTTGCAGCTATAAATATTTCTCCTTATTATCAGTATTTCATTTGCTCTTATTGCTGTTATTTATTATTGCCTCTGCCCTTCCATGAGCAGAGCAGAATGACACATAATAAGTCATATGTAGCTTAAAGGAGGAGCTGGGGTGGAGGAGGGTTGCAAAAAGCAGCTTACAGAAGGAGCAGCAAACAGTAGCCAGGGAATAAATTTAATTATTGTTATTTTTAGTCTTTCATTGTTATTATTATTATTATTATTATTATTATTATTATTATTATATTTTTATTTAATAATTGTTATTTTTATTCTTTCATTGTTATTATTATTATTATTATTATTATTATTATTATTATATTTGATTATATTTTAGAGACAAATGTTAGAAACCAAAACAAATGGTAGAGGCTCACCTCTTTGTGACCCCACAAACACTTTCAGCGTTGCTAATGTATCTGAAAACCACGTATTTGCATTGAAATTCAAAATATGATCAATAAAAAAATAATTTTTGAGTCTCATGTTGTGGTTGTGTGGAGATTTCCTGGGTGGCTCCAGACGATTTTCAGGAGTCATATTGGGCCGCAGTATACTGAAGTTTGGTGAAAGGCTAATCTATTATATTTGAGTGCTAATAAGTGAAAAGCTGGCCATTGTATCCCAGTGTTACAGATCCAAACTTTTTGTAAACATGCTCTCTGCTTTTAGCTAAGTTTGTTCTTAGCTGGAAGAAATCACAGATAAGAAAACTTTGCTGAATGTCAGAATCCTCTCAAAACCACATTAGGATGTTTAAAGAACAAATTTCCTCTTAGGAATGGCTGATGAATGAAGCCTAACCACATCCTGTGAACAATGCCTTTAGGAACAAATGATTTTCTCTGTTATTTCAGCGAGGCCGCAGTCATCCAGCCAAGAAAGAAACAGATTTTCCTGTGATTTATTTGTAATTAAAAGACAATGTTTGCTGACACAACAGCTTCATGATGCAGATTTGTAAAGAGGAAACATGGAATCTTTGCCAGGGTTGTCTTCAGTGAGAGAAGAAAATAGTTTTTGTCTGCTGAATGAAGGTCAGATCAGATCACATCTGCTGCATTTAAGGTGGCTGGGATGTCTAAAAATTAATTGGTGCATTAAGGATTAAGGTACAAGGTCAGCATTAAAACCCCCCGGTCCTTCTTTGACCCAACACTGAACTTTCTGTGTCTGGCAGTTACACCTGGCAGAGGCAGGTGAGTACCAGTCAGTAGCTCTGGTTGGAAAATATGTATGCATACTTACAGGTCTAGTCCCTAACATCCCTGTAATACTTCTGTTCTGTATCTTGATATAAAATGTCTGAAGTGAGGCCTTTTTTCTTGTGGAGAAAGCGTGAATTTAGCGAAGTTGACAGAAGGTTAAATTAAATCATGTTTTCCTCTGGGGTCCTTGAAGACGTGTGAGATCCGCTGGCAGACGAGTTTGGTAAACTGGATTAATTCTGAATTGTCCTTCTGTCACTAAACTGTCACTTCCCCCTTTGAATTATTCACTCTTGCTTTTTGCCCTCCATCTGCTGCGTATTGCTGCGTAAACTCTCCCTGACCTTTCACAATCCCCCGTGCATTCATTCATGAAATGCATTATTTATACCAGCAGCAGCGGCAGCACATCAAAGTTATTGTTTACATTAGGTGCTAAAATCATGCAGCGTGCCGTCGAGCCGCTGCTAAAGGTTCATGTGTTGTCCTACAACTCGTACAGTAATGACATACGGAGGAGAAGAAAACAAATGTTGTGTGAATATCACTCTGATACAACAACAATGAGACGGTCCCGATGCTGTAAGGATTCAAGCCGCTGCTTTGATACATCTCTGCATGACAACATCAACAACATGAAGAGGATTTATACATGACTGTGAGAAACAACAGCTGCTTCTGTCATAAAGGATGCTTGTGTGTGCAGTAAACACTAAATACTCAAACAATGTGTCATGAATACGGAGTTTTACTCCTATGCTACGCCATCCTAAGTACAGTTTGAGACACACTATAGAAACATAAAATAATTCTCTAACTTTAGCACTGATTATTATATGATGCATTTAGAAAGTATTCAGACCACTTTTACTTTTGTATAATGTTTTCATTTTGCAGGCTGATGCTACAATAAAGGCCACCAATAAGCACCAATAAAAAGGAGAGCTTTCTGGGGCCCAGAGGTCAGCAGAATCATTAGAAAGTTAATCTGTGATAACCATATCTTATTTCTAACTTCATCAGCAACATCTCTCACCAAAGCAAGAAAAATGTGTATCTACTGTGATGGGTAGCAAAAATGGCTGAAATGTTGTAAAACAGTGGAAAAAATGGGATAAAGGTGCAAAAAAAAAAGTGGCAAAACATGTCACAACTTTGCTAAATAGTGGCAAAAATGGGTGCAAAGTTCCAGAATGGTAGCAAGAAAATGGTGGTTATGTTGCAAAAAATCAGCAGAAATGGGCAATAGTGTTAAAAATTAGATAAAAGTGCAAAGAAAGTTAGAAAAAAAAATGTCATGTTGCAAAACAGTGGCAAATTGGGTTGAAGTGGGAAATGGCAACAAAGGTCTCAAATGGGCTTAAATGGAATAAACTGCCAAAACTGTAACAAAAAAGTTGTCATAATGTTGCAAACCATTACCAAAATGGGTGCAAAGTGAAAAAAATGGGATAAAAGTGCAATGATATGTTGCAAAATATGTTACAGTGTTGTAAAACAGTTGCAAAAAGGGGTGCAAATGCAAATGCAAATTTCTGCTACATAAAAATGTAGCAGAAATGGTAAAAATGTGGTAGAAATGGTAAAACAAAATGGGTTAAAATGGCAAAAAAAAAAAATTGTCAAACAGGTCTCAGAATGGCAAAAATGGGATAAATTCCCAAATGGTGGCAAAAAATGGTCGTAATGTTGCAAAACAGTAGCAGAATTGGGCGAAAGTGGAAAAAAGAGATAAAGGTGCAAAAAAAAAGGTAGCAAAAAAATGTTATGTTGCAAAACAGCGGCAGAAATAGGCAGGTCCTTTGACCTCATGGCTTAGTATTTGCTCTGATATGCACTGTCAGCTGTGAGGATCTCTATAGAGAGGTGTGTGGCTTTCCAAATTTTGTCCAATCTACCTGCTTTACCACAGGTGGACTCCAATCAAGATCTCAGCAAAGATCAAGAGAAATGGGAAGAAAATGATCTGAATTTCAGGGTTTGTAATTAAGGGTCTAAATATTTAAACTGATGTGCTATTTCAGCTTTTTTATTTTTCATAAATTTTCAAAAATGTCTAAAATTCTGTTTTGATTTTGTCATGATTGGTACTGAGTGTGGATGAATGACAAACCAAATGTAAATGACTATAGCATCAGGCTGCAACATAAAGTTGGGAAAAGTGAAGGGAGTCTGAATACTTTCTGAACAGACTATAGGATCTACTGGTGCATCATTCTCCATTTTACTGGTAAATTGTAAGATCATCCTGCAGTTGAGTAGAAAGGAAAAGACATTATTGCAAAAAAATGTAATGAAAAACACACTTGGCTAGCATACAGGAAACATCTGTGGAGTTATAGAGTTGCTTGTATGGCGTGCACATGTGCTAAGCCTGGGAATTTATGCAAATATTTGAAAAGAAATCCACTGTTAGTATAGTTTCTGACAAACAGCAGGGCAAAAATCCAGCAATGCCCTTCATTCTCCAACAAAACATAAAGGATTAAGGAGTAATGATTTTCAAAATGTTATAAAGACCTAAAACCAAACTAACAGATGTCATTTAGATAGAACCTCAGTGCTCTAACATTAATGCTTAACCATGAAATATCCAGAACCCAGTTAATCTATAATGTATAGCTACAGAGATCGACTTTAGATGCAGCAACACTGCCAAAACTCAAATCCTAGTGAGCATATATACAGCATGAGATTTATAGTTGAAATATCTCATACACTTAAAATAAGCCATATTCACCTGATAAATGTGGATAAGAATCTTGTTTTAAACCACAAAAGGCAACAAAGGTAATGAAATTACACATTCTGGTGTCTTATAGTGAGAAATACTTTTTTATTTAGTGAATACATGTACTCAGACTGTTGAGACAATCATGTGATCAGTGTTATTAACATGTTTGTAGCTAATGTGAGCTAAACAATGGCTCACTGGCAAGTATTCTGACAGGTGTAATATTATAAAAAGTGAATGAAATGATCATCATGTTGGCTTAAAAATCAAACGTTATCTTTCTAAATCATGATTTTGCTATTTTTTATTATCATATTAAGCAAAGAATTCCAATATTTGATAGACAGTCCCTGCATACTTCCTGTCTCATCATTCAGCAGCATATTAAAGAGGTTCTGTTACAGCAGCTTAGCTTCAGGGAACTTGAGGGAATCAATGATCCACGGGGGATTGTTGGGCCTCCGTATGTGTACAGCTTTAAGTAGCCCTGGAGGCGAGATTTAAAGGTTGTTTGACGTGAGCAATGTCCCACATCAACCCCCCACCTCTTCAGGGATCAGCGGTTTTATTCAGGAACATTTGTTTGTCTCAGCCCACGGTGAGAGCACGGCTTTAGCCTGTCATCAGTTTTAATACTGAGCTCATAACAATGACTGAGAGGGTACTGTGTCAACGCTGGAGACTCTTCACTAAACAACTGATCACAAAAATGAGAGCTTCACAGACAGAATGACTTTAAGTTTGATGATAATTCTTCCCTCCTAAAATACTCATTCAGATACACTATCATTAATTCTGTTATTTTAGATAAAATGATAGAAATGCTGACAGACCTTGAACGACTTTTATTTAGGACCTGCACAGAAGGGATGGGATCATTCCTTTCTATTGATATATGTAGATATTATTAATGATACTCATCAACAATCCAAGTCTTCACTAAAAATTTAATACTGTTTGATGGAAAGATAAGACCACAGTCAGTACTCAACTACCTGCACATGGATGCACATGGTTAGTCGGCTAGTGCAAGATTTAAGAGTCGGCTAAACTCACTATCAAGGCTTAAAATCTCAGTCAAATGCTCCAGATGCCAGACATAAACATGAGGAGATAGCGGTTAGCATGTTGTAGACAGGGTTTTAATGGGAGTAAAGTTGAGGGTTTTACTTGTATATAACCACTAAACCAAAGTGATGAGTAAGCACATCAAGTATGATATAAGTATGATGCAAAGAGGAATTAAAGCTGGGGGAGCTAGCTGCTAACTTTAGCCACACTCTACATAGTATACTAGCCTTACATTATACACCAACTAACACGGTGGCCCCTGTGATGTTTTATGGGTGTTTTTTCCACTTTACTATCTGGCACACCAGATAGAATCACCTTTCCATCAAACAATATTATTATTAATTGAAAATCTGTCTAAATGAATAAATACTTCAAACAGCCCAGGCTTATTTATTTGTATTAAATTATTTTCCTTCTAATGTAAGTATCGTCCATTACTCCAGCATTACTTTTGTCACTGACATTATTTCCAAGTTTTTTGTTGTATTATGTTGTTTTATTGTATGGAGCAAATAGACCTAATATTATACTGCTAAACACAGTGGATGGTTATTAAGCTGTAATTTTGACCCCAGGGCTTTTATTTTGAAATATTTACCCTTCCCATTGGATAATATGATTTACATTTTTCAAGAATTTCTTGTTTTAATGAAATTCTCCACACTTATCTAATCTTACATTTACTCGTCTATATGTGTCAGTGTTTCTCAGTATACAGGTTAAATACTAGGTACTTCCGTTGCATGGATTCCAGGTAAATGGTATCAACATTCACTCATTTTTGACCTGCTTAAAGCTTATCTGCCGCTTCAACACTGTGTCTGGTGTCCTTGTTGTCATTTCCATTTCAGTATGTTTACGCAGCCTAGACATAAAAAGCATATGAATTGAAAACAGGATTGAAAAAATGGACCCCTTTTTCAAAATATTGTGTTTGTTTGCTTGCCTTGTTTTTTGGCCAAAATGAGAAAAAAAAACAGCAAAAAACAGAAAACTGAAACTTTCCATTTTCTCCACTTTCTTTTTAGAAAAGGAAAAAAACAAGAAAAAATGTCTTGTTTTCTGTTTTTCTGCTTGTTGTGGGAAAAAAAAACAACCCAATAAAGATGAGAAAACAGCTTGTTATTTTGTTTTTTTAACCCTATTTTCTGTTAAAAAAAAAAAAAAAAGGAAAACAAATAAAACAAAACAACGAGCGTCTCTCCTGATTTCTGAGGGTGGTTTCAAACAGGAAATGTATCTGCCAGAAAAACACTTACCCAAATCCATCTGCTCTGCAAGGTTATTCCACTTTAGACTAGTCAGTTAAGCACAATCTAAAAGAGCGGTTAGCTGAACAGGGAAAAAGCCAGCTGGGAACATCATTAGTCTGTTTTTATTGCTGGGAAAGAAAGCTCGCCTCTTCTCACAACAACTAAATTTATTCCAGTTTTTACTAAGAAACCTGAATTTACTTTTGAACACACCATGATAAACTCTTCTTTCAACTTTTACCCATTAGTCATTTTACTGAGCTGACCTTGAATGCATCATAACACAACATGTTGCCTCTTTTTGTTAGCTAATTAAGTTTTATCCTGCTGCTTTCAAAGGTAGATCATGTTTAACGACATGTTTAACTAATTAGGCTTAATACAAAGTTTGGGGGTGTTCACTAGAGCTGGTTTAAACAAAGATGATGAAGAGAAGTGTCCTGCAGCTGCAGCCAATCATGAGCCTGAATATTACTAGCAGTGTCAGACAGAGCTGAGTTTTTTTCCACCAGGTACCACTTGGTTCGATTTGATGCAAATTATACCCATGGCATACTGAAAAGAGTTACAGATTCAACCTTCCTAACAGCTTGTGCTCTCTCTGTCATACGTCTCTACATAGGAATGCACACTCAGTGACACACTCTTTGGCAGATCATACACACATCTGGGAAATATCATTGACTTTAAACATCTAACAGTCCAGTGTAACATTTTAATCTGGTTCAGTCTCCTCAACAAAAATGCAACATACTTTTTGACAAAGTTTTTAGCATTAAAGGTCCATTTTTAGCTTGTTATTCCATCATAGTCATTGAAAAAGGTTTGTAATGAAGAGTTTTCATCATGCTGTCATTTAACACTGTCCTCCACTAACGTCAACTCCGCTGCCCTGTAGAAGGACACTTCTGATAATTATGGTGCATATTTGTATTTCAGCAATTCAAATACAAATATGTGTAAATCAAAATACAAATGCAAGCAGAGACCCCAACAGGAAACAGCTGACATCAAGGGCATCTCTTTGTTCACAGTGTTAATGGTCCTCTATCGAAAATCAGCTATCTCTCTGTGGACACATGCACATACTGTGACTTTTTGCTCAACAAACCACACTTATCCTCTGATCCTGCTCTGTGCTCAGGCCTCAGGCAACAGGGAAGAGCCAGGTCTGTTAAATTTAAAGGATCAGTGCTCCATTGTGAAAACAGCAGAAACATTACAGCAGCTACAGTGCAGATAAAAGCAGCACACTTATTTTTCCTCTCTGAAAGCTTTTTTTGGACCAAAGCTGGAAGCAAGACACACAATTAGGTCGATAATTAATATGTGATGAGTCTCCTAATGATGAACATACCCCCCGCCTGTTAAACCGACAAGACTTAATTAGCTTTCATAAATTCTTCACAATCCACAGATGCAGGATGTTCATATATTAAACTAATCTTGTTCTCTGTCTCTGTGCGTTCAGCTCCTGGAGACTAACGCTACTGCAGCAGGAAGATTTCCAACAATCAGCTCATACGTGTGGAGCAAACTTTCAGCCAGCCTTCACTGATAATTAACCGTCCACTCAGCGATATTTGTTTGACTCTGAGTCATTAAGAGGAAGGAAAATTTTCTAAATAGAGGAGACAAGCCAAGATAATGTTAACGGTGAAATAAAATAAGCTGTAAAAAAAAAAAATGAAAGGCTCCATATGCATCATTATGAGAGCAAGGATTGTTCTCACAAATAGCTCCTCTTTTGCAGCTAATCCACTACAGACTTTGTGCTGATTATATGCAGACTAACTGGAAATTTTTAAAAAGTTATGGGACTATAGGAGACAAAAAAAAGTCCTTATGCTTCTTTGTATTGGCTGTTTTTGAGCTTTTCCTCAAAGCAAACAATATTGCATTTAGCGTTAGCTACTAGTTGCAAAAATGATCAAAAAATGATTAATAACAGATGAAAAAATAATTAATATCAGATTTACTGATGTGGATTTAATCTCTACAGACCCTGAAAAGTCACTGGAGTTCCAAGCTCTCTAGAAAAGCTTCCATGAGGAATGGATAGCATCATTAGAAAGGCACAAAGGCTAGCCTCAAGAGGAAAATAACAGCAAGAGGCTACAATTTATGGTTCAGAAGTTATTCAACTTTTAACAACCTGTGTCTCTTTGTTTACATATGACAATATTGGGTTGAGAGGGGTGAAGATCCAGTGTTGGAAAAATATACAGAAAAATACATGTACAGTGCTGTAAAAAAAAGTATTTGCCCCTTTTCTTGTTCCTGATTTTTTTTTTCTTTTTTTTTTTTTTTTATATTTATCACACTTACATGTTTTGGATCATCAAACCAATGTCAGTATCTCATAAAGACAACCCAAGTAAATACAAAATGCAGTTTCTAAATGATGATTTTATTTCTTCAGGGGGGAAAATATCCAAACCTATCTGACCCTGAATGAAAAAGTAATTGTCCCAGTTGTTGTATCATGAGATAACAGTGATTAACCTTCCCAGGAGTGGTCAGCCAACCAAAATGACTCCAAGAGTGCAACAACGACTAATCCAGGAGGTCACAAAAGAACCCAGAACAACATCTAAAGACCTGCAGGCCTCACTGGCCTCAGTTAAGGTCAGAGTTCATGATTCAATCATAAAAAAGAGACTGGGCGAAAATGGCACCATGGGAGAGTTCCAAGGCCAAAACCACTGCTGACATAAAAGAACACAAAGACTCATCTCACACTTGCAGAGAAACATCTTGATGATCCCCAAGACTTTCGGAGAAATATTCTGTGGACTGACGAGACAAAAGTTGAACTTTTTAGAAAGTTTGCGGCCCGTTACATCTGGCGTAAAAATAACAGCATTTGATAAAAAGAACATCACGTCAGCAGTCAAACATGGTGGTGTCAGTGTGATGGTCTGGGGCTGCTTTGCTGCTTCAGGACCTGGACCACTTGCTGTGATTGATGGAACAATGAATTCTGCTGTCAGAAAATCCTGAAGGCCGAAGTCCAGCAATCAGTTCAGGACCTCAAGCTCAAGCGCTCTTGGGTTATGCAGCAAGACAGCGACCCAAAACATACCAGCAAGTCCACCCCTGAATAGCTCAAAAAAAAAAAAAAAAAAAAAAAAAAAGAAAAAGAAAGAAAACAAAAATTAAGGTTTTGGAGTGGCCAAGTCAAAGTCTGTGTATAGACTGTATAGACTGTATATACGATGAAACATACTCAAAGTATTTACAACTGTCCAGTGTTGTGGTTATTTAGTAACTGAATCTACTTTGTTACTTTGTTAAGTTATGATCAGTATATTATGATTGTTTTCATTTTTTGGTCAGCATTAGTATGTCACGCTCAGGCTTCATCTCATAAAAAGCTTCATTTAAATAGTTAAAGGCAGGGGAAGATTGGAGTCAACAGAGGAAAGGGAAGCTGAAGAATGAAGGACACTGTGCAAAGAGCACATTTGTTTGGTCTGAAAAATCTGAAGGTTGATTTGTAAGCCCTTAAAACCTGGCACCTAAGACACAAAAGATCTTTGTAAAAGAGAAAGCTTTCTGACATGATTCATGAGTGCAAGGCAGATGTTGTGATGTTCCTAAATCCCATCTTTTTTTCCTTTTGAAAAGATTTCTATTTTCTGGCATGTTATGATGTGTTGTATTTGGTTTCTCGATTTCCCTCCTCCATTCAAAATGATGCAATGACACGAACCTGGCTTCTTCTGTACATCTATTTAAGTGGTTTTGACAGGTGAATCAGGCGGACACCCAAAACTGGTGACCCCAGCTGTGACCCCTCACAGACAGGCTTATATCTCTGACGAGTGCAGATTTCCATCCTACAAAGAGAAACTGCACACTCCCTCTCCTCTTGGTTTCCTCTTGAATATGTGAAGGCTGAATCACTTCTGCAAACAAAGAGCTGGTGGAGGTTAGCAGAATCTCAAGATTTCCAAGTTCTTAGTCTCCTGGTGCTGTTGCTGGTTCTGGTGAACAGTTTTTGTTCAATAAGAAGTGGTAGTGCTTTCTCTTAAAAAGCAAAAGCCATTGTTAACCCCATAGAATTCTGGGTAAAACTAGCCAACCAGGAATACCCAAATTAAACTGCATGCTAAGTTTGAAGCATTTGGAGTACAAGCACAAAATTGAATTTGTTTAGTGAAATAGAGGCCTGTAGATGATTCTAGCTGGGAGGTCTGAGATGGAAAACTCAACTGGATCTCTGAAGCATGAAGAGAAGTTGTGGAATGGGTTTTGACATCAGGCAGATTTGTGGCTTAAGCTGTCATTTTTGATTTACATTTGTCAACCTTACTGTTATACAGATATCTGATATAGCGTTGTCAGAATGCAGGGGTGTCCAAACCTTTTCCATTGAGGGCCACATACAGAAATATGTAAGGATGTTGGAGCCACTTTAATATCAACAAGGTAAGGGATGAAAGTTTGTAAAACTACTATAATCAAAGTTAAGATATGTTTAGTCAATGACTGCGTTTACATGGACTTGAGTATCCCGATTCTGAGTCATATCCCTGTTTTCATCATATTCTGGATACTGTTTACACGTGCACAGAGAAACCCGGTTATTCATATCCCTGCGTACATGAGAAAAACTAGTATCCTGGTTTCTGATCACTGAATTATATCTGTGCAGATAGTTGTGATGTTATTCAACAACACCAGACGAGGTCAGCTTGAAATTTGAGAAGAATTTGATCAGTTATTTTGGGTTTAACACAGTTAAATGGCAGCATCACGATGCAGAAATGGTATCCACCTTGTTCCAACAAAGGCAGAAAGCAAAAATAATCTCGTTTGCTTGCAGTTAACAAAGCATCTGCAAAAAAAAAGAGACTGAGAGGATGGCAAGGTGTGAAAGAGAGATCTCAAATAAATAAGCTTAATATAACTTGATATTTCAAATTGTTATCACTACTAGGAGATTAGAATTATGATTAAACACTACGAAAGTTTGGCAGAGACGCCAAGAAAGAGCGAAGCAACTTGCAGTTGACTGACTTAGCTAAGTAGCTGTCCCGGAAACGACTTCAAAATAAAAGTCTGCCAAAACGGGGGCAGTTCGTTTCCAAATTTCAGGACTGGGAAGCGTTGACAAACTGTGCAGGATGCTTACCAAGTGCCGTCTTTCCATCTTTATCTCACAGAGCTCTAACTCCCGGTAATTTATGGCGTGAGCACTCATTCTCTGTTTCATTCATGGCTGAAATATTAATCTGTTTAGTTCATGTTTTATCTAAAAATTAGTGCGTTATGACGCAAAACTGCAGACTGATGGGCTACAGACACAGCCGCTCAGCTGTCACTCTCTCTGGGCAGAGACCAGCTGTTCCTCCGCCACACAGATGCAGAATTTACAAGAATCTGAAGTTAAATTAAGTTAAATCAATGTCGCGCCTGCGCAGGTAGTCTAGAGCAGCCAGAAAACAGGCTACTGCGTATACATGGCACAGTATCCTGTTTTCTTTTGGAGTTCAAACCGGGTTTCTCAAAACCGGGATACTGTAATATCCCGGTTTCTGAAGATGTATACATGCACAAAGAGAAACCGTGATACTCAAGTCCATGTAAACGCAGTCAGTGAGTATACTTAAATGGCTAGTTCAGTCAGGAAACACAAATGATTGCAGCTATAAATATTTCTTTAAAGCAGTTATTAATTATTGTTTGGTGATGTGGCTGTTCTGGGATCCCCCTACCCTTCCGTAAGCATACATGGAAAGTATCAAGCAGGAACAGCACACGTTCCTGCTTTTCCTAAGGAAAGCCTGAGGCAGGGAGAGAAGCAACAAAAACTCCAGAGCGCATCAGTTACAACTGAACAAGATTGATTAAGACAGAAACAGAATAAAGGAGGAGCTGGCATGGAGGAAGGTTGAAAGAGTAGCTTGTGGAGAGAGCGGGAGAGCATAGCCAGGAGTTTCAATAAGGCTGCATGAGCGATTGTCCAATAGTGTGCTTAGAGCAAATCAGCTGGCCGTCAGCTGATTATAAGAATAATAATATCTTGAATTTATAAAGCACCTTTCAAGAAACCCAAGGAGGCTTTACAAGAACAGGACAGACTATGTGAGGGGAAGGATGGGTGTAAGGGGTGGTTTAGTGAAGACTGTAGGCTGTGATGAACAGGTGGTGAGACTTTTTCTGAAAACGTCCAAAGACGGAGCACTGCGGATGTCTGCAGGCAGAGTGTTCCAGAGGGTGAGGGCTGCAGCTCTGAAGGCTCTGTCTCTATAGGTTTGGAGTTTGGTTGTGGGAATGGAAGGTAGGCCAGTGTCTGAAAACCGTAGGTTGTGATATGGTGTATGGATGGAGGAGATCAGAAAGGTACTGAGGAGCCAGGGCATGGAGAGATTTGTACGTGAGGAGGAGGATCTTGTAGTTGATGCGGGACCTGATAGGGAGATGAGGGCTGGCATTAGATGAGCTGATCTGGGCAGAGCTCCGTGTTCTGCCTGAACTAACACTAAACGCTCAATTTAATGGATGAAAAGGCAAATAGACAATCATTTCCAGATTTTTGGGGATGCCAGTCAGATTTCAGGGTGTCCTGTTTGGCCCCAGCTACCACTAGCTCCACCCCTGGAAAATTATTGGTACCGCTTTTTGCTATTATTATTTTGATTGCCAATATTTTTACTTTGTACAGTGTTGTCTCAGTAGTCACAGTTAAACAATAAATTATTTTTGTTAACACGTTTGTTTACAGTATTAGCATGGTAGCATTTGTGCTGAAACCATGAACTACAATAGGCACAAGCTTCATGTTCAAATGTGGGCCTTGTTTTATTTTGTTTCTAGAATTTACTACGGACCAATCAAAATTGGACTGTGGGACACATTTGGCACCCAGGCCATAGTTTGGACACCGCTAGAATGCATCTGATGGATGAAGGATGTCAAAGTGCAGAAAAACTGGGGCATAATTTTGGTTTTCTGGGGACTTGTTTTCTGCCAAAGCTGCTGATGCAGAATAAGTCAATGTAGCTACAAATTACATAATGTACAATTTAAACTATATTCTTCTCTCACAGTGTGACTGATGACCTTAAGAGAACAGGACGTGTGTTGTAAAGCATGACAGAGTGCTTGTGAACGGCTCCTGTGTGACTCCGTGGGGGAACGGGAAGCTACCTCATGTGAAGTAAATTGAACAGGCGAGCAGTAAATTTACTCTGCAGAGGTAAATTACCCGAGGGAAGAGTACCTCTGCAAGTTCATTCCTCTAATAATGAAGTTCACTAACAAATAGCTCCTCTAGTTTTTAGTTAAAAATTCCTCAAGGTAAATTTAAACTAGTTTAAAAAAAACTGCTAAATATTGTTTCTTTTCTTCACCCAAGGGTCAGGACAAGTCTGGGTAATGACTCATAACTGAGTGTGAGAGTATTTTTCCTCAAAGTGGGGCTAAGAAAGGTCTATAATTAACAAAATGTGAGGGACTTTTACCGTAGCCCTGGTGCTGCTTTCTTATTCAACCAGGAAAATCAAAGCTCTGTTTATTCTTCGACATTATTGAACAAGGTCATCTCTTTCTGACAGACTTTAATAAAGTCCTTATCATTCTGTAATCATTCACAGTCAGAAAAACTAAGTGTTGTAGGGTATAGTGGTGTTGCGTTAAATTGCTTCCACACAAAGAAAAATCTCTCGAATGCTGAAGCATGTATTGAGCATACAGATTACATGTAGTTATACGATTAATGCTTATAATACTACTTCTATTCTCCACAAAACAAAGAATCATAAATGCACCACTTTCACAGTTTCTGCACACATTTGCATCCTTCTCACATTCCTCATGCATCACTTCCTTAAATATACACCAGTCACTAAGCCCGCTTTCTAACCCCAAGAGCCAATCGTATTTCTTGCACATCCAGCTTTGTAGAAATCTTAAACTTCCTCCTGCAATTTTATTGAAATTTATGCAGTTATAAGTTAGGAAAATGATCAAATGATATCCTCAAGGTAAAGGTAATACTGATACAAGGTATCCTGGTGGGGGTCAGGCACTGATGTTGGATGAGAAGGCCTGGATCACAATCCTTGTTCCAGTTCATCCCAAAGGTGCTTTATGGAGTTGAGATCAGGGCTCTGCACAGGCCAGTCAAGTTCTTCAACACCAGATTCATCAAACCATGCCCTTATAGTCCTTGCTGTGTGCACTGGGGCACAGTCACATTGGAAAATTGAAGGGCCTTCCCCAAACTGTTGTCACATGGTTGGAAGTATAGCATTGTCCAAAAATGTCTTGTTATGCTAAAGCATTAAGACGAGAAGCCCCTGACTGCAGTGTGCAGTCAGGGGCTTCTCAACGTTCACACTCAACGTTCGGGGCGCGTCCAACGCTTGACTCCACCCATCTTAACGTTCCATAAACCAATCATGTTCAGTCTCGTTGCATACAGCTTCACTTGTATGTAACAAGACTGATGATGAGGAGGAAATGTCGTCACCATCAGCCTCTTCCAGTTCAAAAGACAGGTCGAGGGCATGACTGACTTTCATAAAAAAGCGTCTTGTCTACAAACAATCATCCAGTCCGGACCATATCCAGCAGTCTTCCTCCTCCCTCCCCTCATTCACAAACAGCTGAAACCTTGTTTCTGTCTCTCTCCCTGTCTCTCCCCTACTCTTCCAAAAAAAAAAAAAACTCCTAATCAGCTAAAAAATACCTAAATTTCTCTCCCACTCATCTACATAAACTTCAAATCAGTAAATACTATAAATGGATTCAACCAGTAGCATGCTGACATTGCACTCCAACTCACCCAATAGTATGCTGACGTTGAGCTCCAACTCAGCCAATGGAATGCCGACGTTGAGCAGTGTTGAGCACCACCGTGAACTGCATGCTGCAGTCACAGTTTCTTGATTAAGACTGGCTTTCACTGGAGATAAGGGGTCTAGCCCAGACCCTGAAAAACAACCCCATACCATTATCCCTCCTCCATCAAACAGTTGGCACAATGCACTCAGGCAGGTAGTGTTCTCGCAGCATCCACCAAACCCAGACTCTCCTATTTGACTGTGAAACAGAGAGGCATGATTCTTCATTCCACACAGCACGTTTCCACTGCTCCACAGTCCAGTGTCAGTGTGCTTTACACCACTCCATCTGACACTTGAATGTGACTTGGTGACATGAGGCTTGCATGCAGCTGCTCGGCCACGGAAACCCATTCCAGGAAGCTCCTGCAGCACAGTTTTTGTTCTTACACTGATGCCAGTGGAAGTTCAGAATCCTTCAGATATGGAATCAGCAGAGCCTTGGCGACTTTTATGCGCCATGTGCCTCTGCAGTCTTTGACCTCGCGCTGTGATTTTACATGGTCCTCTGCTTTGTGGCTGAGTTGCTGTGGTTCCTAAATGCTTCCACTTTCTAATAACATCACTTACAGTTGACTGTGGAATATTTAACAGGGTAAAAATTTAACAAACCATCATAGTGCGAAGGTGGCATCCATCATATTACCTTGCTTTCACTTTCTTTGCAAGCATTTGTGATGCTAAATGACCCCCAATGGGGACTGCATGGCTAGGTGCTTGATTTTCTACACCTGTGGTAGCATTTCTGATTTTGACCAAACACTTTAGCAAATTCTGCTGCAAAGAGTTCAAATATCTAATCAAGAAGGTTATTTCTGTTTGGTATAGTGTGTTCAAGTAAAAAAAAACAGGACATGTGCCCACAAAGCTGATATTTGTTATTTGAAAAAGAACATGGAAATTAATCTTTCCTCCAGCAGCAGCAAACACCTACAATTATACTGAAACAATTCATCATCAGAATACCCCTAATGGAAGCAAGATTGTTTCCACCAAAGCCTGCTGATTCTTAATCTGACAACAGCACTCTAAAACAGAAACCAGACACTTCCTGTGCAGCAATCGTGTTTTATAGGCCCTACATTTTTGTTAAATAAGATCAACATGTCTAACAGCTTAAACAACAAAGGGAGTGATAATAAAGTCAGAGGTAACCTTCATTTATCAGATCCTCTCTAAACAAACCGTCACATTAGCGCTCCCTCCTCTGTGTCACACCCCTGTGTGTGTGTGTGTGTGCATGTGTCAGCTGATTTGCACATGCACAGCACACAGAACAAACAGCCTTACTCTCATCCCATTTCCTGCATAGCGGCCATAATGAATCTTTTATGATTTCATAATACATCCAATTATTCCACCCCTGTTAAAATCACAGCGCACCACCTGGAACCACTTTGGCTTCTCTCTATTCTAATTTCACTGCCTCATTTGCTCTCCATATATGTAAATGAAATAACCAATCTTACAAAGCCACGAGCAAAGGAAAGAATATTTAAGGCTGCTTCAAAGACGAAGCTAAGCCTGTCTGAACACTTGTAATAGTGGGAACGCTTTGTTATAATAATGGCTGCTAATATAGCCCTGCGGTTACTGCGTTACATCAGATAGACACAGTAGAAGTCTTATGTCTTATGTGTCTTATGTCTATAGAGAGAATGACAGAGCTTCACTCTGGAACATGAAGTCTTTGCAGTGAGGATCCAGGTTAAAGGAAGACAGTGAAGGCTGCTGCAGCAGGAAGACATTTGGTGATGGCTTCTTCACAAATGAACTGATGATTGAACCTGTATGCATGACTTTACAATTAAAGCACAGCAGGAAGAAAAAGTACAACAACAGAGACTGCCATTATGTCTGCTGCACAACAGCTTCGCTCATTTTTATGTCTGAATTTCCATTGTAGCTCCTGCCTTTAGTGTTACAATGAGGTTTTTATCTTAACATAGGATCAGGAATATGGAAACCCATTTCTGCCACTTAATAAAAGTGAGAGTAAGGCAATACAAGAAAAACGAATCCTAAATTATAATTATGAGATTAAAAGTTGAAATTATAAGATAAAAAATGTGAGATAAAAAGTTAAAATCATGAGATAAAAAGTCAAAATTACAAGATAAAAAGTGAAAATTATGAGATAAAAAGTCAACATATAAGATAAAAAATGATGAGGTAAAAAGTCATAATTTTGAGATAAAAAGTTGAAACTATGAGATTAAAAATTATGAGATAAAAAATCAAAATTATAAGACAAAAAGTTGAAATTATGAGATAGAACAAGTTGTTAGAAACAGTCAAAACCATTAGATAGAAAATGATGAGATAGAAAATGTCAAAATTATGAGATAAATAATGATGAAATTAAAAGTCATGATCATAAGATAAAAAGTCAAAATTATAAGATAAAAAGTTAAAATTATGAGATTAAAAGTTAAAATTATAAGATAAAAAAATTTGAAATCATTAGATAAAAAGTTGAAATAATAGGATAAAAAGTTAAAATCATGAGATAAAAAGTTAAAATCATGAGATAAAAAGTCGAAATTATAAGATAAAAATTTAAAATCATAAGATTAAAAAGTCAGAATTAAAAGACAAAAAGTTAAAATCATGAGACAAAAAGTCAAAATTACAAGATAAAAAATGTGAGGTAAAAAGTTATAATCATAAGAAAAAAAGTCAGGATCTCAAGATAAAAAGTCCAAATTATGGGATATAAAGTCAAAATTAGGAAAACTCATCTCATAATTTTGACTTATTTTCCTCATAATTTCAACTTTTTTTGTCATAATTATGACTTTTTATCTCATAATTATGAAGCTGATTGAAGTGGCTACAAAGGCCAGTTAATGTTGGTGCCTTAAAACTCTGCTCTGCTTCAGATTTGGACAGAGAGGATGTATTTCATTCCAGGCTCAGTCAACTTCAACTTCAAATGCAGCTACTAAATTTTACCTGACTGCTGAGGTCAGCCATACAGATGGCTCTGTCTGTGTCTGACTCACTGAGTGACTCAGTGAGTGATGCTACTTTCAGAGTCCTACCATACAGAGTTGGGTTTGATTGTACTGAATGCTGTTGGTAATGGCTGCCTCCACTGTGGTAACCAGAGCCATAACTACAGAGTTGGGTTTGCTTGTACTGAATGCTGTTGTGCAGAGTTGTGCTATGGGCGGGGTTTAGTTTTACAGCTGAAGCATGGCCTCTGTTTCACTAGTACTGGGCCACGTTTCTGTATGAAATAGAAAATAAAAACAACACTGTAAGCTTTTCATGTTGGGAAAGATGTTCTCACTCTTCCACCTGCTTTGGCATGACTATGTGACAGTTAAGGGGGAAAGGGTTTCTTGTGTGAATGCTTGTACACACGGCCTGCTAGCGGAGCGGTTAGCGTGGTCTGACATGGTGCAGTTGTGAATGACCAAAAAACTAGTGTAGTCTGAGTCGGCCTTTACTTGGCATCCCAAAACCTTCTCCCCATGCCACGCTGCTGTCTTTAATGAACATGTGAAGATTAATCTATGTAGCTTTAGATGTGGATCCATCTTTCCCTCACCATGTGGATACGCTGCATTCTTTAGCACTTGCACTGTAAACATCACTTTACCTATATTCAATAATAATGACAATGTGTCATAATTATACTGGATGTTTAAAAAGGGGAAGAATTTTCTGAAAAGGAAAGGTCACATTACTGCAGAAAACATGAATGAACCATAAAAATGGTGCATTTAAGGGTTATTGTAAAGGAGAAATGTGTCCACTCCACGCTACTCTTGTTTTTAATGTAATATCCATTTCAGCTTTGTGAGGTAGAATTTGTTTAAAAGGCTGCTTTTAACCAAAACTTACACTGAAAGGAATTTGTAGAATTAATAAACAAAGAAGTGGAAAATAAATAAATTAAAGTGCTAAATTAAAGACTGCTAATGGTGCCTTTTGGCATTTTGCTTTTAAGCAAAGATCATTTCTCTCTTCTTTGCTCAGTGTTTGTTATTAATGGTGACCTGTAATGGTTCTTTTCTTTATCCTGAGTGGATTTATTTATCTATTTAGTCTCTAGTTGGTTGTTTGGCTGTAACAGAGCGGAAAAGAAATGAAGTTTTCAGGGTCATTAAATGGCATTTTTCACAACTTATCTGCAGTTCTTTTAATTGTGTGTGGAGGGAAATAACCTTGTTTAATAGAGATAACCACAAAAAAGAGTGAGTGTAGGCCTTTAGCTTTTCAGTTCATAAAGACAATTTACAAAACAACATCACTGCGGCTGTTCTTCAGCTCTACTTAAAAAAAAAAACACTCTGGTTGTCTTAAAAACATTTCCTTTCACAGTCCAGAGAGATGTGAGCTCAGAGTGAGCTGCTCCCCACAATCAGAGCCTCAGAGTCTTTCTATGCCCCTCCTGGCCCACCCTGATCACACCAAACTATTACATGACTCTTAATATTTCAAGGTTGTAGCAGTTTGAGGGGTTTTGTGTGCAGACCAGAAACATCACTGGAGCTGTAAAAAATTTAAATATGTGTTAAAATGAACAAAGAAGTATCTGATCCATGGTAACCATCAAGTTTCAATTTAATTTGTGGGTTTTGCTGAGATGGTGGGGTAAGGAATAATTGTTGACATTTACTTCCTGGTACTATTTGCTAGCTGTATTATAGGATTTGCACAAAGATGAGATGAGTGTTGTGCTTCTGCAGGGGTCGGGCATAGAGCTGTAGACTAGCATGTGGAAGCTGCATCTATCATCAGTGGTAGGTGGCCAAACCAATAGTTGGGGAGTAGCTTGTAATAATGGTGGTAAAAGCAGTTTTTAAATAGTATTTTTGGATACACTAAAAAAAGGAAAGCCCTGGTGTTTCTTCCGCTGAGAGGGAGGAGAGCAGGAAACAAGAGGAGTTCGTGAAATCCTCAGAGTAAGACTGGATTTGGTAGACTTTAGGTTCATCCAGGAGCTGCAACTCTACAAAGGCAGCTCTCAGGTCTGCAGAACTGTGAAAAAGGATTTTTCCCTGTCACACTTTAATGTTTTAGATTGTCAAATAACTTTTAATAGCAGACAAAGATAACCCGAGTAAATACAAAGTGAAAAAGGGGGTTTAAACCTTTAACCTTTACCACCCTTGGTGACAACAGCTACAAGCAAGCCTTTACAATAACTGGCAATGAGTCTTTTACATCACTGGAGGAATTATGGCCCACTCTTCTTTGCAGAATTGTTTTAATTCAGCCACACTGGATGGTTATCAAGCATTACAATCCAAAACCTGTGTTTTTTAAGCCATAACCCAGGTTCGCAACAGTTCCATGCTTTCTCCATTTGTGGATAATGGCTCTCAGAAGAAATTCTGAGGTCACCAAACTTGACTTAGAGATTAAGGGCTTTGGGTATAAGGAGCAGGATTTTATAAATTGGATACAGTAGAGCTGTGTTACTCAATACTATTGAAAAGAAACCTCTGAAAGAGCCATCCAATAAGGACCAATGAAAAGATATTAATCAGAGCATGCAGAGGGCTTGGTCTCACCATGATTAGGGCCCAAGCCACCCACCAAGGGTCGGTGAGGACCCTATTGTTTCTCTAAGCGCAAAATTTCCAGCAATTCAAAGCCTCTTTTGGGGGCATTAATATGTATGAAAGATCTGTTTTTTGTTTTTGTTTTTTTTGCTCAAAAGTTGTCCCCCTTGAGAAATAGCCATCCGTTGGTGGAACGGTCCAAAGTTTCCTCTAGGGGGACCAAAAGTGAGATAGAGCCCTGTGTAAGACTTACATGCACAAAAATCAGTACGCATATGTATCATGATGAGACGAAAAAAAATCCCATTATAACTGTCCTCTAAAACGTACAGGAACCGAACTACAGACCCTAAAAGGTCAAAATTTGGTGGGTTATTTTGGCCCTTTTTCACTGACATTTGAGCGAACTTGTCTGTGGGCTTTCATTTTATTGACTCCAGAATTTTTTAACTCAAACTAGACAACCTTGAGACCCAAAGCTGTTATTCGTGAGTTTTCTAAAACTTCGATTTTGTCTATTTTTGGCTGTCAAATTCCGCCAATATTGCCTAATAACATTTTAGTCTTTTGGTATGTAAATAGGTCATCTTTACACCAACAAAAAAGCCTGTTGCACCCATTCCCAAATCCCAACAGGAAGTCCACCAGCTTCATCAGAATTTCAAAATAATCCTTCTTTTGTGTCTCGTCCTAAATTTTTGAACAGCCATATCTCTAGACTATGTCATTGTATCTTAAACACCCTGTTGTAAGATGCCAGTATCAATTTTGACATAAAATATCTGCTCTTTTTAAATTTGACATGATAAAAAGTCCTTCACACACAGGCAGTTGGCAGAGTGTTGGCACACTCCGACACGTGCCAGGGTGCGAGGGCCCATCAGTGCTGCTTGCAGCCCTAGTTTTTTGTCATTTTTCTTCCTCTGCAGCTGACTAAAGTTATTATATGGGTTTAAAAAATACATTTTAAGCCATTTCTTTTTATCCCTATTGTCAACTTCAGATGCTCACTGACTGTCAGATGTTGGTCACCTTGTCAAGTGATAGTTTTGTTTGTTTGACAAAAAAAAAAAAAAAAAAAAAAAAAAAGCATTATTCTCAGTTCATTGTATCCTGCTTATTTGTCAAAATAACAGCTAATTTATGCCCAGTAATAATTTATTTCAAAAAATGTTTAATAAGTTGATATTTAAGGCAAAGCTCTAAATGACTTCAGATGGGTGAAAAAAATATGTGAAAATAATTTTATTTTTAAATATCGTTGCTGAATACCAGTTTAAGACACTCTTTGGTGTGTCTGAAGGAGTTGACAAAAATAAAGATATAATTGACAATAAAACTACATTTGGGTAAAAATGTTGAATTTAAAATCTTTGCAGAACTGCTAGTTGAGATCTCAACCTTCACAAATCTCCAACCTACACAAGTCATGTCTGGAACATGTTTTGTACTTTTCCGAAAAATCAGTGATTTTGTCTAGCATGTTCTCTCTTGCACATGCCTGATGGAAATATACGGACAAAATGTTAAGGTTGACCATTAATTTAACATTTAAAGCTTACTGATTGATGTGACTTGAAATGCGTCATTTTGATGTCAAAATGTGATTTTTTAAGGGTTTTCTGAGGGAATTATTTTTCCAAGTGAGATTTAAAAGAGCCACAAGTCATCACAAAGAGCCACATGTGTTTGTTGAGATTTTGAAGGACAGGGGATATGAGCGTTGCTTGAAGGAGGCATGCACCAGAGTTCTGAATATATTGGAGTGTATTGAGGACTCTGGAAAGGATGCAGTCACTATTGTCAAGTCTGGATGTAATGAAAGCATGAAATAAGGTTTCACAAAAGAAGGGGAGCATATGAAGGCTACATCTATTAAATGAAAGAAAGTGGTTCTTGTGAGCCGGGTGAAGGAGAGGTGACTTTGAATAAGGATGCCAAGACTGCCAAAGTGAGCATAGGGGGATAGGGACAGCTGAAGTGGTTTGGGGCTAATGGGCAAAATCACTCAAAAATATTTAAATAGTGCTGACATGCTACAGTAATATCAAGACAATGCAGCATCTTTATACAGAAGTGTTCGTCATGAGTCACCCTCATGCAGATATCACATTACAGAGGAAAAAGTGAATGTGTAGTGCTGTCCGTCTTGTGGAGACAGATTTATTGCACAGGAACTTAAATGTGATTCTGTGAGCAATAACAAGAGGCAATGTGTAGTCTCACCACTTGCAGAGGTCTGAAGTGACAGGCTTTTAGAGTGTTTGAGCAGCCTAAGTTTCAACTTATCTCATTGCAAATCTTTGTTGTAGACCAGACTTTAGAGTGTGTTTTTGGCAATTTGGCATTAACACTCTTGACAAAACGTCCTTCACAGACCTTATGGTTAAGGAGCTGATGTCACTTAAAGCACCCTCAACCCAAAGCTAAATTACCACAGCTGCAGTAGATAGGATATTAGAAGTAGTGGTGCATAATCAGTTGGAGAAGGTTGCATGCTGTTGCAAATGTTGTGCAGAGACTGGGACAGTGGAGAGTTCATGGTTATTCATTCTTTTGTGGAGAACAAATGCATTCATGGAATTAATCATATCCCCAACATGTAATCTGGATTTCAAATTCTTACTCTTTAAACAGTGTTTGGAGACTTAAAGTGGAAACACACAAAAACCACTCTACAATACTTCATTCAATAGTCTGTTTTTCATGCTTGGTGTGTTTGCAGACAGCATATTATTACTGGAAGAAATGTTGGTATTGTTGAACACTGTCAGAGGGGATAACCTCGTTTCATAAACCAGGGATGACGTCTTAAAAATAAGGCTGTCCAGATGTTCATAGATTAATTAGAAAACAGCCCCAACTTTTAATGTGTCTGTCCTTCACAGCTGATAAAATAGTGAACACATATTCAACTTTAATTTGAGTCATTTATCAGACCTGCTTTGACCTTCAGGTGATAAAAGAGCCAAACTATTTAGCAGTTTCCTTACCTAGGAAAAATTGAAGTCTAGTAATTTCTAACTAAATTAGCTGAGGTTTTGGGTGGCATATCACTTCATGATTAGGGGAATGAACTTGTAATGGTGCTCATCTCCTGGATAATTTACCTTTGCAGAGTAAATTTACAGCTTGCTTGTTCAATTTACTGCACAAGAGGTAGCTTCCTTTTTCCCCAAGGGGTGAAAGTAGAGCTGTTCACAAGCTCCGTCATGCTTTACAACACCACATGTTCTCTAAAGGTTATCAATACGTGGTGAGACTCTGAATATACCTTCATTTACTGATTTACAAACCCCAACTCAGGAAAGTTGGCACATCTTTCTTTTCCGGTCTTAACTGATGCACATTTTGTGCTTCTTAATGTGCCATACATTTTCAATTTAGACAGGTCTGGGCTTCAAAAAGGCCGGTCTAGTATCTGTGCAGAAAATTTGTGCAGAAAATGGCATTGTCTTAAGCAGGAATAATCATGGTAAAACCTTGTCTGGATGTATAGTTTTTTTAGTAATTCAGCTGTTCCAAATATGCACAGTGTTTGTGTCATTCTATAAGCCTCTGCCCAGTTTGTTGTCAGACTGGACTGTTTTGGGCATTATTGCAACCTAAAGACAGGTTAACCCTTACATTCTGTTTGGGTCAAATTTGACCTGTTTGACATTTGACAACATCCAACAATGTTTTCTAAAGTGACCCAAAATACATAAAGATGAAAATAAGTGTTATACTTTTGTACAGCTGCAACAGATTTTTGTACATTTCTGCCACTTTAACACCTTACAGCCTGTTGTATCATATTTCATACATACTTTTATGATACCCCTATCTGATCAATATGATCAATATGATCATAAATGACAAAAAATTAAAAGAAACTTCTGAATAAAATCTGATAAATGATAAAAAAAATAAACATATGATATATGTATGTATATATATATCAAATTTTATGGAAATTTGTTTTTTTTTGGATTTCAGTAGAAAGTGAAATAAACATTTCAATTCCAAAAAAATGAAATTTTCTGGCTATAAGTTGTGTTTTCATGCTTTATGGATTAAACAAATATTTGCCACTTTTAACCCATTTTAGCCGCTATTTCCATCCTGTATTACCTAATTCTCTCCCCATTTCTGACACTTGGTACCCACTTTTAACCCATTGGCTAATATTTAAATCCAATTTTACCACCTTTTCAGCCCATTTGTGCCTCTTTTTCTAGTGTTGACTGCTTGAAGCCAGTATTATGTCATATTTCACCCCCTTCTCATAACTTTTTGCCATGCATTTTTACCAAATGTATCATAATTTGAACCCTTTTTTTTGCTAACTTATAAATACCATTCCACCACATCTTCTGCCAATTTTTGCCACTTTGAACCATTCTAGCCACTTGCCATCCCATTTTACCTAATTTTCTGCCTTTTTTTGGTCACTTTTGATGAACTTTTGCCACTTTCCTTCACTTGTTGACTCATTTTTGTCACTATCAGCCCCATTTTTATCTTTTTTTGAGCACATCTGTACAAAGTTTAACTGCACTTCACTGTTTTTAGGTCAAATGTAGTCACATGAAAACCCTTTACACCATTTTTCTTTTGCCACTTTTAACCTTTTTTTAACACATTTAAAAAATTTGGCACCTTTAACCCATATCTACCACTATTAAATCCAATTTCAACACCTTTTCTGCTTATTTTTGTCACGTTTTTACCCATTTTAGTTTTTAGTTGTTTTTTTTTTTGTTTGTTTGTTTTGTTTTTTGTTTTTTTCAAGGAGAGGGGTTTACATTTTTCAAAATTCTACATAAATAATGCTGCTTTGGTAAAAGTGGCTATCTTTCACATTAAAAACAAAAATCAAAATTAAGTTCCAACCTCTTAATTTTACTATGGGTCAAGATTTTTCTGACCTACATGGGCCCCCAGTTTGTCTGGACGCCAGAAAACTCTCCCCTTTTTTTCCTTATGGGCGACCTTGACTTTGACTGTACATGGTGAAAACTCTAAATTCCCTGAATTTGCATGTTCAAAAGCATTTTGCCCATACAGTCTCCCAAAAAAAGGAGAACCCTGCGTCATTGTTGACTGAAAACTACTGAGCCTTTCAGGAGTGCTCCTATTATACCTAATGGTATTATCTCTATAGCAATGAACCCTTTTACCTGTGGAATATTTTAGTGTTTTAACTTTCCAAGTCTTTTTTTGTCCCTGTCTCAACTTTTTTGGGATATGTAAGAATTGAGATGGAAAGTGGGGCTGGAAGAAGTCTTCGTAAGTGAATTGTGATTCATAGGGCTTAAAGAATTCATACTGCACCGAGTAAGAAGAGCTGCTACTTGATGTTTTTTTCTCAACTAATTTATATTTTTTGTCACCCCTGCCACAGTGGCATAAAGGCAATCTTCGGAAATGCATCAGAAATAACTCATTTTACTTGTATTCAACTAACAAATAATTCAAAAGTAGTTTTAATCATTTTCTACTTTCACAAAGTTTCTTTGATCTGCAAATAAATCACATGAAAAAGTTTCTTCTTTTGACTTTTAATGAACCAGAGTGAAGCCACTCTATAACGTAGGTTTATTCTACTGTAGGACTAAAGCTTATGAGACTAGATTAATCTACACTCTGGGGGTTATGAACCAATAAGTCACAGGGTTTCCATTAAGGAAGTCCTGGAAGCCATTTAACACTAACCACTGGTTTGACAGGAATTACCACAGTATTTCTCCTTTTTTAGACAATGATTTACATTATCTGGGACCTGAGACTGTTTCCTAATAAACATTAAAAGACAAGCTTGTTTATATTTAAGATACCTCACTTGGATGTAGAGTGAAGGACTGAGATTAACTCCCCAGTGAAACAGGCTTTTATGTCTACCTCTGTGTTGTCTGTAAATATATAATTACATCAAATGTCCCATGAGTATTTTTCCTCTCTCTCATACTGTGTGTAACAGCTCTCTTTGTCAGACAGAATGTAAACAATCATATTTGGTCCACATGTTTCCATTAATAAGGCTGTTATCAGAGGGACATTTGACTGCTCAGTAAAGAGGTCTTCAGAGGCTGCACAGAGCTCACGCTCTCCCTACTTACACCATCAAATGTCTATTAGTTTCTGCAGATGATTTATCTGTGTGACTGATGCAGTCTTGGCCTGAGAGGCGAGGACGGTGGGAGTGGAGGTGAGGGTGGAGGGGGAGGGAGGGGTGTCACTGGAAGTCGTTTGTCACTGTGTCTGCCGGGCAGATTACCTGTCAGATTAGAAAACAGCGCTGTCAGCCGCTCAGACAGGTGGCCAGCCCAGATACATCACCAAGGTACTCAGCTCAAACACAACATAGACACACATTTATGTCTTCATGCACAAACACAGAGACATGGAGAAGTGCCTTTATTACAACGAACACGTGTGCCTCTGTCAAAGGGATCTGCAGGATGAAGGGATGTTGTTGTAACATAAAGCTTCTGTACCTTGATTTTATTGCTGGAACAGTGGACATAAGCCTGAGAATAAATCTCTAAAAACTGAGCCAGTCACATGTGTGCAAACTATTTTTTTAACCTCCCTTGAGATTTTGATCCATCATCAGCACATCAATCAGGACCAATAGGTGGAATACATGGGAATCTGCAAATGCATACATGTAAACACTGCAGCATTCATTTTATATGAGCAACAAGGAAATTCTGAGCATCTAGATGACCTCAAAAAGGGGTCAGCTGTGATATTCAAGGTCCTTTTAATATTCAGTATTAATATTTAATAACCACACTGATGGAGTAGTGTAATCTATGTCAGGCCATTCCTACCAGTAAAGGACAGAAGATGCTGGAAACATTCAGTTTTTCTTTTTTTTCTACATAATGAAAGGTAAGCAATGCAGATTTCCTCTTTAATGAACTGGCTGTACTCGCCTGTAGCTGTTGTTTTACTTACAAACTGAATCAAATATGATTTATTTTATTTCAACTCTGAATTCCCATCATGATTGTGTGCACACCTTTCAGACAAACAGATCCCCCCTCTGTGCTGGCAGCAGCGTGCGCCTCTCCTCCTCCTGTTGATCCAACACCTGGAAGCTCTCTGTGCAGGATTAATGAAGTCCTTCATGCTCTGACTCGGCTGGATGATAAAAGGCCGGCCTGATGGAGACTTAACCAGAAATCAGCGTCCACAGGAGAGCTGGATCAAACAGCGCTGTGACTCAGTCATCAGACAGACGACCACAGATTAGGGACCATCTGCAGCACTCAGCAGAGACTTGAGCACGCAGTGACACAAGCAAGTGATCAATATGAATGAGTCAGGGGTGAGAGACGAACCACACCACTAAGCAAACAAAATTGTAACGGTCTAGATAGAGGCCTTATCCTGGTTGCTGGCTGTGGTTTGTGTTGCAGGTAATGGGGGAGGAGTCTATGACATTCAGCAATGCAGCACACCTGAGCAGGCTAGGCTCAGAAGGCTATAAAGCTGCCCTGTACACTGAGCTCGCTCTCGCTCCGTGGCCTGCAGACTGAGATCGTTTCTTTGTTTGTAGATTTGCTTTGCTGACTGACACACATACACTCACACACATGCAACACTGCATGCACACTGACAATCATGGTTTAATAATTCTGCGATACATATTTCATTAAATCTTTTGTTAAAACTTTGCAATTATGTGTGGCTTCCCTTTTTGTCACACACTACTGAGCCAAGTCGTGACAGAATGGGGGCTCGTCCGCAATCTGAACCGGAACCCAGAGCTACAAGAGCCTTTAAAAGAACTTCGTTTCACAAGTTAGAAAAGTCCAGGACTTCTTAAGGCCCCCTTGAAAAGTTTAAAATATCTCAAGCCACTCAAGTTAAAATGCAACCTGACACATCAGATGAACTGTTTCATAAATCCAGTGCATGGATATTTTTTACATTAAGCTGGGAAACCTCTCATATATGATATTTGGGAAAGGGCGGGCTTTTCAAGAAATTCTCAGACAGTGATTGGACGAACATTCTGCCTGTCACATTCATTATGAGCCAATCGTAGTGACCAGACAAAATAAGGTAGTAGACATGCACAGCTCTGGAAGGCGTAGATAATGAACTATTGAGGTTGTTGGTGGATCAAACTGATGCTGAAGCCAATCAGGAGAAGAACAAAAAACATGGCTCTGTGCTCTTGTTTCAATAAAGAAATGTGGCCCAGCTCTGATAAAACTGCCAGTACTACACTACTACATTCAGGCTAATCGCTACACTGGCAGCAGTACCAACTCACAGCACAACTGAACCCCTCGTAACTATCACAGTTCCATGCTGAAGCAGGGAGAAGCACAAAACCATCTTTTCTGTCATGAAAAGCTTTCAGTGCTGTCCTTGGCTCGTATTTTGTAAGCGTCATTTTTCTGGCTGAAGAATCCCTAACTTTGGGTTTAAAAGTGCTCAAAAACTCATCAAACTTAGCAGAAAATTGTTCTCCAGTGGGAATTTTTGTATTTTGCTGATATCATGACGATTCATCAAGCAGGAGCCCCACAGTGGCCCCAAATGTGAGATAGGGGAATGGGTAAGAGCTATATGCATGAAAATCAGTTCAAATATGTATCATGATTAGATGGGGAAAAAAAAGAGTCTCTTGGGGCCACCCTCTAAAATGTACAGGAAGCGCACCATTAACAGCTAAGTGTCAAATTTTGTTGTTTCTGGGTGATTCACAAGTTTCATATTTTAATGAATTAGTTTGAGGGATCTCAACTAATTGACTCCAGATTTTTTTTTGTCTCATGGTAGACAACCTGGAGATCTAGAGTTGTGCCAACTGTGATTTTTCAGTGTAGGGCGGGCCTGTGACTGCAGCCCAAACCTGAATTACTTTTTTGGATTTATTTTGCCATGAAATACCCCAAAAATGCCTTATACGTTTTTAATGCTAAAATAAATCATCACCAAACTTCACAGTGATGATCACACATTCATCCTGAATACATTTATACATCAGTCGTTACGTTGTCACAGTGCCCCCTTTTGGCAATTAAACATTTTTCCTCTGTTTTTTTTATTTTTTTTATTTCCCTTTAAATATTCAGCCCTCGAACGCCATTCAGCTTAGGATTATGATTTTTGGTCTGCATTTGGGTCCTCATAAGACCTACAAAAAAGCCTCTTGGACCCATGCCCAAATCCCAACAGGAAGACCACCAGCTTCATCGCAATTTCAAAATCAGGCTTTATTTTGATGGTGCCAAATGACTTAAACTTAATGTTACTTAAATATACAATATTCTGCAAACTTCTGCTCTGTTTTACAACACTATTACACTGAACACACCCACATGCAAACACGTCATCATAGCGCCCCCTTGTGGCAACAGGAAGTAACACAAATGAATCGCATCTTCATTTCACTTATTGTGCTTAACCTGCTGAGGTCTGATTTGAAAGAAAGGCCTCAATAATTGGCCACAACACATAAATGTTTCATTTCAAGGATGTCTCACTGGCAATTCAATATCTCGCCAGTTTGACAGGAAGTATGTTTAACTTTCATATCTGACATTTGATTGCCTTTAAATTTCACATGTAGGTTTAAGGTGTACCCCTCTATATACTGAAAAATTAATTTTATCGTTTTGAAGTTGCACCCCTACTCCCTGCTGGCAGCAGGAAGTGACACAACACAGCCATTTCTTTACTGGTGAGCAATTTGTTAGTACACCGTTTCACAGGAAGTTGTAAATCTTACAGGAAACTTCTAAATTTGCATCAACTCTCACAAGTATGATTAGGGTTTTCCCATATTTAAAGGTGAATTACATGTTTGCTTATGTACTACCTACTGTAAGAAAGCAGAAGCATCTCTAACAAATTATGTCTTGTTTTTTTTTTCATTTTACATGATGAATAACAATCCCAGGAGGATATACATGCTTGCCCTGCTCTGCTTTTTTTCAACTGTTACTGAACACTGTTGTAAAAATTATGGAAACCTCCAAGATTCTTGAGGTTTAGATAATGGTTGATGATGACACACCTTGAAAACACATAAAGTCTGGTTCTTACAGTTTCAATTTTTTAACTGGACTTTGCATCCCTACTTTTTCTCCTTTTTTCTATCCATTCTTTCTTTATATTTTCAGAGAATCAGTGTTATGCTTGTGTTAAAGTCGGATGGATACAGACGGATCTCCCTGACCAAGTGAACTGGTTGGCTGCTGGTCATTTGTTTCTGTCTGGAGGAGCAGAGAAAGAAAGAGAAAGGGGTATGAAGGGAGATGCAGAAAGAGAGAGGGAAGTTGTGAGGGGAGTTACTCAAACTAATGAGTACTTGTGCCCATTCTTCACAAATGCAACCGGTTTAATCTATTTACATCACTGTAAACCGGCCCTTTCTGACCTAAAACCAGACTGGCCCACAGGGAGTTCTCCTGGTTCTAGACTGGCCACTCTGGGGCTGAGGGTAACTGATCACTACTGTTGGACATAAATCAGGTTTTCAACTGAAAAAATGGTCTTAGTGTTTAGTTATTCTCCTTGAGATAATGATGTAATTTTCCTCTGTTTCTGACTGCACTTTTATGTGGATGACTACGTTCTTAACCTGTGAGCCAATCCTACTGAGACAAACATTCAAACCCACTTTAAACAGTATTGTTGACTGTTGTAAAATAAATGACCAGTGCTTTGAGATTCGTGCTTATGCATGAGGTACCTTTCAATCTGGGATAAATTAGCTGTAATGCAATCTAAGATACACAGTAGGGATTTTAGCAGCAAAACTGTATCCCTCGGTAAGTCATGGAATACTGCCTGAGACTGTTTAACGGTGAACTGAGCTGAACTGGAATGAATCTCTCCTCGACATGTTTAATGCGCTCTGTGTCTCATTAGCACAGATCTCTCTGAGGTTAAGGTGGGACAAGCCAGAGGTCTTGTTGATGAAATACTTCATTTGTTTAAGCTGCTCAGCTCTTCTTTGTCTCTGCTTTGGAAACAGATCCTGCACTAGAGTCCATAATCTCCCACATAAACACAGAGTGGCTTTTCTAACCCACAACAGAGACAACAACAGTAGGATTTCATTATGTTTGGCCTGAGATATTTCACTGTGATGTATCTTAATCTTACAGGAAACTTCCATAGAATCATTTCTGCTGTGGCTCTGCCAGAAGATGACTGAATCTCCCTCTTTGCTTTTTTCCACCTTAATACAGAGCCGCTCTCATTTCCTCTGGCATCCTATATGTCTCACTACGCATACTTTCTCCCTCTTGCCCACATTTCTCTTCCCCAATTGCAACTTGTGCTTGCATTACTTTTCCAGGAGGTTCATTCAAGTTCAGCTTGGACCGTTTTCCTTAAAAGCTGCTGGAAACTTGGCTTGAAATGGTAAAAATACATGTAGCAGATCAAAGTTGAGACTCATAAATCATCCCTGAAATTTCAGTGAAAACAATCCATATGTGCTGGAAAAAAATCCTTGACATGTTGCTTTTCAAACCACTTTTCAAGATCCTGTTTGTGGTAGATTGTGTTTTAACTGGCATTTCTCAACAACACAGACAAATTTGAAAATGAGTTATGCAGCCGTTAAATATATATTTGAATAATCTGAGTCAGAACTAGACGAGGTCACATAACCCTTAGAATTTAAACGCTTATTTCAACTGGTCAATCACTCTTGAGTTTCAAATGCTTTCCCTTCAGCATCCAAGTTAGAAATTAGCATACTAATGCAATCCTGCATACGGTTTCACTAGTTTTATCAAAAATATTAAGAAGTTGTGATACATTTTTGCTGTGTAGCATTGCCAGTCATCCAGGATTTTGCAGGACTTTCCATTAGCTCTAGCAGTCAAAAGAACAACTTGCACGTAAGTTTAAGAAAACAAGGATTACACTCAGTGTCTGATGCTGTTGTCATTGACCACATGGTGCTTTACTGATGTTTGTTGGGTCAAACTAAAGGCCAAACCCTAACCAAGACACTGCTGATTGTAAATGGTGTCTCAGCAATTATTTAAGTCCACATCAACTCTAATTTTCATTTGGGAACTTTTTGCTAATGTAATAACTGTCTGTTACTGTGAATGTGTAGTGCTGGGTGGCATTTTGACACTTTTGACAACTATTTACCATCCGACCTCGTAGTAATTCCCACAGTCAGCTGGAATGACTACTTTCAGTAATTTCTTCAGGGGATGCAAATGTTTGCTGCTAAGTTGCTCTGTCATAGTAAAGCTAATGCAGCATAGCCTCAGCTGCTCAGAGGCAGCTGGGCACAGCTGGTACCACAGTGTTTTGTTTCTGTGCAACTTACACCCAAAAAAATAAATAAATAAATAAAATAAAAAATGTTCCATCCCCTAGTTGCAAGTAAGAATACAAAATACAGTGTGGTGGAGCCTGTATGATTAATTATCCAAGACTTTGTTTAACCATGATTAACCATACACCATGTAATCACCTCATCCCTGTGTCAATCTTGACAGACCAGAACACAGAGAAGCATTTTTCTTGTTGTCAGGAGGAGGCAAAAATATCACAGAATGTAATACGGAAACATACAGTGCCTCATGCATGAATGGACCTACCATAATAACCACTCAAAATCAGATACAGTGAACCATGTGGAACCACCTGTTGTCAGTGAGCATCTCTCCCACAGTGACAGCTGTCAATCCATCAGTCTGCTCCGTTTCAGCACCACGGACAGCACCCCTGCTCGTTTAGCCGTTTTCAGCCGGTTTTCGGCAAAAACATCAACACTTCTTCCTTTCACAACACAAAAGCCCATTTATACACTGAGGTACTTAAAATGATAACAGTATTTAGCTTCTTGATCAAAACAACCCATGAACAGCCCATGGACCCCTGTGCCCCCTTTCCCTCTTTCTTTCTTCACTCTGTGGGTCAGGAAACTGAAACAACTTCACACTTTCAGTTCCGGCTGCCCTTTTAGTTTAACTTGACTGTCTATTGAATTTTTCTTTCCTCTTGCTAGCTAAATCAATGAGTGCCCTGCTTGACATTTTAATATACATACAGGTAAGGAATGAGAGATTCCAATAATTCTTAATGAGAAATGAAATAAAGACATAGCTGATCAAATTAATTATCACATAATCCAGCACAAACTAATCCCTGGTCATACTTAATGTTGTTAGATGCTCTGCTGCTCATTGAGGGAACAATACAGTAGTGCCAAATAGTATTCTTCTAATCTTGACACCAAATAATGTGTAGTCTGATCAGAATACAACTGCCTTATTATTTTGGTGATTTCAATTGTGTCTCTGTGCTTTAAAATGGGTCAAACATGAACATTTCCATTGTTCTGTGCAGGTGACGTACACATGGCTCATTTTGAGGAAATAGATTATTAAATGCCTGGCGCTGCACAGCATTGAATGGTAGCTTGCCACAGTCCTAAGCTGTTGTTGCCCTCCCGACCTTCTTGCAGGTCATGTGACTGAAAGCAGTATATATACCGTATAAATACATGTACCGTCTTTATTTTTAGAAACAAATACATGCAAACTTACAGACCCCTTTACTCTCCCTCTCCCATGAAGGTGTGCCTAATAAATTGGCTAGTGAGAATATATGCTCACTGTTAATTAAATAAGACCCTGAAGAAGACATTTGTGCTCTTGCTGGGTGTCCGGTGTCTTAAAGGAGGTTTGGATGGAGGCACTGAGAGGAGGAAACTAATGGTGTGGAGTGGATTGGAAACCAGCTTACAAGCAGGCTAATTGCCATCGAACCAACAGTCAGTAATTAATTGGTCTCTTCCTCCCTCTGGGGGCAGGGCGGTGTGATGTGTGGTCTGATGTGTTGTTGTGGCTACCTTCACCTCTGTCATCAATATTAACAGCACATCCCGGCTGCACATCATCTCCCTTGATAATGCTTCATTAGGTCCTATTACAGTGCCATTGCACCGCGCTTGTGTTCACGCCAGCCACCGCAGCAGGAAAGTGACTGTTTTCAACCTGCCACTTCCAAACAGAGACATTTTTTTACTTTCAGAATGACTCCTTCCAGCATTTCTGGTGTTTTGTTTTTGCTCAGAGCCGTCTGAGAGCAATTTGTCTGGCTGTGTCAGGGCGATCATTTATCAGAATTTGAAGAATGTTATTTTTTTTTAAAGACGGAGGCCTGAAAATGCCAGAGAAATGAGAGAGAGCCTCGTGGCAGCTCTACAGCATGAATAAGTTAATAGGATGAAGAAGTTCAGCTGAATACAGATGAATGTCAGCATTGAATTTAAGTGCTCTAGAGATCTTCAGGCCACTTAGGAGCGCTGAAAAATGTTTCTAGGTCTGAGTAATTCCCTCCCTCACTCCCTCTTTCCCTGTTACTCTCTCTCTGACGCTCACATTATCAAATTAAGCACATGTTTCATGACATGACATAAATTGGTGTTCCTCTTGTTTTTCTTGTCTTATGAACATCTTTCATCACCAGACGCGATGTAGCGTCTCACCAGCCGAGGAGCTAGACACACACACAGCGTGGTGTTGTACCAGGCTTCTGAAGGCACTTATCTCAGTAATTCACAGAGAGAGGGGGGTTTATGTGGGGGTGTGAGATGGTCCACTGACTGTGGCAGACGGAGAAGCTCATTGCAGGCTCTGCCATTCATACTTGGCTGCACTCTCAGGGCGGCAGACATCGCTGTGACATCTGTATGGCACGCTAAGTACATGATGTCGGCTACGGCTCAAGAGATCTGTCTGCTGTATGAGGACGGGTCTCTGTGTGGGTCCATCTACTGTTGGTTTCTGCAGCTGCTGATCAAACCTGCATTAAAATGCTGATTCATTCTACCACTGGCTGTATATTAATATGGACAGTGCTTCTCTATCTCCTAGCTTAGCAGTGACTTACACCCACTGGTTTCAGAAGCAAATTTGCCTCAACCTTTAAGAACCATCCAGGAATAGCTGCTGAGAAGCATCCCCACAGCATGATGCTGCCACCACCATGCTTCAAAGTGGGGATGGTGTGTTTATGGAAATGTACAACATACCATCTTGTCTGATGGCGAAAAAGCCCCATTTTGGTCTCTTCAGATCAAAGAACATTCTTCCTCTTGACTATTGTTCTTTCACATGCTTTTTGGTGAACTCTAATCCAGATTTAATCTGGACTTTCTTCAACAGTGGCTTTCTCTTTGCCACGCTCCCATAAAGCTTTGACTGGTGAAGAACCCAGCCAACAGTTATTGTATGCTGAGCCTCTCTCATCTCAGCTGCTGAAGCTTGTAACTCCTTCAGAGTTGTCACAGGTGTCTTGGTGGCTTCTGTCACTAGTCTCCTTCTTGCACGGTCACTCAGTTTGTGAGGACGGCCTGATCTAGGCAGATTTACACATGAGCCATATTCCTTCCATTTCTTGATGATGGATTTAACTAAAGTCAGGGGGATGTTCAGTGCCTTGGAAATGTTTTTAATCCATCCCTTGATGTATACTTCTTAATAACCTTTTCTATGAGTTGCTTGGGTGTTCTTTTGTCTTCGTGGTGTGATGGTAGCCAGGAATACTGACATACTGATTACAACAATTACAAGACACATTCGCTGCACTAAGGTGATCCCCATTTTACTAATGTTAGACTAATAACACCAATTGGCTGGACCTCTGTTGAATTTGGTCAGTCACTTTAAGATGGGTGAATATTTATGCAGTTACTTATTTAACATATTTAATTAACATTAATTTGTAGAAATCTGTTTCACTTTGACATTCAAGAGGTTTTGTTTTGGTAATTTTTTTAAATGAAATCGATATAAGACTAAGGGAGATTGGATTCTTTTTATAGGCACTGTATCATGCAGTCATTTAAGTTTTATACCTAGTAAAACAAAACCGCTCTGGAAAATAAACACTTGTATGTAAATCAGCCTGATAAAAACTAGTAAACAAGCATTCGGGTCAGAATTAAATGTATTTGAAACATTAATAGAGTTGATCCATGTCCATCTGATAACATGGAAGAGACTGGGTCGATGATCAATACAGCAGGTGGAGCTCTAAGTATTTGGCTTCACCTCTGTGTGGCTGTTACCCTGTCCATCTTCATATACAGTTCAATCTGTGCTTGAACGAGAAGTGGATTTGTCTGTGAGAGTCTTTCAGTGTTTCTCTGTGTAGGCTCAGCTCCTCTCACTATAGGGTGTAGTATTGAAGAAATAAATTGAGTGTGACACACTTTAAACTCCACAGATAGGGGCTCTATTAATTAGCTGTTATTGGAAAGCTGAAGTGCTGTTGTAGCGGGGGCTAAAGCAGCAGGCTCCATTAATATTGGCATGGTGATTAAAGGATTCCAACCGCCCAATCTCTTCCATTACACTCCTACGCACTCAAACACACACTCGCTCACACATCAAAGATGTTTTATCTGACTAATTAAAATTCATTAGACGTTCATGAAAATAATTGCTGATTTTTGTCCTCTTTAGCACTATCTGATTTCCACAATAGTGCTACAAAGTGTAGACATGAATAACAGCTTTTATATTTCATCTTATAAACACTGCAGAGGTTTTTTTCCCCCTATGAACAATCCTCCAATGTACTGGAAGTGATTTCTCTTATGGCTGCGACTGCGGTTAAAGTAACAGCCAAGATAAGATTAGATAAACCTTTATTGATCCCACAAAGGGGGAATTTTTAGTGCTGCACAGCAGCAAAGAAAGAACAGATAAACAGAAAAGGACACAGTTTAGTGCACGAATGATAACACAGCCAAAGAGCAGAAACAGAAAAATGATTGCTGATGTATGTAAATGCATTCACAGGAGAATAGAGCATGGAAATAGATTAGTTGTGCAAATCAAGTCCATATGTGTAAAATGGATGAGAAACACAGGAATTGAGGGTTTTGGTGGCATTTTAGACTGTTGGATGATGCATCTTTACCTCCTTCCATTGTAAAGAAGTGAAGCCAAAATACTACCACCAATAGATGCTGGCATATTTGGCATTAAAGCAAGAATCTGCACAGAAATGATTGGCTAGCAAGGCCACAAAAGGGCTTTCACTTTAGCTGACAAAATGCACTCTTACCTGTCCAATAAAATGTCAGAGATTCCAGATCAGAAATGATTCCCTGCCTGTTTCTACAACAGTTTGGTCTGACTAAACAATCTGTGTGGACAAGAGGCATTTCAAGAGTGACAACATCTCACTAACATCACTGGAACTTTTCACAAAATGCATGACTGTCTCAGCCAAGAGTTTTAAGATACTTTCCATGCTGACTACATTAATAGCTGCCTGTTTTTTTTTTTTTTTAAATTGCTGTGAATGCTGTAAAGAAAGAATATTCAACCCAGGCAGGACATTCTTGCAGTGACTCTTAACATCTATTCAACATATTGTGTAAAAATTCAGACCGATGAAATGAATGGAAAAAAATCTTGTCAACCCTATTTAAGCCTTTATGACTCATACACACTTGCAAACTTCATTCAACCTTTAAAGTATTTCCAACATACTGGGCTCTTTCTTCAGTTTCACTATTTTTCACAATGACTTTTTGAAGTTGATTTAACTCTTTAGCTCCTCAAGGCTTTTTACGTGCATATCAGTGTCACAGACTTAAAATTAGCATGCAGCTTTCACAGCGCAATTTCTTCAAAAGTTGTTCTCTATCAAGTTAACAAAACAAACTATAATGTCATTGGTTTATGGATGTAATTAATTCCTTAAAACATCTAGGCTATTTCAAAAATGTTGGTGCACTGTGATCACAATAGAACAGGGGCGTCAAAGTCAATCACAGCAGGGGCTGGATTCTGGATTCAGGACTAACCTGAGGGTCTAACAGGGTCACCTTTTTAACCATAAACTGTCAACCTTGTTTCACCGGTTATATATATATATATATATATATATAGAGAGAGAGAGAGAGAGAGAGAGAGAGAGAGAGATAAAGATACATATATACATATACATACATATATATATATATATATATATACGTAGCACTGGTGATAAATGATTTTGACATTCAAAAAGTTAAAAAGATTAAATTAAAGGCTCAAGTAAATTTGAATAAATTTAAAGTAAATTCAATAGTTCAAAAAGGCCAAAACATGAAATTGACATTGAAAAAAAAGGGGTTTTTTGTTTTGTTTTTTTCTTTTTTTTTTGTTTGTTTTTTAAATGGCAAGTATATTAGAAAAAAAGTCAAAAATCATGAGTTTAAAAGGTCAAAATATGAATTTAAATTTGTAATCATGAAATTAAAAGTCAAAATATTATTCAAAATTTTAAACTTTGAGTCTAAAAGGTCAAACTATGGGATTATGAAGTCAAAGGTTGGAGTTGAAAATATGAGGTAAAATACAATATAACTGGTTAAAAAGGTCAAAATATCACTTAAAATTTAGAATTATGAATCTCAAAGCTGAAAACAATATATAAGTCAAAATTATGAGTTGAAATGCTCAAAGTATGAAAATAAAAGTCAAAATCCTAAGTTTGTATCCTAATTTTGAGATTCAATATTGAAAATGTGAAATTAAAACTTAAATTATTTTCTTTTCCCACATTCCTGACTTCTTGTCTAAATATTTTTACACCTTACTTTTTTTAGATTTTGTGACTTAACAAGGATATCTTAAATCATCAAGGATAAGTTCACATATGTGACTGAAGCCAGATAAAGTTCCTGCAAGTCGGCATTCCAGTGGTTGAGAAAAATGGATACAAAGTCGTTTTCTTCAAAATGATCATTTTCCATTTTTTCTCATTTTATGCAAGTCCAACATTTAAACTACTCATTCGATAAAAAAGTAACACAAATGTGATATTAAAAGCGTTAATTTTGTGTTTAAAAATGCCCTATTCTCGCAGTTGCTGCAAGGATATTGAGGGGAAAGCGAAACTGCGGGGTGATAATTGGCCACTCAGTCTGCCAGTGTTCCCTGTTTCACCCATTGAGATGGACAATAACAAACACCGCATGGCTCAAATGCCACCCCCCTTGGCACGTATACAGCTGTTTCTAGTTATCACCTTTATCAACAAGCCTCAAGATGAACCCTGCAGCGAAGAAAAGTAGAAGAGACATGAAGAAGCAGCAAGAATTATCAACAGACTTTGGACAACTTCAAGATCCCTCAACAGGGCAAGTTTGATGACGGCGAATTTGCTTTGGGAATATTTTGATGAGCGTCACCAGTCCAATTCAGAAGCTTGGTTTGGGTGGACTTTATGTAAATGTGGCTCTGTTGTTCACGCCCATCTCCCGGCCTGCCTGAAGGTAGGAGAAGTCCTGAAACTTTGAGCCTGTTTTTCTCAGAACAAACAGGAACTAGAAGTTAAAATTCAAATGAGCATATCTTTGTAAAATATGATCAGATTAAGGTGTATGATACACAGTTTGAAAGCGTGGAATCTACGCTTTCATAATGTGTAAAAAACTCAAAAATAACCTCAGACGACTTGCAGGACTTTTTACCAGCTTTGGTCACATATTTATACCTGAGGAAATCTGCAGGCCTCATACTGATGGGCCAGTTATAACAGAAATATGACATCATCTCACGGGCTGGATTTAACTGTTCCACGGGCCGGATTTGGCACCTGGGCCTTGAGTTTGGCACCTGTGCAATAGAGCATCGCACATTAAATGATTAAACTGAGCCATTTTACCATGTAATGATTAATATTAGTTCAATTTGAATTTGATGGGAGCAACACATCTCAAAAAAGTAGGGACAGGGCCATGTTTGCCATGTGTAGCATCCTCTCTTCTTTAAGCAACATCTAAGAAGTAAGGAAACCAGTTACTGGAGTTTTGGGAGAGGAATGTTGTCCCATTCTTGTCTCATTAAGGATTCTAGCTGCTGCAGGCAGGCCAGATTCTTCTACTGTGAAGCCATGCTGTTGTGATGGATGTGGTATGTGGTTTAGCATTGTCTTGCTGAAATATTTGAGACAGTAGCTATGTTTACATGGACCACTTGTAAATGGAATAAATGCCTGATCTGAATAAAAATGCTTCATATAAACACTTCATTCAGAATAAAAGTCTGATCCAGCTCATTTGGAAAGAAATCTCATCCAGATATATGCCGATAATTACTTGAATCAGTGTCCATTAAAACACTCAATCCAATTGTCTCTCCCTGTTTGGTTTGATTTTGGACCTACTCCACATGTCTGCTGCATGGACAGAACAGACAAACATGGCAGGAGCAAAACAAAACTGGTCTGTTGCCGAGACGTTTTTATCCTAAATAAAGCTTTTTATTTTTAATTTTCGAACAGATAATAAAAGTTACAGTTACCAATATTTGCAGGGAGGAATTGAAAAAACAAGCATGTGAAGGTGGCTTGTTTACAATGAAAGCAAAGGAGGATTTCTTCTTCTTCAGTAGATTTAACCAGTGGGACAATACCACACATGTCAGAGCAGTTTTATTCCACACAAATGTATAATGCATGAGCATGAGCTTTTAGTGCCCATGTGAACAGAGAAGTTTAAATCTCCATTCAGAATAAATGTAATCAGATTGTGGAAAAATTGTTCATGTAACCGCAGTTAGTGTCTGTATGGGAGCATATGTTGCTGTAAAACCTCTATCTACTTTTAAGCATTGATAGTTCCTTTCCAGATGTGTGAGATGCTCATACCATAGGCATTAGTGCAACCCCATACTATCAGAGATGCAGGTGTTTGAACTGTGCACTGATAACAAGCTGGATGGTCATACTCTTCTTTCATCTGCAACAAATTACTTCCATGATTTCCAAAAAATACTTCAAGTTTTATTTTTGTGACCACGGAACAGTTTTCAATTCCACCTCCATCCATTTTAAATGAGCTTTGGCAGAAAACACATTGGCGTTCCTGTACCATGTTCACATATGTCATCCTCTCTGCATGATATAGCTCTGACAGACAGCGATTTCTGGAAGTTTTCCTGAGCACATGCAGTGATTTCCAGTACAGATTCACGCCTGTTTTTGCTGTGCTGCCTGAGGACCCAGAGATCACAAGCAACCAATATTGATCTTTAGTCCTGTCCATCTGGTCCAGGGATTTTTCCAGATTCTCTGAATCTTCTGATGATATTATGCACTTTAGATTAAAAATATTTACTCTGAAGAACATTTCACTAAAATTGTTTTACAATTTTTAGACAGATTTTCACAGATTAATGAACCTTTGCACATCTTTACTTCTGAGAGACTCTGCATCTCTACAGTAATCATTTTGTACCAAGTCATGTTACTGACCTGTTGCCATGACCTAATTAGTTGAAACATGCTCCTTCAGCTGTTTTTAATTAGCACCTCTTACTTTTCCAGCCTTTTGTTGCCCCATCCCTACTTTTGTATGATGTGTGGGTGCCATCAAATTCCAAATGAGCCACTATTTTTTCATGAAATGGTAAAATGTCTCAGTTTGAATGTCTGATTTGTTGTTTATGTTCTAATGTGAGTAAAATATGGATTTATGAGTTTTACACATCATTGTATTCAGAGGGATAAGCATCACTTTCCACGAGATAGGTCTAAAAGTCATACAAAGCAACTCAAACCCATAATTTTTATTAACTTACAATGAAAAATGAGTCATTTCTTAATGCCTTTTGTGATGTTTCCCTTGGAACGTGTGATCAATGCTGTCATGGCTCGCTGTAATATCCGATCAATAGGAAGCAGAAGGGAAGAGGGGTGATGGATGAATGTGAGGCAGGAGAAAAGCTGAGCTGATGCAGCCGTAGTCTTCGTCAGCTCTCTGAGAAGACGAGGTCAGGAGTAAAATTTAATGATAGTGAACTAATATCCCAAGGAAATCACATCTAAAGGTGAAACGAGGACAAGAGTATATGTGGATTAAAACTGCTGGAGTAAAGAGACACAGAGCTGTGGAAAACGTGTGTCAGCGTGGAGAAATAATGAGAAAAAAGCGACAAAGCAATCCAAAATGAGACAGACATCCTTATTTATAACCTGTATCTGCTCTGACGTTCACACTAATTGCCGGTGGGTCTCAGTCAGCTCTTTTTACTTTACAACATCCAAGCTGTCCAAATGATTTATTACCCTGCAGATTCAACACATTTGGGCTTCCTTCCTTCCCTGTCAGAAAACGTGAAACATTACACCTGTTTAATTTTTCCCCTCATTGTATTACAGCTGAAGATCTTCATTTCCCCCCTCAGACTCGCGCGGGACTCGTTCCTCAAATCGTCTTCCAGCCATTTCAAACACAAACGTACTGAATCGCTGCGTTGTGTCAGTCACAGACACCCACTTGGCGGATTAGCAGGAAAAGAGAGGAAGCCATGTTTAAACAGTGGCTAATCCCTTAATTGAATGCAGATTTATTCAAGCCTGGCGCTTGGACTGGATTTAACACACTCTGCTGGGAGCTGGCAGGGTGGGGGAGGGGTGTAGCCCGCTAGCGTGGGTCAGACCAGGCTGCTGCGTATTGAAAATTGATTCTGGCTCTTTTGTTTCTTTTAGGGAAACCACTGTCATTTAGGTGTCACATTAATTCCTGGCCTGCTGTCCCGCTGAGCAACGTTGGGATTAACCTCTGGTGGTTCTGCTGTCAGAGCGCTAACACATCCACCTGAATGAACCCACGAAACGACCTTGTTCATCACTTCGCCTGTGTAAATGAATGTCACATTCAGGCAGTCTAATGATGCTTCAGTCAATTATATCAGGTCTCCATCATTATAACAGTCAGAGATCACACTAGCAGAGGTAGAGTATGCAATATGTAGTTATACAGTACGGGGCTTCATTATCATTCTGCTGCTGCTGCTCAGATATGTTTATGATGATGGCGCACACGCCTGAGGTGACACAGCGCAGTGTGTGAGGGTGTTTTATGTGCGGCAGAATAAAAAGAGAGAGCTGGAGTCATATTCTTCCAGTGAGCACTTATTTCAAGTCTGAGTGTGTAAAACAGTGTTTACTGCTTTTATGAATAGCACCTGCAGAGAATAAAACACAGAGTGAGTCATCTGTCTGAGCCAGAGATGGGCAATACCAAACTTTTCAAACAGGAACAAAATTGAGACTTTGTGCTATTTTTTTATACTGATACCAATACAAATAATTCTTTAAAATGCAAACATACGCTTTCTGATGGTTGTACGAGATGAGATTAGTGCCTCCTACGAGGGATTTTCGAAAAACTACTCCAAAGTTAACTCCATGATTTGTGCAGCAATCAAAATTTCCTGTTATCCAAGACTGACCAACACAATACCTGAAAAAAAAGGTTTATTTCAAATATCCCGGATGAGCCCCCAGTCAGTACATTTTCCCAGTAAAGCTGGCAGTACACTGTGTGGAATTTCGGAAAGATATTCGACTCAGTGAGTAGAGACCGCATCCTGGCACTTTGGGTCCTCACTGAGTGCTTTTGGGAATTCAACAGGGGGGTTGGTTGCAGCCTATGTGGGCTTCTGGAAGGAGTTAGACTCTGGAGGAATCTGGCTCTGCAGGATCCCACGCTTTATTCTGCTATGAAGTGTCAGGGCTCCACCTCTGAGTTCTTCCCAGTTGATTCTGGGGTGAGGCAGGGGTGCATCTTACCCCTACGCTCCTCAGTACCTGTATGGACTGGATAATGGGGTGGGTAACAGGGGCAGGGAACTGTGGAGTGTCACTTTGCGATGATGCCCGGATCACTGATCTGGACTTTGCTGATGATACTGTGATCCTTGTGGAGACTGTGGATGTCCTTGAGGGGGCTCTCAACTTGCTGAGTGAGGAGGCTGAAGTGTTGGAAATGCATGTCTCCTGGGTCAAAATGAAAATCCAGGCATTTGGGGATGTTCTGGATGCTGCCATTGAATCTATGTCTTTCATTGGTGAGAGTGTGGAAGTTGTGGAGCACTTTACCTACCTCGGTAGCTCCGTCCATTGATCCGCCGACTGCGAGACTGAGCTCAACTGCAGACTTGGACTTGTGTATGGGGCTATGGGTTTGCTGTGCGAGACAGTGTGGCATTCCTGGTATCTGAGCATGTAGATAAAAGTCAGAGTCTTTCAGTCCTTGGTCCTCCCAGTCTATATACTCTTGAGAGGCATGCAAGCTTACTCACGGCCAGGGGTTGCTGGCTGGACTCCTTTGTGACAACTTCTCTCCGGCACAGTTTTGGGTATCGTCGGCAAGACCGTGTGTCTAATGATGATGTGCTCAGGAGAGTGGGGATGGGAAGGGCTAGCTGCTTGATTAGGGAACGGCAGCCGCATCTCACGGGCCTGATCTGGCTCACCGCATACTGGATGGTTCAGCTCGAAGGATACCTGGAGAGGTGAGGCATGGGCCTGGCTCAGGCCTGGATGATGACCATTAGGAGGCCAGAGCAGCCCAGGACCAAGGTTGACATGGTGAAATGTAGAATCAGCACGGCCCATACCTTTACTCAGACTTTTTCCTGCCAATTTTGGATGAGCTTATGTGAAAAAGCAAAAGGAAGTAATCAGGAAAAAATCATAGCAATTAAGCTAGCAGGGTGATGCTGTTTCTATTACTAGTAGATATGTGGTTTGTTTGACATTTAAAAACTGCCTCATGTTTCTTACCATACAGTCTGAGCTTTTCTTCTTTTCTCTCATTCATGTACTGATTCTGGGGGATATTAAAATAATAAGCAGCACTGAGAAAAGGTAAAAAAAAAAAGAATTAAAAAAAAAGATAAGGACTGTCACAAAAACAGCTTTTAGCTTGCTTTCTTAAACCAGGAACAAACTGTTCAACACCAGTGATTTTCTGTTCTTGGCTGGTTGTTACTCATTTGTTGCTGAATTGGTGAATGTGTTTCCAACTCCTGTGATATTTTCATTTTTAGCTTTTTTGTAAGCTGTATGTGCTAAGATGTGGTCTTCATCTTCCCTGTTTTCTCTGTATGTTTTTGGGCACTCAGCGCCACCATAAATTTCATAAAAATCTGCAGTCACACCTGAAGGCACAAGCTCAAAAACTGTGTAAAAAGTTAAATTGGTAATGAGATGGTGATTGATTTCCACTGAGGCCAGATGGAGCTGATGAAGTGGAACATTCTGGATGTAAATGAGTTGAATGTAGGTTTTAAGTTGGAGTATATCTCTTCCAGCTCATTTTACACCAGGCCTTATGACCCTGCTCCCATTAGCACTAATTCTGCTGGCGACGAGTCTCTTCTCTACACATTTGGCCTCTGACCAGGATTTCACAGCAAGCTGCTTTTTTATTGGTCCGGCTAATAGAGGAGCTCATAACAGCTTTTATAACAGCAATTTAAGCAATAACTAACATCACACTCACGCTTCTGTGAATGTCCAACAGCTGTAAAAAGAATGACTTTACTGCAGTTTTGAATGTTTTCAGATGGTTTGGCTTTAAATAACACATAAATCCAAACAGCTTCATTAGAACACTTATCCTCACTCTGGCTCACAGTTATGTAATAATACCAGTGTTTCAGCCAATGTTGATGTAATACACTCATTAGAGTAGAATGGGTTCAAACTCTTTAGTGTTTGTTTGGACAAGGATTAAATTTGTTGGCACAAAGCTGCACTTTGAACAAAAGTACCATGAACTTTTAGTGCAAAGAGCAACTTTTCAAGGGATGTTGTTCCTTCAGCCCAGTGTTGTTGGCGTTTCATCGGGGGGAGGGGGGGTGTTTGATGCCACCCGTCATCAGAGAATAAGCTTTTAAAAACTCTGTCTAAGGCAGGCTCAGCAGATAAAGTTTGGGAATCACTGGGTTGAAGCTATTGATATTTATAATAATTCATTGCTGAGATTGATAGGCTGCCTCAAAAGCAAGTGTTGCTGCAGCCCTCCACTGATCTGGGCTTATGGCAGAGTGGCTAAACAGGAGCGTCTCCTCAGTGCAAAATACATGGAAACCAACATGGAGTTTACAAAACACTCCAAATAAAAGCCTGCTTGGTGGGCTGCACTGATGTTTTTCTTTCTGAACCTTTGTCCCATCTCCACACAGGCTCTCTGCATCTCAGTCAGAGTGGCCATCAGGTTCTTGGTCACCTCTCATACTAGGGCACTTCTCTCCTGATTGCTTAGCCAGGAGGACTCGGAAGAGTCCTGGTTGTGCCAAACTGGCCACTGTGCTCTTGGGAACCTTCAGTGCAGCAGAAGTTTTTTTGTAGCCTTCCCCAGATCTGTGCTTTTCAACAAGCCTGTCTCTGAGATCTGCTGGCAGTTGCTTTGACCTCATGGCTTGGTTTTTGCTCTGATATGCATTGTCAGCTGTGAGGCCTTGCTTTTCCAAATCATGTCCAATCAATTTAGATAACCACTGGTGAAATCTTGAGATGTTGCATTCACAAGCAAGGGAGGAAAATGAACTTGAACTTTGACCTCTGACCTCCAAAATCTAATCAGTTCATCCCTGAATCAGACTGGATGTTTGTCCAATTTATATGGGAATCCCACACATATCATGCCACGCTCCCTGGTTATCGCCATCACGGAGGCATAAAAAGAGAAAAAATTTTTCAGCTCCTCTGAAAAGCCAGAAAGCCCAGTTTGTTTAGGGTCTCATGTCTCACACTGCTGTGTTGTATTTTTAAACACTTGTGTACAGTATAAATAGTCTCACCTCGGGAGTTGAAAATGATGTGTATCCACTGTCAGCATGTGTTATCTTATTTACTCTGCAGGCGCGATCATTTTCCCAGCCGACAACGCCAGAGGTCCAATAGCACAAATTCCCAGCTCCTCTAAAGTATCAGCGTATTAATCATGGATTTTAATTTGCCAGCGTCCCCTTGTTGCTCTTTTTCTGCTTATGAGGCCCCTTAACCTGTGCCTGTGTACAGTTTGTAACACATTGCATTAATATGCTGCTGTGATTGTGGGCCGAGTTAGCGCAGCACAATGATTAAAACCGTCCTCATCAGCAAGTAATACACCAGGGGACGCCAAAGTCATTAAAAGCTCTAATACTCTATCATTTCCTCCAGATAATCAAACTGAATAATGGAGTGGTGCTAAATGCCTCTGGGTGTGCTCTTATTAATCAGCTACTGAAGGCATGCATGCCTGTCTGTGTATCTGTGCCAGCATCTAATATCTATCCGCTAAAAACGTTCAATAAATGACTGTAGAGCTCAATATGATTTTATCTGACATATATAATTGTGTGCTATCTGAATACAGTTATAATTTATAATTCAAAAATATATCTACAAAGGCAAATATGGCTCCCTGTATCAGCTCTGACCCAGTGTTTTACATCATTAAAAGCTGCAATGTGGCTTAGCCTCTTATAGAGACAGAAAGCAACAGATGTATAATAATAAACATCTGTAAACAAGTGGCTGCCATCATTTTGTCAAACCCAAACTGGATCTTACTGTTATATTTTTGTCTTCTTAGACCATGATGTCTTGTTGTTGCGTCATTAAGTCTTCTGGTTATTCGTTGGTTTTATTCCTGTAATGACTTTCCTTCACTATGCTTGTAGACAGAGCACCCTTGAATGGGACAGAGGCACAAAACCCCCTTAGTTTAAAATTTGTTTTTTTCAATTTTAGATTTTTTTCTTTTATTTTCAACCTCCACTCCAAAGTCAGTTGGATTCAACCTCTGGGGAACATGATTGTCACGTACAAAGAGCAGCATTATCTGTTCAATTATTTCATTTGCATGAACTGATTCTGATAATCCACATCATGAATTTAAAAACTAATAGTCTAAAATGTCAAAGTCCTTGGGTCCCTTGTTGTCGGATAAGGAGGAAATACCTGCACAGCAAGCGTTGATCAGACAGGTTGAACATTGCTGGTGGTGCTGAGGTGACCGGTTCTCAACTGTTTCAGCTCAACTTGAGGCAGTCTTTCCATGAAAGACAAGTAGAGATGCCCTCTTGAGGATTCTGGACCTCAGGGATCCCACACTTTCTTGTCTAGTTGATATCTGCCCTATGTTCTGGTACAGAGAGTGTTGTGAAGTGTGGTGGATCAACCTCTGACTTCTTCCCAGTTGATTCTTAAGACTGTTTTATGCTTGATGCATCCATGAGGTGGCAAGTGTCCAGTGTTTTGGGAGAATATCAGTTTGTGGTGAAGAGGAAGCCGGTGCTAGGTATAAATGCACCAGACGTTTCCGCATCATGATTCCACATCAGTTTTTGTCTGTATGGCCGTCCACACAGAAAGCATAACCGAGCCTCTAGGGTGCGTCTTAGCCCCTACTCTCTTCAGTACCTGTATGGACTGGATAATGGGATGGGTAACAGGGGTAGTGAACTGGAGTATCATTTGGCAATGCCAAGATCACTGTCCTGGACGTTGCTGATGATGCTGTGCTCCTTGTGGAGACTGTAGATGTCCTTGTGGGACATGTACGTCTCCTGGGCCGAAACAAAGATCAAGGCATTTGGGGATGCCTTGAATGCTGACATCAAATCTGTGTCTGTGAATGGTGAGAGCGGGGAAATTGTAGATCAGGTGATGGGTTTCACTGGGCAAGGCAGTGTGGCATTCCTGGTATCTGAGCATGCTGACAAAGTCTTTTGGTCCTTGGTCCTCCTGGTCTTGCTATACTCTTGAGAGGCCTGGATGTTGACTGGTGCCCAGAAGCACTAACAGGACTCCTTTGTGACAACTTTTCTTAGGTGTATCTTTGGGTATTATCGGCAAGACGGTGTGTCTAATGCTGACTGCTCAGGAGAACGGGGATGGGAAGGGTCAGCTGCCTGATACAGGGGCAGCAGTTGTGCTTCTGTATAAGCGCTACATTGACTGACATCCAATAAGAGGGCATGTTTTTAGTAAAAACAACTCTGGGAAGCCTGCGCTTTTGTGTCCTCACTCACTTTTCTTTGGCTTTTAGTCCTTGGTGCTCAATACTTGGGACTCCAACCAGTTTAAGAGCTTTGGAACGGTCAATAACATGGCAGGTCAAAGGTTACTGCGACTGCGAAAAATCTGATAAGTGACATAAGATGCGGTCATATTATGTAGTTAAATCTCAAGGGCAGCTCGAGCCAACTATTCTGTGTTTTTATTGCTCTGATTGAACTGTATATAATGTGACTAACAGTTAATCTGTCTAGCCACCATCTTTTTTTTATTTATGAGGTTCTGCCCTTCCCAAACACCATTTATGGGCTGTCGCCAAGACAGTTATAAAATGTATTTGTCATAGATTAATTAATCTGTCAATCAGGTAGGTAAGGACATCTGTTTCCCATGTTTACATGATTTTTGAGTTTGTTTTCATCAAATTAGGCAAATAAAATCAAATTCTTGACATCAGCCTGCAGCCCAGTGGAAGACTGAGAGACAGATATTTCCATGTCTATTGGCACTGACATGCTTACAAAAACGAAGCAGCACTAGCCTTTATGTTGGTGTTGATAATTCTCAAAATACTCATACTTAAAGCAGCACTATGTAACTTTCACTTTTTTTTTTAGTTTTGTGGCACTGGTGGACAAAAGCAGTTGTGCTTTACCAGAAGGAACACTCAATTACCCATGAGCACCAGCTTGTACTGCCGTAAAGATCCTGATCTCCCGGTCGCGTGCATTTGTTTTGGAAGAACTACTCTTCTGTCTTTAGCGGCTGTTTGCAGGATGGATAGTGAAGAGGTAATGTATTTATTTTTGGCTAAATGACGATGTTGAAAATCACCAAGCTCAACTTGGTTTTATTACCATGAAGTCGCCCCCGCCCCCCGTCCTTTTTCAGCGAGATAGTGAATAAACTGATGACGAGATGGCCCTTAATGATACGAAAAGACACATTACAAACTCAAGAGTACTGTATATAGATGGTAAGCGATCAACATATACTTACAAGTCCAACAATAACAGGGCCAAATCAACATCGGTCGGACCTCCCTCCTCGTCTCTCAGCTCACACCAGCAAGTGAACGCCGAGCCAATGTTTATTCTTGTCCGGGCATTTATCTTGTTACTCTCCCGCTTTCTTTTTTTTTGTCTCCTCTGATAAAACTTTTCTTTTCTTTGGGTTTTTCGCTGCTTCTGCCATGATAACAACTCTACGTTTGGCTTTCGCCTTGACTTCCATCTTTTCAACGAATCGGAAGGAGGGGGAAGTGACGTATGCCGTAAAGCAGTCAAAGCAGTAGAAATTTGTAGTTTTTTAGTGTGGAAGGGTTCCTACCATCCACCTCGAAGTTACATTGTGCCAGTGAAGGCGATACAGACCCCCCCAGACCATGACAGAGGTGTCATTCAACCTGTTGTAAGGTGATGTACCATCACAATGACTCTCGAAATATTGTATTAAGGTGGAAAAACTACATAGTGCTGCTTTACAAAATGGTGTCTTTTGTATTAAATTTCTTATTGGTTTTGTGTTGGATAGTAGCTCTGTCTGTTTGCCCTGGGGCCTGTTAATTATTATAGAACAATTTGACTTCAACTTAATAACTGTTAAATAAACTTTAAATATTCATTTTTTGAAACAGCAGCTTTACATGCAGCTAAAGCTCTCAATTGACTTGTTTTGGGTTGGAGCAGTTTTATTAGAGGAGGTCATTTAAGGCCTTTGTTTGGTTCCCATCATGCACTGGTTCAGTAAAGGTTTCTTGTTAAGCTGATGCCTGCCTTCAGCTCTTTATGCATTTTAAATGAACAACTACTATAAAACATTTTCCTCGGCAGACTGATCACGCTCATGCTTGACATTTACAAGTTATGAAAGTGCATGTAAGAGTATTATGTTGAGGACAAGTGTTGTATTCTGCTGGATGACTTCAGCATGTCTCAGGATTGTGAATAAGATGGATATCTTGTGACACTTTTACCACATTTTTGCCACAGAATGGTTTCAGTCTGTCAGTGTCAAAGCCATTATCACTAACAGATCCTAGTGTTCCTCCTAATAAACTCCACATTTGTCTTCTTCCTCCTCTCACAGTTCATCTAGCCTTTGCTTCCTGAAATGATCAGATGTGGAGTAAATTCACTGCAGCTTTAATCTTTGTCAGCTAACCATTCACGTCTCAGGAGTAGGAGCCATTAGCTGCTCTCTAAACCTCTCAAACCAGCCAATATCACCTCAGAGCAACATACCCCCAGCTTTGAGGTTTGCTTTCTTTACACTCTTTCAAGGCTTCAGATCCAGCAGAACAAAAAACAGGAGAAAATTGATTTTACTGAACTAATTGGGTCACAGTGAGGCTTACTCAAGCGAGTGTGCTTTGTTCTTAAAAACCTTTTTCCCAGTCTTAGCCATGGAGGAGAATTGTTTATTGTGCTTTTATTGCTACAAATGTGCTCTAACTGCTTTGAGCTTTGTGTCATGTTTCCGTGTCACTGCAAAGAGCAACATTTGTAAGTAAAGGCCTCGTTCAAAAGGCCCAAGCTGTTGTTACAGTTACTCACACACACAAGCTTCAAATAGTGCACAAATCATGATGGCACCATCTGTGATAAATATACAAAACAGTAGATATACTAAAGAAAAAATAATACAAGAGCTGCAGGCACAGATTTTGAGCAAAAATAACCCGAAATTTCTACATAGTCCATCTGCACAGTGTTCCATCTGGCCATGCAATCCGGACCAAATCAGTCTCTTTCATTCTTTTACAGTATTTCCACAGCAATCTCAATCTGTCGCTGTTAAGGTGGTCTCAATAAAGATTCAAGTGGACTCTGGCGCTGCAATAACACCCCAATATAGGACAAAGTTGCAGCAGCTTTATGCTGTCATCAAGAACATCAAAACTTCCATCACTGGTTCTACAGTTTGTTCACACTTTTATAAATGCATTGTGGAAATTATCAGAATCTAGTCAACAAATTCTCTGCAGTAACTCACCTTATGAAAAACCGCCAGTTGCAGTTGGTGAGTCGAGTTGCAAGGGCAACACCAAATGTCCCCTGTTCTTCAGAAACTGTTTATCTGTGCAGCATTTGCTGATTTCATTCTCTGAGCTGCATGGTAGATGGGGAAGTATGAAGAGGGTCACGGCTGACTTCTCAGATATTATTTTTTAAAACCCTCAATAGTGGCAGGATCTGCAATATTGCCAGCATAAAATGTAAACTATCGTCACTCAGTTGATGACCTGAGTGATTGCTAGGTTTGCTTTTCTTCTGTCTTCTTCTTGGCAGAATTCCAAATCATCTACGGATTTACTGCTACCTTCTGTATCACACTGTGTGCACATGCAAGTGGACATGATCTAGGAGCAGTGTTATTAAAGTGAAAGCAGACCAATGGGGGGAGAGGAAGAGAGAGCAGTTGCACCAGGGTACAGTACATAGAAACTTATCCATCCATCCATCCATCCATCCACCCATTTTCTTCCTCTTATCCGGTGCCAAGTCATGGTGGCAGGAGGCTAAGCCAGTGCACCCATTAGTGTTGAAGTACTTGAGAAAAGTCTTCATCTTGAGACCGGTATCAAGACCACATTTTGACTGTCTTGGTCTTGTCTCGGTCTCGGACTGGCCGGGCTCGTGATTCTCCATCAAGACCAGTCGAGACCAGCACTGATCTGTCGTTCTTCAACTTCATAAATGTGATAATAAAGAGAAGCACTTGCTGAAACAACAAATAGCTACCCCTGCAAAAAATCAGACATCAGTCCATCTTATTTCTAGTCAGAAAAACCTCTGAACACTTACTTTAGGCCTCATTCACCTGACAAATCTAGATAACATCACATTTTCAGATATTTGAAAAAATTCCAGACTTGCCAGTGGCTTTTAAATACATACAAGGATTTGTTTTTTACAAGAAGTTACTTGAACAAATTTGTGAAGATTTGAGATTTTTGCATGTTGTGCTTTGAAAGAGTTGCAGACACCTTGATTTTATCTATTAAATTTATTAAAAAGAAAATTAAAATTTAAGAAAGAATGCTCCTTAACTGTTCAACCTGGTCATGTTTTTTTAAAAATTGATTTTTATGGTCTTGGTCTTGTCTCGGTCTTGTCTTGGTCTTGGAGAGTGTGGTTTTGAGTACAACACTAATCAGTATTACAATTATTAACTTGAATCAATAAAACAGTTAAACAAGATTAATACATAACAGGGCACCAAGGCAATGAGCAACAACCAAAAAGAGCATTAAATATGATCTCAGAATTAAGATTTAAATGATAATAATGATATTCTTTAATAAATGTTAATAAAGTGAAGGTGCCAGAATGAGTATTGACCCTTTAACCAGCAAAATATTACAATGTATGCTTAATAACCCTGACAAGTTCTCTTTAAATCTATAAAATATTTAACAAAGCAGCATCAATTAGAATCAACAACACTTAAACAAATAACTATTAGAAAACTAAACTACAAAAAAAAAAAAAAAAAAAAAAAAACTATCTACCAAGCAAATCAAACTATGGTGAATGTGGGTTTGTGAATGTGTCAGAAAGAGAAGAAGAGAGAGGGAGAAGATGGCTGATGTTTTTGAAATGACTGACTAAAACAAAGGAGACACTGGGCAAAAAGAAACTTTATCCCGCAGCTTCAAACTCAGTATAGTAACTTTCCCACACAAAAACCTGAAGTCCAGACTGGGGTTGTAGAAGTTACACTGATGTTCGTGTAGGTGAAGGTACAGTACTGGACATAAATGTACAAACTTGTATAAACGTGACTCACTGCTCTCTATGAGCAGATTTCCGCCTGTTGCTGGGCATTAAACAGACCTCTGTTGAAGAGCAGTGACAGCAGCAGTAACTGCTGTCAGGAGGAGAGTCCTGTGAAGAGGAAAGTGTCATTGCTTTTTTAAAAGAACTCATCTATCAAAGTCAAAATGGAGCTTTACAGAACAATCAGAGCTGTTTCACCTTTAAAGTCTTTTCAGTGTCTCTTTGAGTGGAGCAGACAGCCGATGTATCCCTCTCTATCATGGACAAAACTTCTTTTCAGCTCTGTCTCTTTCAGCTCAGGCTCATTTTTGCAGTGATCCATGAAGAAACAAGAAAAAAAAAACTATACAAAGACCTTTAGGAATCCTCTCAGTAGAGAGGACAGATCAAACAAAAATGTCTGCTTCAGGGTCAGCTGGAGGGAAAAGTTTAACTAACATTGGATCATTTGAGCAACACCTTTAACCCTCCAGAGCCCTGTAGATTTATTGCAGAGGTCTGATTGTCTTCATCTCAGAAGTTTTTATAGCAAGCCTGGAACTAGGATGACTTTGGTGATGATTGAAATAAGCATTGTAGAGTTATATAGAATCAAAATAGTTGGGAAGCTTCAGAAAAATTTGGGCCCCATTCACAGCCCCACCCTGTGGTGAAATCTCACAGTTTGCACAACTTTAGATCTCCATCTTGTCTAGAATAAGCACAAAAAAATTGGAGACAATCTGATGAAATCTGTAGGTGGAGATCCTTCAGATGTGACAACAGTGATGCTGCCCAAAAACAGCCAATAATGGCCGAAATATGACCTTTAACTGTTCATAGTGTGTTTCCTGTACATATTACAGGACAGTTCCAGGTTACTTTTTATTTGTCCAGATCTGATGCATATGTGTACCAATTTTCATGCATGTTGCTCTTACCCAGTCCCCCCTGTGTCACACTTGGGGCCCCCTGTGTGCAATGGACTTGTACAATTCCAACAAAATACAAAAAGTTCCCCTCGGGAACAATTTTCAGGAGGGTTTTGAGGATTTTTTGGCATGTAAAGGCCCCTAAACAAGCTGTGAGTGTCAGAAAAATAATATCTTAACCAACACCTTGGGTAATAGACCCAGTCAAACCTTTGTTTGGATTGTTTTAGCTTCTGTAAGATTTGCTTCCTCAACCCTGACATCACCTGTTTTAAAGGTGAGCCTCTGTGGGACTTTATCTGATAAGAACTTAATCTAATTATAGCCACAAAAGTAACAGTGCAGCATGCCAGAGACTGTCAAGGAAAAGAGCGCCTGATAGAGAGCAGAAGGTAAAAGGAATTAGCAAATTCAGCCCCATTTTCCACATCCTTTTAGACAGAGAGGGAGACACACTGAGTGTATTTGGGATGCCTCGTCAATGCATAAGCAGAGGATTATAGCCTATAAGTCATGGTGTTGCAGGATTTTTCATCGTAAAGCTTTATCCTTGCTGGTACTCTCAGAAAAGAAGAGGAAATGGGCCTTAGGGAGAGAGCAAAAGAACAGCTTTTATGTAATGAGTTTTAGCCGAGACGGAAACGGGAAGCATTTATCTCCGTGTGTAGTTTAATACAGAAAGTAGAGAGGAGGATAAATGACAGGATAAAGGGATGACTAACTCTGTCCTGTCAGCGTTCACCACGATACGTGTACTTCTGCTGCAGATGATTACAATTATACCGTGAAATTTGATTTCATGTTATATCACCGATGAGAAAAGAGACAATAGCCGGCTGTCACCTTTTCTGGCTGTTTGACAAGAGCCGTCTCTCTCCGTCAGATATGAAGACAAAGGCGACTGATAGCAAATCTGCCATCTGTTAGAGAGAAAGGGGAAAAATACCTGGTGTGACAAGCTGCTTTTACTCTACATCTGCTGCACCACAAAAAGCTCCATCACTCTTCTGGGCACGAGCAGAAGCCATCACATCTCTGTCTGAGGAGAGAGGTGTAGCCCCGGGCGAAAGAACAGAGGATGGGAGGAAAGAGACAGGGGGCATCAAGCGACGACAGCAGGAGAGATGAGACATCAGAGCAGGAGAAATGGGCGATGACTAAAAGGGATTCCCAGGGTAACTCTCCTCTGTGAATACTGAGCGGCTAAAGCTGAGCATCATCTGGCAGCTAAACCAAAGGCAGCATGTTGAGGTCTGAATGAGAAAACCAAGAGACTCCCAAAATAGCTCACTCTTCAATCCATCATTTCTGTAGCTGTAACCTCACAGATACTGTTTTTATGCACCAAATCTTCACCAGTTTACCTTACATTTCACATATCAGTCTATGTGTAGTGTAAATGTCATTTAACATGACAATAGTGAAGTAGCACCGTCAATCTGGAGGGTGCTAACATTGTTTATCCACCTTGTCTTCCAAAATGGTCACCTCGGTTAAACAAAAACAACATGGCAACAGCTATAGACCATTTTCATATGAAGAAGCACAATCTGTCCTGCTCAGACCTGACCCACCTGGAAGCCAACATAGACGTGTTGTTTCTTTGCAGATGACATCACGCAGCTGTGGAGAACTGCTGATGGGGGCAAGAGGGGATTTCTGCATATGCCAAGCATTCAAAGTACAAATATAAAAACATTGTTATTTCTTAAATTAATTCTGTGTCCCAAAAATAAAGGTTTTAAGGAGCTTACTGAGAAACAGCAGCAGGCAAGAATGAAAAAGACCTCCGCCTAAAGCCTGAACAAGAGCCGTCACACAACACTAGTACGGTATGCTTCCTAAAAACGGCCTGGTTTGGTTCAGTACAGTTTGCCATGGTTTAGCAGATAAAGTCTGATCCTACTAATGTTTCCTCAGCTGAGGACCACCCAGTCTCGCTCATGATGACAGGAAATTTGTCTCTTTTAAAGCTGCAGTAAGCGATCTATTTTTAGTATGAAAACCAGCAAGGCACGATGCTCCAGCCAATGAGGAGGCTAGCACTCGCAGCCAATCACGGCTCAGGTCAGAGGGAGCGTTCTATTGGCTGCTGTAGTAGGAGTTACCAGTGGTGTTCAGTCTTACAGTCATGGCCGAAAATATTGGCACCCCTGAAATTTTTCCAGAAAATACACCATTTCTCCCAGAAATTGTTGCAATTACAAATGTTTTTGGTATACACGTTTATTGCCTTTATGTGCATTGGAACAACAAAAAAATCCAAAGAAAAAAGACAAAATTGACATAATTTTACACAAACTCAGAAAATGGGCTGAACAAAATTATTGGCACCCTTTTAATACTGTGGGTAAATCATTTTATTTCATGCATGTGATGCTCATTTAAACTCACCTGTGGCAGTAACAGGTGCTGGCAATATAAAAATCACACCTGCAGCCAGTTAGAATGTCTAAAAGTTGACTCAACCTTTGTGTTGTGTGCCTGTGTGTGTCACACCGAGCATCGAGGAGAGAAAGAAGAACCCAGAATTGTCTGAGGACTTAAGAAGAGAAATAGTGGAAAAATATGGACAATCTCAAGGTTACAAGGCCATCTCCAGAGATCTTGAGATTCCTTTGTCCACTGTGCGTAATATAATCAAGAAGTTTATAACCCATGGAACTGTGGCTAATCTCCCTGGATGTGGACGGAAGAGAAAAATTGACAAAAGAATGCAACACAGGATAGTTGGAATGGTGGATAAACATCCTCAGTCAACTTCCACATAAATTCAGGCTGTCCTGCAGACTCAGGGTCCAAAAGTGTCAGCTGGGACCATACGTGGTCATCTGAATGAGATGAAGCACTATGGCAGGAGACTGAGGAGAACCCCACTGCTGACAAAGAGACATGAAAAAGTCAGACTGGAGTTTGCAAAAATGTACCTGAGTAAGCCTAATCCTTCTGGGAGAACATTTTGTGGACAGATGAGACTAAGATAGAGCTTTTTGGAAAAGCAGGTCATTCTACAATTCACAGAAAATGGAATGAGGCCTACAAAGAAAAGAACACAGTACCTACAGTCAAACATGGTGGAGGTTCAAGGATGTTTTGGGGTTATTTTGCTGCCTCTGGCACTGGGTGCCTTGACTGTGTGCAAGGAATCATGAACTCTGGAGACTATCAAAAAATTCTGGGCCACAATGTAGGGCCTAGTGTCAGAAAGCTAGGTCTGCGTCAGAGGTCATGGGTGTGCCAGCAGGAAAATGACCCCAAACATACCTCAAAAAGCACCAAGAAATGGTTGGAGACAAAGCGCTGGAGAGTTCTGAAGTGGCCGGCCATGAGTCTGGATCTAAATCCCATTGAACACCTATGAAGAGATCTCAAACCTGCTGTTGCAAGAAGCACCCTTCAAATCTGAGAGACCTGGAGCAGTTTGCAAAAGAAGAGTGATCCAGAATTCCAGTTGAGAGGTGTAAGAAGCTTGTTGATGGTTATAGGAAGTGATTGGTGTCAGTTATTTTTTTTCCAAGGGTGTGAAACCAAATATTAAGTTGAGGGTGCCAACAATTTTGTCCGGCCCATTTTTTTAGTTTTGTGTAAATTTGTGTCAATTTTGTCTTTTTTTCTTTGGATTTTTTGTGTTGTTCCAATGCACATAAAGACAATAAACACATGTATACCAAAAATGTTTGTAATTGCAACAATTTCTGGGAGAAATGGTGTATTTTCTGTAAAAATTCCAGGGGTGCCAATATTTTCGTCCATGACTGTATGTAGAATTTGTTCACAGTGAGACAAAATATTTTCTAACCTGCAATCCGGTCATTGATTACAGTGGAAATGCAGAGAAAAATCACTCTACGAGAGCTTTGCCACCATCAGTATTCGATTCAGCAGACATGCTTATGTGAGAAGAGGGGCGGAGCTATGGAGCTCAAACAAGAGGAGAACAGGAAGGGAGGAGGAGTGGAGATGATTCTACACGGGTTTCATCAAATGTTACATACTCGAGCTTTAAGAGATCCATCGGATTCTAACTCAGGCTGCCCGCGTACATGGGGAGCGCCTTTAACCACTAGGCCACCTGGTCCCCACATTGTACATAATTTAAGAAACTCAATACAGTGGGAGGTGTTACCTTGTCAACTTATGAAAAGATAATCCAATAGTTCACAATTTGTCCACTGAGTTTTTTAGCATGTGGTAAATCTGTGTAGTGCACATTTTGTACATGGAAAGTTAGGTAAGCTTGTAATGTCAGTATAAGGCTCTGCACTCATAACTGGCTTTTTTGCACTGGAGGTGTCAGGACCTCAATTCCAGAGCCCTTCTCACCAGCATTTGTTGTTGCTACAAAAAATAAAACCCTCTTTCCTTCTGAAAATCTGGAACATTTCCCAATAGCTCTATGTGCTTCATGTTTCTGTATTTCAAGTCCACATTACACAGAAGACATGAAGACAATGTAAAGGAACCCTGTCCTGACACAGGTAGCAGCTGCGGAGCTGAAATCTACCCTCAAAATAAGACAGAAAAATGAGTCAGACTTCTCTTCCGCTATAGTCAGATGTCCAGCCCCTTTTTCATTTTGATTGGCAGGTGCGGGAGAAGTGACATTGACTAGCTCTGTGCTGTTATGGGCTATGGGCACAGGCCCTTAGATGCCATTATGTTTTAAAAGCTCATTTATGCTCTATGTTGAACTGCATACAGAATAGGACAGACCTTTCTGTCTATACTCTGCATTCATTTTCCGTTTTTAGTCTGTTTTTAGTCTGTTCTCTCGAAGTTTACGGATACAGATGAAACAGTGCAATAACGCCACTAATTGTGGGGCAGTGTTGAGAAATGGGCCAACAGTTCAGCCCAGAATAGTAAACATAATGAAGAAGAAACATTTGAAAGAACATTACCATGTTTCTGAGGAAATATAAAAGAATGAGTGAGTTAGAAAACACAAACATATGAATGACATTGGGACAAAGACAGACAGACAGCTACGAGAGCACAACTGAGCAGAGAACAGAAAGTTCCTTTCTTCACTCAACGGGACGTATGGAGCAGCATCAAAGTAGCTTCATGAGAGATGACACACTTTAATGGATTGGATTTCAATGTCCACTTAAACATAACAGACAGTACAAGGGTATGGACGGTTAAAAATGCACAGATCTATTTTCATGCATGCGTAGAGCATAAATGAGCCTTAAGCCAAGTTTAGACCAAAGATTTGTGTCCCGCCAAGAACCGAAAAGAGATGCATATTAACTGAGCTGTCACAATGGAAATCAGTCCAGATTTGATGAGGTCAAAGGAACTGCCTGCAGAGCTCAGAGACAGGATTGTTGCAAGGCACAGATCTTGGGATGGCTACAAAAAAAGCTGTTGCTCTGAAAGTTCCCAAAAGCACAGTGACCTCCATAATTCTCAGATGGAAGAAGTTTGGCACAACTTAGAGCTGGCCATCCAGTCAAACTAAGCTATTGGAGAAGACGGGTCTTAGTAAGAGAGATTGCAAAAAAATGATTGCAAGCAAACACAGGTGTTACAGTTAAAATTGTGACCCTTTATATTTATAAAAATCTACCACTACAATTCATCAGATAAACAGAACCACAAGAAATATGCAGTTGAAACACATAGGAAACTGTTACCAGGACATTTTTTGACCATCATATCACACAAAATATCTTTAAAAATGGCTTCCAACAGACATAAAACAACAAACTACTCCATTTAATTTGATCTGTAGTATGTTGCCCACATGGGCTTTTAAGTTCTTTTGTCTTATTGTTTGATATATCTCTGTATTAGAAAATTCTTTTAGCCTTAAACACATTTTGAGGCATCTTTATCATTGTCATATACCTCACAGATTTATAGGCGTATCTCTGGACAGCAGACATTGTATCACACTCTGCTGGTTTATTCATGCAAACAGAAGGCCAGAGGTCAGACATACGTGATAAAGTGTTAACCCCCTGTATGTAACCTTCCATCAGACAGCTCAGCACCTGTTAACGTGATCTCTGGTCCATGTATGTCTGCAGAAACATGAGCCAGTCAGACACTGTTCACACATGGCTGTACACAGGCACATGCAAAAAGCTTCAGCACGAGGCCCCAGTCCAGTCCAGTCTGGTCCGTCTCTGTTATTGCGTCCTTAGCCGGCAGAGTCTCACGGCTCACTGGTTCTTCTGCGGCTCCCAGCAGAGCGCCATGCGCTCAGCAGAAAGCTAGTGGAGGATGAATAAGCCCACGGCTCCCTGCAGGCCGTTGCTTATTAAATGGTAAGTGTTATGGCTCGGCCCGCTGGGCTACAAATACAGGCATTACCCAGAATGCTGCATGTTGTCTAGAACTCATCACACTGTCACTTCCTGTTAACCACAACCAGGTCAATAATCTGGAGGTTTGAAGTGCAGAGGGAAGGATGAGAGGGAGATACTTCTGACAGATAACTGAGGCAAGAGGATGGGGCAGTTCAGACTGGAGGAGTTTATTTCTATATAGAAGTGTGCAGAGATGGCATGCAAACTGGGATAAATGTGCTGCGAAGATGCATAAGTGGGTCAAAAATGGCACGATCAGGTTGTTTCCTTACAAGGGCTTTGCAATTCCAAGTTAGTTTTCAGTGTTAAGAGGTGAAGAATGAATCAAGAGGGGCAAATATAACTCTGAATACTAAATGTTAACTAAGAAATAAAAACTGTATCTACAGGAGGATTAGGGTCCAAACACTTGTGCATTTACAAGGGTTTTAACACACATTCAGTGCAGAAATTTTAGATTTCTTACTCTAAAAATAATGCTCAAATTGTACTTATCTTTTTAACCAGGTAGTCCCTTGAGATTAAACCTTCTGCAGACCTTGTTTTTAACAGTTTTGTAAGTTTCTGGCGTGCTACACTGTTAGTCATGTATCTCATATGACTTTAAGTTTGACGTGCAGACTGAACAATGAAAACTTCTTTTGCTGCACTGTAAACCCAGATTTTGTTTCACCTAAACTTTTCCTGTTATCATTACATATTCTGTTTTGTCTAGCAGGGTGTGAATACTAAATAATATTAGTTGTTTGCAATACTCCGATCTGTTTTTTGGTGTACTAATGATTTTAAGCAGAGGTGATTTAGGAAGTTATGTTTCTGTGATGGGGCAGAAAGGGTTAAACATTTGACTGTTTATCTTTACACTTCAGGTGTAATTTTAACTCCATTCAGAGTTAAATGTCCTTCAGTGTTGGAGTTATCTGACAATCTCATTCTATCGAATGTTAATCTAAAGGTGTTTACACACTTGGTCCGTTATTTTCCAGATCTGTAATCCAAAAAAACATCACGCACTCGGACCTTGCTCACTGGGCCCGATGCGTTTTTATTTTCACATAAAATCAAACTTGTTCCGAGAAAAATATGACTGACAAAAATTTCAGTGTCAGTGTGCAAACTTGATTATAACAACATGAGCTTGATTTTCTTTTATGGCGTGCCAAAAATTCGGACAGAATAAACAGACTCAGTGTGCAAAGGCCTTACCTCTGTAGAGAGTCAGTTAATCCAAGCTCTGCCCACTACCATTTAAATCTTAGGGGCGGTTTTCCCATCATGCCTTTGTGCAGTGTGTTTGGATGTATTTTAGATGTGTTTTATATGTTTTAGATGTATTTGGAAGTTTTGAACAGAAGAGACCCCGAGTTACCTAGTGGTGTAGGTGTGGAAAATGTGAACCCATGCTCGGGAGCTCTCCTGCTTAAAACTTTCAAATGAAGTTTCTCTGCTCTCTCTCTCAGCCCGCTGACTCTCCACCTGTATAAGTTCTTCTTCAGGGAACTCCAAATATCTCTCGAATCTACAGTAAACGGCAAATCATCAGTCGAGTCGAAATCACTCATATTATGTATGTGTTAGCTTGGAGTGGTGTTATTATCCCTGTACAAGTCCACAGACCCACACAGCTGATCAGAGGATCAGTGCCAAAATGCCAAAAGCTGCATCGTAAATTAGTGCCTGACAAAAAGAGGTTTTTTTGGGAGAAATGAAGTGCTTTGTATGTTTTTGACACAGCATACAGGTGAGCCAACATAATTTCTTGGCCCATTTTTTCCTACAACTTGTTAAACTATGCTGATAAAACATTCTCATCTCCAGCAGGCATGCCGCGGATCTCTCTGAGCTCGTAATAACCACAGGAGTAACGCTCACAGAAATCACTGCACACTTATGCCACTACTACAGCAAAGCACCTCATACCCAACTTCAACAGTCCCCAAATATCCCTTAAAAGTAAATATATTTGAATGCAATGTCATTACAGCCCTTGTTTGTGTAATGGTCAGGTGGCCAAATACTTTTGTCCATACAGCACTAAACTGGTAGTATTGGTCTAAATCGCACACTACTGTTTTGCTCTTACTGGAAGTGATGACGTTAAAACATCTCTTTTGTCTTCTTCAACTTCCTTTTTAATGGCGAAGTGGAATCAGATGTTAGCGATTATCGCCAAAATTTGACAGCTACTTTCACCCACTTCTAAATTCATTCAACTTGTACTTCACAGTTTGAAGCATTTCAGCAGTATGGCTTTCTTTGAGGGTGAAAATGGCCATTGTTCCACACCAAGTTCTTGGACAGTTACACTGCATTTTTGCTTCTTTGCAGTGTGAATGCACTTTGTGCACTCATGCACTCAAAATATTAAGTATTTAGTACAGAAGCATGCAATTTGGAACACGCTGTCTACCCTCGTAACAGGAAGAGGTTTGAATATTCGCCTTATTTAAGTGTTTGTAGAACTGTAGTGTAAAAACAGTACCATGCAGATGGTTGTATTGAATATCTGCATGCATGTGAGCAATCAGACGTGGTCATATTCAGTACAACAGCACTCTCTCTCTCCCTTGTTTGATATCGCTGAAATATGCACAGAACGTCTTTGCCGGAGGAAACAGGAGTGAAGCAATTATTTCTTATCACCAGAAGCTCTGCCATAGAAGACTCCAGTGTCCTCTGTCATCCGTCAGGGTTACACAGTAAGTGTATTATACTGTCATGCCACAGTGTGTGGAGAAGGCTGCTGGAAGTCAGGTCTAAAATATGTTTCTCTCTGCTCAGCTATTGAATATTCTAATCCAGACAGGACAGAGAGCCAGATCTAATCGTATTAGTGTAATCACACTGACCACATAAGGGCTAGCTGCTTAGCTTGGAGTGGGTTTTTGGACGCAGGTGCGTTGAAATGTGGCATTACTGTGAAGCCTTAAAGGCTGAGCCTCTGTTTTCATTACACTTCACATGCCGACCCCCCTACCCTGGAAATATTTCCACCACGGGATGTAGAGCATGACAGAAAACAGACCAAATGAGCTGTGAAGAATAATATTATGACATGTGGCGTTGGTATTGTGTTATGGTAATGTTATTAATTGACATGGTAGCTTGCCACTGTTTGGTCTGTGCTGGCTCTTTGTTACATGGCAGCTGTTTCACTCAGCATTGGAGGTCCAGAATCAGATGGTTCTAACAAAAACTGTGTAGATTAGAACTGTAGTGACAGGATTCATGAGGTTTGAAAAGTTAAAGTAGTGTAGAGACAAGTGTGACAGTGTGGAAGCTGCCAGCTAATTGGCCAGCAGTCATGGAGGTGTGTATTTCTGTGAAGTGGGATGTTTCCTATGTTTTACAAAAATAACACCAATTTACTGGCTCTTTTTTCCCCAAATTAACTCAATAGGCTTTGTATAGCACTATTGAAGGTACAGCAAGTACAGAAAAAACATGTAATTTCAACTAGTCTGTAGTAAAACTTGAAGGCATGTTAGTATTTTGCTTTTTTGTTATTTTACTTAATACCAGTAGCAGTTACAGTTAGTCTGGCAGTTTGGGAGGAAACTTTAGAGTGTTACCTTTCAGAGGACTCCTTGTGCTTGTTCTCCAAATTGTTAAAAAAGTTTTATTCTAAACCTTCCAAAATGTCGAAGTGAGAGTTTGTTCATAACACTTGAGATAGGAGAGAGGAGAGCATAAATGTGGTATGATTAACATCAGAGATGATGTCTATGAGCTGAAGAAAAGCGCGTTACTGAAAAGTTTATAATCAGCTCCAAGCATTTTCTGTGTGCTTATCTAAACATTACGTACTATCATTTTTCCTTCTTTCTGTAGAAGTTAAACTTTTTGTTGAGTATGCATTTATTTCCAAATGTGCAGAGCCATATGCTCCTACTCTAAACCACCTGTACATCTGTGCATTAACATTGTAAATAGCGTTACCAAGCACTTCTCTTTTCATAAGAAATCCTTACAGAAGCATTTATGTGAAATTACCACAATGATTACTGAACAGCTTTGCCCGCTGCATGAATTACAGGCGAGGGGGATTGTGGATATTGTGGATATAAATATAAAACTGGTTGTGTAAGCTGTATAGTAACTGTTAAATTATGTGTTTTGCAACAGCTATTCAACTCTGGAGTGGTTATGAATGTGTCAGCAAGCAGCATACTTTTCACGTTTACAATTTTCCTCTGTACGAGGTGACAGACTGCGGCTGACTGCTGTAAAATAGAGTTATGCCACCAGTCATTGTGAGTAAAATTTCTATGTAAGCACTCACACAGCAGAAATGTACATTTGTGAATAGTTGGCTGCCTGACAGACGGTGTGAGCCTCTCCAGAGGGGAGAGAGGAGGGAAAGAAAACAGCCATGATGAGAAGTGCAAGGCTGGTACAATAGAGGGAGAATAACATAACTAAAACGTGTCTCCAAGTCAGCACAGCTTGTTAGTTCACATTCTGTGTTCATGCAGCACACGATGTCAAGCACAGACACAAGGATGTGTTTTTCACTTATGCTTTGTAAGGCCTGCTACAAAAATACATGGTCAGAGGTACTTTAGGGTTAATTCTGGTTGTTAAAAACCCCAGAACCGTCAGCAGCATAACCTTACTAACATTCCCCTTGTTTAAAAGATCATAGATAAGCTCGTATTAGTAAATGCTTTCTGACTGGCATGGGAGTTCTCTACTGATCTCATAAGAGCAGGGGTCTCTTTTACATAATAGTGCATAGAATCCAGACTGAAGGGAGAGAAGAAGCAAGATGTCTGCAAATTAAAATTAATTATACAAATAATTACTAAACAGTGTTAATTTTGTCGACTACAACAATGACTAAAAATGTTCCTTTTCCGATATTAAGACTAGCCAAAAATAGATCTTGGATGATTAAAACTGACAAAAAACAAGTTTTGTTTTCTTTAAGATGACTAAAACTAGACTAAAATATAATTTAGTTTTTGTCTGACATTCAGAATCCATGATATTTCTCTACTGTGGGTAAATCCGTCAGAATACATAGCATCTGTATCTATTCTGCCTCTCAGCAGTAGAAAGCAGGGACCCCAGGATTGGCAGGATGCAGAGAACACACTACCATGATTTGGTACCAGCTTCAGGCAAGAGCATAAATGCTTGGACTAAAAGTAAAGACTAAAGTGTTCTATGGACTAAATCTAGACTAAAATAGTTTTAAATTTGTTTCGACTGAAACTAGACTTAAATTGTTTTTTTAGTTCTTGTCGACTGAAACTAGAGTTAAATGTTTTTAAGTTTTTGTCGACTAAAACTAGTCTAAATGTTTTTGAGTTTTTGCCGACTAAATGTTTCTGTAGTTTCTGTCGACTGAAACTAGACTAAAATGTTTTTGAGTTTTGTCGACTAAAACGAGACTTAAATGTTTTTTTAGTTTTTGTCGACTGAAATTAGTCTAAAATGTTTTTGAGTTTTGTCAACTAAAATAAGTCTAAAATGTTTTTGAGTTTTTGTTGACTAAAACTACACTAAAATGTTTTTGAGTTTTGTCGCCTGAAACTAGACTTAAATTGTTTTTTTAGTTCTTGTCGACTGAAACTAGAGTTAAATGTTTTTAAGTTTTTGTCGACTAAAATTAGTCTAAAATGTTTTTGAGTTTTGTCAACTAAAACGAGACTTAAATGTTTTTTAGTTTTTGTCAACTGAAACTAGACTTAATTGTTTTTAAGTTTTTGTCGACTAAAATAAGTCTAAAATGTTTTTGAGTTTTTGTTGACTGAAACTAGACTAAAATGTTTTTGAGTTTTTGTTGACAAAAACTACACTAAAATGTTTTTGAGTTTTCGTTGACTAAAATTGGACTAAAATGTTTTTGAGTTTTCGTTGACTAAAATTGGACTAAAATGTTTTTGAGTTTTTGTTGACCAAAACTAGACTTAAATGTTTTTGAGTTTTCGTTGACTAAAATTGGACTAAAATGTTTTTGAGTTTTCATTGACTAAAACTAGACTAAAATGTTTTTGAGTTTTTGTCAACAAAAACTTCAAAGGGTAGAGATGGCAAAATGTGATTAAAACTACAAGGCATTTAATCTAAAGACTTAGACTGAGACTAAAGTTAAAAATAGCTGTCAAACTTAACCCTTTTGCACACTTGGAAACACTTTGATGGTACTACAGTGGATGTAGTGCTGTGAAAAATGACAGCAAGAGAAGATTTAACTGTATTTTTAAGAACAATCACAGTCATGTGCATAAGATTTAGACATCAAGGGTGCCCTCATAGGGGCCCCGGACCCCAGGTTGGAAACCACTCCCGTAGACCACCACTTACTGCCCACATCCACCCTTTACTCTGTCCAAAAGGCTGTGGACTTAGTTTTTCAGCAGTTTTTTTCCCCATGGCCCTGATAATTAGCCTTACAAAACAGATGGATTCACCCGTTTCTGTGTTTCTCACTGGTGAATCCATCTTGCAAAGCTCCTGTCTGAACCATTTGGGCCCAGTTAGAAAGTGACAGGACTGAGGGGCAGTACTTTTGGGCTCGGCAGAGTCATGGCGTAAGCAAGCAGCAACAAGAGGCTGGTGCAATTATGGCGGATGAGATTAGCGTGGATGCTGCTAAAGCATCAGTTTTATCAGAACTTGATGACATTTCTTCGTTAAAAGATGAAAAAAGAACAGTGAGTTGTTTTCTTTTCAGAAACGACAAAAGTCATGTACTGACATGTCTATAGTCGCCATGGTTCATGTTATGCAGCTCTCTATGGAGTTTACTCCTTGGTACCGGCTACATTACGTGTTTTGAGCCATGAAGCGGAAGACCACGTGAAATCATGGCGTGGGGTCAGCGACTACTAAGACGCACGGTGCGTCAAGTTGCCAAAGCTCTGCTGATTTCATTGCTGAAGAGTCCTGGACATTAATGTAAGCACAATAAATGTGCAGCAGCAGTTTCAACAATGAGTTTCCATGGCCGTGCAGCTGCATGCCTCACATCCCCAAGACCAATTCAAGCGCCAGATGGAGAACGCACCGACACTGGACTGTGGAAAGTGGAGACATGTTCTGTGGAGTGATGAATCATGATTTTCTGTTTGGCAGTCAGATGGATGAGTCTGGGTGAATGCTGGGAGAACATTACCTAACTGTCTGCTTGTGCCATCTGTGAAGTTTAACAGAGGAGGGATGATATGGGGCTGTTTTCAGGGGTTGGGCTAGACCCCTTATCCAGTGAAGGACAGTCTTAATGCTTCAGCATACAAAAATATTTTGGACAATGCTATGCTTCCAACTTTATGGCAACAGGTCCTTTTGTGTTCAAGGACGATAAAGACAGGGTTTGATGAGTTTTGTGTGGAAGAACTTGACTGGCCCACACAGAGCCTTGACCTCAACCCCATTGAGCACCTTTGGGATGAACTGGAATGGATATTACGTGCCAGGCCTTCTCGTCCAACAACAGTGCCTGACCTCATAAATGCTCGAGAGATTAACTGGGAAAAACTTCCCACAGAAGCACTCCAAAATCTTGTGGAAACCCTCCAAGAAGAGTGGAGGCTAACTCCATATTAAAGTGCACGTATATCCCTGTTGTTACAATGGTCGGGTGTCTGAATACTTTTGTCCATATTGTGTATTTTCCATTGGATTAAGCTTGTGATGAGTCATTCTGCTGCTGTGTTTGTGGTAATCAACATTGTTTAATCAGTTGCATGTGAAAAACAACAAAAAGACACCCTGGTTATTATGAACCCACAGCCCTCCTGAATTTTTGGGTTTAAAAGCAAAAATCTGAGTGTGTTCCTTGATTGCACAGCACCATCTCTAACCCATGCTTAATTATTTCTCTCTTCACATCAGGGGGTGCTCATTCACTACACATGCTAGCATTATCGACAAACGAGACACTCAAAGAACAGAGAAACCTGAGAGTGCTCGACGATGAGAGATTTATCCCCTTCACGTCTCATTTCTACAGGAATTCATTTAAGCATGTTTACAGGGGAACAGCGGTTTTATGTTCCTCTCTCTTTAATTAGTGTCAGCCTCAAGGTCGTTGTATCTTCAGAAACAATATTAGCATAGCTGAGCGAGTACAAAGAGTCTGCGACATGAGGAAACTGGGAAAAGTGGGACAGCGAGGAGACAAAACACGCACAGGGATAAAAAAGGGAAAGATTTTATAAGATGAACATGTTCAGCAATGTGTGAGAGAAAAGAGAATACAACTCCTCCTCCTCTTTTAACTCTCACTGTGCCTTCACTGATTTCAATTTTCCTCCCCCGTTTATCTCGCACAAAGTAAATCCCTGGCACTTTCAAACTAATTACCATTCTGACTGCTGCTAATTAATTTCAGAGTGGTTTACTTTTTGTGCCGTGCAGCACAGTAGCATATCGTCCACAGTGTGTGCACTAAGTGTTGCCTGTCGTCTCTCACCAGCTGTGCCTGTTTTCTCTCCTCCGCTGCCTCACCCGTCTGCATGCATGAGGGGAGGGCAGCGGGGGCAGAGCCCGACACTTCATCACGCCAAGGTGGAGAGCTATTGGAGGTGACAGCGGTGGAGATGGAGGAGGGAGGGCTTCGCTGTGTTTTTTCAGATGGAGTTACGAAGACGAGGTGTTGGGGAAACTGGAGGAGAGCTGCTCAGATAAATGTTAGCACAGCTATGAGGAGAAGGAGGCAAGAAACACCAGTTGAACTATTTATCTAAATATGCAAACACAAATCTTTATATGTCCTGCATGCAGATAAATCTGCAACGCTGATGGGGCTAAGAATTTCTGTTTTCATTTTTAGTCTGTTGTTGGTGACATATCACACCCCTTTCCACCATTGGTCAACGTCCCCCATGGCCTAAATGAAACATCTGTTCCTCAGCTTGGTCAAAGTACAACTTGGATCAAGCACCATTGGAGGTTTTTGTCCCTGTATAAACCAGCTATGAACAGTCTTTCTCACAGTGCTTGGTTTTATGTGTCTCTAATGAACATTACGCTCCTCTCTCTACATGGAGTGTGCCGACACAACTGCATCTGTGTGCTTCGATATAAAGCCGCTTATAAGAGAGGGTAAATTGGAGAGCTTTCTGGGGTCCTACCAAATATGGGGTCAGGAAAATCATGATCCATTGTAAGTTTATCTGTCATGACAATATTTTGATTTCAAACCTGAATAATAATCATTCTTGTCAGGGTAACAAAAATGAATTTTGTTTATAAATGTTGTAGAACAAAATAGCTGTTTTCAAGATGTAATCCCTTTTCTTCAAACAGAATTAATGAGTAATGATAACAATATGGATGGGCACAATAAACTAAACCATTTAGAAAGTAAAGCCAGACGTCAGGATGCCAGATAATAAAGTAGGAGATACTGAGACAACTTTAGTTGAAAAATAATAAACTCATGGTGCGCAGGTGGCAGACAGCCCAGGTTTGAATCCAGGCTGAGGCCCTTTACCTCATGTCTCTCCCCCACTCTCATCCCTGTTTCCGACTCTATCCACTATCCTTCTCTATCAAATAAAGGCACAAAAATGTTCAAAATAAATCTTAAAAAAAATAAATAAATAAACTCATAACTTACAACACAAAAAAATCCTGAGAAGTTATGAGAATGGGTTAAAAGTAGTTTAAGGGGCACAATATCAGTTAAAAGTTGCAAAAAAAAGTGCCAATGAGATGTAAAATGTGGTGAAATTAAGGCAAAATTAGGTGAAAAGTGGCAATAATGGATTGAAAGTGGCAAAGGTTGGCAAAAAATGGGTTAAAGCAGCAAAAGGTGCTGATGTTGTGTGTAAAGTGGCAGAAATGTGAAGAAAATGTGTTTAAGTGGCAAGAAGTGGAAATCTTGATTGTAAAGTGATGACAAAGTGGTGACATTGGCTTAAAAGTTGCAAATATGGCAGATAAATTTTGAATGGGTTTAGAGAGGCAAAAAGTAGCAGATGTGTGTCAAAAGTGGCAATGAGTGGTGATGATGAGTGTAAAGTGGTAGTACTTGGTTTAGAGTGGCAAGAAGGTGGGTTAAAAATACCAAAATCACCAAATAGGGTTTAAAAGTGGCAAAAAAGTAAAGAAAATGTGTAAAAAGTGGCAAAAAGTGGTGATGTTAATTGAAAAGTGGTGAGAAAGTGCTGAAATTAGGTTAAAAGTTGCAAAAAAGGCAGATATGTTGCAAAACATGGCAAAATGATACTGGAGTGGGTTTAGAGTGGCAACAAGGAGCAAATATGCATGAAAAGTGGCACGAGTGAGTGGCTTTCATATTGATTTATAGTGGCAAAAAACTAAAGAAATGTAGTTAAAATTGCAAATAAAAATGGTTATATAAGGTAAGGTGGTAAAGACGTGGCTTCCAATTGGGTAAAAAATGGGCAAAAATCAGCAAATATGTGTTAAAATGGGCAAAAATCAGCAAATAAGTGTTAAAATGGGTAAACATCAGCAAATAAGTGTTAAAATGTGCAAAAATTGGCTAGAATTGGCAAAAAGTGGCAGATAGCTTTAAGAAAAGTCAATAAGGTGAAGAAAATATGTAAAAAGTGGCAAAAAGTGTGAAATAGTTGTTAAAATTGGCCAGAAGTGGTATTTTTGATTGTAAAGTGGTGAGAAAGTGGTGACAAGGGGTTGAATATTGTAAAAAAAAAATGGGAGATAGGTTTTAAAAGGGGCAAAAGTGATATTAGTGAATATCATAGTGAATTAGTGAATGAAATTAGTTTAGGTGTCAAGAAAGTTTCAAAAAATTGGTTTAATTTGATCACATCAGTAAATAAGTGTTAAAAGGGGCAAAAAAGTGGTGTAAATGGTTGAAAATTGTCAAAAAGAGGCAAATAGATTTTAAAAGTGACAAGAAAGTAATGAAAATGGATATAAAGTGGCAAATAGGTGTTCAAAGTGGCTAAAAGTTGTGACATTGAGCATAAAATTAACAGAAAAGTGGTAATAATGTATTGAACTTGGTTAATCAAAATGAAATGGTGAAATAAGGCTAGGTTGCAAGAAGGTTGTGAAAATGGGTTAAAAGAGGCAAATATTTGTTAAAGTAGCTAAAAGTGGGGATGTTGAATAAAAGTGGCAAATTTTGGTTTACATCTGCAATAAAAGTGGTGAAAATGGGTGAGAATTGGCACAAAGGGTTGATTTTGAGTTAGAAGAGGCAAAACTTGGTTTGAAGTGGCGAAATGAGGTGAAAATGGATTGTAAGTGGAAAAAATGGGCGGAACAAGGGGTTGAAATTTCAAAAGCCACCATCTGTAGCAGTGTGAAAGTGTACATTAGTACTGAGGTACAGGTTTTGGAGCAAATATATTGCATTCAGAGACATCCCTGCTTATTTCAGCATACCACATCTTGCATGAGTTACAACAGCATGGCTTCACAATAAAAGACAACACTGGCCCGCGTGGAGTCTAGAGCTGCTCCTACTGAAAATGTATGATGCATTTCTAAGCACAAAATACAACAATAGAAACCACTGTTGAGCACTTTAACACGTCAACAAGCAAGACTGGAAAATAATTCCTCTTTCAATACTTCAGCAATTAGTATCTGGTCGCTACACTCACACAGTGTTGTTTGAAGAAAAGGTGACATTACACAGTGGTGAGGATGCTCCTGTCTCAACTTTTTTGGAATATATTGCAAGCATTAAGTTCAAAATATATGTATATTTTTAAAAAAAAACAACAACAAAGTGTATCAATTTTAACATTACATTTTTTTATGGTATGTAAATCACTGCATTCTGCTTTTATTCACATTATATGCAGCGTCCCAACTTTTTTGTAACCTGTTCTTTGAAGCAGCAGGCCCTGCACCACAGAGTGATATTGAATCTCTGCTTACATTCTCCTCCCGCATGAAAAATGAAATACATCCAGACAGACAAGGACGGAGAGAGAGGCGGATATATTTGCATTCATTTGAAGCACCTTTATTAAGGCAGCTGTTCTGGAGGGTAAAACTTCTTTCACGCAGATAAACACTGCAGGGCTTTAATAAACACGCCTAAAACAGTGTTTAAATTCAGCAGCCGTGGCAGCCGTTTGCAAATCTCTGCTGACCAAAATTACTTTCCAGTGTACAAAGCAACAGACATTCTCAGATAAAATGTAATTGCAAAATTCCCTGCTGTCTCTTCAAATGCTCGGTGTTTGAGTGAATATAAATGGATCCAATCTGCATTTAAACAATAGAACTTATCAGACATAAATGCGTGTAACTAAACTTTTGTCTAATGGAAAATAAGCGAGGTCAAACAAGGGGATGGCAGCAGTAAACATGGCTTGCAAAGCACTATGACAGTGCAGGAATACATGTGTTATTCTTGCTCCATGATTTAATTTCTCTTTAGGCAAAGTCAAATATGTCTCCCTGTGACTTTGTACTAAAATAGAGGCCTGAGTCCATGATCTAATCAGAGGAAGCCTGCAGCAGCAATAACAAAGAGATGACACGATCAGAGGAGATAATCTTGGAGGTGCATCAGTCTGAACATTAATCAGAGAGGAGCAGGCCCAGGCTTCCTGTGGGCTTCTGCAGAGAGAGAAGGAGTGGGGGAGGACTCTGTGATGGATGACGGGCTCGGTGCAGGAGATTCATCACCTACTTTCCGATGGCCTGTGCATGCTCACATTTCATTAGCATCATAAATTACGTCCCCTGAGAGAAGCCAGGTGGCATCAGACAGAGACCTCGCCCCTGTGACAGCCACGACGACCGCTGAGGGGTTTGTCACCGTGTTCATGTTCCTGCCGTGCACACAGAAATCACTGCACGCTGTCGTATGCAGGTGATCGTGCAGCAGACCGGCGACAAAGGTCGAGGGTCTGACAGCTGAGAGGGAAACTAAATGGTTCAGTTTGGCAGGCAACAGAAAGATAAAACAGACTTTTTACTAAGAAAACTGGGATAGCAGGACTCTATGTTAGCAGACACGCTCTGTAGATGTTCTTTTGAGATTGTTCAGATATTTATGACTCACTATTGTACATTTAATGTGGTTGAAAAAGCTACAGCCTTGGATGGACTACAAACTGAATTTCTTTCAAATTATTCAAGCATTTTGTCCATTAAGAAAGTGGAGGAAAAAAGTTAACACTGGCAAAAGAGATCAAAAAGCAGCAAAAAAGTGGCAAAAATGGGTGATAAGGGGGGAAATAGGCATAAAATGGCAAAAAAAAAAAAAAAAAAAAGCTGAGTGAAAAGTGACAAAAATGGGGAGAAAAGTGGCAGAAATGGGTAAGAAATGAGAAAAGATGAAATACAGGGGGCAAAAGTTGTGACAATGCAGCAAAAACCAGGAAAACATGATTGAAAAGTGGCAAAAAGGGAAAAAAGCAGCAAAGAAGTGCAAAAATGGGTGAATAGTGACATTTTTTAGCAAAAGGCAGCTTAAAGGGGCGAAAAGTGACCAAAAGTGGTAAAAAAATGCAAATTGCAAAAAGCAGGATAAAGACAGAAACTAGGGAAGGGCAAAAACTGTTTAAAAGTAGCAAAGTTGGTGGAAAGTGGCAAGAAGAAGTTGCAAAAATGGGCTTAAAACAGCAAAAATGGGTTAAAAGTTGCAAAGAAGGGAAAAAATGGCAAATAAATGCAAATAAGGGCAGTGGAAAAATACAGACAAAAAATAAAGGTTGACAATTAAAGCCCACTGTAAAAGCTAGGGAAACTGGTTCATTTGATTTGCAATTGATAATTTCTGAGGTCAAAGTCTCCCTTTTTTAAGGTTTTCTGAGGCAATGATATTTCAAACTAAGACATAAAAGAGCCACAATCATGAGCCCCATGTGGCTCGAGAGCCACACGTTGAGTATCACTGGTCTAGGTTAAGACCAGTGTTGAGAAGAGATACTGTAGGAACTCAGCTGTAATTTCTGAAAAGGATGACCGGACATCGCGTTTGTCTTTTTCCCTTACTTTCGAACAAAGAAACACTACAACAGGATTGCATGGCCTACTCTTTCTTGTTTACTTAAATAAAGTTAATATTATTCAGTGACAAAAAGTCTTAAAATTATTCAAATATTTACAAAAAAAGGCATTGTGCTTCTTTGTATTGTCTCTGTTTGTGCCATTATTCAAAGCAGTTCCTGTCTGCAGTGACACAGAGGGCCACATCATAGGCTTTCTGTCTCTCTTTCTCTCCATCATGAGCTATTTAGGTTTTCTCCAGAAGAATTCTGATTATCTCTGAGAGTAAAGTCATGCACAGTTTGGCATAGTATGACGCAACAACAGAACAGCCTGCCATTGGTTGCCACAGTCCATGTGACAAAACAATATGGTGCACATTCTGGAATAGTCATGTGCAAACAAAGCTGCCCATAAGGGGGGTTAAAGGGTAGAGCTTTCTTCGGCCCAAACAAACTGGGGGACAGGGGAGGTCAGAAAAATCATGGTCCATTGTAAAGTTAAGCTGTGATATCCATAATTTTAACTTAAATAATAACCACTCTTATCAAATAAACATTTTTTTATTCTGTTGCGCCATAGTGAGTAGCCTTCTTCAAAATGTAAATCCCTTTGCTTAAAAACAGAATAAAATGGGTTGAAAATGGCAAAAATAGATAGGAAAGGTGATGAAATGGGATTTTAAAACTAGCAAAAATTAGTTAGAAGCAGCAAAAATCAAATAAAAGTGGCAACAAAAAGCACAAAATGGCAAAAATGGATTAAAGTAGCAAAAACAGCCCTAGAAATTAGTTGAGTAGGATTAAAATTTGGCTGATATGAGTTTAAAGTGGCAAAAATTGGGTTAACTCAGGCAGAAAATAGGCAGTAATGGGTTAAACTGCCAAAATATGGGCAAAATAAACAGTGAAATGTGGTTAAAATGGGTTAAAATGGGCACAAATAAGCAAAATGTGGTATAAATGGCTAATAGAGGCAATAATGGGTCAACAGAGGCAACAATAGGCAAAAAGTGGCAACATTTGGTTTAAAAGTGTCAGAAACAGGCAGAAAAAAACTGGTGCCAAGGCTTTAAAATAGACAAAAATGGGTTATAATTGGCAAAAAAAAAGTGTTAAAATTGATGGGAAAAAAAGGAAAACAGGTGAAAATTTGGCAAAATTGTTTTAAAGTGGCAAATGTGTAATCTAAAATATATAATGTTTTTTTAAAGCATCTGGAGACCCCCTCTCAGTGTCTTGCGACCCCTAATGGGGTCCAGACCCCAAGGTTGAGAATCACTGCTATAGAGAGTATTTAGAGCAGGAGTATCACCACCTGGATGGGGAGTGTCACCACCGGGATCCTGGCTCTAGGAGGGTGGTCTGCCCTGCAAAGAGAACCTCCAGGACCACCACCTCCGATCTGCAGGACATCTACATCAAACAACACAAATTAAGAGCCAGGAGGTCTCAGTCAACAGACAATTCCCCCCGCTGCCATCAGGGAGATGCTACCATCTGCTGAGGGTCAACATGGAGAGGATGTGGAAGCGTCTCATGCCATCAGGCGTCACATACACAATAATATTTTGTACACTTGTGTATGTGGGGAGGAGAAACTTGGTGGTCACAGTATGTGGTTTGTTAGTTCAGTGTTTGGATTGATTCATGTGAAGCCTTGGAGGCAGGATTGTTGTTTGCTTTTTCAGCAGACTGTAAAGATGAAAAGATCGGTTATTTAGTTGCATGTTCTTTTTATTCACCCCGTGCATGCCCGCCCACCCACAATGTGTGCAGTCTGTAAGACGCTGTTTCACAAGGCTTCTTGATTTTTTAAGAACAAACAGCTATTGAAAGTTTCCACCTCAAGAGAAATCTAAAACCATGGGTAATGTTCTTGTTGGCTAATAAGTGAGCCAACCAATGAAGTATGACGATGTGAAAAAGTGTTTTCCCTCTTTCCTGATTTTGATTTCTTTTTGCATATTTGTCACACTTGCGTGTTTCAGATCATCAAAAAAACAGGTAAACACATAACGCCATTTTTAAATGAGATTAAAGGATGATGATATTAGGGAAAAAAGCCTTCCAAACCTACCTGGCCCTATGTAAAAAAAAAATAGTAGTCCACTGTTAGAGCCGTTATACACAAATGGGGAAAACTTGGAAACGTAGTAAAAGTTCCTATGAGTGAGCAGTCTACAAAAATTACTCCAAGAGACAAATTACAGTAGGGTTAAAGATCTCAAAAAGAAACAGATGAGAAACAAAGGCATTAGCAACTATCACTGTCTGGAAAGGGTGACATGGCAATTTCTAAGGTTTGGGACTTCATTGAAACACTCCCTACAAAAATGGAGAAACTTGGAATATTTGGAAAAATTTTTAGGAGTGGCCTACCTACCTGAATTACACCAAGGATGCATCAACAAATCTCACAAGCCGTAGTTTTCTTGCAGCCTGAATAAGATTGTCCTCCAGGATTTTCAAATTTTTTGCCACATTTTGTCTCTACCTTTACAAGCCTTCCAGGGCCGGCTGCTGAGAAGCATCCCCACAGCATGATGCTGCAACCACCATGCTTCACAGTGGGGATGGTGTGTTTGTGGTGATGTGCAGTGTTTGGCGTCTTGTCTGTTCGCCAAAAAGCACCATTTTGGTCTCATCAGACAAAAACCTTTCCACCACTTGACCATGGAGTCTCTCAGATGCCTCAGGGTGAACTGCAGTCCAGATTTAATCAAAGTTTTCTTTAATAGAGGCTTTCTCTTTGCCACTCTCCCATAAAGCTTTGATTGGTGAACAACCTGGGCAATAGTTGTTGTTGGCCTCTCTCACCAGCCTCCTTCTTGCACAGCCACTCAGGTTGTAAGGACAGCCTGATCTAGGCAGATTTACACATGCGCAATATTCCTTCCATTTCTTGAAGATGGATTTAACTGAACTCCAGGGAAAGCTTTGGAATTTGTTTGTATCCCTCTCCTTGCTCATTCTTTCAACAACCTTTTCTCTGAGTTGTTTGGAGTGTTCTTTTGTCTTCATGGTGTAATAGTAGTCAGGGACACTGATTAACCAGTCACTTCTTTTACATATTTTTATTTAACTGACATTACTTTGTGGAAATCTGTTTTTCACTTTGACTTTAAAGGGGTTTTGTTGTATTTTTTTGTCAAAAAGCCAAACTTTATTGACATGATTGATGTATAGAATTAATAAATAGTGAGACATCCAAAATGGTGACTGCTTTTTATCGGCACTGCAGCTGTTTATGAGGAGGCTTAGATTGGCTTCAACTTCACCTCTTTGTCTGTTTCCTGGGTTGATCTAAAGTTAGTTTTGACATTATTTTCTATGTTGTGATTGCTGCTGGTTGGACTCAAAAGCCCCAAAGGTCTGACGTTGTCCAGGCTTCAGGCTTGGTCCAGTATTTTCTACCGTCTCTGACTCAAGCTCTCTCTTCTGCAAACTATAAATGCAGCTCCTGATGTATATTTGTGAATTCACATTTGCCCCACACTGAACATACTCACACTTCTGAAAATCTTGGCACAGAAGTAAACAGTTTTATTTCTTGAAGCAACTTTATTTATTGTACACTTCTCTCTCTCTCTGCTTCTTGCCATCTCTATCTGTTTCCCAGTCCTCCATTTATTTGATGTTCTCTTTCCTGCTCTTCTTCTTCTTCTGCAGCCATGCAATTTCCCTGCGGGGATCATTAAAGTTTCATCTCATCTCTCCTTACATAAACCTGTTTTACTCCACACACTTCTGTGTTTTTTTTAATCGCCCACTGGCTGTCCCTTACAGAGCTCTGCTTCTTCAGTGTCCTTTAGAAATCTAACAGAGAGGCAGCTTTTTAGGAAACACAAAAACCTGACTGAACTGAATCACTGTACTGGATTTACACTGAGTCCTTTAAATAATACAAAGAACATTGTAACTTTGTGTAAAAAGACAGCTGAGTGCTGCTCTTCATCAAATGTTTAGCTGGATGTACGTTCAAAAGGAAAGCTACAGTGCATGTAGCTATTTGAAGTCAGTCATTAGTCTACAGACTGCTGTTAGGTTTGACATTTTGGCTTTGATTTGTCAGTTTCTTGAACTAGAGTGATATATGAATGGGAGGGTGGTGCTGCAGATGAGTGGGAGCTATTGTTGCATCTGCAGCAATAGGTTGCAGATGAGTGCAACCTATTGTTGCAGAAAATTCATACGAAATCTCGACTAGAGTTTGCAATAAAAGCATGTGGGTATTCCATGGTCAAATGGAAGAAAGTTTTTGGGCTGATGAGACCAAATGGTGCTTTTTGGACATCACAGCCGAACACTGCACATCACCACAAACACACCATCCCTGATATGAAGCACGGTGGTGGCAGCATCATGCTGTGGGGATGCTTCTCAGCAGTCGGCCATGGAAGGCTTGAAAGAATGCAGTGAAATGTAGGAAAATCACATTCAGTCTGCAAGAGAATTGGCATGGAGAAGGATTTATTTTCCAGCAAGACAATGACCTGAGGCATAAAGCAAAAGCTTCCTAGAAATGCTTTTAGGACAACAAATTCAATGTTCTGGAGAAGCCAAGTCAAAGCCCAGACCTCAATCTGATAGAGAAATTGTGGCTGGACATTTTATAGGCACTGTAAATAAAGAAGCAAACAGCGACAATAGGTGGAGCTAGGCAGTGATGGTCTGTACCCTTCACATTATGATATTATTCTTGTTATGAGCCCTTTGGTGGCAAAATCTTACAGACTGAGCCTCCTGGTTCAGAATTATTAAGTAGGAAGAAACTGTCACAATTGTGACATTTACTAATGAACACCATTTCACTCCACTATTTGCTTATTTCCAGTGCTATTTGACTAACAAAAATAGCCTTTACTTTTGCATATCAAAATCCATTCACCTTTTGTAAAGTTCCAAAGTCCACTTAAGTTTAATATGCTGAGGATGAAGACTTGCTTGAAGTGAGATGTGTTGGTGTCATTTGAGGTTAGCTGTCTTTCTGTGGATATCCTAGTTTGTTTTCTCCTTTTGACCACAAAAACACCAAAAACCTAACCTTGCAAAGCACTCGCAAATCCATCTTGCAAAGCTCCCATCTGAACAGACTGAGCCCTGTAAGAAAGTAACAGGACCCATCAGGAGTAAGAGGCAGTACTCTCCGGCACAGCAGAGTCTTGACGTAAGCAAGCAGCAACAAGAAGCGGTTAATTATGGCGGAAGAGATTAGCGTAAATGCTGCTATTGTGTCAGTTTTATCAGAACTTAACGACGAATCTTGTTTGTGCTCTTCTCCAAACCAGATTCGGCAAGAGTCTAATCCTCATGTGTTTTGTTGTTTTGATTGGCCCATAAAGATGTGACAGACAGAACGTTCATCCAATCACCCTCCAAGTTTTCTTTCAAAGGCTCTGCCCTTTCCCAAACGCTCTCTATGGGAGGTTTTCAAGATGGATGTGTGAAACAAATCCATCTGACGTGTCAGGTTACCAAAAATCATCTTTTGGAGTTAGAATAAAAACAGTCTGATCTAATATTTACATAGAGCAGAAACACTGGGTAGATATTTCTGCTGTTTTATCTGTTTACATTTGTATAGTGGAAAATATAAAATCCCCAAAGCACACTCTGACATGGGTTGTAAATTCTGCGGATGTTTTTGTACCAACAGGATGAACACTAAACCTTTATCATGTTATCTAGGAACAAGAGTGTGCGTGTGCACCCTCAATGACTCTTTATGACCGATGAAGGAATAAAGAGGTGGAAGTGGAACCAATGGAAATAAATGGCACATTATCATCCTGAGGAGTGGGATCAATATGTAATGAGGTTTAATGGGCCAGAAAAGTGTCTAATAGAAATGATGGCTGCAGCCACCTCGCCATGCAAACATAATGATGCTAAATAAATCTCCGTCTTTGAGAGCACTTTGCCCTGAGCACAAATGACTCAGGAGAGCTGCTTTTATGGCCTCTGTTTGTGTAAATGTGCAGCCTGGAGTCTGTTTGCATTATTACGCAACTTCAGCGTGATATAAGACTTCTTTTTACTGGTTAGAAGCGTCTGTGTTTCTATACATCCCACTTTCAGTGTTTGATATTGTGCAGACTCTGTGAATGATTGACGTCCTCCAGTGTGCACAGGTTCAGACAGAGGACAGGCATTATTTACATCAATCATTACATTTCCACTGGGAGCCAGCGGTGGAGCTTGTCTCTGCAGTAACGACTCACTATCCACAAATCGAAATAAACAGCTGCACAGAGAAAAGAGAGTTTTTTTAATCTGCTCTGTGAGGTGATGTTTTACATTTCTCAAAAATAAAAATGAGCATGAAAGGATAAACAGCTACTGCTTGTATTAACAGCACATCAACACAAATTAAATGAATAATTTAGCTGATTAAACAGAGTATCTAGGCTGCTATATACCCACTGTTTTGTTCAGCCTCTCTCTGTTCTTATCAAAGCTTTAAATATACTGTTTGAAACATTCACTGTCGGGTAGATTTGCCCTGGAAAAAGTCTCTGCAACACAGAAATGAGCTGTTTTAAATTTTTGTTTCCACAAGCCTGACTGAAACAGCTGTTATTATAAAACTGATAATAACTGAACTATCATTTTCACCGTAGTCGATGAATATTACATTGACTCTGACTTGTTAAAACAGAATCAGTATCAGTTTATAATTACTGCAATAAAACACGCTTTTAATACCTGTTTAATGGGAAAAGCTATCCAAACCTACCTGGCCCTATTTGAAAAAGTGATTGACCCCTAAAAGTAATAACTAGTTTTTAACGCTTGGCAGCAAAAACTGCAAGCATTGCAATAATGAGTCTTTCATATCACTGTAGAGGAATTTTGTCCCACTCTTCTTTGCAGAATTGTTTTAATTCAGCCAAATTGGCAAGCATGAACCACCTGTTAAATGTCACACCAGCATCTCATCTGGATTTAAGCCCAGACTTAAGCCACTCCAAAACTTTCATATTGGTTTTAAAGCCATTCAGAGGTGGACTTGCTGTGTTTTCTAGATCATTATCCTGTTGCATAACCCAAGAGCTCTTGAGCTTAAGGTCATGAATTGAGGCTCAGACATTCACCTTCAGGATTGTCTGGTAGAAAGCAGAATTTATGGTTCCATCCATTATCACAAGCAAAGCAAAGCAGCCCCAGACCATCATACTACCACCCCCATGTTTGACTATTGGTATGATTTTCTTTTCATGAAATGCTATGTTAGGGTGCTTTCACATTAGGCCCAGTTGTTTCGAACCTTGCTGCAGTGGGATTCCTCCCTCTCCCCCTCCCTCTTCCCCCCCTGGCTTGCTTTCACACTAGCAACATCAATCCATGCCCATGCCCACTTGCGTATTTACCTGGTCTGAAACAGCAGGTAGCGGTATGCATGTAGCTGGTTTAAAACCCCACCAAGGAGGAGAAAGAATATGAAGCTACCATGGCAACCACTGGGGTCATGACCTGAGCTAAGATTGTTTTTGTTTTCACCCTGCAAAATGTCCATCCTGCAGCCTTGAAGGATTTAAAATCACTGTTTAAGATGCCAGCAACTTCGTTCTTTGTATCTGCACATCTACTACAGCTCAAAGGATTAAATGGGCTCGCGCAGTGCAGTTACAACGGTTTTTGAGGTGACGGCAGGCTTTTACTGTCTTTGCACCTCCTCTCACTGACTCCAACTTGTGTCTATCTTTAAGGTGAGTCATAACAGACCATTTATTGACTGGATTCTGATGGATTCTGCAGTTCGTTTGCATTCACACTACCAAAATGAGCCAGACTTTGGGCTCAAGTGCACTCAGATGAGGGACTGGGCCCCTCGTGTGAAAGCACCCTTAGTTTATATCAGATGCAATGGGACACCTTCCAAATAGTTCAACTTTTGTCTGGTCAATCTACAGAATATTTTCCCAAAAGTCTTGAGGATCACCAAGATGTTTTTTTGGAATGTGAGATAAGTCTGTGTATTTTTTTGGTCAGCAGTGGTTTTGGCCTTGGAGCTCTCCCATGGATGCCATTTTTGCCCAGTCTCCTGAGTTATGTGCCATACTAATATTTGTTTTCTTTGAGGCACTTTATGACCTCCATATATTAGCTGTTTCTCAAAGCCAAGGAAGGATCCTCAAATGGCTGTTTTTCAAGGATACTACATCATCGACTGCCGTCAGAAGACTGTTCCGATCTCAAGGATCCTCAGAATTTTTCCAAGGACTGAGTCCTTCAAACAGAGAATTTACAAGGCTGCACATATATATCCTCTGCTGGCAGGAATTACCCACAATCCAATGCGCATTGTTTTCCCTCTCTCAAAAAATAAATAGATAGCGTAATATCAGGAGAAAGCCAGGCCCTAGCACACTCAATACACTTTTAAATATCCTCTTTCAACTGTAAATATGTTGTTATCATTATTTCATATCAATAAAGCAAAGCTGGACGGGTAAAAGTAGCACCATATAATGAGATCATATTATATAATTATTTTACTTTTGAAAGTTTTTAGTACCCCTCCCATTTTGATTTCTGCCGCCCCTGTGTATATGAATCTGACCCTTCCTATGACGTTATCATGCACACTCGCTGGCCTGTTCCAAATGTGTGTTCAAGAGTTGCTAGGTAGGACTCTGGCCTCGTCTCCAATGGCCCTGACTCAAGAGGATCCTTCCCACTGAGGAAGGATCCTGGACTTTGAGAAACAGCTATTAACTCCATGGTGGCACTGCTCAGCCTACTCTCAATCAGTCTCTGATCACCTGCACCTGTGGGGAGTCTACAAAAGCCAGAACCAAACTACTCCTCACTCTCTTTCAGTCTGCAGCAAGACCAGCCATGTTCTTCAGCCCCCATTCTCAGTTACATTGTTGAACTTGAGTTTTGTAATTAAAAAAAAACAAACTTTCTTAAGCTTTTATCAGTTTTGTTCCTTTATGTTGCTTCACCTGTGCTAGGGTTGTAATACTTTCTTATTGTTGTATCATGACCTCTGACCTTAACTAGGTCAAGTGAGACCTGCAGGTCTTTAAATGTTTTTCTGGTTTCTTGGACCAGACCTCTTTGGGTCATTTTGGTAGGCCTGCCACTCCAGGGAAGCTTCACCACTGTTCCAAGTTTTCTCCATTTGTGGATAATGGTTCTCTCCATGGTTTGCTGGAGTCCAAAAGCCTTAGAAACTGCTTTCTTGCCCTCTCCAGACTTACAGATGTCAATTACTTTGTTTCTTATCTGCTCTTGAATTCCATCAGGGCAGCAGCACGTGTTGCTTTTAAGATCTTTTAGCCTACTTCACTTTGTCAGACAGGTTCTATTTAAAGGGATATTTCAATATTTTTGAATATTTTTAAATTTTTTTGTATTTTTTTAACCTAGAAAGCCTCTGAGTTTTTGCCACTATTTTGCAATGCAAGAGCACATAACCAGCAGCTGAAGTTCACATTGCAAAATAGCAACAAAGCAACAAATAAAATGCTTCAAAAATGTTCCCTCGTGCAAAAGTTTGAGCCAACAATGTTATGGGTCTGATGTTTACCAAAAAATTGCTAAATTCCACAGAGAATGCCCCCTTTGTAAAGTGTCTTCAGATTACTTTGGTTATTAATTGGCGCTAATCAAAGACTGATTGATTGTTCAAATAATCCCTTAGGGCTTAAAGGGTGAATATAAGCCTTGTGTGTGTGTGTAAAATCAGGGTTTTATAGTGTTTTTTCATTTTGTCAGGTGTTATTTTTCTCATAATTGCAGTCGAAGTCTCGTGGCATGTGTATGATTCAACAATCAGTGCAGCATACTGAAATCACAGCACCGAGTTCACTGCTCAGAATTCACTGCACCTCTATTTCTCCTTGACTGATCAGAGAACCAACTGAGGTGGACATGAACTTTAAGATGGAGCTGATGGAGAATGAAATCTCTGCCAGCCTCATCACCCCATATAACACACACTCACAGGATCCCCAGAGCACTCCAGGATGTTTTATGGTTGTGTTCCAGCTTATGCTTCCATTAATCACTCTTCATTCCTGGTAGCTGCCATGTGTTGCCATTTAAAGGAAACTTTGACCACAAAATAAATATTGATGTTTTCCAATAACTTTGGATGTAATGTCCCTATCTACTAATGCACAACACTCTCAAATTGTCTCTAAGCATGTCTAGAATTGAATAAATACTGAAATCGGATTATATACCTTGTAGTTTGTCTATCTGGTATGAATTATTCAGGAACAAACTGGTCTCTGTGCTGGGTTCTTGTGCAGCTAAATGACTTTTTAGAGTTTAAGGCTTGCAATGATCATTTTAGCACAGTATTTCTGCTTCTGCAAAAGTCATTTACTGTCTCATAAAGACATAAAACAGCTAACTTAAACAAGGCCCATTAACACAAGGTTAAAGGTAAGACCTCCAGCCTCTGCACTGTACTGTTAACATTGCACTTTTGACTTTCTAATGTGAAGAAAAAATTGACAGGAGCACGGAGTAGTGAAAATGTCACATAAATGCAAGGCTAGGCAGTAGACGATTAGTATGGGTGGTTACTGAGTGTTGATAAGGCAGGGAGAAAAGGCTCTGAGCAAAGTAAAGTGAGCCCTTGTCCTGTGGCCTCATGGCAGCAGAGAGAAGTGTGGATTGGGGTGAGGTGATGGGAGTTATTGCCAATTTTTTGTCAAAGATGAATGATGGCTATTTGGTTTAAGTCTGAATGGTTTGTAGAAGGTCTCAAGAAAAAAAAGGTGTCAGTGTCAGGGGGAAAAAACATTTGTCAGGTCTCTGGAAAAGTGGGCATCAGTGGTAAGGAAAAAGGAATAGGGTCTCTAGAAAAAAAAAGATGTCAGGGTCAGAAAAGAAGCTGAAAGGTCTCTGGGGAAACAGGCATCAGGTTGCATGAAAAGTGTCAGGTGCTAGTTTAACAGGCGGCTGGTCTCAGGAAAACAGGCATCAGGGTTCAGCAAAAAAAAAGGTGTCTGGTCTCTGGAAAAAAGGCATACGGTCTCAGGGAAAACAGTCTGATCTCATGATAAAAGCAGTATGGTCTCAGAAACAAAGGTGTCAGGCATGATGTCTCTGGATAAAAGGTAAAGTCAAGAAAAACCACATGAGGTCTCACAGTGTCAGGAATAAAGGCAAAAGATCTAAGGAGAAAAAAAGGCTGCAGGTCACAGGAAAAAAAGGCATCAAATCTCAGAAAAAAGACGTCAGATCTCAGGGATACAGGCATTAGGTTTTCAGGATTAAAGGTGTCAGATCTCCAGAAAAAAAAGGCTTAAGGTTCCAATGAAAAATGTGTCAGATCTCAGGAAAAAAAGGCTTCTGGTCAAAGGATAAAAGGCATCTGGTCTCAGAAAATTACACATTTCAGGTGTGTGGAAAAAAGGCATTAGCTTTTTGGTTTAAAAAGACATCAGATTTCCAGAAAAGAAGGCATCAGGTCTCTGAGTAAAAGGTGTCACGTCTCTCGAAAGCAGGCATCAGTTTGCAGGAAAAAGGGGTCAGGTGTTAGCTAAGGAGGCGTCAGGTCTGAGGAGAAAAGGTGTCATCATTCAGAAAAAAGGCATTGGATCTCAGAAAAACAGGCATACAGTGTCAGGAAACAAAGGCAGCGGATCTAAGGAGGAAAACTGGTGTCAGATTTCAGGAAAAAAGGCATGAGGTTTTTGGTAAAAAAACGCACCAGATATCAGGAAAAGGGATGAGGTGTAAGGAAAAGGGATTCAGGTCACAGGACAAAAGACATCTGTTCTCAGAAAAACATACTTCAGGTGTAGGAAAAAAGGCATTAGTTTTTCAGTTAAAAAGGCATCAGATTTTCTGAAAAAAGGCATGAGGTCTCAGGGCAAATGGTGTGGTCTCATGACAAAACCATTAGGTCTTAGAAACAAGGTGTCAGGATTTAGGAAAACAGGCATGTTGTCTCTGGTTTAAAGGTAAGGTCAGGAAAAATAGGTCTCAGAAACATAGACATGAACAAAGGCAGCAGATTTAAGGGGAAAAAATGTCTCAGGTCACAGGACAAAAGGCATCTGGTCTCAGAAAAACAGGCGTCAGATCTCAGGTAAAAAGGCACGAGGTATCAGGACAAAAGGCATGTGGTCTCAGAAAAATAGTTTTCAGATGTAGGGACAAAAGACATTTGCTTTTGATTAAAAAGGCATCAGATCTTTGGAAAAAGGTATGAGTTTCTCAGGGATAAAGGTGTCAGGTCTCAGAAAAACAGGCATCAGTTTGCAGGAAAAAAGGGTCAGGTGTAAGACCAGGAGGCGTCAGGTAAGAGAGAAAATGTTTCAGGGTTCAGGAAAAGGGGCATTATGCCTCAGGAAACAAAGATGTCAGATCTGAAGTAAAAGGCCTCAGATGCAGGAAAACAGGCATCAGATCTCAGGAGAAAAGGTTTAAGGAAAAAAAGGCAATTTATGAGCATTTTCCACACCTATTCCACAGAGACCCAACACTTTTAATCCTGACATCTGAAACATTTTTTTCCTGACCTGACTCAGATTTTCCTGAAACCTATTGCATTTTCCCAACATCTGATGCCTTTTTTCTAACACCTTATGCCTTTTCCCCTCAAAATCTGATGCATATTATTTTGTGACACTGACATTTTCCCTGACACCTGGCACTTTTTTCCTTGCACCTAAGACCTTTTAATCTGACACCTTTTTTCTGACACCTTTATTCCTTACATCTGACGCCTTTTTTCCTGAGACTTGATTTTTTGTAATCTGGGTTCTAAACCTAAGGATGTCCTTAAATTGACCCTGTGATGGGGAGGTTTTTGCCAAAGTATGTTAACTAGAAATCTGGTAAACAAGAGATAAACATGAGGCTGTTGACTGCCTAAATCAAATCAGTTCATCCTTTCATCTGTTCAAAGAAAAATCCTGAGATATCATCTGAGAATATCATGTTTGCAAGCAAGGTGTGCACATGAAATCTCCAGAACAACCACAGACTTTGACCTTGAAAATCTAAACAGTTCATTCTTAAATCAGAATGAAAGGCTGTGCAAAGTTTGAAGAAAGATGCCCCAAAGATGCTCACAAGATTGTCCCACATGCATGTATGGCTGCACGGTCATTGGATGATGTTATCCTAATGCCTCTTGCCTCGGCTGCTGCAGCTTTTGGGACATTTTTTCAGTCCCAGAGTTTGTTAGGAGCTGTAGATGGGTGACTGTTTATACAACAGAGTTTTGAGGTCGAATGAAACACTGGTATGGTTTTGTCTCTTAAGGCCTCCCGCCTACGTGCTGCTGACCTCTCTCACCCCGTTTGTGTTTGAGCAGAACTGTCAGTGGTGTTGGAGTTTCTTTGGTTGGAGACTGGCTGAGATCCCCATCTCAGCTCAAGTACACTCACTTTGTAGTTTAGTAAAATGTCAAGCAGTGTGAAAAGTTTCAGCTCCAAGGTTCAGCCTGCATACACTGGTCAGAGATTTCAGCAGCTTTTTCATCCACTTGCTGCCATTGTTTTTGTCTTTTAGAGGTTAAGGGAAAAAAAGCACAGAGGACATAACAGTGATATAAAATTCTTCAGAAGCTGAGAGGGATACAATCGAGTAAATGAACAACACAAGTTCTTCCACTCTGCAGCTGCTTCACTAAATCAGAGGCCAGAGAGTGCATCCACACATTATGAGCACCTGAGGCTGTCGTATTGATTTCTGCTCCACTTTCTCAGCAAGGTCATTACAGCGATCAGCTCAAGGCTGGAGACTGGGCCAACTGGGCCAAACAGAAAAACTTCCAAAAGGCTAAAAGTGTTTTGTCTGTGGGTCTGACATCCACTGCAGACTGTTGGAAGTGACAGTAACAAAGAGGACACAGGGGTTAATGCTTGGACGCTGCCTCACGAGGCATTTATTCAGCTACTCATCTCATATTGAGGTCAAATATGCTGTAGCTATTCTTTAATACCACAGATGAAGTCCTTTAGTTGAAATACCTTTTTTATGATTTATTTCTAAAAGGCAGCTGCTTGAATCAAATGCTTTGAGCTCAGACTAATCAGAACTAGTTATACATGGTTCTCTGATAAGAGGACACTGTAAAGGATGGAGAAAAGAACCTGAAAAATGTCATGTAACATGTACTTTAGGCATACAAATCTTTAACAAAAAACTAGCAATGAAAATATCAGGATCATTGTGAGGAAGTAAAAATAAAATTATTTGTACAGCACTTTTAAAAACAATGATTTTCAAAGTTATTAGACAAAAACCAAGGCATGAATAAAACAAAGCAAAGAACAACAGCGCATTGTAAAAATCCAAGAATATAACATGTGAAGCTAAGCAGCACATTCTAAAAACCTGACGTCATAAAAACCCAGAATTACTAGATGAACCCAGGCAGCGTAGGAACCAACCTACATAAATAGAGACCGGGGACCAGAGATGTAAATGCATATAAAATCAACTCAACATAAAAAGTAAGGACATTTTTGTTTGGTTCTTGTCAATAAATGTTACACTGTTGGAAAGCCTAGTGACACATTTGTAAGGATCTTTTTGGGATGAGCAGTAGAGCTGAGTGTTTGTGTTGTACACATGAAAAAATTTGCCAAATCTTCTCTGCCAATGCCAAACAGCTTATTCGGCTGTTGCTACAGACTCTTGTTTTGATCCTCTGTTACCGCCGGGTGCTGACAATCAGATTATGTTCAGCGATGAGTCCAGATTCTGCATATGGCTGTTAGGTCATAGGGTCAACCGGTGGAGAAGACATGGAGAGCGCTATGCTGGTTGCGGTACCAATAGAGTTACATCTTTTGATGGAGGCAGTGTGATGTTGTGGGCAGCATCTCTGTTACAGGAAAACATGGCTTGTCATGGAGGCATTCTCAGAGAGATGGATATCACCTCCTTAGGACAGGACATGACATCACATAAAAGCAAGTGAATAAAAATGAGTTTTAAGAAGGGAGCTGGCTGATTCAGCATGTCTTAGCTCCTCAGGCAGGTGGTTCCAGTCAAGGGGCCCTGATGGAAGAGGCCCTATTACTGTAAGTTTTAAGTCTCGACTCTGAAACGACAAGGAGGCCCCTGCCTAAAGATCTGAAGAGGCAAAATGAGTTAAAACTGACAAAATAGAAGCAGCAATCATGGGCAAAAAAAGTAGCAAAATGGGTAAAAAGTGACAAGACATGGGGCAAAAATGGTATAAAAAAGCAAAAATTGGCAAAAAAAAAAATGGGTAGAAAACAGCAAAATGTTAATAATGTGGCAAAACATTGGCAAAAATAAGTCAAAACTGTTAAAATGAATGGCAATCATAGGCAAAAAAGTGTCAAAATAGGTGAAAAGTGACCAAACTGGGGCTAATAGTGGAATAAAATAGCAAAAAAGGCAAAAATGGGTGAAAAAAAGCAAAAATGGGCATACTGTGGCAAAACATTGGCAAAAATAGGTAAAACATGCCAAAATAAGTGGCAATCATGGGCAAAACAGTTTAAAAATAGGTGGAAAGTGACAAAACGGGGCATAAAGTGAAACAAAATAGCAAAAAGTGGCAAAAACGGGGTGTGAAGTAGCCAAAAGGGCATGTGGCAAAACATTGGCAAAAATTGGTAAAGAATGGCAAAATAAGTGGCAATCATGGGCAAAAAAGTGGCAAAATAGGTGAAAAGTGATCAAATGGGTGGAAAGTGGCTTAAAATAACATAATGTGGCAAAATGGACATAATGTGACAAAACACTAGCAAAAAATATGGAAAAATTGGCAAAAGGGGAGTGGGGAATTATAAATAATGGTTAAAATGGGTGAAAATGGGCAAAAACCAGTGAAAAAAGTGTCAATAGCAGAAAAAATAGTTACAAAATGCCAAAAAAAAGTGTCAAATTAGGAGTGTGAGTTGGCATAAAGTGGCATAAAGTGGCAAAACAGTGGCAAAATGTGGAAAAAAGGTTGAACATATCACAAAAATTTGGCTAATATGGGCTAAAAGTGCCATAGTGGCATTGAACACACATGCATTGATATAATTATTAAATCACAACTTGAGAGGGCTTAGCCTCTGGGTTTTTCAGGGGCCCAGCCAGTCCTGTGGACAGACCTGCCTATGGTGACAACAAAAGTTCTCTCTAAAAAATAAGAATAAAATGTTTGCCTGAAAAAAAGGCACCAAGTCCATAACCTATGAAAGGTCCAAACAGCGTAATACATTTTATTTTACTCTAGTTTCCCTTTAAACTTGTATATTGTGGTTGTTTTCTAAATTATTATCTAAATCCTTTACAGGGGGAAACAAAACTAGGTTTCTCGTTTGTTAATTTCTTAAAATATTAGTAAAGCAAACAAATTTTACACCTTACTATGGGCTACAGGATAAAATATGATGTATTCCTTCATGTTAGATTATGACCAGAGTTTCCATTAGTTGGCATTTACTGGTCTTTGGACGTTTTTACAGGCAGATAAAAATATTAATCGTCATAATGTCCAGTCAATTACCAAATAAGTACTTACCCAATTAAAGGCATTAACATGTTTTAAAATAGAAAAGCATCTGATTCATTCTTAGCCAACCAATCAGCTGGGAGAAGAGTCAGTTGTGTTATCACACCCATACTGCTCATATGTTCCTGCCTTGAACCCTCTTTGGCGTCTCTCACAGCCTTGTCTTTTATTAGTCACCCACTCTAAAGTTTACCTTCAAACATGAGTCACTGATGTGTCATTTTGGATCTGATCTTTTTCTAGTGTAGAAGCGAGCAGTGAAAGGATGAAGCAGCTCTGGCTGTCAGGAGGAGAGCCCTCGTCCGGCCATCAGTGCGGTGAAGAGCCAGTGAAGCATCCCCCTCATGTTTGCCTCTTCAGCATATCGGCAGCACTTGGCAGGAGGGCAGCAGAGATTGACTTCAAAGTAAGTGGAGTGAGGTGAAGAGTGTTAGTGTATGTGTGTCAATAGAGAATCATGTGTAAATGAGACTAAATGAGGAGTCACTCTGGGGTGAAGAATTTGTTGTTGTAGAAAACAAAAAAAAGCATTCTTTTTCAACAAAAGCCGGTCTGATGTGGGCTAGAAAACATTCCTCAGAGAGGATCAACACACAACACTTGGCTTGGTATGAATAGGAATGCTAAATGTCAGCTTTAATTAATGCACTGATAATTGCCACTCAGAGAGAAAGGTGTGTGGGCATGTGAAACAAAGAAAGTATGCCGCTGAATAACTCCATGGATCTGCCTATCATATTTAAATCACTTTAATTACCATAAAATCCCACGCATATGGCGTATCTCAAATGCATCCACTTGGTGGTATAAATACTGAGACAGGTGATACCGCATGTGCAGCTGCCACCATCACATACAACAAGTCACATGACTCATGTTAATGAAAGCATCTCCTTCACTGTTGAGAGCTTGCTGGGATTCACACAGAGGAGAACCAGTCTGGTGATGCCACTTTTTAACATCTTTTCTCCTTCATTAGAGAGGGATTTAAAAACATATCAACAGCATGTTGTAAATACAATAGGCATCATCATAGAAAGACTAAACCTTTTTGTTTACCACTTGGAGACCCAGAATTAGAGAGCATCTTATAAACCAGTGTGACTTATTTTCAGGATTTTGAAGTACACATGAAAACACACTGTTCCAAACTGTAATGACCACGCCATGTCAGCATGTCTGTCCTTTGCTGTATGGGCGAAGTGGCTCCCTCAGAGACCTCTGAGGAAATGGCCTCTGTACGTGGAAAATTTCCTCAGCAATGACCATCCCACGACCATCATGAAATCCCAAAATTTACTTAAAAATGCTTTCATACCTGCGTCCTTTGGTCCAGGCTTTCTGACTTTTCCGTTTGATCTGAAGCTAAATGACAGGTATGAAACCTCCCCTGGGCCACAGTCCAGATCAAACAGCTGGACCTTGGTCTGACCAAAAGAGGTGTTCTTGGTCCGGCCCTTCATATCAATGACAGGAAATTAACCAGAAAAAGGAAATCCAACACCAAAACAAAAGGAGCAGCAGATGCAAAAGAAAGCTCCCATAGAAAGCATTTGGAAAGGGCAGGACTTTTCAAAAAAGTCTTGGTAGGTGATTGAAGGAATGTTCTGTCTGTCACATTCATGGTGGACCAATCAGAACAGGACAAGTGAATGCACATGCCCTACTCTTGAGCCAACAGGCTACTGCTGCGATAGATTGTTCATAGAAAGAGTTCTCTGTGAATAGAATTGATGCCAAGGCAGGTCAGGTGATGTGCAAAAACATCTTCTCTGCCAAGACGAGCTTTCGGTGTTCCACTATGATCTTGTTTTAACAAGAAATGTGATCCAGTTCCAATTAAACTGTTGCTTTCCTACAGCTACATCTGACCTAATAGCTACTGTGGCATCAGCCATTGGATACACCAGCAGACCCCACCTGTGATGATCCCAAACCCATGCTGAAGCAGACTGGGGGAAGAGTGAAAACATCTTTTCTGTCATGAAAAGCTTTCGCATTGCTCTCTGCCCTTGTTTTAACAAAAAATGTTTTCCATTTCTGACAAAACTGCCGCTGTGGCTAGTTTTGAGTTAATCGCTCCAGAAGCAGCCATTGTATTTGACCACTCACAACAATGAACCCTTTTCTCTGTAACTCTCACAAACTCATGACAAAGCAGGCTGGCATGGCAGCAAAAACATCTTAAACATTATATAAAGCTTTTAGTGTTGTGTTTATTCTTATTTCAAACAGAAACACAAAACTGATGCTATCCTAAAGCTACATCCGTGGTAATCACTGCATGGAGGTAGCCATAGCAAACAGCTTTAAGTACAACTAAACCCTGCCTTGTTCTCCTCAACAGACTGGTCCAATCAGTGTTCGGTTTGGCACAAACATTGTGGATTGGAGTGTTTCAAGATGGATTTGCCTGATGACAGACATGGAGTCTGGCAAACCCATCTGCTTTGCAATGTTAGAAAAACAAAAATACAAAACCTTTCCAGCTGTTTTCTGTGAGGATGAAAGAGAGAGGATACGAGAGGATGGGGGGACAGTTGAAGATAAGAAACCGCAGCAACAGTTTATGAAGGTACATGATGGCGTGTTGCCATGGCCCTCAGGATTACATGCTGTCTTCTCTCCTGTCTAGCTGTATGTTCTGTGCTTTGAGTTGGCACTACTGGACGTTGTAAATCAACAGTAATATGACGGTGGAAATGACTCGTTCATTCATGTTTTTTCTACTCACAAGTATTATTCAACATGCTTGACGTCAGACGCCCACCGACCAACTAACCAATCAATGTAAAATATAGAGACATGCAATCAGTGTACTTGATGGGGATAGCTAATAGTGCATACCTTTAGCTCACTCACTGTCCTATTGATGAAATATTTAACCTATGCTTATAACACCTTGTAGCTTCTGGCTGCGGGTCTTCGTTTATTAGACTCAGTAAAGTGACGGGAGGTTGTAAAACAAACCAGACATTCTTGTTTGCCTGACCACTTGGTCCAAATGGTGACTAACGTAACATTTTTACAATGTTCTCCTCATAGCGACCATCTGTTGTTATCCTCTCAAGGAAAAGCCAAATACAGCAACTACTCTTTTGAGCCTGGCCATCACAAATGTGAATTAATGGGTGTCCTGTCAAGCAATCTATGTTTGGTTCAGTATTCTTGCTGTTTAGAGCAAAAGTATCTACAAAAACATACATTTCTCTCAACAAAAAAGCTTGCGCCAAGCCTTCATAGACAGGAATTTAGTGGCATAAAGCTGTAACATTTGTCCTGTTTGAGCACAAATTACTGGGCTGCCAACATCTTAATTTATGCTGTCAAATCTGGCGTTCAAACATGGGACTTAGAGGATTTCTATTGGCAGAAATAAAAACAAGTCACACAGGCTCAACTTTATCATGAGGTCTTGATTCTTCTTAAACTGTACATCTCCTAGATCAGGCTTAAGTCAAGTCAAAGCATTAGGGTCCAGGTTGGACCTTTTGATTGATACCACAAAAAACAACCCCTAAAATGAAACCGTTAAACGCTACTGTAATTAAAAAAAGACCCTTTTGTTGAATATAAAATCCCACCATGGCTGAACTGTGCTGGTACTTAATCATATTTGTTGAATTTTCAGTCTGAAACATCAGAATCCTCTCCAGTTACGGATGAATTAAATCCCAAGCGTGTCCATCATGACTCATTCATCCAGCTGACGTTCATGACGTTGGTGGGTTTTTCCTGCAGAGCAGGGCTGGTTCATCCAGGGCCTGATGGCTCAGCTTGAACATATATCTGCCTCACCACGAACATGTTGGATGTCTTTAATCACAGCTGCTATGGCGTCCTGACATTTATTGTTGAGCTTCAGTCGAGCTTTTTGAAAGAAATATGTTCTCACTGGAGGATCATACCTCTGCTCGAGCACATTCACCATTAGTTTGAACCCTCTGTCTTACATGTCAGACAAGCTGTTTTTCTTTAAAGAGCTTTTTCACTTACTCTGTCCTCAGATGGCCTTTTACTGCTCTGAGTTTTTAGAGTGAGATCCAAACAAGTGGTAAAAGTCAATATCACATAAATCTGAATGAATGATTATTGCGTGTCAGCACAACTGTTTTCAGGAAAGTTACAGCACCAATTATCTTATTAAAACAAAACAAGCTTGTTTATCTATCATTTCCTTGTTTAAGTCACTTTCTTCCTAACAATTTTGATTCCTCAACTAAACAACCACTCAAATTTTTGAATTGGGCATTTTTAACAGATATATTTTAGGCTTTTTGTGTTCATTGTCGACAGGACAGTGGATAGGGATGGAATAGGGTGAGAGAAAGTGGGAATGACATATGGAAAAGTCAATTTAATAAAGGTAATGTAAAATAAGTGACTGCACAAAAACCCCCCCCCCCCCCCCCCCAAGTCAATATTAAGTAGAGGAACTTGGCTGCGATCACAGCACTGAGTCTGTGTGGATAGGTCTCAATCAGGCTTGCTGGACACTGCAATTTTACTCCATTCTTCATTGTAAAACTGCTCAAGCTCTGTCAGGTTGCACAGGGATCAGATGTATACAACCCTTTTCAAGTCTAGCCACAAATTCTCTAGCTCTGGGTTTTGACTCAGCCACTCCAGAACATTCACCTTGATGTCTTTAAACCATTTCTGTGTAGTTTTTGCTTCGGGTCATTGTCTTCCTTGAAAATAAATCTTCCCCCAAGCTGTAGTCCTCTTGCAGCCTGGATAAAGGTTTCCCCCTGGATTTTCCTGTATTTTGATGCACTCATTTTACACTCTACCTTTACAAGCCTTCCAGGGCTGGCTGCCTAGAAGCATGCCCACAGCATGATGCTGCCATCACCATGCTTCACACTGTGTGTTTGTGGTGATGTGCAACATAGCGTCTTGTCAGATGGCCTAAAAGCACCATTTTGGTCTCATCTGACTGGTGAAGAACCCGGCCAACAGTTAGTGTATGCAGTCTCTCCCATCTCAGCTGCTGACGCTTGTAACTCCTTCAGGGTAGTCATAGGTGTCTTGGTGGCCTCACTCACTGGACTCCTTCTTACACAGTCACTCAGTTTGTGAGGATGGCCTGATCTAGGCAGATTTACTCATGTGCCATATTCCTTCTATGATGATGGATTTAACTGAACTCATGGGAATGTTTAAAAAAAAACTTGGAAACCTTTTTAAGCATCCATCCTGACTAACACTTTTCAATAACCTTTTCTTTGAGTTGCTTGGAGTGTTCTTTGTCTTCATGGTGTAATGGTAGACAGGAATACTGAAAAGTGGATGTACACTCTTCACTTTGATAATTCTAAGGGGCAAACAAAAAGCTACAAACAAACATCCTTCTGCTGCAGATTCTGCTCTGTGATTGGCTGTTTTACCACCATTGTTTGCTACTGTCATCCATTATTTGCTTATTAGATATTTTAATCAGGATTCTATCATGTCAGTTTATCTTAGTACTTGTGGATAATGCAGGAGGAGTAAGAGGAAAATCAACCATGAGAAGTAACCCAAAACAACAGCTGAGAATAGTTCAGTAAGCATTAGACTGTTTTCCTCTGTAACTATGTGAAGATTTTACAGTTTTCAGTTTGATTTAAGGTTGACAAAAGCTTGATGCAACAGGACTATTTTGATGAGGTATGCTTTCGCCGCTTGATTAGTTTCTACACAGAAATAACCAGAATCAGATTTACATCAGATTTAGATTTCAGTAGATTAGGGATAATGAAGGATAATAGCTGAGTGACTGTGAAATGTGCGATTGTGCAAACGTGTAATCACAGCATATGGCAGTAAAACCTATTAGAGAGAGTTCATTGTGTACAGCTGGCATCAGAGTGAATCCTCATCATCTCTGACAGAAATATCCATATCTGCTCCAGCCTGAAGACATCCTCTACTAAAGCACAACTTTGAGAGAAACACACAAATGTCAAGATTCATTCTGCTGCTTCAGAAATAAACCGAGCCAGGCTATGACGCTATCCTCCATCTGTGCTGGGTTTATGTCAGATCTCACCAGTTATTCCAGCAGGAAGCCTCATCCATGTCTTTCCTCTGTCTCCATCAGCACGGCGGCCAGCCAGCAGGTTAATGATGAGCAGGAGGACAGATGGGTTCGGTTGTCATCTGGAGTGATGGCTGCCAGCCTGGTCTCTGTCAGTGAACACAGGCTGAGAGAGAGAGACACACTGGCAGGATGGCAGACCTTCATATGATTGTACTCTCATGATGACCTTTGGTAAAATGACACTGTTATTGTTAATGCAAACCAGTTTGTTTCACTGGTTCACTGGTGATTTTGCTTTTAGTTTTTTTTCCTAACTGTCTTTCCAAATTTCCTGACAAAATGCTGGGACACATTTCTGGGACAGATTGCACTGGAATATCTTATCTATTTAAAAGGTAACCACTGCTATGTAATATATTTTCATTTGAGGTCTTACAGTATCTCAAGTATTTATTGAAGTTTTCAAAGACAGAGAGATTCATTATTTTCATTAGGAACAGGACGTGTCTTGTCATTGTGGCTGCCATAGGTTGCAGGTTCGATCGACTGAACTTACCCCTAGACACTTACCTCTACCTCACATGGCATTTCCATTGAGTTAAGACCAACACTGCTCAGCATCACCCACCTCCACAGCCTCCTTCTTAACAGTTATCTTTGTATGAATTGATGGCTCTGTTCAATGAAAACGGCCCCTCATGGGGTGAAATAACTAGAAAGAAAACCAACATTTTTATTTCATACATAAATTTCTCATAATCTATCCATCTTCATCCTCTTAGCTGGGTTGTCAGGGTAACAGGCTAAGCAAGTCCACCCAGACGTCCCTTTCCCCAGCAACACTTTCTAACTCCTGCTGGAGGATCCTGAGGCGTTCCCAGACCAGACAGGATACGTAAACCCTCCAGTGAGTTCTGGGACCTCCCCAAGGTCTCCTTCCAGCTGGACGTGCCCGAAACACCTCTATGGGGAGGCAGCCAGGAGGCATCCTGATCAGATGCCCGAACCACCTCAACTGGCTCCTCTTAATGCGAAGGGGCAGCAGCTCTACTCCTAGCTTCTATCTCCTTACCCTATCTCATAATGAGAGAGAAACGTACTTAAAAGTGCACTTCCTGTTTTGCTGTAAGGATGCACATGTACTCTACCATCACTTATAGCACACATTTACATTCTGGGACTGGTCAGTTGAAAACATGACAATATTCTTTCTAGGACTGTTCATCTTGATGTCATTTCAATCATGAAAGGGCCAACATTAAAGGAATATTTCAGTATTTTTGAAGAAGTGCTGGGTCGGGTTTATTGGACATGATTTGGAAAGGCACACATTTCTCTATAAAAGGCCTCACAGCGGCATTGCAAATCAGAGCAAATACCAAGCCAGGAGGTCAGTGGAACTGCCTGCAGAGCTCAGAGACAGGATTGTGGCAGGGCACGGATCAGAGAAGGCCACATAAAAAAATCTGCTGCACTGAAGGTTCCCAAGAGAACGGTGACCTCCATCGTTCTCAAATGGAAGAAGTTTGGCACAACCAAGAGCAAGAGCCAGCCTTCCAGCCAAACAGAGCAACCGTGGAGAAGTCCTGTTCTGCAGGACTTCAGACTGGGCTGAAGGTTCACCTCCCAGTAAGACAGTGACCCTGAGCACTCAGCCAAGGCAACATAGGAGTGGCTTAGTGACAACTCTATTTCCAAAGTCCTGACTTGAGACCTGAAAATGACTGCCCACCAACAATCTCCATCCAACCTGACTGAGGCTGAGAGGATTTGCAAAAGTAATGGCAGAAATTCCCCTAATCCAGGTGAAAAAAATTGAATAGGAGCTAAATACTTTCTGAATGCACTGTACTTTGTGTACAAATGCCTCATATTCATTGCCTGGTGCTGTTTGAACAAATTCAAACAACAGAGGGCAGAATCCAACCTAGGGCTTATATGGAGAGTACTCAGCTTATTTACATAGGGCACTTCTGCACTGAATCTTTATTATTTAAATGAACTGCTGATGAATATTTAACTTTAAGGAGCAGAGATAGTGTAGTCTTGTACATGTTGTAATTTGAATGCTTGTGAGAGAAAGAAAGAGTGAAGAAGTTGTTTGTATTTTAATGCCACAGATGCTTTTGTGTCACAGAAACTTGGCTGGCTTTTTTAATTGACTTAATCATTTCATTACTCTACAAAGACAAAAGATGAATGCCCTCTTAGCAGTCAAGAACAAAATGAACAAGCCTGCCAAAGATGAGGGAGCTACGTGCAGCATTTTGAACAAGTATGAAAGGATGTTTCTGTTGCTACAGTTCAGAGGGCCGCAGGGAAACTTTATCTTCAAATAAATTGAGAATGAGTACAGCTCGAGCTTTCTCTGCTCCTTGATGTTAGATAAAGCTTTTGTTCTTTCAGGGCATCTTTAGAAGACAGAAAACAAGAGGCAGACCCACCAGTGAAGTCAAAGTCGACAGTCACGTTGAACCAAAAGATCCCGTTAGAAGCCTCTGGCTACGCTGTGTGTTGTAGTCGAAACTTGTCTGAGTTTACAACAAAAAGTGCTTTGATTGACTCAAAGAAAGGTGAAATATGAGCTGAAGTTTGCACATTTATATCTACAACAAAGAGTGATCATTAACAAGGAAATAGAAAGATGTTTAAATGGAAATATTCAAGTGAAATCTGACATTGTTGCAGTATCACACCAGAAAGTAAAGGGCCAGGATCTGGATGCCTTGTGGAAATATTTAAATTATTTGGAAACAGAAGGCAATTTGTCTTACTCTGACAGGTTAAGCCTTAGGAATGGGCTGAGGTTTCCTGAGCCATTCTCACTGTCAGATCAGAGGGTCAAGCATCCACTTTAATGCCCAAAGATACAGTGGGGAGATATCTTTGTGTATCTTGTAGAGAAACAGTACTATGCAGAACTTTAAGGCATGTTTGGCCCAAAAACTGAGGCTGAAGTAAGGCCTGTAATGGCAAGTAAGCCACCTGAGGGTGCCAGTGGACATTAAAGAGGAGTGGCACAACCCTGGTCATGCTCTGGATGTCCTTGCATGTTACCAGAGGAAAGGGAAAATAATCTTTAGAAAAAAAAATAACAAAATCAGCACCTTTAGGGCAATGTGAGGGGTGGATGTGGTGAGTAAGCATGGCCTAGGGTAATGTCCAGGTGGGTGGTGGGGTTGCCACAAGCCCCTGGTCATGCTGTGGATGTTCCAAGAGACTCCAAACTGACTGCGGTCCCTAGGCATATTACCGGGAATGAAAAGGCCCGGACAAAAAAGAGATGCCATTGAGCTTGACCTTGGCTGTTGAGCATTACACAGGTGTGTTGACATGCCCCCTCTCTCTGCAGCCCCAAGTTGTGGCACAGTGGGCCTCACAGTGAATCCGTAGCACCCTACATGCCTTACAATTCTGCACAGGCCTTTAGTATACCCATATATACTGTATGTACTATATATCTTAAAAACCCATGCTTCTAAATCTTGTAAAGCCACTCAGCACCAATACTAGAGAAGACTCTAAGCATTCACATCTCTAAAATATGTACTTCACAGTCATTTCCAGGAGATTAAATACCAACCATGAATTCTTGCACAGTTTTTCAAAGGGACTAGCCCTGAGTTTCACTGATTCCCTTCACATGAGTGATTTTCTTTCCCTTGATATTCCTGGAAGCATTAAACATCCATCCATATTCCATGCAGTTTATCCTGTTGGGGGTCGGGGGGGTGGGGGGGTGGAGCCTATTCCAGCTGTCATTGTCATTGGGCAAGGGGAGGGGTACACCCTGGACTGGTAGCCAGTCAATCGCAGGGCTGACATATAGAGACAGACAACCAGGCATGCTCACATTCACACCTATGGCCAATTTAGAGTCACCAATTAACCTAACGAGCATGTGTTTGGTGGTGGGAGGAAGCTGGAGTACCCGGAGAGATGGATAATGGTATGGGGCTGTCTTTCAGGGTTTGTGCTAGTATACCAAGACATTTTGGACAATGCTATGCTTCCATCCTTGAGGAAATAGGTTGGGGAAGGCCAACATGACTGTGCTCCAGTGCACAAAGCAAGGACTATAAAGACATGGCTAGATCAGTTTGGTGTGCAATAACTTCACAGAGCCCTGACCTCAACCCCATCACCTTGGGATGAACTGGAATGGAGATTGTTAGACAGGCCTTCTTGTCCAACATCAGTGTCTGACCTCATAAATTCTCTACAGAATAAATGGGCATAAATTCCAATAGAAACAATACAAAATCGTGCGGAAAAACATCAAAGAAGAGTGGAGGCTGTTATAGCTGCAAAAAGGGACCAACTCCATATTAAAGCGTATGTTTTTGAATACAGTGTCATAGCAATCGCAGTCCTTTCCTATAATATGATCCCATATTTCTGATCACATTCAGCTTTGATTAACCTGGCTAGGCCCATTATGATACACCAGCTATTAAGCTGCTGATATACTCTCAGTTTTGGCCTATTCAGCAGTGTTTGTAGTTTTTGTTGCTAAGTTTTACTTTGGCTCTACTTGATGGGAAAAAATAATCCAAAGTAAACTATTTGTACTCCTCATCTAACCACACTAACAACTGAGACAGCCTGAAAACCTTTCTGCTGATTCACTGGCTATGAAATGGAAATCACTGTGTGCCAGCTGCTGGAAGATATAAAACTGAAATTAGACAAATCTTTCCTCCATTAAATTGGGTGCCAATCTCCTTCACAAGTTAGCAATTCACTCCTCAGCAGTCCCGTTCAGTTATCCTGACCTCTTTGTTTAGTGGGTGAATAACTTGTACTTATAAATCCTCACATGCCAACAGTAGAGTTGTACTCCATCCGTCAGACTCAGTGAGACTGACAGGCATCTGCCATTACAGCTGCAACTCAATCAGCTGTCCAGTGAAGCTGAGCGGAGAAAGACTGAGACTGAGGCCCAGACTTGACCTGTAATAACATTATACCTGCGAGTAGAAGGAAGGAAGGCAAGTCCATAGGAATGAACAATTTCCTTGGAGGTTTAACTGCCATGTCCTCTGAGGCATGTTGTTCCCAGGCTTTGCTCTGATGTACTGTGATAGCTGAGTCTGGGGGGACAAGAGAGGAATGCTGGGATTCAAGGACACAGCTAAGTTGATCTATATACCCTTGGATTTTCCCAGAGAGAGGCCTTAATATTGAAATTTCTGATGTTTCCCCTGGCAGATTGGCAGTTTTTCCACCGCATTAGCAGAAAAAGCCTCTTACAAACACTCAATCACATGCACAGGTAGAAGCAAACAAGCACAATGAGGCATGGCCTGCAGGTAGATGGTGCGAGTGAGTGATCTGAATGAGTACTTTTGATGCACGGCTTGTATATATGCAGCAAATACAAAAACCTCCTTTGTGCAGCACGCAATTGAGTTCAGTGCTCTCAGCTATGATTCTGTGTATTCTGTGTCCCTGCTTTCTGCACATCATCATAACGAGAGACTGATAGAGAGATACAGATAGGATGAAAGCAGCTCCTCCAGAGGGTTTTCTCTTTTTTTGCTCCACTGATCATCAAAGATCTTTGGCCCCTCTGCGCTGCCAGTTAGCGTGCAAACATGGCAGCACACCAGCTACTCTGCAGCCAGCCAGGGCCACACACAAATCTGCAATAACACATTTTCTAATCCACAGCTCTCTTCTTTTTAGGGTTGAGCGACAACACCAGAGAGAGAAATAAAGAGCCTTGGTCATGGGTGAAACCAAGTCATGTATTTTGGTCCCTCCACCCTGCAGTCCATCAATATTTGTGGGCACTAAAACCTAATCAATGTCTCCTAGACGGGAACTAATCCCTGTGGCCTTGTGCTTTGTCTGGGCACCACCATCTTTGATTATTCAACATCAATCTGCCACAGGGAGAATGAAAGGACCACAATCAGATTAGTGACAGGTACTCTCCCAGAGATAACAGCATTAGCTCCTTGAAGACGCTGCAAACAGCCGGCCCTGGACATGCTCTCCATCCTCATCCATCCTCCATGACTACCCTTGCCGTGACCTCACTGTTGTGACAGAGACATGACAGATTTTTAATGAAATAGTGCCTGAAAGTAACAATTATTCAAAACCATCCTCAAAACTACATCAGGGTTTTTTTTCTGTTGATAGTGTTCCTGAAAGACAGTAATATCTGGTTTGTGTGGTGTATACTTCTGTGTCTGCAATATGGTAACAAATGAGCCTGTTATAGCTAGCTCGTTATTAATATGAACCTTGCTTCCATTTTTGTCATTTTGGTATGAATTTGAAAAGCCAAACTTGTCATTGAAGAGTTGTTTGGCAGACAAAAACTGGCCCCTGAGCTTAAGTGAGCCAAACGATCCAGATCACTGAAAGGAGACGGATTGGCCATCATAACAAGTGAGACTAGATGGACATTGGAAACACAAGCAAGTTAAGGGTTTACAGTGCCAAACCATGACAAACAGCACTCAACCACCCCAGAAGGCTTGGTGAAAATTAACTTTATGCCACAGTTGTCTTTTGAAAGTTGGCTTTGCCATTTTTTGAAATGTTTGTCTGAATGTGTCACTACTTTCAGGACTCAAAGAAGCTCATGAGTGTTGTTGTGTTTTTTCACAATTTGAGCTGGCACAAAACTTTGCCATTTTGATATTGCTTCTCTATACAAAATCACTTCCTGCCTCCCATCTGGCATTCTAAACTATAAAGAAACATCATCTGTAAACAGACAAATAGCATGGGCAACTGTCTGGGTTCTTTGCTCAAACAATGCTTGCCTTATTCAAGCTGCTCTTGTCTGTCTAGGCTCTGCCGCTCTCTGTAAGCTGCTCTTGCAACCCTCCTCCAACCCAGCTCCTCCCTTATTCTGCTTCTGTCTTAAACAATGTCATATACCTCGCCTTGTGGATATTAAAGTGGCCCCAACATCCTTTTATATTTCTGTATGTGGCCCTCCGTGGAAAAAAGTTTGGACATATAGAGTATAGAGCTAGTATCGTTTCAGGTTTCAAGTTTGTTTGTTTCCAGTTTTATTAATGCTAAACTAGGTATAGATGGATAGTCGTTTATTGTCATTGCATTGTAATAATGCAACAAAATTACTTTTGGCAGTCTCCTCTGTAGCAGCAAACACAGTGGTCCAAGCAGTCGTTAGAAAGTCTCACGTCATCCATCCTGCTGTCAAGGGAGCGGGCATCAGGGAGAAAGATGCCTGGTAGGGCAGGTTTGTGTGGGGCTGCTCTTAGCCTAGCCTGCAGCCCAGCTTGTTTGCCCCTCTTTTGCCTTCTCGCACACAATGCCACCACTGCCTCCTCCCCACTGGCTGTAGGTGTTGTTCTGGTGTAAGTGTAGAGCTTTGTTTTGCTGCTAGTGATGGAGCACCGGGCCGCTGCATTCATACACACCACCCCATGCTACCTCAATAGGTAGCATTCAGTAGTCTCCTGTTAATCAGGCAGTGTTCTGCTGAAGTTACTGGCAGTTGTTGTTAGCTCTTAAGCTAGCCAGGAGTTGTAGTTGAGACTGAGGTCTTCTTTTCACCTTTTTGGGGTTTTTTCTTGATTGAAGTTTCCCGTTCTTTCTCTCAAAGGTGTCCTGGACCATCAATCTTCTTTGTTTTCACAGGTTTCAACATATGTTGTCAACTTAATTGTGAAAAACACTACAAGTCCAAGATACAAGAGTGCATCTTTCTTGCTGCCAACTGCTGTTTGCCTGGCAACAGACAACAAAGTGTTTTCGTGTCAAAGATAAAATTTCGTCATCATGACAACACTACTCATGACCATAGGTGAGGGTTGGAACATAGAACAGTAACATACAGCACCTTCAAAACTACTGATGCTGCACCAATCTGCCTGTCAGTCTCACAGTCCATTCTACTGTCACTCGTGAACAAGAATCAGTCCCCACCCAGAGGAAGTAATCCACCACTTCCTTTGCAGAGGACCATGGTGTCAGACTTGGAGTTGCTAATGCTAAAACCAGCTACTTCGCATTTAGCCACAAAGCATCCCTGGAAGCCACATCAAACCACATTATCTGCAAACAGCACAGATGAAATTCTGAGCTCCCTGAACTTGACCCCCCCCCAACTGTGCCTTGCAATCCTGTCCATGAAAATCCAAAATTGAATCAGAGTCAAGGAGCAGCCCTGGCTCTCACTTTGGTTATACAGGTACCCCACATCAGCCCCCATATTCCCGCAGAACACCCCCCCATGACAATTTCTGGAAACTGGTGGCCACACCATATATGGATTATAATAAACCAGTAGGAAACTAGGAACTATGGTGGCAGGAGTGATCAAACATTAAATCTGTTAAGGGAAAGATGATACTTTGGGTTTAATTCTGGCCTAAATTCAGGCTTAATATCACTTTGTGTGTGGCCAGCCTTACCACATCATCTGTTCAGATCATTTATGATCACTGAGCTTTATCTAAGAAGGTCCTCCTGAGCCTGCAGCTCTAATAATCCTGCTGTCCTTTCAGTGTTGGGGCACCCTGAGAAGGATTGACCTGCAGATTGGAGCCATCTCTCTCCCAATCCCCCCTATTAGATCTGCACCTCAAGGCCTTTCCTCATCAGAGCAGTGGTGGATTTCATCTGGCACTGGGCTGACACCCCATAGATTAGAGCCTCTATCTCATCTCTCTTTCCTCTATCTCTCTGTCTCCCTCGCTCTCATTTCTCTTCAGCGCTCCAATTACTCTTCTCAGGCTAAGTGTCAATAAACCCACTCGGTATCAGCCCGCGCTGCAGCAGCACAGCAGAGAAAATGACACTGTATAAACCATTCTATTTCAATTTAATGATACATTAACTTAAACAAGGATTTTATTAGGGGCTATTAAAACGCTGTCTGCACCGACTGCTGTTTGGAAACCAGGGGGGAGGAGGAGGATGTTGAGTTTATGAAATAAAAGCTCGTATAATTCAAATGGCTTCTCTGTACCCTTTAAACCCATTTCAAATAAAAAAACAAGATATTTCCCTTAAGAGCTGCTCCGCCAGCTTCAGGTCTAATAAAATAGTACCACTTTATCAATAAGAAGGTAGAATGGAGGTGCGGGGCTGAATGGATTGGTGTGGACAGGCCATCAGGGCTATAGATAAGTCTCTGAGAAGTGTTTAAAAGCCCTGAGAAATGCTTTATGTCGGAGAAGGGGGAGCAGGACTTTATTGAATGTGATGGGCTCGAGCAGAAAATCAGCAGTCACTGAGCCACTAAAGTAAGACCCCCATATAATGGAATACAATATAAAACAAAAACTGCTCTATAAAATCTGAAATGGACCAATTTTGCTGCCCCGTCTTGGGTTTCACCACGCCTGTCTTTAGATTTCAATGCAACCTGAAGAAGGAAAAGAAGTTATTGAAATTCACTGCTGAAGCCATTTAGGCATTAACTGAACATGAGCAAAGTGGCTAAAGCACCCCTGAAGGCCACTCTGAGAGCTCCAGCACAAACAGAATTTACCCAACAGTAGGTGTATGCGGTAAACAACCACTTTGTTCAATCAGATCAATGAAATAACTGGTGTCTTTTGAGAGCTGCTTCAGTTTCTCCTCAGTGCTATCACGGTGCTGTTTGAGTCGTTCAGTTCTTTGTCATTTGTGCCGAGCATCAGTCAGCTCGAGTCAATGCAGCATGGAGACACACTTGAGCACAGCTGTCGATGGGAAATGTAGGAGGAAAGTGGGCCTGTTAAAAGACCATTATCAGCTCTTCCACTCTTTCTTCTAGCATGAGGCTTTCCTCCTGAACTAAAGTGTCTCCTTTAAAAGAGGGCTTGGATCAGATCAAACCCTTAAAGACCTCTAACAGAAAAGGCTGGAGGCATTATGTTTCTGGGTTGTCCCTGCATACACTTTATGGACAATAGTATTCAGACCATCATACCAACAGGGACTGTAATGACATCATTGTCAAATACTTGTACTTTAATGTTGGAAGGCTTTCCTCAAGACTTTGAATCATTCATGTGGGAATTTGTGCCCATTCATTCTGTAGAGCATTCACAAGGTCAGGCACTGGCTCACAATCTCTGTTCCAATTCATCCCAAAGGAGCTCAGTGGGGTGGAGGTCAGAGCTCCTTGTGGGCCAGTCAAGTTCTTCCACACTAAACTCATCAAACTATGTCTGTCTAGTCCTCTTTTTGGGGCAAAGTCATTTTGGAATATAAGGGTTTTCCACAAACTGTTGCCTCAAAGTTGGAAGCATAGCATTGTCCAAAATATATGGGTAAGCTGAAGCGTTAAGATTGGCCCCATACATCATCCCTCCTCCAACAAACTTCACAGTTGATACAGTGCTGTCAGGCAGTTAGCATTCTTCCTGCATCAACCAAACCCAGACTTGTCTGACAGCCAAACAGTGATTGGTCGCTCCACAGAACACATTTCTTCTGCTCCACAGTCCAGTGTCAGTGGGCTTTACACAAGTGGCTCTCAACTGGTGGGTCAATACCAGTGTTGATTTTGTTGACTAAAACGATGACTAAAAATGTTCAGCGACAGTCTTTGTTCTATCTGAAAGACTAGACTAAGACTAGCCAAAAATAGACCTTTGATGACTAAAACTGTCTAAAGTTAGTGTAGTTTTTGTCAAGATGACTAAAACTAGACTAAAATGTAATTTTGTTTTCATCAGACGTACAAAATCCATGATATTTCTCCACTGTGGGTCAATCCATCAAAAAAACAATGCAGCTGTAGCTATTCTGCCTCTCAGCCGTAGAAAGCAGGGACCCCAGGTTTGGCAGGGTGCAGAGAACACACTACTGTTTAAGAATTTTCCCTCAATCTTGGGGAGTTTTCAGTGGCAAATTTTCCCAGAAACTATTGGTTATATTCTCTATGGTTTGTCCTGCAAATCAAAAGAAATTTCGCTTAGAACTTTTTCTTTTTTGATATATTCAATTGAGATTATTTGAACTCTTCCAAGAAACTTTCAGCAGTCCTATCCAGGAGTAATTTTCAAAGGTAACAGAGAATTTGGGGGATTTTTCCAGGACATGTTTTGGAATTTTATTAGGAATGTGTCTGAGAATCTTCTCTTTGGTTTGCTTTTCATCATTCTGTGCTGTCTGAACTCCAAAAAAGCACTGTTTTTCATTGAAAGAATCTGATAAACCAAGTCGCTCATTAGGAAGCTGGTTTTGGGTCCTGAGGCAACACCAGTTGAGAACCACTGCTTTACACCACTCCATCCAACGCTTGGCATTAGACTTGGTGAAATGAGGCTTGCATGCAGCTGCTTGGCCATGGAAACACAGTCATGAAGCTCCTGCTGCACAGTTTTTGTGCTTATATTAACTGCAAAATTCACTGAGCTTGTCAGAACGACCCATTTGGTATCACAAATGTCTGCAAATGGAGACCCCATGGCTAGGTGTTTGATTGAAGTCTGACTGAAACACCTGATTTCAATAAATCACAAGTGTGGCCAAATACGTTTGTCCATATAGTGTATGTCTGTACATCTGGGCCATTCCTTTGAGTGCAGCATCTCAAGAAAGTTTTTGCACAAATGATCATCCTGATCAGAGGATGAAGTGATTTAATTTTGGAGGTCAAAGGTCAAGGTCATTAGGCCTCATGTTCATCCTTTTCTTTCTAGGCCAATTGTACAGATGTACACTCGTTTGCAATGTTTTGATGAATTTTCTTCAAACTTTGCATGTCACCAAGACTCGAGGATTAACTGATTAGATTTTGAGGTTAAAGGTCATGGGTGATATGTGCATCCTTTGCTTGCAATTGCATTATATGGTGTTTGCATCAAGTTAAAAAAAGATGTACATTCTGTTCCGTCTGTGAGAATAATGCACCAGCTGCCACTGCCCAGAAGTTAAGTTGATTAAGTGTTGGCCCCTCTGAGAGTGGCTGCATTTTCATCTTTAGCGCTAAGATGAATGAGAGTGGATATAAGGAAATGCTCTTTTTCTCCACATAAAGAACAGGGGAAGCCTGGAGGAGGTTCCAGGTGGAGTGGCAGCACCCAGGGGGCCTCACCAGCTGCCTCACCAATCTGCATCTGACTGTGGAGTACTTCTCTTCATCCTCTGTTGATGCACAGGAAGTCAGGGGTTGGGTCATAAAACCACATCAGGTATGCCTGAAAGCTCCAGTGTCATAAAAGCTGTCATGGTAAATGTTTGTGAGAGTTCACGAGCTATTTTTTACTGCATGTTCGGGTGTCGCGGAAGCATGCCCTGCAGGAAAAAAAAAGCAGTAAGCTGCACTTTAAACAGCATCATATTCAAAAGTTTAATGAAGCGATGCATTGTACTTCCTCGAGCGCTGTGTGAAGTTCTTTGTTAGCAAACAGAGAGGAGCGACACTAGGATGATCATTATTTTTAACCCAGGGCTCAGAGTAACAAGAAAGCACAAAAAAAGCTGTGTCAAAGTGTTGTTGGAAGCAACTCAGCCACTAATGAGAACACTTTCATGAGGGCTTGGATACAGAGGTGCAGGAGCAAATTAAACTGGGAAGATAAACCTGCTTTGTTGGAATAAAGAGAATCTGGCTGTTTAAAATGCCTGACTTAAAGAAGGAGAGCCTGGACTGAGGATATTTGTCTTTGTTTTTATGGAACTTCCTGTCATATAACAGGTATAAGTTTCTTAAGGTACTGATTCAAGCTTTATTAGAGAACATAGAAAGCAAAAATAAGCTACTTAATGATTTAAGAATGGAGATTTATGTCAAGTTTCATCCCAGTTTGACTATCATTGTCTAATGTTTTTAAAGTAGAATTTGTACCAGATCGAAACAGTTTTGAGCAATACCTACTGTGTACATTTTTAAAATAGAACTAGGATATAAACCAAATGGACAGAAGTATTTGGCTGCCTGACCATTACAACAATTGGGGCTTTGATGACATTGTATTCAAAAACTTAAATATGCAGTTGTCCCCTGTTGTAGCTATAACAGCCTCCACTCTTCTTGGAAGGCTTTCCACGAGATTTTTGAATGTTTTTATGGGAATTTGCACCCGTTCATTCTGTAGAGCATTTTATGAGGTCAGGCACTGATGGTGGACGAGAAGGTCTGGCTCACAATCCTCATTCCAGTTCATCCCAAAGGTGCTCAATTGGGTTAAGGTCAGGTCTCTGATTGGGCTAGTCAAGTTCTCCCACGCAAACTTTTGCCACAAAGTTGGAAGTTAGCATTGTCCAAAAATGTCTTGGTATGCTGAAGCATTAAGATTGGCCTTCACTAGAAATAAGGGAGCTATCCCAAACCCTGAAAAACAGCCTCCTTACAGTAGTGGAGCACTGTCTCTGGCCTTGGCTCAGTTTACTATCAGATCCTTGATCTTGTGCAACAATTTTGAAGTCGTGTAAAAACATCCAAACCTTAAGAGATGACTTGATCCGGTGCTCTGCCATTTCCTCCTGCATGGACTCGAACCAACATCATGTGACTAGTCATATAGGTGTTTTGCATGTTTGCATGGAAATTTAAAAAAACAATTGATTTTCTGTCCTTATAAAAAACAGCTACAGAACTCAAAATAAATCAGGAAATTAAATATTGTTTGCCTGGTTTTGAGTTCTAATTAAAACATGTTGGTTGATCTCTGTTTCTTCCTACTTTTGGAAAAATTAGAGCAGATTTCTGTGTTATGACCACGTTTTCCTCCCAGCTGCAGATGAATTTGGCTAGTAAACCATAAAGATTGTAGTTTTTCTCCTCCTGTGATCTTTAACTTCCACAGTGTGTAACTATCACATTAAATCCCAGCCCAACAGTATCTTCTCCTTTTATTACTTTGTTTTCCTCTCAGACTGAACAAACACAACCAGGACTCTTAACTATCAGGTAATTTTCCTGCCATATGGATTTGGTTTGTGCTTCATAAGTGTTCACTCAACTTTGAAATTAAAAACCTACATTTTACCTTAGATTATGTTTGTGTGCGCCATCTGCTGTGCCTAATCCTGCTTATGAAACTCATAAAGCACTTACTGCTACCAAGGAAAACATTTGTTGCCAATACAACATTTTGCTGAATGTTCCTCTGTTTTTATTCTTACATCAGTGTTTTTTTCCATGCAGTAGAGATGTGATAATGATCATTTCACGCTTTAAAAAACATGGCTTGCTCAGGGATTTGTCTTTCAAAAACATATCCCCAAATTCCTGCTTTGGATAAGTGAATAAAGACATCTTGACTGGGCAGTCTCCTTAATAAGCCTTGGCGTTCTCTCAGTGTTGTATTAGTGCTCATATAACATTGGAGAGAGGCACTTGTTCCCTGGCAGAGCTCCATAATCCGGCCTAATGAGCTATGACTCTGGCAGCGTTGATGCACAGCCAACAGGACGTGCTGGAGGATTCCTGATATGAACCAAACATGTCAGCCTTGACTGCTCGGCTGTGGCCGGCGTTTGACGGCTGCCGCTGGACCGGAGTGTCACCGGGCCATTAGAGTTCAAAGATTTCTTATCACGCTTGAGGAGAGCTGGTGATGCACATGATGACGGGTGAAAGAGAGAGATCCACTCAATATGGATTTCTTGTCAACCATATGACCCATTTTTCAACCCTGCTGAGTCAAAGTGCCACAGAAAGAGTCGTTATTGTCAAACACTTCTTCTATGAGACATGATAACCAGCACATTTCACATGAGTGACCCAGAGACTGTCTAGAGCAGTGGTTCTCAAACGGTGTGATAAGGCACACTAGTGAGCCTTAAAGCAAGTCTACTAATAGGTGTTCCTCTGGAGTTTGTATAACCATACGGTATTACTATTATTATTACTTTGTACTACAACTTTATGACAAATACTGTAACCAGGCCTGCCCACAGAATTGACTGGGCCCCTGAAAAACCCCCAGTGAATGGGTCCTCCCCAGTTGTGAATCACTGATAGAGTCAATGCTTGTGTGTTTGATAAGTAGCATTGGTGCAAGCATCCTGGCTAACAGTTACCTCCAACCATTTTTTTTGCAACTGCTTTTGATGCCTTTAACCCATTTGTCTGCTTTTGGACATTTTTGCCACTTCTTTTTACAAATTTTAAAACCCACTTTTGCTACTTTTTGCCAAATTTTCCCATCACTTTTTAAATAAATGCAATTTGCAATTTTTTGCAACCCTTTTTTGCCTCGTTTTTTCCCAAGTTTTGCCTTTTTTTTTCATCACTTTTAACCTATTTTTTGCCACCTGTTCCCCACTTTTGCTATTGCTTGGCCTAGTTTTTGCATAATTTCTCATCACTATTAACCCTTTTTTTTTTACCAATTTTTTGCAACTTGTAACCATTTTCTCCACTCAATGCCACTTTTAACCAAATTTTGCCTCCTTTTTGCCAGTTGACACTCATGTTTACTTTGTTCAGCCACTTCTTTGCCCAGTTTTGCCTACTTTTTCATCACTATTAACCCCTTTTTGCCACCTTTTCCCACTTTTGCTATTGCTTAGTCCTTTTTGCATAATTTTGCTAAACTTTTTTCATTACTTATGTCTCCTTTTGCCAACTTTTTGCAACTTTTAACCCTTTTTGATCACTTTTTTGACACTTTCAACCTGTTTGTTTGTTTGTTTGTTTGTTTTTAATGCAAGACATACAATACAGACAAAGACCAAGACATGTAACAGGAAGGACAGGATACAAAACATACAAGCAGGCTTTTACCATTTTGGGGATAGACAAAAAACAAAACAGCAAGACGCTGTTCTTTGTGTGTATGAGGATATATATTTGTGTGTGTGCCAGTTGTGTGTGTGTGCATTCAGATTTTCTTAGTGAGAAAGTTATCAAGATGGTCAAAAGTGGTTGTCAGTAGTTAGAAAAGAGGGTGAAGAAATAAAGAAAGATCCAGAAAAAGGAGGTCGCAGCTAAGGTGAGATAGATTATGAAAATAGATCATGGAATAGCAGATAATGGAAATAGTCATTTAATAGGAGGATTGCACTTTCAACCTGTTTTTGCAACTTTTAACCCCTTGTTCGGCCACTTTTATCAATTTTACCCATTTTTTACTTTCTTCAGCCAATTTTTGCTAAATTTTGCCATTTTTTTCATCACTTTTAACCCATTTTAACACCATTTGCCCACTTTTGCCACACTTCAAAAAATACATAAAATAAAACAAAATAAGCATTTGTAACCCATTTTTGCCACATTTTACCCTTTTTTGGCCACTTTTTGCCAAATTTTGCTACGCCAGCCTCTTTTCACAGTTATTCACTTCTCCTCATCAATAACCCATTCTTACATGTAAATATAAATGACAAATAGAAAAACAATAAAACTTTATGAATAAATCTGTCAGAGTTACTGCTTTAATTTAACTGTAGTTAATTAAAGTCCATAAACAGTTAATCATCTTTTTCAGTTGCTGCTAATCACTTGCTTTATTGCCATTTCAACATGATTTGGTTATGCCACTGCATCATCTCCCTGCAGACAAAGTGATGTAAAATCTCACAGACAGCTCAGTAGGCTAGTCAAAACTCACCTGCTCTTTGTTCATTAAACATTTACCTTCTTAAAGTCCCCTTATTTCCTTTTAAATCCATTACAAGTTCATTTTTCCATTAATAAGTTAATTTCCCACCCTTTGATCTAACTGAGGCTCCTTATTTTCTTTCAAAATAAAAGCAGGTCTGTATCCAAACAGGAAGTCAATAACCCTTAGTTTAAATCAGTACAAAGATCTAAAATAAAACAAAACAGTTTTAAATGTTAAATTGTGGAATTTTAAAATAGAGTTAATCGCAATTAACTACAGGAATTTCATGATTAATCATGATGTAAAAATGTATTTGGCATCCCGATCTATAAATGAGGAGTTATGTAACCAATGTTTACCTTTGCTTAACTATGAAGTATCTAATGTGTAATCAGTGCTTAATAGATGATGGGTATAATGGTTATTTCTTTGACAGACTGAACACAGCATGAGGACTCTATCTTCAAGGTTTCTGTGATTATTAAGCTCTTTTGTGTGGTGTTGAAACTAGATTTAAGTATGTATAAATAAATTCCCCACACTAACAAGACAGCTTTTGGTAGAAAACTCAGAGAGCAATAATCTCTTTGCCCAGAGCATCAACACACAAACAGAATGCAGCATGAAAATGACTCTGCAATAGCAAATCAGTGCAAAGGCATTCCCAGCATGCAGCACACAAAAATGCACTAACAATGGATCAAACCCCTGAGAAAATAAAAGGCTGTGCTATGAAAAGAGAAGGTTGTTACACAGAGAGGAGGCCAAACGCTATCTCTTTGTATTTTATTTCTTATTACCCAAAGGAACGCGACAAAAGAGATGACCCACTGGTGTGTGTTGAATTCAAAGCCTGTGTCTGACAGAGAGTGGTTTCTGAGCAGAGCCGTGTTCCTGCGGCCTTTTCAGCATTTTAATAAGGAGACTCAGAGGGAGACGTAGGTGGAAATGAGAGGAGGTGGGCTGGAAAGGAGTCATGGTGACTCTTTTGTAAACAGGGATGCATAAATATGAGATCAGGTTATACTGTTAACGTCTGCTGACAGTGAGGCCGTCTGTGACCCTCTTTACACTCGGGATTACATCCACAGTTATCTCTGCAGATCAGGATGCTCTTAGCATGTGTTTCAGTCAGTGTATGACAGAATCCAATGAAAAAGATTAGCATGTAATGAATAGAAATCCTTTAGATCTAAAGGAAGAGAGCTTTTTTAAATGGCAAAGCTTCAAGGCTGCAGCTTGAGATTATAATGCTCCACTTATCTAAGGGGAATCGTAGCCAATCAATTCAGTCAATCAGTTTTATTTGTACAATGCCTGTTCATGACAAATTTTATCTCAAGACACTTGATGAATGGATGAAAATTAATTGGGCAACAAAAAAACAATCAAACTGATTAAGGTATGTCACTGGTTTATAAGTATTCATGGCTACCATTACATCATGAAGGCAAACGAACACTCCAAGACACTCAGAGAAATGATTATTGAAATGTATAAGTCAGGGCATGGATTAAAACATTTCCAAGGCACTGAACATCCGCCAGAGTTTAGTTAAATCCATCATCAAGAAATGGAAAGAATGTTTCACATGTGTAAATCTGCCTGGATCAGGCCGACTCACAAACTGAGTGACTGTGTAAGAAGTCTAGTGAGAGAGGCCACCAAGACCTCTATGACTACGCTAAAGGAGTTACAGGCTCCAGCAGCTGAGATTGGAGAGACTCTGCATACAACTGTTGCCCGGGTTCTTCACCAGTCAAAGCTTTATGAGAAAGTGGCAAAGAGAAAGCCACAAAGAAAACTCACATTAAAACTGGACTGCAGTTCACATAAAAGCCTGTGGGAGACTCCAGGGTCAAGTGGAAGAAAGTTCTTTGGCCTGATGAGACCAAAACGATGCTTTTTGGTTTAACTTTGATAAGCAGATCAGTGCCATTGTGAAAACAAGCTTTTTCCAACTCCGCCTCTTAGCAAAGACCAAGTGCTATTTCTCACAGGTTGATCTTGAAAAGATTATCCAAGCCTTTATCACATCTAGATTAGACTACTGTAACTCCTTATACATTGGCATGGACAAGTCATCTATTAACCGCCTTCAGCTCATCCAGAACGCTGCTGCTCGACTCCTCTCTGGCAAGAAAAAGCGCGACCACATCACACCAGTTTTAGCGTCCCTCCACTGGCTCCCGGTCCGCTTTCACATTGATTTTAAACTTCTTTTAATCACTTTTAAAGCCCTCAATGGTCTTGCCCCTCTTTACTTGTCTGAACTCTTGCATTGCCACTCCCCAACCATAGCCCTAAGGTCCTCTGACCAGATGCTGCTGGAAGTCCCCAAAACCAGATTAAAGTCTAGAGGTGACAGGGCCTTTGCAGCGGTTGCCCCCAGACTCTGGAATAGTCTCCCCATCCTTATTAGAACCTCCCCAACCCTTGAGATTTTTAAATCTTCCCTAAAGACTCACTTCTCCTACCTGGCATTTCATGAATGAGCTCATGCAAATCACAGGCACTGTAGTCTTTTTTGTACTTTTACTGTTTCATTGTACTGTTTTTCTTTGATTCTTATTGTTTTTTATTGTTATCTATCTATTTATCTACTTCTTTTTATGTATTCTATGTACAGCACTTTGATGGACTGCTGTCTTCTTGAAGGTGTTTTATAAATAAATTTGACTTGGCTTGACTTTTTGGTCATCAGACAAACGCCAAACGTTGCACATCACCACAAACACTGTGCCACCACTGTGAAGCATGGTGGTGGCAGCATCATGCTGTGGGGATGCTTCTTGGCCCTGGAAGGCTTGTAAAGGTAGAGGGTAAAATGAATGCGGAAAATTTAGGAAAATTCTGGAGGACAATCTTATTCAGTTTGCAAGCGACAATGACCAGAAGCATACGGCGAAAGCTACACAGCAATGATTTAAAGACATGTGCAAATGAGCTGACTATACAACAACTTAAGAAACTTTTGCATGTGTTTGCACAGGAACTTTTTGATCCTATTGCTGACTAAGGTAACCATTTTTATGATAACATTGTTTTAAAAGTCACGGTTTCATAAAGTATCAAAAAATTTGCCAACCTCTTAGAAAAATGTCATTTTTCCTGTGGCATTTCTTGTATTTTCTAGCTCCACACGCATTTCATAAGTTTTGGGTAATTACGTTTAAAAAATGCCTAACACAGGTAAATTGTACACTGCAAAAACATACATTTTGAAATGCATTCGTTTACTTCAGCTTTTCCCAAATGGTAAAGGACAGGAATGTCTAGGTGTGTGTTGTGGATTTGAACAATCATGCATTTTTACTGCAACTACACATCAAACAAAGACATGTAAAAGAAGAAATTTTGCATGATTATGGAGATGTGTGCCATGGGATTTTGGCTCAAGGTGAGGTGTGCCTGGGAAAAATAAATAAATAAATAAATAAAAAACATTTAAAAATCACTGCAACAGAGAATGGGGCAAGATTTGAAGAGGCCTGATCCCTGTGAAACCTGGCAGAGCTTGGGCAGTTTTGCAAAGAATGAAGTAAAATTGAAGAGACCAGATGTGCAAGCCTGATTGAGACCTATCCACACATATTCGGTGCTGTGATTGCAGCCAAAGGTGCATCTACAAAATACTGACTTGAAGGAGGTGAATATTGATGCAGTCACTCATTTAAGCCAAATTATACTGATTTATTGATTAATAAATCAATTAAAGGGTAAAACATCCAAGGCAGTGATGTCTCTGTATACTATCTCAAGCCTTGGTGAACTCATGCACTCACTTCTGCAAAGCTTATTCTGCCAAAGTCTGTAGCTTGGGCCAGTGTTTCAGTGCTGAGGCTTTAGGATGGAGATAAAGATCAGGCCTTTGTATGCTTTGCAGCAGCTACTGTAAAATGCACAGGTCTAGTGATAAGACAATAGTTTTTAGCTCTTCTGCTTTTCTTAGAGATTACTGGGTCAAAGCCTCTGTCCATGCCCAGAGATATAGAAAGAATAAAATCAATATGAATGTTAAATGCCTTTATCCTCAGTAGACCTCTTTTTTAGAGTGTTAAGATTTTAACATTTGGCAGAGTCAGACAGAAAATTCGGAAGTAGAGGAGGATGACACGCAACGAATGTCCTCCGCTGAATTCAAACCACACTGTTGCATGAATACTGAGCTGCCGAACACCAATACTTATCTTAATGAGCGTCTTGTCAGCGTGAGGAGAGAGGCAGGAAATACAGCACTGGTGCTTCAGGCTGTGATAGTATCGCTGCTCACTCTCCATCTGGAGAATAAAGAAGAGATAAAGCAGAGAGAAAACCTGACAGATTTTATATGGTGGTTATGTGGTTCAAACTCTGATTTTACGCCCCTTAAACACATGTAAATTAACATGCGATAAATTTATTCTGCAGTGTGCTGAATTTTTAAAAGCTGCAGAATGAATCATGAAGGAGAGTGTAGACATTGAGATGGCAGGTTCAGGTTCTCTATGCCCTGAGGCCATGACCATCCATTTCAGATATGAATGTCTTATTTAGAGCCAGTGTGAGACATTTCATACATTTCATAGAAACTGCTGAGGTGAAGTGTTAATATTTGAAAAGCCCTGCACCTATAAACACTCTCCTAACGCTTTATAGTTCTCTGGAAACTAGCAGTGACCTTCACACCATGGAAGTTTTTTTTTTTCATCACATGCTAACCCTCTATGAACAGCTCACCTTTCACAGAAGCTCCTTTTTTTACTGAAGTTGTCACCATTAATATTCAGGAACACATTTTTCATTATTTGGCACAAATAACTACAACTAGTCACTGAGTGAGTCACACATCAGTGATGGCAAAATATCTCATGGCTGGTGTTCGTTCAGTACAAGTTTCCCAAACAAAACCTTTCCTTCTAGTTTAAAAGCAGACATGCTCTGTTATTGGCAAAAAACAGTTATTCAAGATAGTCCAGTGCAATGAAAAGTGCAGTACTGTGCAGAACTTTTAGGCAGAAACTGATGCTAAAGTTAGGCGTAGATGTGGCGGTAAGCCTGCCTGAGTGTAGGAGGGAAGGAGGATTAACACAACCCCTGGTGTGCTCTGGATGTCCTTGTATAATACCAGGAGCATGGGAAGATGTGTTAATGCCCAGACAAAAGAGGTGCTGTCGAGCTTGACCTTACAGAGCGTCACACGTGTCAGCATGTGTCGAGTTTGCCCTGGACTGTGGCACGTCAGACCCCGCAGAGAATCCTTAGTGCTCTACATGCCTAAAGCGGTCACAATGGTAAATGAACTTGAGCTTTTCTAGTCATCTGACTACTCAAAGCACTTTTACACCACAGGTCACACCTACCCAGTCACACCCATTCCCTCACTGATGGCAGAAGTTACTATGTAGAATTTTCCATCAGTATTAGCTAATCCCATTTATACGCTTCCATACACATTTACACACCACTGACACAGCAGTGGGAGCACACTGGGGTTGAGTGTCTTGCCCAAGGAAACATCAACAGAAGCTGGGGATCGAACCCTAAACCTTCCAATTGTGAGACAACGACTCTACTTACTGAGCCACAGTCACACCATTTATCACTGTTTTAGCACAAAAGAAGAATCTAGTACCCTGTTAACCCTCTGAGACTGACACTGTTGAATAACACACAAAGATTTATAAAGATTTATGAAAAGTTAAATAATTTTTGATCCATAAATTACAGCTACTCACAAATTCTCCTCCTGAAGCGTGGTGTTTTGCCATTCCAGTGATGCTATCCATGCCTTCATAGCTCTTACGAAAGCGTGGGACTTGGGTTACTTTCTAAGGTGTTTAAAGATTAAATCAACACCAGTAAATCCAATATTGAGTTTCTTTTAATCAGGAACAATAAAGTCTCACCAGCCAGTTATGAATTTCCTATTCTTTAAGATCGTTTTTGTTACAACAATGGTGCTCTGGCTCTGTGAATCAAATTAATTTTACCTTAAACTCAGTGTAGGAGGAGGGGCAGAGATGTCATGTCTGCAGCTGCGTCATAGGTAAAGTTATCCTCAGATTTCACACGGCTCTAACCTCTTTATCCGCCTAGATAGGCTGTGAAAAGTTCTCCCAAACTTGTAGAAGGTCCCATTGGTTAAAAAAGTAATCCAGTGCTGAAGTCTGTGTTGAAATCGCAGGAAACATGCTAATTAGCATACTTAAGCTAATGCAAGGTTGTATGATGATACGTTCAAGTTGGCTGGGAAATTTTAGCGTTTAAAGAATGGGTATGAATATGTCAATATATCAATTTAAAAACCTTGTAATTCAAAAATATATTTATTTATTAATATTTTTAATCATTGAAGAACTTTTGGAAGGAGGTTGCAGCATTATTTATAATTGAAATGTAATTTATTCTGCCCATTTATTTTAATACAATTCAATTTAAAAAAAAAAAAAATGAACTATTCGCTTCACTTCAATTACTGTACCAAAAATGTACCAAACCATGACTTCAAAACCAAGGTATGTACCGAACCGAAATTTTTCTGTACAGTTACATCCCTACAAAGAAGCACAAGGTTTTTTTATATACATAACTGTGTGAATATTTTGAAGACTTTTTAACACAGAATGATTCACTTTTTGGTCTCCAAGAACAGGAAGAACATGTTAGTGCAAAAAGTCCCAGTCATAATTTTTTTTTTTCTTTTTTTAATTTGTGAGACATAGGGCAGACAAAAAATGTATATACAGTGCTTAACAATACAGTGCTTAACAAAGACCATCCAGCATCATAAAGTGCTTTAATGTGCACTCTTTCATTTTCAGTGAGCTCTCCACGTTTTACCATTTTGAACAGGAATGAGGAATTTCAAACTGAATTCACCCAAATTTGAGCCGGCTCACTGGGCTTCTCTGAGAAGTCAGAAATTAATCAAGCATAACATTCAACCACTAAAACTCATTTTTCTCTTCAGGAATGCAAGTAAATAACTATACTTTGACATATTAATCAATAAATAATAATGTGCTTTACTATTTTTTCAGCTTTTTGTAAATCAGTAAGTTTAAAAATTTATGGATAACAATAATAATAATATTTTAACATTAAAAATATCATCTGGGTTAAAGAGCTTCTACATATTGGTGTATTAGCCATTGCAGAAACATAAAAAATGATTTTGGTAATTACCAATGCTGTTAATTTAGGGCAGCTGTGGCATAAATCTAACTTTGGTTTGGGTTAGGGTGGTCTAATAAATTTGTTAAGCACTGTACATCAAAATATATTAATAATATTGGAATATAATATAAAAAAAATATTGAATTATAATAATAATAACAAAAATAATAATAATGATAATAAAAAATATACAAGGAACACATAGTTGAGACAGCAAAACAGACTGCTGGAGGCCTACAGCAGAGATTTTCAGAAGGATAGCTGTTGTGAAATTAGAGTCTTATGGTCATTTGAATGAGGCGTTTTATGCAGAGAAAAAAAAAATAATAGTATTAATAACAAAATTAAAAACAAACTATAAAATAGATAATAACTTATTCTGAGAAAAAAAAAGTTTAGAACTGGACCATGCACCACAAAGTTGATGTTTTAGAAGCTTTTAAAGAGTCCAGGTGAGTCAAAATGGTTAGAAAAAAATAGCTTAGGGCTTGAAGGGTGTAATTAAATATCACTAAAAGCTAACTGAGCTGGAGAGTAAGAAGGTCTTATTACATGCATGTAAGACTTAAGTGACGGCAAAGACCTGAAGCACCTTCCCATTAAACCCTAACAGCTTCTGTAGGGGAGCATGTGTCCTCCAACTCTCCCAGCTGATCTCTATAATGTATACAGAGCTGCTGAAGCATTTCCATAAAGCCCATGTAGGATCAGGTAGAATAGCTGGTAGGCAGGCAGAGGCTGTTCCTCTCTTCTCTCTGTCTGTGTATGAATATTAATCACCACATGAGCAACAGAGCCGTGCTCTCCCTAATAAGGATGGTCATTCTGGTTGGAGGAGCGTGGGATCAGAATAGCACGTGTTACGGACTCTCTGTGACCTTGGTGAATTAACATGCAGAGAGAGCAGAGGGGGCTCCTGCAATATGAAAATTCTGCTTGTGTTTTCAGCCAAAGCAGACGGAGCATCACAGCTGGAAGGAGAAGGGGAGAGAGTTCATTTTATTCAGAAGATATTCCTGAGAGATGACTGCAGATTTTGACATGAATATGCAATGTGCACTATATGATTTGAGAACTGGCACATAGTGGAGACTGTGAGAGAACAAAGCATGGACTCTGTACGTCTAAAGAACTGTTATGTAACAGGAATCATTAAAGCTGACTCTCTAGGAAAAGAGGTCAGAGTCCTGAGGTGGATTTTATGTCTTCATATATCATATCACAGTAGGAAATTCATCAGTCACAGCTGCAGAGGCTAACTGCTCGCTTTGCTTACTTCCTCCAGCATGTTTCAAATCTTTGACTACTCTTTCAGTAAAAGACCTGATGCTGTTATACAGAGCATACATACACAAACAGCTGGAAAGTTGCCTTTTAATTAGTTCAGATTTAATTTGCACACGTGTAATTATCAGGTGTAAGGCAGTGCAGTGAATTTGCTTCACAGCAAGGCTCCTGTTTAAAATCAGTGCTAAGGTTGGGGCCTGCATGTTAAGCTTGCATGCTTTGGTTCACTCCTGTTACTTAAGCTTCCTCCCACAGTTTAATTTATGCTTGTACAGCTGATTTTTAATGTTAAATTGGTCAATGGAGTTGTGGTGTACTCCATCAGCCAATTAAATCTGGAATCAGTGCCAGCCCCTATCACCATAAGCGATAAGGGCAGTGTGCAACCTTTTGTAACAGAGGCAGAGCGTAGCATATGTAGCATATGTAAGGCCACATTGGGGGTGGGTTTCAGCGCAAATCTTGCAGGAGTGGGAAGTTTTGATATTTCTGCAGGCGGAGGCAGGTGGACAAAAAATTGCTGGGGGTCCCAGAACATCAGTTTTTGAAACAGAAAACAGATGTTTACTAAGATGGATGTAAACAAATGATGTGGAAAAGAGGATCTATACTGTCCCTTTACAACAAAAACACAGCAATGCCAGTCTGAAAATTATTTTAGCACAAGAGTAAGCGACAGAGCGAGAAAACAACTGCAACTTGTTGAAAAATGCCCTCAAAAGATGCTTTTGGCCCACCTGGATGAGATGATACACCTGCTCTTATCAAAGTAAGCCTTATTTAATGATAAAGCACTTCTTCCTGCTCATATTAACACAGCAGATGTGTCACACAATGCTGATAGAAATCATGGTTTAGTTGTTATTTGTCAATCAGACTCACCGGTGTTGTGTTAACATGATAGAATCTATGTTTGTCTCTACACAGCCAAATGGTGTGATGCTGTTTTAAAACTCCACAATAAAGTGCACACACTAAAACTTTGTAAATTGGTCAAAAGACACTGCTTTAATGCTCCTGCTCTGTGCATTAGTGCACAGAGACACTGAGCCATTATGCAGTTATATGGAGAAAAACACCCCTTTCCATGCAAATTGGCCTAACTGCATTAATCATCAAATGACTCTGTTGGCAACAGTACACCGTTAAATCAGTAAGATTAACCCACCGTCTGTGAGAGCTGATGGAATTGTTTTTATGACTCATGAACTTCCAAGAGATCAGAAAACAATTTCACCTCTGTATGACTTTAAAATGATGAGAATCAGGAAACCTCAGCCCATTGCTAAGTGTTAGCTGTGGTCTGATTGAAACACCTGAATCTATAATCAACATGTTTGTCCAAATACTTTTGTCCATATATATAGGCTGTATTTAATTGAACAGATTCTATGTATCTTAAATTTTATTTAAAAATACCAAGAGTGTGTATTTAAATGATAAATCCCCTTTTATATAATTCATGAAATTACTGTTCAAGCTCATGAACTTTTACAGTGACCACTCTAGTATAGAAACACACAGCCTATAATGTTGTTAATTTATGCTCAGACATGTTCATATACACTGACGAGACAAAGACCGCTCACCCCTAATATCTCAGTCTGTTGTCCTCTGTAACACCTTCTCTAATAAGATAGCATGAGTCTTACTGTGTGTCTGTGTTAACACCTAAGCTCACATGTGTACTACACTCCTGAATGAGGTATTGTTGGCAGCAGCAGTAATTAAAAAACTAAGAAAGATGAACAAACAAACAGCTGCGATGGGATCATAAATATTTTCAGGCCCGTTTTAGCATGCTAATTTCCGCTGGGATCACATTTCAATTTTATCGCTCCATTTCATTTCCTACCTCACCCTCCTCCTCCTCCTCCCCTCCCCCCGGCTGAGTGTAGTGTCATTTTGTATGGAGTGTTTCTTTACCTGTGGCAATCTGTTCCACGCTGCTGAGATTACAGGCAGGCCTAATTAAAGCTGTTGTTATATTTATAGAATTAGCGGGGCATTAATTGGAGCAGAACGAGCAGAGAGAGAGAGAGTGAGGCGGGCGTGCAGACAGACGTGGCAGAGTAAACATCTTTAATCAGACTGTGCTTTTATCTGTGGACTCCACTGTGCCAACCGCATTCACAAGTCTTGTTGATCCATCACACTTCAAAGCGTCTCATGGGACGTCTAAACAAACAGCACGAGGGGAACTACCAGCAGTGTCTGGGGGCGTCTTCTTCTATGGTACATTTTAATATTAAATGTAGAACAATGGCAGTATCAGACTGGCGAGAACCCACATAAATAATGGAGCTCGTTCCTGCCAGATCTGGAGAGACAGGTGTTTCCATATGTGTTATTAAAAACCCTAAATCTACTGAGCCAATAAAATTATTCAACCCCTTGGATGTTTTGTCCTTTTATTGATTTAATAAATCAATAATGGTCGAAGTAATTTGGCTGTTTTTGACAAAAGAAATACAAAAAAAATTCTTAAATGTCAAAGTGAACACAGATTTCTACAAAGTAATGTTGATTAAATACAAATATGTAATGTAAAATAAGTGACTGCATAAATATTCAACCCCTTCAAGTCAGTGTTTGGTAGATGCACCTTTGGCTGCAATCACAGCACTGATTTTCTGAGGATAGGTCTCAGTAAGGCTTCCACTTCTGGACACCACAATTTTACTCCGTTCTTCTTTGCAAAACTGCTAAAGCTCTGTCAGGCTGCACAGGGATCAGATGTGAACATCCCTTTTTAAGTTAAGTAACAAATTCTCTATCAGATTGAGAAGTGAAGTGTGAAGTTTTTGCTGTACACTTCCTGTCATTAGTTGCATTTCAGTTACCCTCAGAAATGCACAACATCTAAATAGCAAAATAAAAAACTGGTAATGGAAACACCTAAATCTGGAAAAACCTCTCAAATATCGCTAAAATATTTTTACGCTCTCATGAGGAGGTTTTTTTTAGATGTTTTGATATAGAAATGTAGTGCAAAAGTGTAAAGGAAACACTTTTTCCAAATTTACACGTCACGGGATGAAATATACGGTGTCACATGACCACTTCACTCCAAGACAACATGGCGTGGTACGTGTGGACGGAGGAGGAGACTTGGACTTTTCTTAAAAGGAACTCTGCATGATCAGACAAGTTCATCTTGTTGGATAGAAATTTGTATCTCTTAAATGTATAATGAACTAAAACTCACTAGATATCTAACCTGACATGCCAGATGGATGTGTTTCACACATCCATCTGGGAAAGCTTCAACAGGAAACGTTTGAGAAAAGGCAGATGATTTGAAAAAAACTCGGAGTGTGACTGGAGTAACGTTCTGTCTGTCACATCTCTATGGGCCAATCAGAGCAACAAAACATGTGACGTAGCAGAATTCGAGCTGTGCGTGCGCAGCTAGTGAGGAATAACGCAAAACATGGTGACTATAGACACGTAAGTACTCGACTTTTGTCGTTTTTGAAAAGAAAACAACTCACTACTGTCCTTTGTTCTTCTTTTAACAAAAATGTTGTCAAGTTCTGATAAAACTGGTGCTTTAGCAGCGTCCACGCTAATCTCTTCCTCCATAACTGCACCAGCTCCTGGTGCTGCTTGTTTACATCAGGACTCTGCTGCACCTGAAAGTACTGCCCCTCGTCGCTGATTGGTCCTGTCACTTTCTAACCAGGCCCAAACAGTTCAGATGGGAGCTTTGCAAGATGGATTCACCAGTGAAAAACAAGGAGACGGGCGCATTACTTAAAATGCAGATATCTAGAGAAGTTTTCAGTTCAACTTTTGAGAGATACAAAAACTTATCCAACAAAATGAACTTGTCTGATCATGCAGGGTTCCTTTTAACATCATACTTATACCCTTATATGTGGCTTTTGCCATAAATCCATTGCCAACACACAACAGGTTTTGAGCGTTCATCTTCCTAGTAGCTGAGTTTCACAAGATGAGATTTTATGAGAATTATGTGGCTCATGCCCAAAATTCCCTTCAATGGAAACACATTCAAAGTGCAATTGCACATACTCGTAATTTTAGAAAGATCGCTTTTATTTTGTGAAAAACTGTAATGGAAGCGTGTCTATTGTCTTGCTGTAAAATAAATCTTCTCCCAAGCCGTAGCTCTCTTGAATAAGTTTGTCCCCCAGGATTTTCCTATATTTTGCTGCATTCATTTTACCTTCCAGCTTTACAAGCCTTCCAGGGTCGGCTGCTGAGAAGCATTCCCACAGCATGATGCCACCACCACTGTGCTTCACAGTGGGGATGGTGGGTAGCTGTCATGTGTCTGCAAAAGATCTGTGTTCACATGCTGTTAGAATGCAACATTTTCCACTGAGTTGGTAATTGCACCACTATATTCTAATCTCTTCAATGATCAGGATAATTGCACTCTTGAATCACTTAGAAATAAATTATCTGTTTAAAAAACACACATCTTTAGATTTAGGCACCAGTTTAGCTCAGTTGATAGAGCAGGCAACCACATACAGAGTCTATAGTCCTCAATGCACTGGCTGTGAGTTTGATTCCTGGTCTCAGCACTACTTGGTGCATGTGTTTCCTCATTTTCTCTCCCCTTCCTCTCTTCATGTCTTCAGTTTGAAAGGGTTAAATCAGTCCGGGCTGTGAAATTCATCCACATGTGTAGGGACAGGCTGGAAACATTACACGTGACAAGGATGGAAGTGTTGTTTGTTTTTGTCAAGTTGTCATTGTTTGATAGATTCAAGGAGGAAGCTTGATTTCAAGTGATAGGCCGTTTTTTTTAACGGGTTGGTTTGAAAGCCAATTCTCTTACACAATAATAAGATCCTACTATTACTTTTACTGTTATTATTTCTATATATTTTGTGTGCATCTGTGTGTTATGTGATTGATTAGTAGGGATGATCTCTTCTCCATATACTCTTCCGCAGGTGCATCAGGCACTAAGGACTCATCCCAATGAGCAGATTTCATACGGCCTGCAAGGTGTTTTGGGGAGACAGTATGTTTTGAAAAATAATTACATGATATTATCATCAACTTAAAACAACTACAGTAAAACAGTTGTACAAATGTCAATCATATGTCACAACACTGCTAAATTTGGCAGGTCAAATGAAGCCAAACTGATACCTTCATGCTGAGCCTGGTCAAATGATCCTGATTCTGAACTTATAATAATCCCTTGAAGTACATGTCTGTGCAAAGTGCAGGTGCATGTATTTCCTCTCCAAATTCAATTCTGTTTAAGTTTTTTGTTATATGTATTGAATGAAATGCGGTTTGCTTTGTCACTTTCTCCTCCTAATCAAGAAACAAAACATGAGGTAGACCTTGAGAGGAAGCATATAATGAAAGGAGCTGAAATGAAATTCATGGTGATAGCAAAAGCTGCAGTCCATTTGTAGTGAATTCTCACCGAGTTCCTCATCCAGAGACTTTATATATGATAAATTAATGTCACTTAAATAGCATGTAATAGTCTCCAAACTACTCAAAATGCTTCAGACTACATGTCACCTTTCACCCTATTACACAAATATTCATACACTGACAGCAGAAGCTGCTCAAAGTGCTGTCCTGCTCATCAGTAACTACTTTAACAGATTCACTCACTCAATATTACGCCTGAGGGAGCTTTTTAAGGTTTAGTGTCCTGCCAAGGGGCACTTTGACATGTGGTCGGCTAAAATTGGACATCAAACTGCCGATCCACCAATTAAAAGACGACATGCTCTTCCCATAAGCCCCAGCAACCCTGTCTTTAAAGATCTTGACCTCTGAAAATAATGCATGGTGTTGTAAGCTAGTGTTATGTTTTAATCTGCATGTCGTCACACCTCAGGCTTAACATCAGCCCCATAGAACGATGGCAGGATAGAATTTCTTCCAGTGTTTCCAAAAAGTAAATGCTCAATCAATCGATTTCTTGTGAATCTTTAATCATTAAAAGAAATCAGACAAACACAAATAATGTCATGGCATGTTGAAGATTTCCAGGGTAAGACTGCAAACATTTGGCCCCAGCATTTGTTCAGCTTGATGTCTTTGGCAGCTGCTTCCTCCTCCTCACTGATTCTTGCTGTAGCTCGCCTGTCCAAACTTTTCCTCCTCAGCTTCATTAGCTGCTGGTGGACTGGAAACGTTAATGTTTTCACTACTGCAGCCGTCAGTCAGGTTTGATGTTGGGCTGGCCAATCGGACTTGTCAAGAGCTGCCAAATGCCGGAGTAAGCCAGGATTTTACTACTCAAATATTCAGAGTTTTGCACATGAGTGGGCAAAACTACAAGAGCAGCAGTTAAAACTCTAAGTACTGAACTCTGGTCAGAAAACAGGATGGAAATTTATTTAATTTGATGTTTGGACTGATATGACTCCATATGCATGTTCTAATGTTAGGTTAAGTCAGAACGGGATATTCAAAAAGTCCTCATTGATATGTGTTTGAGTTTTGTTCATATAAAAGAACAATATGTAGATTCTTTTTCACTGAATGCACAACCTCAGTTCCAAAAAGTTGGGACACTGTGTTTTATTCACAATGGAACATAAACAACACAATTTACCATTTCATGAAGAATGTCAGCCCATTTTGAATTTGATGATATCAACACATCTCAAAAAAGTAGGGACAGGGCAACAAAAGGCTGGGAGAGTAAGTGGTACATATAAAAAATAAAAGCTGGAGGAGCCTTTTGCAACTAAATAGGGTAAACGGCAACAGGGCAGTAACATAAAAGGAGCATTTTAGAGAGGCTCACTTTCTCTGAAGTAAAGACGTGCTGAGGTACACCAATATGCAAACAACCACGTCCAAAAAGTGTGAAACAATTCAGAAAAATGTTCTTCAATGTAAAATTGCAAAGACTTTGGATATTCCACCGTATAGCCCATAATATCAACAAACGATTTAGAGGAGCTGGAGAAATCTCTGTGTGCAAGGGACAAGGCTGAAAGTGAAAACTGGATGCTTGTGATCTTCGGGCCCTCAGACAGAGCTGCTTTTAAAACAGGCGTTGATACTGGAAATCACTGCATGGGTTCAGGAACACTTCAGGAAATGCAAGTTAAAGCTGTACCATGCAAAGAAGAAGACATATGTGAAAAAGATCCAGAAACGCTGCCCTCTTCTCTGAGCCAAAGCTCATTTAGAATGGACTGAAGCAAAACGGAAAACTGTTCTGTGGTCAGCAAAGTTATAATAGTTTCGGATTTTTCATTCTTTTTTTTTTTTGTTTCGTGCTCAAACTCAGTTTAGTTTTTATTAGTTTTTAACAGCTGGTTTGTTAGTTTAGTTTAGTTTTCATTTTGCAAAAATGCTTTGTTTTAGTTTAGATTTTATTAGTTTTAGTTCTTTCAGTGAACATCATACATTTTTAAAAACATATTCAAACAGGCTACTCTTCGCTTATCATTTTATTTATTTGAAGATGATGTTTTAATATAACTCCAGACATAAAGCTACCATTGTGTGAGGTCTTAACCAATCAATTCAAGCAATTTTACACTCCCCAGACTTGGGTGTAGGTGGCGGTCAGTATGGTTGTGACAAAGACTAATAAGGCTTATAAGGATTTTTGTCTGTATTTTTATTTTGTTTTAGTGGGTTTTGTAAGCTCACTGTACCATTTTAGTTTTGCGATTTTTGGTAAAGCTTAGTTTTTATTTAGTTTCAGTTAACATAAATGATCTTCACATTTTAGTTTTAGTTATTTTCACATTTTAGTTTTAGTTATTTAGTTAGTTTTAGTCAACTATAACAACCTTGGTGGGCAGGTAAATCCTATTATCAAATTCTTTTTTAGAAACCACAGATACTGTGTTCTGTGGACTAAAGAGGAGAGGGACCACCCAGCTTAATATCAGCACACAGTTTAAAAGCCTGAATCTCTGATGGTATGGGGTTGCATTAGTGCCTATGATGTGGGCAGCTTACACATCTGGAAAGGAACTACCAATGCTGAAAAGTAAATAGGGGTTTTAGAGCAACATATGCTCCCATCCAGGGCAGACATTGCATATCTCAGCAAGACAATGCTAAAACACATACCACATCCATCACAACAGCATGGCTTCACAATAGAAGAGTCTGGATGCTGAACTGGCCTACATGTAGTCTAGACCTTTCACCAGTAGAGAACATGTGCTGCATTCAAAAAACAGTGACAAAGACCCAGCTACAGTCCTTCATCAGACAAGAATGGGGCAACATTCCTCTACCAAAACTCCAGTAACTGGTCTCCTTACTTCCCAAATGTTTTCAGACAGTTGAATGAAGAGGGGGTGCTAAACAATGGTAAATATGGCCCTGTCCCTACTTTTTTGAGATGCATTGCTGCCTTTAAATTCAAAACGAGCTAATATTTTTCATGAAATGGTAAAATGCCTCAGCATCTGGTATGTTGTTTATGTGCTATTGTGAATCAAATATGTGTTTATGAGATTTGACAATCATTGCGTTGTTTTATCTACTTTTTCTACAATGCCCCAACATTTTTGGAATTTGTGTTGTAAATTAAAGGAACATTTACAAACATTCATTCAATTCAGGAGCCATTTTTGGTTCTGTATCTTGCCAGTGTTGTGAAGAGCCATGAATCAAACTGCCATGACTTGGACAGAGAAGCCTGCTACTCAGCATTTGAGCCACTGCCCCCTTCCATGTGAACCCCATGGCATCTTTCCTGAACATGTAGAAATCCATAGATTCCAGCTTCATGTTGTTCGCTCCATTAACCAACAAACCAGATCAGCTGCAATCACCTTAACACAAACTGTGAGACAAATAAAGCCAGATTAGATTGTGTTTTCTAAAAAGGCAGCCGAGTGAAAAATCAGCTCTGCTCTCAGAAGCAGCATCGATTTTCACGCGGGGGTCACTTCTGTTTTGCTATCAGCTGAACATACCAGACAATCTGAGGCAAACAATGGTCCAATACTGGGTCTGATTCCAACTGACAACAGCCTCTATTGAATTTCTTATCAATATCTGTATCAGGGAAAATCACTGCCCGGCCTCAGTCAAGCACCCGTTCTTTATTAATACCTACTTTGGATCGGCGGTCCCATCGATGGAGAGGATGGGCGCACTTATTACATGTGTTATCTGCTCTCCGTCCTCTGAATGAGACACCACTCAGGGGAGGAAGGAGGGAGTTTATTGGCTTTAGCAAGGTCAGAGTGGGAGAGAGGGAGGAGAAAAAGTGCTGGGCCAGCACAATGGGCTTTTATTTTGTCGGGTCAGGCAGTACAGGCGATTAAGCTGTCAGCCAAGAGGGGACACTATTGATTCGGTCATGGGCAGTGGGGGGCTACACCCCCTCTTGTTTTAATTTATTAGCCAGCAGCAATTAGATTTGATAGAGAGGAGGTGTAGTGATGTGGAGGCAACAGCGAGCTGTGATTACTACCGTTTATACAAAGAGCGTGATCATCAGAGCTGCTCTGTCCTCCCACCGGCTTCCCTTTGGACTCATTGTAGTGACAGCCTCTGGGCACCGTCAACGTTTCATTGGCATGCTATATGAGCTGTTTCCCTGCAGGTAATATGATATGACACACGTTGAATATAATATATCATTTTGACTGCCACAACGGGGCCATCTGCGCAGGATCTCAATTCATATTGACAGACGGGGGAAATTGAGAAGAATTGAACCAAGCTACGGGAGTCTGGAGCAGTCTGTAAAATTGTAATTGGGTGGGCCGCTCCAAGAGCGAGAGGGGGAATTACAGGGTCATAGACTCTAACAACCCTCATCCCAGACAGTGGGAGGAAATGACTGTGTATTTTACACAGCGGTTTCACACAGCATCAGTGAGCACAGCGGCTCCTGTGCATTCAGTGGAAGTGAAGAGTTCTGATGAAAAGCCAGCAGGCAGAGGAGTTTACTCTTTAAAATATTTATACAGTACAAGGCCTCCTCTGTTCTCCCTCCAGATTTCAAGCTTTGAAAGCAACTTTCTGCAGAACGCGTAAACAGCCAACAAAGTTCAGTTATCTCAGGGTTTGATTCAGGGAGGTCAACCAAGAGTCAACAAAGGTTGAGTGAAGAGTGCTCTGAATATGAAATGATCAGGTTTATATAATCTGCTCTTTGGATAATGACTGTGGATCTGTGATTGTTGGCTAGGGCTTCAATCCCCAACTGGGCAAGACACTTAACCTCAAACTACTCCCATGTTTAGTCGCTGGCGTGTGAATTGTGGATGGAGGCATATGACTGGAACTTGAAGAGTAACCAAACCCACAGACCACTCATCTTTTAGATGACAACCTGTGTGTATGTGGATCTAATAGTACTATTGATCAGCTAGATGACATTTTAGCACAAAGAATTCAATTCTTTTTTGGTGTTAAGAATACACATTGTGACTCTCCATACAGCACATTTGCCAGCTTTATCGTTGTGATCCAGTTTGGGGGCCAATCTTTAAAATAACCAAAAATCTTAAAAAAAAAAAAAAAGGTCTAATAACATGTTTTTGTTTAAATAGTGTAATTTCTTTGAAATGTAAGACATTTTTTGCCTCTAACAGTGAGATCAGATCCTATACCAGAGACAGCCACAAGGTGGCGATTGAGATATTTTACCTGAATATTACTGTGGCTGTCATGTCATCCATCACTGGGTTTGATCCTATTATGCTGTGTAGTTATAAGTGCAAAAAAACGCCTTAAGATGAAAGTTGACACAGAAGAGAACAGATTTTATCAAGAATGGATGGATAAATACATGTTAAAAATGCATTTTATTTGCTAGTAATGGGTGACAGGGGGATTTCTGAGAAACTGATGAAACATTAAGTCAGTCCTGATGATCTCAATTGTTTCTGGAGTTTTTTTAAAAGGTCACATATTTTATTTACCCTTTTAAAACAAGTTTATATCGGTCTCAGATGACTCCAAACATGCCTGTGAACACTCCAGTATTGGATTTTTGTACATCTTGTCTGTGGCTTTAAATGTTAATGAGCTGTCTGACTCCACCCCTGACTCCGCCTCTCTCAGGAAATGGATGTGGCTAAATGGATGTGGCTCTCTTGACCCTCCTCTCAGCTGCCAGCTGAGAGGAGGTTAAGGAGAGGAGGGCTGAACTTTCTTCCAAGTGGGGAAGGCCAACCAAACCTGGGGTGGGGCTAACTCCCCATGTGACATCATGAGGGGAAAATCTGAGAACAGCTTGTTTCAGCACACATTTTCTGAAAGAGGGGGAAAGGGAATGGATTTTTATGATTCTTGCGGGCAGTGTGGATATTTTTGTTTGAGTAGCCTGAAAAAGTGTATAATAAAGTGTAAATAAAAAGTGTAATATAAAGTGTATATTGATAATGTTCTTAGGGGCAGATGGGAAGGCGTGGGGGGCCCTGATGTTGCTCCCAGGCCACCAGTTGATGATCACTGCCCTACAGGATGAAACCATCCCGTGCAGATGAATATTTGCTGCTGGCTGATCTGATGCTAAGTAACATATGTAGTGTCTTCTGTTGTCACCACAGAGTGCAAGAGCTACCACCAAACTTTCCTTAGATAATTAAGGTTATTTTCACACTTGAGAGTCCGGACTAAGGTTTGGATCAAGGTTCATCTTTTTGACCCATTGTATATTTGGTTTGGTGTGTTTTGGTTTCACACTGGAATTATTTTGAACAGACTAACAGACTTTACATGACAAACCTACGTGACATTGTTCTTAGATATTCTGATCCACTACCAGTAGGTGGCAGTAATGCACCATCCTGTGTAGCTTGTTTGATGTAAACTATGAATGAATCACTGTGATTACAAACACTCGTGCTTATAGTATATCCAGTAAAAATGTTAAAACTTGGACAGATAAGAGAGAGAGAACTGTGTTAATAAACCTTTGCTGCCATTAGCCTTGAGGCTCTGTGATGGTGTTGGAGTGTAGAGTCATCACTTGAGCAATCATCGTCCTCCTTGTCCTTGATTTTCTCACTTTATGATGGTACATTTCATCAGAGATGACATATGGACGGCGGTGGCCTCCAGACACTCAGCGTTATGTCTCTTTGATCATTAAGACTGTAAATCCTCTCTAGCCCCCTGCCCTCTCATCTCACAGAGAGGGGCAGTTCATCTACATAATCTTTTATGAGTGGGATCATGTATGAATATGCACTTTAATGTCAGTTTATCGCCATTTTATGGGGCCATTAAAATTACATTTTTTCCTGACTTTTCGAGGTGACAAATTTAACTGAGCAGGGCTAAATCAGGAGGTTGTTAGGGGTTAACTGTCAGGATGGAGACGTTTCTCTATATGTTACTGGCTTGTGTCTTATTCTTTCAAAGTCATGGATTTCACAAATAAGCCCACACCACATATGAGATGATTCAGCTTCGTTTAGGTTAGTTCTGCTCAGACTAAAGAACCTGATTGGTTTAACCAAAAGTTAACATGAAATTACTATTTAAATTACTATTGTTTACACTGACATCATAATAATGTGTGGGATTTTTTACAACAGTTATTTCCAAATGAGTTGTCTGATTGGACTGGAGGTATTTCATGAAAGCTAAGTGCAAAATCAGTGGGACTGTTCATGATGTTTATCACTCCTCTGCTAGGTGTTCTGAATAAGGAAAGTCAACATGACAGCAGACAGAGTTTAAGACATTTCAGAGAGGGGGCTTGGCAGCTACTGTCTGACGGCTTGATTTTAAATTCAGCCTGCCAACTTGAGTGTCATGTCTGTATTTCCTTTTTGACTAAATTTTACTGACATTCAAGATGCTCTGCAAGTAAAGAATGCATTAAAACATTTTTGGAAACCCTAAAAGTTTTCATTTAGCATTTTTGAAGCTTTTTTTCTCAAATAGGTTTTTGGCCATCACCAGGGTATGCTAAAGATGTTGCAAGAACTTGATAGGATGTGAGAAAATAAAGCTACTTTATTTATACAGTGCAATCAGAAAGTATTCAGACCCCCCCCCCCCCCCCGTCAGTGTTGTTTTGTTGTACCCTGATGCTACAGGCGTTACAATGGATTTTCTCTCATTGTATACTCAGTATTCTATAATAACACAGTAATAACTGAATTTTATACATTTTTACAAATTCAGTTTAAAAAAAGCCTGAAATATGACATTAATATACACTATATTCCCAAAAGTATTCGCTCACCTGTCTTGACCCGCATATGAAATTAAGCGACATCGCATTCTTAATCCATAGGGTTTAATATGATGTCGGTCCACCCTTTGCCGCTATAACAGCTTCAACTCTTCTGGGAAGGCTTTCAACAAGGAGTGTGTTTATGAGAATTTTTGACCATTCTTCCAGAAGCACATTTGTGAGGTCACACACTGATGTTGGACGAGAAGGCCTGGCTCTCAGTCTCCACTCACCCAAAGGTGTTCTATCGGGTTGAGGTCAGGACTCTGTGCAGGCCAGTCAAGTTCATACACACCAAACTCTCTCATCCATGTCTTTATGGACCTTGCTTTGTGCACTGGTGCAAGGTCATGTTGGAACAGGAAGGGGCCATCCCCAAACTGTTCCCACAAAGTTGGGAGCATGGAATTGTCCAAAATCTCTTGTTATGCTGAAGCATTCAGAGTTCCTTTCACTGGAACTAAGGGGCCAAGCCCAGCTCCTGTAAAACAACCCCACGCCATAATCCCCCCTCCACCAAACTTTACACTTGGCACAATGCAGTCAGACAAGTACCGTTCTCCTGGCAACCGCCAAACCCAGACTCATCCATCAGATTGCCAGATGGAGAAGCGCGATTTGTCACTCCAGGGAACGTGTCTCCACTGCTCTAGAGTCCAGCGGTGGCGTGCTTTACACCACTGCATCCGACTCTTTGCATTACACTTGTTGATGTATGGCTTGGATGCAGCTGCTCGGCCATGGAAACCCATTCCATGAAGCTCTCTACGCACTGTTCTTGAGCTAATCTGAAGGCCACATGAAGTTTGGAGGTCTGCAGTGATTGACTCTGCAGAAAGTTGAAAGGCGACCTCTGAGCACTATGCGTCTCAGCATCCGCTGACCCCGCTCTGTCATTTTACGTGGCCTTCCACTATGTGGCTGAGTTGCTGTCATTCCCAGTTGCTTCCACTTTGTTATAATACCACTGACAGTTGACTGTGGAATATTTAGGAGTGAGGAAATTTCACCACTGGACTTGTTGCACAGGTGGCATCCTATCACAGTACCACGCTGGAATTCACTGAGCTCCTGAGAGCGACCCATTCTTTCACAAATGTTTGTAGAAACAATCTGCATGCCTAGGTGTTAGATTTTTTACATCTGGGGCCATGGAAGTGATTGGAACACCTGATTTCAATTATTTGGATGGGTGAGTGAATACTTTCGGCATTATAGTGTAAGTGTTCTGACCCTTAAGTCAGTACTTAGTTGAAGCACTTTTTTGCTTCAAATACAGCCCTCAATTAAAGTCTTTTTGAATATGAGGCAACCAGCTTTGAACACCTGGATCAGGGCATTTTCTGTCATTCTTCTATTCAAATCCTCTCAAGCTCAGTCAGGTTGGATGTTATCCCAGAGATGTTACATAGAATTCTATTCAGAGCTCTGACTGGGCCACTCACATTCATAGAGTTGTCCCTAAACTACTGTGTTGTCTTGGCTGTGTGCTCACGGTCATTGTCATGTTGGGAGATGAGCCTTCGGCCCAGTCTGAGGCCGTGAGTGCTGCAGAACAGGTTTTCATTGAGGATCGCTGTACTTGAATCCATTAAGCTCTCCCTCAGCCCTGACTTCTACCAGTCCCTGCTGCTGAGAAACATCCCCACAGCATGATGCTGCCACCTCTGTGCTTCATGCTTGATGTGCTATGCCTGGTTTCCTCCAGACAAACATTCAGAACTGAGGCCAAACAGTTCAATCTTGGTTTCATCAGACAAGAGTCTTTTTTCTCACAGTCTGAGAGTCCTTCAGGTGCTTTTTTTTTTTTTTGGTCAAATCGTCAGCGCAGCTTTGAAGAATGCTTGGGGTCATTGTCTTGTTGGTATAAGAACCCACGACCAATCAGATTCCAGAAGGGATTCCATGATGCACTAGGAGGGTAAACATTCTTGTTTATGATACTGTCGATTTTCACCAATTTGCTAACGAGTAGAACCCCATACCATAATGGGATCTCCACCATGTTTCACTGTGGGTGCAATGCATCTGGCATCAAAATGTTCTACAGCTTTTCTGACAGACGATGCTGACAGAAGAGTTCAAACTTGGACTTCTCCATCCAGGGCATATTCTTCCAGTCATCAACAGTCCAGTGTTTGTGCTGACTGGCATATTTGAGGTGTTTCTGGATATTTGTAGGCCTCAATAATGGCTTCTTAGCAGCTACTCTCCCCTTTAAGACTTGTTCCATCAGTTGTCTCCATTCTGTAGACTTTCTCAGACTCTGACTTACAAGCATGCATCTCTGCCTGAAGATCAGCAGTGGTCTTCCTTCTTTCTCTTGTGCTTAAAATCTTGAAGTCTGACATCTGTTACTTTTGTTTCCTGCCTCTTCTCGGCACATTTCGTAAGTAGTCTCAATTGACTCCGAAGCATACTTGACCACACTGTGAGAACACTTTATGTCTTTACATGTTTGTCTCAGAGACCATCCAGCTTCATGACGTGCTTCAATATGAACTCTTTCATTTTCAGTAAGCTCTCCACGTTTTCCCATTTTGAACAGGAATGAGGAATTTCGAAGTGAATTCACCTTTTTATACCCAAATTTGAGCCGGCTCACTGGGTTTATCTCAGATCTCAGAAATTTATCAGGTATAAAACTCAACTACAGAAACTAATTCTTTGAGTTTTTGAGGGTTTTTTGTAAACCAGAAATTTTTAGATAAGAATGATAATGAAATTTTAGCATTATAAACATCACTTTGCTTAAAGAGCTTGTGCATGCTGGTGTTTTTGTTATTACCAATGCTCTTAGGCTAGGGTCACTGTGGCATAAACCCTACATTGGGTGGTGGTCTAATAAGTGTTTTAAGCTCTATATGTTCCCTCCACTTTCCCACAGGAGAGTACATCTGACAATGTCACATGGATCATTACCCACAATGCTTCTTTCTTTAAGAGGAACAGTGCCTGATAACACTGGATGTATCTGACACTCTCAGATAACAGGCGAGTGAATCAGTTCTTTTCTAAAACAACCATGAGTCAGACTAAAGCTTTTTTATTTAGCACAGTGTTGGCCGACTATTAAATGGTTGCTTTGCTTTAAATAAAACTGTCATTGTTAATTGTGCCAATTATTGAGCAGCAGAGTCTCTTCTTCCTCTTTCTGGTTAAAAGCAGATATTGGATGTGACCAATTTGTCCTGACTTGGCTCTCAGTTGTTCTGTTATTGGACTCAGTATTTTTCCTGGAGGTGCCCTGTTGGCTCTGTGGTGACAGAAAGAGGAGAGTAGCCACTGAAAGGCCACAGCTCCAATTACACACAGCCTCAGCTCCTTAAATGTCAAGCTACTTTGCATTACCCAAAGTGCAATGGCATTCAGTGGATATTAGCCCCACTCCAGCCACATCTGTCACGCTGTTTCATGTGGCCCCTCAAGCAAAATCTACAGCATCATCATGCCCTTCTTTTCTTTATCTTTAGTTTATCATTTCTGACTTTTTCGCTCCACATTTCAAGGAGTTTTGGGGGTCCATGATGACATTCTAGCACAAAGTCAATTGAAATAAGAAGCGTCCTTTTGGCAGCTTTTGTAATTGCTTCAGAGTGAAGATTCATGATCCTCCTCTTCGATGCCTTCGGCTCATTGGCTGCACCGCCACCCAGGGCCCTCCAACTTTCCCCATTAGACACTCCACGGGCTCGACAATTTAGCTGCTTTGTTGATCATTAAGAGGGGAGACGCCGAGCTTCCCCCTTCTAATTAAACCATGATTAGAAAATAACTCTGCCACAGACATGACAGAGAAGAGGCACAAGGACAGAGAAATGGCTGCGGCCTTCTCCAAATGTGCAGGTTGTGGTTCTAAAATATGTCTATACACTTTTGCTGAACTGCCTTCCCTTCAGAAAAAGAGTCAGGATACAAATATGCATGAGGCTTCAGTGACTACTGCAGTAAAATATCTCATAAAACATGACTGCAAGGTCATGCTTTTGAAATGCACATGCTTAAAATATGCAGGCAAACATGCAGAAAGTTCTGTGTGAGTTTATATATATACAAAAAGTTGTTAAGTATCTCCATACATTGCTCAAAAGTGAAGCCAACATACTGAATGGCAGGGGCTGACATGTTGCAGTGGTGATATGGTGCAAAGACATGGGCAAAGGGCATTATGCTCCACAGGTGGACCCCACATTTTATAGTATAGTTTAGAAATAAAAGAAAATATACAGTCTTTGCACATATGTTATAACTGAGACAACCACTATAATGAAGAAGGTCTGCAGGTGACATCTCAGGCAGTGCAGGACTCTGTAGTTCTAAGTTGCACAGAGTTTGCAGGAAACCGCTTTCTTTCAGCTGAAAATTGCTATCTTTTTCATAACCACACCTATCTGATCTTCACTGCAGTCAGTACAGATCCTCATTTATTCATAGAAATGTTTGGAGCTGTAAGGGTACGTTAATAAAGACACAAGGTGAACCTGTTACTGGCTATTATAGGACCTACCTCAAGCATTCAGTTAATGATGAGTGTAATCTAGGGGTGCAGGTGGCCCAGTGGTTTAAGGCGCGCCCCATGTAAGCTGTCGGCCTGGGGTCGAATCCAGCCTGTGGTACTTTCTTGCATGTCTCTCCCCAGCTCTCTCATTCCTGTTTCCAATTCTATCCACTGTCTCCTTCCACAGACCTAAAAGGAAAAATAAAACCTCAAATTTTAGCAGATCAACCATACTGTTGGATAATATCTAAGGTGACAAGACATCTAATGCAGTGGTTCCCAGCCTTTTTTCCTCAGCCCCCCTTTTCTTAGTCATGTCTAAGAAAAGGTAAACCCCCCTATGACCCACTTAGAAAAATTAAACATCAATTTTAATACGTAAATGTATGAACTATCCATTATTACAATGGTCTATTGGGGCCACTCTAGTAAAAAGAAAATTAAAAAGGGTCTGTTAATTTTCAAGAAAAAATTCTCAAGTTTAAGATGACGGGAAAAAATATGTATATATTTTTGACTTTAAAAGTTGTGGAGATACAGGTCAAGAATAATATATAATTTTGAAACTATAAAGTCAAAAATCCAAACACTGTTTTCAGTTTGGTTTCTTTACACTGTTGTTAAAAACTTGACATTCTTTAAGTTTCTAGTGTCCAAATGTAAGACTTTTTAAATGTATAAATTTCAATGTTTTTCCCGTGTCTGGTTTTTCAAGCTCTTAAATTCTAAGTTTGGTTCCATGTAAATATCTGACTTTATAATCTTCATTAATTTTAATTCATTACATTTTTTGTTTACCTTTTTTGCAAAAAAATAATTATATAAAAATCAATTTGGGGCGCACCAGTAGTCGAGTGGTTAAGGCGCGCACCATGTACGCAGGCGAGCGGGGTGCGAATCTGGCCCGTGGCACTATCTCCTGCATGTCTCTCCCCACTCTCTTCCCTGTTTCCGACTCTATCCACTGTCCTCTCTCTAATAAAGGCACGAAAAAGCCCAAAAATAAATCTTTAAAAAAAATATATATATATAATTTAAGTTTGCCCCAATCCATAATGTTTCTAATCATTCTTTTAAAGGATATATATGTACGTCTTATTTTGACTACATCAGAGCAGAAACACCCACCTCAGAGTCGAGCACTGCCTTCATTACTCAAGACCTCATTGGCTGACCGCCAGCTGATTTGCCCCTGCTATTGGCTAATTGCTGTCATGCTGCCTTATCTAAACTGCTCTTGCCCGGCCATGCTCTGTTGTTCTTGCTGCATGCTGCTCTTGCAACCTTCCTCCATCCCAGCTCCTCCTTTATTCTGCTTCTGTTCTGACTTGTTTATTTTTCTCTGCTCTGGGTTTTTGCTGCCTCCTGAATGAACTTAAGGAATATTCCGTCACTAAGCATATCTTAACCTACATTATATTGGTTTTAAAACTTTCATAGGCCTCGCTTTGTAGATTTTAAAGTGGCCCCAACGTCCTCATATATTTCTGTATGTGGCCCTCAGTGGAAAAAGCCTGGACACCCGTGGTTTAGACTGTAAAAGAAGCATAACACTCCACTTTTGTTGAGTGGACAAGATAAGAGAGGTCACTGTGCTTGACAGAAAAATAGTTCCTTGGTATCTTTAAGCTCCTAAGCTGTCTTTTGAAGGTCTGACAAAAAAATCCAAGACACGTTAGATCTAAAATCAGACTGTACAGACTGCAGGTGAGTTACTCAACCATTTCAACAAAGATCAGCATGAAAGAACTTTAAACCAGCTCTAAATTCTTCATTAAAACAATACATGGTCCTCACAGCTGTAATCCTTATGGCTGAAGAGAAGTGCCGTTTGTTTTTCCCCAGTTTGAAACATCAGCATTGACCGTAAACTTCCCTGTATGATAGACTACTCTGCTTTTACTCCCACCACCTGCTGACATGCAGAATAAAGAAAGAGTGGAGCTGAGAATAGCTCCTCTGACTCCATCCTCTGCTGTGAAGAAAGGCAGCTTTGCTCATTGCCATTCCTGTGGCACTCTGCAGTCACTTTCAATGATCTCCAAACATCCACATAAAAAAAAAGAAGTTCAGCCAGGTGGAGGCAAGTTGAGCAAGAGTTTTTCATCCTCTGCAAATTCACGCCTCCAACATGTTGCTGAGAGTTTTAAGGAAAAAAGAAGAAAACATCAATGTTACATTAAACACTCATGTTCTATTCACATTCACAATTATATCCTGTCTGCTGTTTTTCAGAGTTCAGTTTAAGGTTTCCAAGAATATTCACGTCTTCCACATCACTGCCAGCTGCAGCTGATCTCTTCAAACAGTCATCATCACTCACAGACAGAGTGATTAAATACAAAGTCAGGTTTAAATCAAGTTCTGTTCACTACATGCAGGGGCGGTTTTGGTGACTTGGATTACCCAATCCAGCTCTTCGACCTTTATTAACATTCAAACCTAGACATTACAAAAAAATGCAAAAAAAAAAAAAAAAAACCCTCTTGAATGTCAAAGTAAAAACAAAATGTACAAAGCAATGTCAATAAAAAAAATGCACTGTAAATTAAGTGACTGCATAAATATTCGCCTCCTTTAAAGTGACTGACCTGATTCAACAGAGGTTCAGCCAACTGGTGCTATTAGTCTCACTATTAGTGAGATAGGGATCACCTGAGTGTAGTGATTGTAGTGTAAAGACATCTTTATCTTGAAGGTCCAGTCACTGGTTAATCAGTATTCATGGCTACCATTACACCATGAAGACAAAAGAACACTCCAAGCAACCCAGAGAAAAGGTAATGAAAAGTTTAAGTCAGGTAATGGATACAAAAAAGATTTCCAAGGTACTGAATATTTGCCAGAGTTCAGTTAAATCCATCATCAAGAAATGAAAGGAATATTGCACATGGGTAAATTTTCCTAGATCAGGCCATCCTCACAAACTGAGTGACCGTGCAAGAAGGAGACTAGTGAGAGAGGCCACCAAGACATCTATGACTACTCTGAAGGAGTTACAAGCTTCAGCAGCTGAGATTGGAGAGACTGCATACTACAGCTGTTGCCTTGGTTCTTTGCCAGTCAAAGCTTAATGGGAGAGTGGCAAAGAGAAAGCCACTATTGAAGAAATTTTAATAAAGCTAGACTGAGTAAAGACAACAAGCTGAATGTTCTGGAGTGGCTGAGGCAAAGCCCAGACCTCAATCCAAGAGCTGGACTTGGAAAGGGCTGTTCATGCCTGATCCCCATGCAACCTGACAGAGCTTTAGCAGTTTTGCAAAGAATAAAGGAGGAAAATTGCAGTGTCCAGTTATGCAAGCCTGATTGAGACCTATCTACACAGGAAAGTATGCTGTGACTGCAGCCGGACAAAGGTGCATCTACTAAATACTGACTTGAATGGGTTAAAGAGATTTAATAGAGTTTTTTGTTTTGTTGTTTTTTGTGGGGAATGGGGGAGAAATGTGGTTTCAGTGGCTTGGTTGCTGGTGCCAGACTGGCTGGTCTGAGTTTTTCTGCTGATCTACTGGGATTTTTTCACACAGCCATCTCTAGGGTTGTGATTAGGTTGAGATATCAACATATTGATGAAAAAAAAAAGTTTTGAAACTCATTAAGTCAACATCGAATGCACACCTTAGCACTTTCTTTATTACAGGCTTGGGTTAAGTGACAGCCAGTGGACCGTGTGACCGAGTCATTACCATAGTTTTGCATTCTCTAAAGTCATTTTCTACAAGGTTACACTTCATGTAATCATGGCCCTGCTACAGCAGCAGGCTGTGAGATATGGAGAGCGCTCTGAGTGGAGGAGCAGAGGGCCACTTGTTCAGCTTAATGAGACTGATCTGAACAGATGGAGGAGACACTCCCAGGTTGCTTTAACACCAAGTCTCCAAGCCTGCTTTGGTTGGATGCTCATCTGTTTAGATTCACAGCTCAGGCCTTCAAAATAAAACTTTATAGCCATGTCTGTGGGGGGGGCTTGATAGGGCTTAGCCCCCTAGATATTTTTTCTGCCCTCTCAGTTAAAGCTTTATACCAGTGGTGCTTGTGTGGAGAATAGAGGTGTACAGAGTGTAGCCAATAATTTTTTAGTCTCAATCAAGTAAACTCAGCTCTCAATCCCATACACGTCATTCAGTACATATAGTTTTCTTTTCCTAGGGTAGGAAGGGCATCACCATCCTTACTCTGCCTCTTATTGGACTCATTATTGGCTTCATTAACGCCTAATTTTGAGGTGTGGCAAATATGCAGAGCAGGTTATCATAGGCAGTTAATCCAGTGCTGGATGGGTTCTTCAAAAGTGAGGGGGTATATCCACTTCTGCAAGAAGAACTGCACCACTGTGTCCCACCCTATGAAATATCAGAAATAAAAGATATAATGTCAAAGATACAGGCTCTGTAGACTGTAATGAAGCCCTCTCACCTCTCATCTAGTCTCCTTTCTTTACAGCAGCATCTGACGATGGTCAAACATTTCACCGGGCATTGGACAGCTCAGTCTGCTCTACACTGTCACAAGATTCACTGATTTGTTTTGACCCTCAGAGTACACTGTAGGCTGACATAATAAGCTTGCATGCTGATCATCAGAATTGCTTTAGCATTGCTTATTTGTCTCTAAAAACAAACATACAAAAAAACACAACAAAGTTTTAGAACTGGATATCAGAACAGAGCATGGTTAAAGAAAAAAAAAAAAGAAAAAGAAAAAAACACGAAGAGTCTCCAGGTAAGTGTCAAAGCTCCGGCACCAAACTTAATGTGGCAACCTTAAGTCAAGAGGATTAACTTAAATCATTCCAGGAAGAAGAGAGGAAGGAGCTCCTCTTCAGAAGGTTTGACACACACACAAGAAGGCTGAAACTTTTCTGAAAGGAAGGAGAGGATTTAGTTTAGGATTGTGTTCACTTCAAGGAGTATGAATCACAGGTTTTCAGTTGATATCCATTATTTAGTTTCTATTTTCCATTGGCATATCTAACTTGTGTTTGAAATTTATGTTCAAAAGGGCCTCCTATCCTCTTTTTTTCTTTCCTTTTTTTTTTAAATAAAACCTTCAGGCTGTTTTTGTAGGCTTGTTCATTGCGGCGCTGTCCAAGGTGCTGATTGGCCAAAACACATCAATACAAGTCAGTCTTTCTTTTATATACACCTCATCTTACTTGCTTTTGAGGGTTATGAACAGTTTTTCCTCTAAACTGTTTTTGCTCTTTGGAAAGAAGGGCCAATACAGGAAATCATACTCCTCCAAAGTAGTGTTACAAGTATGCAAAAAGCAGTCAATTGCATTTACTCAGATTAATATGTTTCTTTTTTTTTTTGTTTGTTTGTTTGTTTGTTTTTTGGTGCTTGTACTCGGGGGCGGGACCAGGAGAGTTAAATATCTGGGGCTTAGCCCAATTTAGAAAGATCCAGAGATAATCAACCTAGAAACTGCTTATCAGGCAGTTATATGCCCTGTTTTTAAGCTATTTTAAGTACAAATGTATATTTAGAATACCAACAAGTTGGCATCATTTGGGCAAAAATAACCCCACATAAAAGAGACAACATGTTTTAAATATGTGAATGTTCTCAGTGTCCTTATCCTTTTAAAACTAACACATTCATTGTCAGTGATTTCCACTTCTACCTCTTAAAAAGGGCAGAAACTGTGCATTTTTAAAGTTATATAACAAAGGTAAAGAAATTAATTATCAGTGCTTGAAGAAGAAATCAATTTGTGTGGTCCTAAGATGTGTTTAAGAAAATTCAGGAAAAACTTTAAATGTAGTACAATGTGAAGTAGTACTTTATTCAACAGTATGTGTTTGTGTTATGAGTTATAAAAAAAAAGGGGGTCAATTCTGCTACAAGAATGAAATTTGTATGTTTTTAGCAGCATGGTTCATTTGTTTGCTTTTATCTACAGTATTTCTGTATTGGAAAACAGAGAACTACTTTTTACCAACCTAAAGATCCAGGGCTTCTGAGAAAACATTTGGGTCTAAAGCCCTGTAAGCCACTACCTCACTCCACCTATGCTTTTACTTTTTTAGGAACATTTTGAAATCAGAACTTTTACTCCTACTAAAGTTTAAAGTTTCCCATCATGCCCTTGGGCAAGTGTGTTTTATTTGTGTTTAGTTGGGATTCCTGTTCAGGTTCTTTTGGTCATGTGGACTGTTGTTTTTGATTTGAGACACTTTTGCATCATGAGTGAACTTATCCACTGTGCTTCTTAACTCACTGAGTGCCATATATATATATATACGTCATTTAAAAGCCAACGCTTGAGTGCCATTGACGTATATATACGTCAAAGTGTTTTGTTGGCGGCTGGCACAAGGGGGCACTCTCATGTGAGTAATTTTGGGTCGGGACACGGAAGAGATGGTAGATCAAAGCCACAGAGATCAGAGGTGAAGACCCTGGTGTCAAAGAGCAGAGCGATCATTACAGAGGTAATCTAAGCTAAAAGTTTTAAAATAGACGCTGGAAGAAACTTTAAACTTTGCCTGAGAAATCACTTGCTCACTGAAACCGGCACTGAACTTAACAACAGCAAATCCAGGGATCAGCGCAGTCATTCATCTGCCTCGGCCGGCCAAGAGGCTAAAGAATGCTGAGAGGTCTCCCCCGTGCGTCTGAGGAATAAGGCAGCTGCTCGCCAGCTGGACGGATATGACACTTCAGAGACAGACTTTTCCGACCCAGACTCTGAGGAACGGCTGCCAAGTGAGCGGAGCGGATCTTGTTCTCCATCCCAGAGCGATGGAAGTAAGTTAACGTTAGGAACCCACTGATTATTCAGCCAAATTTATCGAATGAAACCATCACTCATGCTCCTGTGATTTTAGAAGCAGACTTAAGAGAAGAGCAAGTCCCATGCAGTTCTACAACACAGTCTGTTGGCAGAAAAAGAGGTAAGAACAAAAAATCCTATATTATATATTATATATATAAAATATACCATATATATTACATTACTTCTATAATTTACAGGCAGTGCCAGGGGGACACACAAGCAGGAGAGGACGTGGGTGTATAGGGGGTCACGTGGCGGCCGCCAGTTCCAGGGTGCCAATGACATGACAGTGACTGAAAGCATTGTTATTTATTTTATAACAAAATAACATTTGTAATACAATTTTCAGATGTCTTTTGTGTCATTGAAGGCAAATTTATAACATTCAAATCACTGTTTTGCTTGACAGACTCTCTTTCACAAAAATGCATTTTTCTCAGCTTTCTAGAAAAAAGTGCTCTATTTGGTGAAACTAGCCTCTATTCAACTTCAGATAAATCAAGAACGGAACAAGGTGCAAACAAACAGTTTTTCCATGATGAAATAGAGAGTTTCTTCTTTCATTTGAGCTATTTTGGTGTTTTCAGAGTCATAGTACAAAATATTCTGTGGGTCTCGAAAGATGACTCAAAATGGCCAAAAACGCTGGCACAAGCCACTTTCGATTTTATAGAAGGGCTGGCACTCAATGAGTTAAGGTCTCATAGTACATATTGTTCATCAGTATAAATTGTCTTACTGTGAGGTTGACTCTGCTTTGCTCTTGCCAGAGTAGACCCACCTTACCACAAATTTTCTGTAGCTCTGTCATATTGTTAAATATTTGACACTTTCAAAGATGTAGTTTAACTACAGTATATACAGTGTGAGCCAATAAGAACATTTTTAACGCGTTAGATTGAACTTTATATCAGTTTAATCAATACTGTCACATTTGCTAACTTTATTATAGGGGTGTGGCTTTACCCAAACAACCTTGTTGGAGCTCCATTATCTTGTAGTCCTTGCCAAAGGTAAAGACCATGTTTTACTGTACAACTCCTCAGCAGATACTCAGAACTCAGTACTTAAACTTTAAATTAAATACCTTTTTAGTTTTACTTGAATAGATTTATAGACCGATACTTTTACTTCTACTTAAGTTTTAATCAGAGTAGCTGTATATTTGCTTGAGTACAAAAGTCACATTCTTTTTCCATCTCTGGCGTAAAGCTACCCAGAATCCCATTAAAATGGATTTTCCTTCTGTTTCTGTGATCAAACTGCTTTAGAAACCATTCAGTCTCTTCTTGTGTGGGACATCCTGTTTGACAGGATGGGCTGTGGATGGGAGAATGGGGTTGGTTATCACATGGGTTGGTTGTCACACTCATTGTATCTCACCACCAGAGGGCGCTGTCTACCAAAATTTGATATGAAAATTTCCAGAATTGGAATCAGAGCTCACCTACATAGTCTTTTCTGAAGTAGGACAGCTGAACTTAAGGTGAGAGGACTTTTTGTGTTCTTCACATCAAACTGAAAATATTCAGCTCCTCAGTATTTTTCTTCCACACCTTTACACAATGGCTTTATAACACAATGATTGTTAGCCTGGAAAAGTGTAAAGAGAAAGCTATAGTTTAGATTGTTGTTAGCTTGCTAACTAACCTCTTGTCAGACAGTTGTTGTTATTGATGCTAGGAAGAAATTCAAGGTGGTGTTGGTAGTCACATTCTATTTGGGGTTGGTTGTCACTGTAACTCGGATAGCGACTGCGTGTAACCTCGTTGAGTAGGCTATTAAAGTTACGCCTATTTGTTTTGTTCTTTAGGCTGGTCTAAAGATGCTTTTAGTCATGGATTTGTCAACTCATCAGTGCAATTATAGTTTTAAATTTAGTTCTCCCTTCTTGCCTTCGTTTTTTTTTTTTTTTTTAGATTTTTCCTATTAAAACAACATTGTGAAAAACAGACCCATAGTTTGAGACAACATCCGTGTGATGGGGTTGGTTGTCACAAACTATGGGTCTGTATCTTTGATTGTTAATTACCTCTTTGTAACACTAAGTTGGAAAATGAAAGGGATACACATTTCAAGCAAACACCTTAATGTAGGAATGACTATTGAAGGTGTTTTTGTGATAAGCAATAGAGTAAAAAATGTGACAACCAACCCTGTTCTCCACTACGGGATGGGAGACCGGGTATAAAGAGGATAAAATTAGTCTCATTGTCATCATGTCTGAGTAACTAGAGGTCCAGGGTGCATCAATAGAGATAGATTTATAGGTAATTCTTATTTTGTCGAATCACCTAGAATATGGTTGAACCAAATGTAGATAATGATATGACATTTTGGACCAGAGAGTCCAAAGAGAGGAGGAAGAGAGGAGGAAGAGAGGACGTTTCTTTAATGTGTGCAAATGGTTCAACCTACAACATCCAAGCTTAGACAAAGGAGTGGAGGGGGGCAAAATATATGCAGAAAGACATGCTATTAGTTTTTTGTTGGTTTCATTAATTATCTGTGTGTCAAAAACTAAACATGTATCTATGGTACAAAAAAGTATTGAAATAGGCAAACTATGATAAACTATTCGCCTCAGTCTCTTTTCCGTGGGACCAAACCTTATCTGTTTTTCTCTGACAACTGTATTTACTGTAGATCACCTTGTTGGTATATTTGTTCTCCATATCGCCTTATTTCCAAAAGGAAAGTCCACATAATGTTTGCTCTCAAAATGAAATTGCGGCGTCTGTTAAAAAGAAACTCTACCTTTCCAAAGAAGTGGTCCATTCTCTGGTGTGTCTGTATTTCTTGGAGGTAGGACAGGTTTTTAACGCCTGGCTGTCAAGAGAAGTTGAAAAAAAAATACCACCAACTTAATACTGTGTCCCAAAACCATTTAGATGTTCCAAAAATAAAAAGATGTTTCTGTGAAGTGTGACAAAGTGGATTTGGTTTGAAAACCATCCTTTTGTATTTGAAGCAGCAGCAGCAGAAATCCAGTCTGTGCCTTTAGCAAAGACATGACAGCTACAGCCTCCTCGTCCTTTGAGCTGTTTGTTTTCCTGTCTGCTACCTCACCCAGCTAAATCTTTTCTTCTAACTTTCAGGAGACAACTCGCAGATGTTGTAGACTCTAAATCCTGTCTTTGTCATGTTTTAGACACCAGGAGATTCTCAGTTCTTTCCTTTTTTTTTTTTTTTTGCACTGTAAAAACTTCATCTTCTGTGTTTTCTCCTCTTGTATTAAGAATAGAGGTGTTTTCGACTAAGGATTTTCATAGACAAATCTGATTCGTCAGATTTTGCCTTTTGTCAACTAATAGTTGAACAGCGTTTCCGCTAGACTTTTTTTTGTCCCCGGTCAAAATGACCAGCAGTCCTCAAGAATTCCGGCCATTTAGAACAACTACTACATTTGCTTTAACATTATTTTGCTGCATTAACAACAGTAAAAACGCATAAATCTCTCTCTTATTTTTTTGTGTAAGTGGTTTAAGTATCAAAATGAAAGCTGCGTGCTTTCCCTTACACACGCAGTCAGTTACACAATATACGCCCATGTTAAACACATAAACAACAACAATTAGCTTCACATCAGCACCGTTAGCCTGTTAGCACATTGGCCACTATCATGACTTTGCAGCTTACAACAGCCAAATACCATCCTCCAATGACAACAATGAAGCGTCTAAACACATAACAAAAGTGCTCTCTTAACTGGACACTGTGTTAGAACTCTACATTTCAAATGAAAAATGAGTCTTACCGTCAGTTGTCCAATATCAGTCCTCATGATGATATAACTGTAACCTCTCTAAAGAGAGACGGAGCCGTTGTTATAAGCGCCAAGCGGTGCCGTTCTGCACGATGTGATTCTGTGTCGATTACAATCCAACTTTATCTGAGGATTGGTCATAGGTAGTTTATCGAAGTCCTCTACAACTCTGCTCGGCATAGGCCTCTCTCTCTGCTGCTGCATCGGTGTTTACGGCGCTCAGCTGTACAATTCCCTTTGTTTCAGCCTCTCCATTAACTGCAGCGATGACACAAAATCCCTCCATACCGCTGATGATATTAAGCCCTTGGTTAACTAGGAAAACCTCACTTAGATTAAAATTCTGCTTTATGAGAAAGCTCTGGTCAAACTTTCCCACTTTCCCTGCATAGTCCCCAGCAATACTAAGCATGCACAAAGAGATAGATTTGCTTCGACGTCATCATGCATACATAATTAGCCATGTGCTTGCCGTCTGAGGAGATAAATAACACCAGCACGCAGGACAGTAGATGTAGTAAGATTAGGCAACTTTTAGTTTATATTAATGGATTCTCGCAACATATCTTCTAGGTTACGCTAAATCCAATATGCAAGTATTCAGTATTTACTTATCTGGTCATTTGCATGTTTTCTGCTGGACATTTTGACTGGTTATATTTTTATCTGCCAGACTTCCGCCCTTTTTACTGGCCAATGATCGGCAAATGCCAGCTAACGGAAACTCAGGCTTAGCAGCCCCATGTAGTCAGAATGGTACGATCTTGGTTACATAACAACATTTGACTATGAGGTTCATAGTCGAATCAGACTCCTCCGAATCGAATTGTTGAATCGCCGACTATTCCTGGTCACCCCTTATTAAGAATAAAGATTTGCTTGATTTCCCTTTTAGAGTTAAGTGCAGTGTTGGCTTCAGTGAGATCATGATTTACCAAGAACAAATTTCTTTAATTATCTTCAGGCCCAAAGCTTTGCCAGGAATCACAACTCATTTCTATTTATGACGGTCAAAAATACCCTTTACTATATTGACCTGGGACCTGCTTGCAAGAGGTAGCATCTCTAAATCATAGAAAATAATCCAGGCTAATGGTGTGTCCTCCCTGAACAAAAATAACCAGTGTGGGAAAAGGACCTCAACATTGAGAGTGCAGCTAAGATTTGGGAACACGCTTTACAGCGTATTCACATGACTTCACTCTGTTTCAGGCATAATATAATCTGGTTTATGATACTACTCAGATTACGTCTCACAGTTAAACGTCTACATTTTATGCAACACAGATCCTGCATGTAATAGATGCCACCTCAAATCTGCAACAACTGGACACATGTTTTGGGAATGCTCCTCTCTGCGCTCGTTTTGGAGCACCATTTTAGATGCCTTCTCAAGCATTTGTGAACAAACAACTAAACCCAATCCAGTGATGGCTGTATTTGGTGTTCCAGATGAGAACATAAATATTACTCTCCCTCAGGCCAACTTCATGGCATTTGCATAACTCCAGGCTTGGACACTAAAGGAGTTTGCACACTGACTTTGTTTTAGCTGTCCGGATTTTTCTCACATTAAAAAAAAGAAAATCGAGCTCATGTTGTTCTGATCATGTTTGCACACTGACACCAAACTCTTCATCCGTCATATTTTTTTTTGTAACAGGTTCAATTTTACATTTACATGTGCGATTGATAATTCAAAACAGTGCGTGCTGCTTCCTTCTCACTTGCTAACTACCACCCGACCTGTCCACTCCCTCTCTCTTTCACACCAGAACCTCATTTTAAACAGTTATTTGCTCATTTATTAAGTGGATATCAACCATGGAAATACAACATACGGAGACTGATGATTTCGAGCAGCGCCTGTTGCTTTATTCTCTCTTTCTTTCTCATCCCCACCCAACTCAGCTTCCACTAATTTGAAGCTTTAAAAAATATTAGAAAACAACATTTAAAAGGTCCACTTTTGAAAAAAAATAAGCATCCCCTCCATTTCCACTGCTGGTTAGGGGCCTGTCAGTTAAATGTGAAAAATACTGGACCCTGATTTTGGGTGCTAAAACTGCGTTTAGAGAGGAGCCGTTTGTTATAGAACACAGTGAACTCCCTGACAGTCGAAACCCCCACAGTCTCAAATGTTAACATCCACTGTTTATCCTCTGAACTACTGAGATTTCCTTCCATCATAAACCCCTGGGAGGATAGGATTCTCCCTCTGCCAGCTGGAGAGAGACACGAGGAGGAAAAAAAGAGAGCATCAAGGAAAAGAGGAAAGAGAGACAGTGCACAAAGAAACCTGAAATCTCTCCCCTCTGGGGAGCGACTCTCTGGTGCCTCTACCCGCTTCTTATCTGATGAGCCTTTGGAGGATAGAAGGGAGACTCCATCTCTCTCTGCCTTACAGTAGGAGAGATCCTCCCAGCTCGGCGGTCACAGTGGACCCTGTGACAGACGGATGGGACGACACTGGCGCTTGCAGACATTACTGTCAAAATGAGGCAGGAAAAAGGAGGGATGGCCTCAGGTCTGTGAGGAATCACGCTACCAAAAACCTTGTGGGCTACAGATGCACGCCGCTCATAATTGAGTTGAAAGCATTACTGAATATTTCATTTGTGCTTTGGGAATTGGAACTTTGAGAGCTCAGCAAAAGCTAAGTGGAAATGGGATATTTTTATTGCAGCTAATGATACTCGCTTTGTGCCTGCCCTTCATCTGGACCTCTTCTACAAACACAGTTAGTTTCAAAACCAAGAAAACATTCATTAGACTTAATATGTGCAAATCTGTAAACAAACTTGTGTTTATTCAGTTTTAAAAAGGGGCAATTTCAGAATCAGATCCTATTTTTTTGGTATGCAGACACTCCAGAGTCGGGCAATTACTATCAACTTTGTTCTCAGGTCAGAGCAGCACCAGGGGCAAGAGGACCGCTCATTAAGCAGCACAGTTAAAGGGAGCTCCAGGAGTCAGCAGAGAGCTCAGGGCCAACCATCTGTAAGCTGAGGTTCAATGGGCCGGCAGCCTGCCCTGCATACCAAGCGCACAGCGCCAGAGAGAATAAAATCCACTCCCTGATAATCTGAAACATCTCTGCAGACCAAATGAGACAAAGTTTGGATAATGGTGTCTCGGAGAAGAATTCCCTATTCTTCAATTTCCTGCTCAAACACTTGCCTGTCTGTCTTCTCCCATTAGAGCAAACCCAGTGGGACCAGAGGATCCATCAGGGAGAGGGACTGGGATCACTGAGATGTAGCTAGTCACAGGGGAGCTGGTGGCCTGTTGAGCCCAGCTGGAGTTCTCAGTAGACCGATCTCTGCTATCAGTCCTTGGAGGGTCTTATTAAACAGAGGAAGTCAATGATTTAGTCTCATAGTCTCACCATTAACAAGTCTGGCTGATACGTTCATGACAGTGAGCTTGTTAAAAGTAGAAAAGTAGATCATGCATTTAGCTTTGGAAGGATATTATAAATTCAACAGTGGATGTGCTGAAATCCCTTCAAAATTACTTTATCTGATCAATCATGTTTGTTTTCATGTTTCAATAGGGATGTTCCCAGTTAAATAACTTCCTGTGTTCTATACCCAGATTATAACTGCATTCAGCTAACTAGTCTTTAGCTAAGTAATGACAGAGTTGGTTTATAGAATGTGGCTAAAGTTAGCAGTGCTAGCACTTCTAGGTTTCAATCAATTCTGCAGGTTAGCATCAACATTCCTGTGTTGAATTTCATGAATCAGTGCTTCATTTATATGTGAGTATGACCTCTTAACTGGAGCACTTTATCCCCATCTTCAATATGGACCTCACTGTTCCTACGACATGCCACTGGTGCTTTTAGTTCTTTATTTAGCATCTTTGCAGATGACATCATGCAATAGCAGAGAAGTCCCCTAGTGAGCTATTAGTTAATTTTACATAGAAAAATGATCCAAAAAGGGCATATTTGGAGCTGCTAACAACAATACCAAGTGCTCAAAGTGAAAAAAAAGAAATATTCTTAATTCATAAGCTACTTTTGTGACCTGAAAGCTGTGAAATATTCAGGCAAAAAAAAAAAAGTTTTTAAAAAGTCACAGAGAAACAGTAGCAGGTAGTTTTAAAAAGAAGCCTCCATCCAAAGTTTCAACAAAATGGTCCAGTTTGGTTCAGTACAATAAACTCTGATCAGCTGATTTCCATCTCACCAACCTCCAGTCCCCTTTATTGGTGACGGGAATTTGGTCTCAGCTCAGTAGATGGTTGTTCAACTTCAAAACGGCTCTTTATCTGGTACTAATTTGGCTTTTAAAGTGTGGATGAAATAACAACAAAGGATGGATGAAAGGCAACTGGCATTCAAAAGCGAGCTAGCCACAGTGGGTCACATAAAAGAGACGTTTCGTAGGACAGGTTCGTTCATACGGCACATCTTTTGGTTACTCACTCAACAGTTTTTATTCAGTAGTCTATCACTGTTTCAATCTAAATCATGTTTGTGACAAAATGATATTTTTTATATGTTAAAGAGGCTCAACTAGCCTCTTAGCTCAGTACAAGACTCCTCTAGACTCTTGTCTTCCTCCATCTGACCAGATGATGCTAGACACTAGAAGGTCTGCAGGATGTTTGAGGACATTTTCTGATGGTAAGTGCAGCATAGAAGTCCATTTAGAGCTGTTAAGTACTAACTTTCGGCCATTACCATTCACTCCTAATGGCTGTCCCCCACTTCCTGACTCCCAACAACCTATCAGATTAAAGAGCATTGTGGGAGCAAGGCAGTATTAACAACCACTCCAGTGGCTACTAATGGTGGGCAGCTGCTCAACTGTTAACACGCAAACAAAATGAAAACCAAGCCAGGCTGCAGCCAAGATGTATAAAAATCTAAAACAGCCACAAGACTAAACTAAATTAGCTGCCAAAAATTAACTCTGTTATTTATAATGCTACTAACACAATGCATCATGTTCTACATACTTGTCACGATGCAGCAAACTTTGCCAAAACTGCATTGTCTTACCCATGAGCAAATGTAGACATCCCTATTTACAGTATCTACTACACTGAACTGATTGTGTGGTCCTCCATTTAACTTCATCCAAAGGAAATGCTTTGCTATGCAAGATTACCCTCTGTCTCTACCCTCTGGGTAGTGTTGCATTTCACCCCTTGCACATTGTGTGACAGTTTTTGTTATAACTGCTTGAATTTCAATTAAATCTCAAGAAAATCCACATTTCAGGATTTTTTTTAAATCTGAGCTGGATGTCTGAATAAATTGTGTAGACCAGGGGTGTCAAACTCAATCATTGCAGGGGCTGGATTCTGAATTTAGGTCTAACCTGAGGGCCTAACAGGCTCACCTTTTAACCATAACCTCATTTTCACCGGTAATAAAATATGAAAAAACAGCACAGATGATAGATCAACTGGAAATTCAAAAAAAGGAAAAATGATCAGTTAAAGGCTCAAATCTGAGATAAAAATTCCGATTTATTCGTTCAAAAGATCAGAACATGATATTAAGAATAGAAAAATAATGTTTTAAAATAGCAAATATACAAAGAGAAAGTTGAAATCATAAGTTTGAAAGGTAAAAAAAAAGTCAAAATATTACTTAGAATTTTAAAATGGTGAGTCTGATAGTTCAAAATATAGGATTGAAAAGCAAAAAATTAGGGGTCCATTCTTTTCAGTACTTATCACTGATCCACACGTCTCTGTTTTTCTGCTCTGATAATTAGCTGGTATGGGCGTCTACTCACTAAAGTCCTAAACCAATCCTGTCCTACCACAACCTCTCTCAATCTGATTATTCTGCCGCTGTCGTATTTTAAAATCCGTTCTCTCCTTCAGTCAGTCATTTCAGTGCAGCCTCTGCAACCCTCCTCCACCCCAGCCACCTCCATCATCCGGGTCCACTTCCTTAGACCTGCATCCCTTCCTGCAACCTCCATAGCCACCTCCAAGCCATCTCATCTGTGAAGTCTACTGTTCATCTAACCTCAGACTGTGAGCAGATTTAAGATTTATAAAAGTTATCATGTCTGTTATTCCTCTTCTCAGATTGCAGAGTTCCAGTGATGTGAAATGAGACGGTAGAATATGGTAGGTTGACACATTCAGAGGTAACAAAACAGGAAAAAAAGGGCCGAACAAGAATCAGTCAACTAAATAAACGAGTTTATGAGAGTGTAGGAACTCAGTATTAAAGATTAGAATACCAGGGACAGAAAGAAAGGCTTGGATAACATTTTAGTGCATGTTTTGGTGCATTTGAGGGACAGATGAAATATTACTACTATTATGATCACCACCATTGCCTCAGCTTCTCTCCTTTCTTTCTTTTCTTGGTGAAAAATCTATTAAAAACTCATTTTCCTTTCAAGGTCATGATTTTGAAAGTCTGTGGAGTTCTTCAAAGGTCAGATTTAATCATTCTTTCAAACGCTGTGAGAACTCTGCCTATACCTGCATCTTTGAGCTAACAAACAGAGCTGTGTTTAATTAAATTACTCTAATTTGGTGATTAAAATATCTCACATACATGCTGAGTCTACACTTTGGGATCCATGTTTGCCTCAGTGAGGCTGAGTAATTAAGTAGAAGAAACAATACAAGGATTATAGCACTCCTGTGAGATATTAATGGTATTACAGGATTCATTAAAGCTGATTACGTCTGATTACCACAGTAAAGAAAAGGCTTGGGACCATGTGATGATTTCAGGATGGATGATCTAAAATCACAGAGATTAGATTAGGTTGTAATTTGTTGGATCATTTTTTTCCTATTGTGTTTCATTCTTTTGTCCTTGACCTGGTTAAAATGAATCCAGATTTGATCTGTTAGATCTTGACGTGTTGTCTTTAATTTGGTTATTCTCTCTGGTACAATCTCAAAGACATGGAGGTCATCCAGCAGCATTTTTATCCCTCTTCATGGAGAAGTAGGTGATTGAGGAACCAAGTGACCTAAATAATTCCTGCTGTGATCAGAGTCTTATTTCTGTCAGCCAACAATCTGGAGCACATTTTCCATCTGAATACAGAGCATGAACACACATTTATAACCAGATCTTTCCATGTAAGGATTAAACCAAAGGCTCCTGGACACAGATCTGTACATGTGGAAAATGATCAAATATGTGACAAATTACAAATTCAACAATATGAGGAATATAATAATATCTTTGTTTTACTAGAGGAAGAAGTTGAAATAGGGATCACCTGAGTGCAGTGAATGTGTCTCAAGTAATTTCAGTACAAAGACACCTTTGTCTGGAAGGTTCAGTCACTGGTTCTCAGTATTCATGGCTACCATTACACCATGAAGACAAAAGAACACTCCAAGCAACTCAGAGAAAAGGTTAGTGAAAAGTCTGAGTCAGGAGATGGATACAAAAATATGTCCAAGGCACTGAATATCCCCATGAGTTCAGTTAAATCCATCATCAAGAAATGAAAGGAATATTGCACATGTGTAAATCTGCCTAGACCAGGCCATCCTCATAAACTGAGTGACCGTGCAAGAAGGAGACTAGTGAGAGAGGCCACCAGGGCACCTATGACTACTCTAAAATGGAAGAGACTTTGCATACATCTGTTCCCCAGTTTCTTCACCAGTCAAAGCTTTATGGGAGAGTAGCAACGAGAAAACCACTGTTGGAGAAAATTCATTAAATTTGGACTAGAATTCACCAAAAGGCATGTGGGAGACTCACTGGTCAAGTTAAAGAAAGTTCTTTGGTCTGATGAGACCGAAATGGTGCTTTTTGGACATCAGACAAGACACCAAACCCTGCACATCACCACAAACACACCATCCCCACTGTGAAGTACAGTGGTGGCAGCATCATGCCATGGGGTTGCTTCTCAGCAGCTGGCATTGGAAGGCTTGGATTCTTAATTATTGTCAGAAACTGACAAAAAAGCATCAATTATGAAAAGACAGAAACATCAAAATAAAGCATATTACACATTCTCAAGTCCACAAGGGTGAAAAACAAAGAAAACATGCCTTAAAAAAGGATTTATGGAGGTATGAGAATGTAACTAAGACAGAACGAGTACAGTATTGGCACTTTAAACATAGACCAAGGCTAGTTTTAGAAAAGCTCCAGGTACTGACAGTGTAGATACTACTGCAAAAGTTACACTGTGATTCACTGTCATGATTCACTGTGCTATAATTAAAGGTGAAAAGTGATATTGAACATGATTGTACCAGTCATATGAGAGAAAAGCTGCAAACTGTGAAGCACATGATAAATAGTGTATAGATTAGCTTTACCGCACATCAAGTGTTCAAAACAAAGATTATCTTGTGCAGGTAAAGTAATATTGCACTTAACATGAAATATTATATATATATTAACAAAATGTGTAAGTCATCGTTGCGAAGTATAATGGTCCTAATAAAGCCCAGGTTTTTAAGATATTTGGGAGATTTTAATGCCTTTATTTGGTCAGACAGTGGAGAGAGAAGTAACTCATGCAGGGGGAAATTTGCAGACAGGAGGCCCAGCAGCAGTCTTGCAGCTTTGCAGCCTGCATACATGAGGCACTACATTAACCAGGCCATCTGCTGGGAAATATGATCAGAGACTATTTATCCTTGTCTTTATAGAGCCCCTGAGTAGTTATTGACTACCACAAATGCTGCTTTAAGCCACAGCAACACTGAATTTATTTTTAATGAAACCTGCCATCGTTTCCTGGTTCAACTTTGCTGAAAGTGTGTCTGCACTAACACACTTGTGTTTTAAAGGAATGAAGAGTTGCCTGAAGGCTTTCTATTGAGTGAGCCTGCAGCTCTGCCAGAGCAAAGAAACCTCACTTCAGTGAAGTGCAGTCGATAAAGACTGAAAGAGGCCTGGTGAGGAGGCGACAAGCTAAACAGATGCAGTCCCTCTGTTGAACGGAGACACTGCCAAAAAGATGTTTCTCTGGTAACACACCAAAATACAGTTATGGGCTGTTTTTCCAAAACTTAACGAAAGTCACTGCTGAGATGTTTTCCTCATCTGATAACAAAAATAGAGACAAGTTTTTGTTTTATGTAGTAAAAGATAAAGAAATTCAACAATCAACTAACCTTAAAGCCTTTAGGGGGCATCAGGGAGCAGGAGTCTGAACACATACATTTTATTCCTCATGCACCTTTAATAGCTCACAGGTGCACAGGATAGCCCGGACCCCTGAAAATCTCAGAGAACGAGCCACACACAGCTGTGAATTACTGATGGTATCAATGCTTGCGTGTAGCAGTGCTAGCATCCCGGCTAATGGTGACTTATTTGCAAACTGAAAAGTGTGTCAAATTATTATTCTGATGTTGAAATTATTTATTTGTGCCCATTTTTAAACCACTTTTAATCACTGTTTTTGGCCATTTTTGCCACTTTTCATCAAGTTTGTCCGATTTTTGCCTCTTTTTACCCATTTTTGCCACATTTTAACCCCTCTGCGTCACTTATTTTTCCTCCCATTTTTTCTTCTTCTAAAGTGCCATCACACCATCTTTTCTGGCAATTTCTGCAACTTTTAAGCCAGCTTAACCATTTCCACTTTTCCTGCCCTTTATTGCAACTTCAAACCCATTTATGCCACTATCCCCCCCAACTAATTTTCATTACTTTTGCCTATTTCTTGCCGCTTTTAAACCATTTTTGCTACTTCATACCCATTTTTGCCCCTTTCCACCTATCATTGCCTCTGTTGATCCATTTTCACAACTATAACCTCATTTTCGTCACTTTTTCTACCTGATTTTATCATTTTAAACCAGGTTTCACTGTTTATTGTGTCCACTTTTGCCACTTTTAACCTGATTAGCATATTTTTGCCTGTTAAATCATTTTTGCCACCTCAAAGACATTTTTTGCTACTTTCCTTACATTTTTGCTACATTTAAAATCAGATTTGCAGACTTTTCTACAATTTTTTGCCAAATTTAACCCATGTTGATTCTGTTTTAAGAAAAAGGATTGACAATGTTAAGAAGGCTATAAGGTATAAATGAATACAAATGCATCTCCTTCTTTGATAGGCTAATTGTTATGCTTTTTAGTTACTTTTCAGGTAAAAATGTATGGTTTTCATAGCTTAACTTTAATGTGCACCATAATTTTGCTGACCTCCATGGGCCCCTCATTTGGCTGGGCCCCTTATGGGCAACCTTGCACACCGGGCAGGATTGAGTTTTAAGATGATGAGTTTTATTTAAACAAAGGCTTGCTTGTTTCAAAAACTATGGGCTTCAATATTGAGTGTTTAAAAAACACACAAAAAGGCAGGGTATGATTCAGGGCTTGACTAAATGTGGTTGACATGTCATCTCCATGACAAAAAGCACACCATAATAAGAACTCACAACAGTTTCTACTTCCAAATATGCTCACTTTTGGCTCTAAAACTTACACTGCAAAGCCAATGGACTAATCATGAGGCTCCAACACTGTAATCCTAACCTCTGGGTGACTTCACTGTGTCTATTTTCCATTTACTGGGCCAGCAGTGTCACAACACACACCTCGCTCTTCTCCATTTTTAAAGATCTAGTATGAGAGGTGTGAGGAAGAATCACACACCAGCAGCTGTCTGACTTCACTCATCACTGCAGAGTTAACCTCACAGCATTGTCTCCTTATTCACAGCCTCACTTTGTGCTGATTCAGGCTTCACTCTGCCTCACACAGAGAATTTAGTGACACTTGTGTCATGTCGTAAGAGAAAGAGGCTCCCTGACACCTGCGCTCTCACTCTGCAGAGACTCGAAAGGCACAGCTCTCACAGCGGTGAGTTTCTGATTCAGAATTATACTGAGTATTTAGTGACTCATGATCTGTCATATCTGAGGGACAAAAACTGAACTAACACAGGCTGAGAGTTAGAATAATTGAAGTGACAAAAAAGTTGGGACAGGAGTAGACTACTGTGTTACCTTTTCTTCTAACAACACTATAAACATCTGAGGATTGAGGACGGTGATTGCTGAAGAATTAAAAGTAGAAATCTTTTCCATTCTTCATTCATGTACGTCTTATGTCACTCAACAGTGCAGGGTTTCCAGTGTCTTTTAAGGTGATTCATTATGTGCTACACATTTTCATTGTGAGACAGGTCTGGACTGCATGCAAGAGAGTCTAGTACCATCACGCTTTTACTGTGAAGCCATGCTGTTGTAACCCACACAGAATGTGTCTTAGCATTGTCTTACTGAAAAAAGCAGGGACAACTCTTAAGAAGTCATCCACATTAGGTCTGAACAATTTGGGAAACTAATCTAATTGCAAATTTTATCCCAAATTTTGCAATTGCTATTTAATATGTGATTATTTTTTTCAATTCATCATCTTATGTGTTTCTTAACAAGCAAGCACTAAGTCAGTCTATATCACAACAAACACAATGCTTGGTCGGTTAAACCAAGACTCGAAGAAAAAAATATATAAAAGAGGAAAAAAGAAAAAATATCTAATTGCAATTAATTTGACTTACTGCAATTTGAATATGAACTGTTGTGTTGAATGATGATTTCTTATTTCTCATTTTTAAGGCAAACATACAAAAACAAGGAGAGTACTAACTTTCTTCTGTTTCCATTCATTCCCAATGGCTGTCCTGCACTTCCTGACCCCCCATCAGAAACATGTGACTACTGAGAACCTATAGAGCAGGGGTCATCAAGCACATTTGAACAAGGGCCAGATTTGTTCTTGACAGAGACTCTGGGGACCAGACATTCAAATAAACCAAATTTAAATAAATGTATTGACCTAATTAACATATTATTGTATTAGAAGTTGTATTTTCTTTAAAAAAGAAAAAAAAAAAAAAAAAAAGGCAATACCAGTGAGATGTATCCCCATTATCCTGCCAGCAGAACTGGCTGGACCCCAGAGAATGGGCCCTCCCCAGTTTTGATTTAGCACCAATATTGATTAATTTCTGACACTTTTTAACCCCTTTTCACAACTTTGTATTGCCATTTCTGCAAGATGTTTTGCCACTCTTTACCAATTTTTGATAATTTGTGCAACATTCAAACCAGTTTAATATGAAAAATATTTTTCTTGTAAAAACAGATCAAATCTTAAGTAATTCTAAAACTATGTATCAATATTAATTGTTTCTGGGATTAATTTAACAGCAGCAGACATTCACAGCCAAAATATGTCCTTAAAACCACAACATCTTCTTTTCCTCCCTTCTTGAATGTAATGATCTTCTGGGGGCCGAATAGGAAGCTTTGGGGGGCCTGATATGGCCCAGTTGATGATCAGTGCTAGAGAGTCACACCTCCAGGCAATTTGTGGTCACCAGAGCACCAAACAAGCATGTCTTTGGCCTGTTGGAGGGAGCCAGTGTACCCAGAGAGAACCCACATGGGCAAGGAGAGAGCATACAAAGTCCACACAGAGAGGACCTGTCCAGTCAGGAAATCAATCTATCACCTTTTTGCTGTGAGGCAACCATGCAACCTTCAAAAACTGACTTTAGAAAATCAAGCTGTGTATCTGTCTCATGTAAAAGACAAAGTGTGGAGCTATTATTCTTGCAAAACTATCTACACAGATCTGTACACATATTCTAAAGATAGCTTTACAAGTGCACACTTCCACAAATGCATGCACAGATCTGTAAATGTGTGTACAGATTTGTACAATATGCAAATGTGTGCATGCTTTGCTTTTTACATCATTGCAAAGATTTGCAAAGATGTAAAAAGAACCTAACACGCCAGATGGATGTGTTTCACACACCCATGTGTTCCCACATCTGGGAAAGCTTCAATAGGAAACGTTTGAGAAAAGGCAGAGGCTTTGAAAAAAACTCGGAGTGTGATTGGGTGAACGTTCTGTCTGTCACATCTCTACAGGCCAATCAGAGCAACAAAACATGTGAGGTAGCCGCCATCAAGCTGTGCGTGCGCAGCTTCTGAGGAATAACTCGGAACATGGCGACTAAAGACATGTAAGTACTCGACTTTTGTCATTTTTGAAAAGAAAACAACTCACTGCTGTTCTTTGTTCTTCTTTTAACTAAGAAATATCATCAAGTTCTGATAAAACTGGCGCTTTAGCAGCATCCACGCGAATCTCTTCCTCGATAACTGCACCAGCTCTTGCTGCTTGTTTACGTCATGACTCTGCTGTGCCTGAAAGCACTGCCCCTCGTCACTGATTGGTCCTGTCACTTTGTAACTGGGCCCAAACGGTTCAGATGGGAGCTTTGCAAGATGGATTCGCCAGTGAAAAACAAGGAAACACAGCGTATCCATCTGCTTTGCAAGTTTAAAAAGAACCACAATACAGGCAAAATCTGCAAATGTGTTGACCAAGCTGTAATCCAATTTGGGGTTTTTTTGTTTGTTTGGGGTTTTTTTTTGTTTGTTTGTTTGTTTTGCAACGGTTCTGCCGTGCATTATCTGTAAATGTGTACTCAGATCTGTAAATGTAAAAGCACTGGGTTATGTTGCCCTCAGTGCAGGCTCACAGGCAAGACTGCCTGCTTCATATCATATGCATCACAGAGACCAGCATTCAGTGTTGACCTGGGCAGCGGTATAGACCTTATTAAAGATCCACATAACATCATGAAAGGAAAAGCTTATTATATTATACTGTGTTTGTTCATTTATCATTCAGAGAAAAATATAATGACTTGTTTTCTCCAGATTCATACCACAATGGGGATGTTGTAAAAGTCACATGTGTATAACAGCCATTAAAGAGGCAGATTTCAGTTGTAACTGATGTCTTGTGAGTTTTTTTAACAACTTAAAGGCAAAAAGAGCAACGAAACCAAAATAAACTAAGTCCACAATTACAAATTGGTCTACACATTTGGAAACAGTTTTGCAACAATAATAGCTCCATAGAAATGTCCCATATCTGGTGCAGGTGATGGCAGGAATCATCAGACCTGACTGGAAAAATTGGATTCATCACTCACAAGAGGGCTGAATTTCTGCTTCTTTCATGTAATCTTAATTCATGTAAGAAAACTGAAGATAGCATAAAAATAAGCAATTCGACCCTCTTGTGTGCAACAAATCTGCTCAAGTCTGTTTATCTGTTTATTTATAAATCAGTCAGATCATACACAGACGGGCTTGTGTACAGAAAAAGGAATCATCTCTGAAAGGAAATCTGCTGCAAATGCTTTAAAATAAAGAAAATTAAATCAATGAGAAAACTAACAAGCAACCAGAACTAGGAAAGATGGTCTGCTTCAGTCTTTGTAAGCAAATGAAAACATTTCCTCAGATGAAAACAGCAAAGCTTTCTCCAAACATCTTTGAATATAAATTTTCACTTTTATGTTGTCTTTGCTTCATTGTCTTATCCTTTCAATTAAAGAGCTTGAATGAGAAGAAAGTGCACAGTAATAGCCCTGCAGACTCACATCAGTGTATCTGTGATGGCCAGCATTCAGTGCAGCCATACGTTGGCTGTTCCTGCCTCTATAGGTTCAGATGAGGTCTGTGGAGCAGAGTCATTGTTTTCTTAATGACAGAAGACAGGAGAGGAATTCTGGACATGCTGGAGTGGAACAAATATAGAGGTACAGCGGCCTCTGAGCTCAGGAGTGACACAGTGAGAATGAGGCCTGATTTTCTGGTTGGCTACCAGTGTAACTGCACTTATACCTGTGCTCCCTAGGCCTGTGGAGATATTTGATTTCCTGCAATACTACTGTAGAGAAATGGAGATGAATTATGCACTGTGGATATGTCACCTCTATTTTATAACTTGTCATGTATAATCTCTCACCAAAACTCCGTGTAAGCTATAGTATCTGTCTGGTAAGATGATAGAGATATCAGAGGAGTGAAATTAAGGCTTAATAGGTGGCCATATCCAATATTCTTCAATCTTTGCCTGATCTGAGGTAAATCAAGCTGAAAGAGGAAATTGCAGCTTTGCAACCACCTTAGAGAGTATGCACATGATTTTATAGTCACTACAGTCGCTGAAGTTTCGGCACTGTGTGGCAGAAAGGGACAGAGAGGACGAGCTTATTACCAACTCTGAGTCATTTCTTTATACCGTCTATAGTGATCACCCCCTTGGATGTTTTATCTTTCTATTGATTTTATAAGTTATTAATGGTCAATATAATTGGAGGTTTTTGACAGAAAAAAAATCCCCAAAACCCTTTAATGTCAAAGTAAAAACAGACTTCTACAAAGCATGTCAATAAAATAATAATATGTGATGTAAGTTAAGTGACTGCATAAATATTCACCCCAGTTAAGTAAGTATTAAGTAAATGCACCTTTGGCTGCAATCACAGCACTGAGTCTGTGTGGATAGGTCTCAATCAGGTTTGCACATCTGGACAAAGCGATTTCACTCCACTCTTCTTTGAAACTGCTCAAGCTCTGTCAGGTTGCACAGGGATCAGGCATGAACAGCCCTTTTCAAGTCCATCCACAAATTCTCTATTGGATTGGGATTTGGGCTTTGACTCCACTCCAGGAAATTCCCCTTGTAGCTCTCACTGTATGATTCAGGTCATTGTCTTGCTGGAAAATAAATCTTCCAAGCCGTAGTTCTCTTGCAGATTGAATAAGATTGTCTTCCAGGATTCCCACAGCATCATGCTGCCACCACTGTGCTTCACAGTGGGGATGGTGTGTTTATCATATGTTCTTTTTTCTTCATGGTGTAATGGTAGCAATGAATATTGATGAACCAGTGACTGATCCTTCCAGACACAGGTGTCTTTATATTACTATCCCTTGAGACACATTCGTGACACTCATTTCACTTCACTGTCAGCTGCCTGCAGAGCTCAGAGACAGGACTGTTGCATGGCACAGATCTGGGGAAGGCTACAAAAAAGTTCTGTTGCTGAGGGTTCCCAAGAGCACAGTGACCTCCATAATTCTCAAATGGAAGAAGTCTGGCACAACCAGAACTCTTCCAAGAGCTGGTCACCTAGCCAAACTGAGCAATGGGGAGAGAGGGGCCTCAGTAAGAGGTGACCAAGAACCTGATGGTCATTCCAGAGATCCTGTGCGGAGATGGGGCAAAGTCCCAGAAGGGAAACCATCACTGCAGCCCTCCACTGATCTGGGCTTTACGGCAGTGCTAGGATGGAAGGCTCTCCTCAGTGCAGAACGCATGAGAGCCAAGAGGGCTTTCGTCTTTTTATACTGAGAAGAAGCTTCCATCCTGCCACTCTGCCACTGATGTGGACAGATGCTGACGTCTCATTGAGAGTACAGAAATCACTTGATTTCAATGATTGCTTCAAAAGGTTGTGCAACAAAATATTAAGTTAAGGGTACCAGGCCAGTTTCATTAGTTTGTTTTTAATGATTATGTTTAACCACAATTTAAAAGCAATGTCTGATTTTCATTAATTAATCTTCAGAACATTTTTATTTTATCAGTTTCAAGTTATTTCAGGGACCTGAAATACAGTGCTAAGACCAACAATTTGGTCCTTGTGTAGAAATAAAACCCTGATGTTTGTAATGGGGGAGGGCAGATATCTAAATATTTGCAGACAGAATTACATGAGGATGATTACCATAGTTTGAAATAAGTAAATAAGTAACAGCTTTGGTTTTCAGGCGTTTTTATTGCATTTTTAACATAAAAATTACATTTTTGCACCGAGGGTGTTTGGGACCAAAAATTGATGCAAAAAAAATATCTACAAAAATACTAGGAAAGCCAAAATGTAATGTCCTCATTAGTACATGCAGGGTCTCAGGAGCTTAGAACAGCTTATAATCTTTTTGACACAAATGTCATAACAGAAAAGTTTGCTGCAGAAGACCTCAACCGTGTTCAGGAGATGCAAGCACATCTAGATGCATTTGAAGAGGTGTCTCTAAATAAACATGGCATCATTTCCATATCATGATGTATGGATAGTATGTCTATTTCAAAATGCATTTTTTCTCTCATCTACTGTCTTGCAGACCTGAATTCAAGCTCTGAGTCCTCAACAGACTGAAGACATACTAGGGGGTCTGTTGAGGGACCCAGCATTATATTTGATGTGATGTCCACTCGAACATCACCCTCTCCTGGCCACGACCCTAACCAACCTGAATGGTCCCTATGTCTAAGGTGCAGGGAAATGCCCGCCCCTGTAGACAAGTATTGTGGCCAGCACCCACAACACTGCATTTCCCTGTTATCCCATGTCGATCTCTACATCCTCCCAGGTGTCCTTCCCTTGGCAAGAAGGATACGGAACCACATCATCATGAAGGCTTTATCCCATGCAGACTGTGGGGTATTGTAAAATAGTTTATCTTCATTTGTAAATATGATTTTGGTTTTGTTGCTGTGCTATGATGCTGTTTATTTGTTTGTCTAAAGCCATTATTTTTGTCTTTACCAGAATAAATCCACTAAAAGATAAACACCTCTTATTTTTTTCACAACAGTAATGTCCATATAATGCACAGCCATAATGACAGTTCAGTTTAGTTTTAATCAATATAGAATTGAAAAATATTTCAGTCTTGTAACCAAGGTGGGAAAAATTATTTTCACATAAGGAATGATTTTATGAGTATCATCACTGCTGTGATTTCTTAGATAATCACAGCAGTGATGATATTCAGAGCATATCCCTCAATTTCCTGGGATATTTTTGTACAATTGTTTTATGAGTGGAAAATAATATTAAAAAGGAAATAGATGACTTTTTTTAATCCACTCAACTAGTTCCACAATTTATCCTAACTTTCTAACTAACACTAACATTTTACTCAGCTCTTGTTACTGTATTCATAGTGACCACAGAATTTCTACTTTGTTAAATTTTCTCAAAAAATGAAACCATATTGTGACTTGAACAACTCTAAAATCTTTATTAATCAATCACATTCCTGAGAACCAGACAAAAACATAGTCAGCTGTAATGTTATATATTTATACAAACAATATAATTATGAATCAATCAGAACTCTGCTGAGGTGGAGTAACACATATTGTGAAAAGTCTCAGTGATAATCTCCTATATCCTAACAACAGAGTCCCCTTTTTGAACACACAGCTGTAAAAAAACTGTTGAATAAGGTCCACCACTCCTTTCAGGGGCCAAGCTGGTCAGAGGTCTCAGTAGCCATTCAGACCACCATTAAGAAGAGGTATAAGGTTTATGTTAAAGCAAGTCCTTGGCTGGGGTTTGTAGAATTTCCTCTGTAGTTGGTGGTGGAATCCCATGTAGCTCACCATAATGTCACAGGTCAGCGGGCCTCCTGCTTTTTGCCGTGGCATGCTTCGGTTTCATTTGGTACAGCTTTGCATTATGGCCTTCTGTAGTTTGGGGATGTAGCCATAGTCTTTCTCCACCTTTGCAGAATGCAGGCCCCACTTTCTTGATTTCTTGTTGAACAGCTTTCCTATCTTAAAATGAGAACATGACCAAAATAATAATATTTAATGATAACATCATTTTAAAATTCCTGACATAGAAGTGTAAGATTTAAATTTTTACATGTGCTTTAGACATCCTGGCCTGTTGAGTAAACAGTTCAACTTATATAAAACTACCAATACTGTTAGTGTGGACATGCCAATTTTCCACACTTTAGTCGTGACTATGCCAGTTCAGTCACTGGGCCAGATCTACTGAGATCCCAATTTGCATGTACTGATTTGCATGTGCAATCTAGAATTTTGCGTTTTGGGTTGGACCGCGGTTTGTGGGTTATTTACTAAGAGTGAATGCGCAAATGACAAGAGGTGCAAACGTGTTGGAGACACACCTATTTAAATGAGAGTTTTGCGTGTTTCATGGTTTGCAGCATGAGAGCCAAACACGCAAAATGAAATCTGACCTTACAGAACTAGAGGAGTTGATGGTTGAAGACAAACACTTAAATGAGCTTAAATGAGCTGCAGCTTGGGGAGAAGAAAAAGAGTTTTTCCTGTTAGATTATGCTTCCTGGATTTGGGTGTTTTGGGTGGTTTTGCTCTGTGGATTTATTGTGGGGGGGTTTTCTGAGGAGACTGGTGGATTATAGACTTTTGCGTTTGCATGAGTCATAGACATTTAAAAAAGACTTAAAAGACACTTAAAAGTGCTCGGATAAAGATAAGGTTGCTGTTTTCGTTAGATTTGGACTTTTAGTTCATTATGAAGTAAGACTGAGATAAAATCTTTTATTTTGTTGTGATACACTTTTCATATTAGTTTACGCACAACATGCGCTTATGTTCTGGGGAGGTGTTAATTAAACGGGAAGCGCTTTAAACTCATTACGTTCTCTTGAGAGATTTATTGATTATATTTGTTCAGAATTGTTGTTTACTGCAATTTGATATATTCTTTACTTTAAAAGTTTTCTATTTTCCTTATAAATCCCCCCTTGTGTGTTTAACGCCAGCTTGAGAAAAGTTAAGTGTTACAACTTCACACAGAACATCAGAAAAACGGATTTGGAGATCCCAGCTTTGATAGCTACCGTACGCTGGAATGACCCGGATGAAAAAAAAAAAAGTAAACTTGCAAGGAGTTTTGTCATTGCAGGTATTGCGTGACTCCTCCTCGTGGCTGGCTCCAAATCTGCTCTGAGTTCCTCCAACAGCTCCAAAATGGCAAGGCTGGGTAGGCGATATGTTTTAATGACTGTTTCCTGATTCATTCCAAAAATGTTCACACAAGGTTGAAAAATGCGTTCTCTGCATCTTCTTTCATCGTTTCATGTCTCCTTCTTGCCACAATAACCGCAGCCATAACCCAGCCTTAATATTATCTAATGACTGATCATAATTCTGTTGCATGCCTAGATTGTGTTTATATTCATGGATCAGCCTTTATTCATATTGGATGACTACTAAGAGTAATTTTATGTGAACACATGATTATATCAAAGAAAATAAATGAAAGCAAGATAGGATAGACATTAGCTTTTGGAGCTACAAATATAGGTTAAAAAAGCTTACATTAAAGCTTACACTAAACCTAACAGGCTACTTGTCAAATTTTGTTGACATTGTCAGAAAGTTAATAATTTTTTAATTATACTGAGAAGTGTTCCTAAATTAAAAGCCTGCCCCTCTCATGTGTTTAAGGGGGGTTGACAAAATATCAGGAACACCAGTACCCACTGCCACCTCAATAATACACATTTAGAAGAATTATCAGGTTTCTGACAGTGTTAACAAATTTAAGAAAGTGATAAGTTTTGATTAAATAGAATTCATGGCAGAGCTGTTGCATTGGTTTGCACTACAATATAGAGTCGTGTCCAATAAAGTGGTGAGTGTACAGACTGGTGTTCTACCACTTCCTCCTGACAAGATCTGCCAGGAGAAACCTCTATAAAGGGTCATGTTTAGATTTAAAGGTAATATTTTTTTCACTTTTAGGTTTGCCAGCTACCGCCATCTTCTGGCATTTTGGGGACGGACTGAACCTGCAACAAAGAGAACTGTGCATGTTGGTCCACGTTCATCCACTCCCAGTACAGTGCTCTTGACAATTCCACTGATCCACCTCGTCGACCAGTAGGCATAGTTTATACGTCATGTTTTTGTTTGAGCAGCTTTCTGATAAGTTGGCACCTAATAACAGTACTATGTAGTGTAAGTGTTGGAGAATTATGAGAAGAGGAACTGACTTGATTGTAGGAAAAGAGAAGCTTCTGTTCATATAGAACTTGCCACTTGTTATGAAGAAGTAGGCGAAGTAGTTCTATGTCTTCTCTGATTCCTTTGTTTTGGGTTTATCTCCTTTTTTGTGATGCATTTTTTCAATACATTTTTGTAAGCCCAAAAATGGTCAACTAAAATGTTATAATTTTACATATTTATAAAGTTAAGTTATTGTGCTTTGTTGGTATAATGTCTGCTGGACTGTTGAAAAATGTTCAGAGTTCAAGAAATATTTTTACCTTGTAAATTGGCAAGTTTTTTTTTTTCTTTCGAAAAGCATGAGTAAAGCACATGTATTTAATTCATGCCATAGTGAAAAAAATGGGCAAAACTGCTGAAAACGCTGTATTGTATTCAGTACTCCGTTTTCATCCAATTGTTTCATTATAATTGACTGCAAATTTCTTTTCAGTGCATCACTACTACTATCTAATTCATCCAATTCAAAATACCCGTTCAAGTCCAGAAAGTGATTATTGTTATAACCACTGAGACTTGTCCCCTCTGCTCCCCAACCACAGCCGGTGCCTTTCAAAACTGATGAACTGTTCCTGTTCTTAGTGTACCTGTCACTGGGTCTGAAGGAGAGAGATCTGGATGATCGTTTCAACATTCATCAGTCAGGAGGATCATCAAAACCTGGGTCAGTTTCTTGTACACCTCACTCGGCGCTGCTGGGATATGGATGTCTCCTGAGACAATAAGAACAACAATACCCAGTGTGTTTGGCAAGTGCTCTGACACCCAAGTCATTATTGACTGTACAGAGATGACATGTCAGACGCCATCATCCTTACTCTTACAGAGTGAGGTGTTTTCCCAGTATAAATCCAACACTACCCTGACAGGAATGATAGGTGTGTCACTGCATGGTGCTGTCACTTTTGTTTCCTCATTGTATTCTGGCTCTATCAGTGACAAAGAGTTGTTCAGGCAATCTGGCATTATTCCTCTTTTGGAGAAAGACATGACTGAAATGGTGGACAAGGGTTTCAGAATTGATGAGCTAGTGCCATGCAAAGTTTACAGACCACCTTTTCTGAGTAAAAAGTCACAGCTGTCTCATGATGAAGAGCTGGTCACTCAGGACATTGCACAGTTAAGGAAACATGTGGAGAGGACAATTAGACGCATCAAAGAGAACAAACTATTTGACACCATTATTCTTCTGACCATTGCTGGCAGTATCAACCAGCTTTTTGCAGTAGCCTGCCTCCTAAGTAACTATCAAAATAAACCACTGGTCAAGGTGTGGGCAAAGGAACTGTGTGTTAAGTTTACACAGTCAGCCTCCCTGGATACTTGGACATTAAATGGCATATCAGTAGCATTATTGTCTTAGGTCAGGGGTCATCAAGTATATTTGCACAAGGGCCAGATTTGTTCTTGACACAGTCTCTGAGGGCCAGACTTCCAAGTAAAGAAAAATTAAAACAATATTTTGTTCTGATTAACATATTATCTTATTAGTATTTGTATTTTCGTTCAAAATGAGGGACATTTTTAGGCATTACCAGTGAGATATATCCCAATATATCATGCCTTAGACCACAAGGAGACAAGCATGTCTACAGAATTGGCTGGGCTCCTGAAAATCCATTTTTGCCACTTTTTATTACTTTTGTTACAATTTTTGCCACTTTTGTCCCATTTTTGATTTACTTTTTCACCCTATTTCCTCTAATACTAATGGTTTGCCACATTTTAACCGCTTCTCACCACCTATCCTGCAAGTTTTTGTCCCTTTGTGCCACTCCACAACCCATTTGGATCTCATCGCCCATTTGTGCAACTCTCTAACCCCTTTTCACCACTTTATCTGGCTATTTTTGCCAGTTTTAACACATTTTTTTATATTTACTAATAATGGCTGACAAGTGAATTTCTGTAAAAACAGATCAAATGTGAAGTCATTCTAAAAATATTTGAATATTAATTGCTTTTAGGGTGGATTTAACAGCTGCAGACATTTAAAGCCAAAAGATACTCTTGAAGCACAACATCTTCTTTTCCTGCTTTTCTGAATTTAATGATCTTCTGGGGGCCAGACAGGAAGCTTTGGGGGGGCCTGATTTGGCCCCTGGGCTGCCAGTTGATAATCAGTGTCTTAGGTCCTCTCAGTTTTATAATGGGTCTCCCTCAGTTGTTTGTCTCATTGTGATCAGAAAGATTACACCTTTTCACCAAAATGAGTCTCATCTTATGTTGTATTGGTAACATAAGTTACGTGTTTTGATTCTGAATAGTTCAATGTATGACATGAAAGCAAGAATAATGTCAAATATGAGATGAGAACATTGAATGCAGTCATGATATGAATTGTATATGAAATGCTTTAATGTTTTCCAATGACAAATTAATCTGTGGAAACAAATGTTTCTCTTTTGACTGCAGAATATACAGAATCTGATTATTTTGTACAACAATTTATCTTTGCACTGAAGAATCACTGAACGAACAAACACTTTCATTTGGCATCCTGAGATAAGGCAGTTTGAACAAACAATGTTCCTCTAAAAATTGAAAACAACCCTAGGGTTTTTCATTTCCAGAAGTCCAAAACTTTGTTACTTTTTGAACATATTGCTTCTTTGGGAGTCTAATTTAGCATTTAGCTGCATAAATCATTCAAAAAGTGATACATGAAACATTTAATTTTCTATACAATGCTCACATAGTCTATGGTCTCATTTCATTTCCAGCTAATTTTAAAGGAACAATTTCAAAGCCTAGACTGTGTGCATTTGTCTGTGAACTTTCAGTTTTGACACAGGTATCATGTTTTTATAGCGCCCAGGTCCTCTCTATAACAATTAAAGCCTAAAAAAGTACATTTTACACAATATGGGACCTTTAGGATCTTTTGGAGACAGACAGGTAATTCTGCATGTAAACATTAAAGTAGAACTGGTTGGCCCTCTCTCTGATGACTGCTGTTACTTTCTGGTCAAAATAGATTAAATTTATCAGCATGTCTTCCTGGGCACAAATCATAAGGTCACACCACTGCAGGCCAGTTATCAGTAGTTGACCCTGCACCTGCCAGTAGTAGGAGTGGCTTTCACTGAGGGCAAAAGTGCCATACTGCATTTGAAGGTATTTACAGTCCACATAGACCTTCACATTAGGGCACTTTATCTCAACCAGTTGAAATGCTGGCTGTACAAATGGATCGAAGATCAAGCCATCTGGTGAGGCACCAAGCCAGGGGGCATCAGGGTGGACAACAAGGCCACAGGGAGTGTAGTTGACATTTTTCATTTTGCAGTAGTCTACTGCCACCTCAAACTCCACGTCTGCCCCTCTTTTCATGTCTCCAGTCTGTCTTGTTCCTTTGAGGATTCTTTCTGCTAGACCCTCTGCAGACCTCACTCCCCTCACAAAACACACCTCTCTAAAACGTGAAGAGGTTATTCTAGGCCTACAGAGCTGATGCCACATCTGATCAGCTGCCTGTTCTCTTGTTGCTGCCTCAATCCTATGGGCCATGTCCAGTGTGAGCATCAAACTTTTAAGGTGAAAGTGCTCCTCCATAGTGCGTACATGCACACACTCTGTTGGGGCCAGGCTGTACTCCCTAAGAGGTGATGGTGGGTAAGGTAGATGATCTTGGTGCATTTTCACTGACTTTGTGGGCAGTATCAGTTGCTGGTAAGAGAGCACCCCCCCACCCCCCGTTTGTCCTAAGCCTAAAGCAGTCTCTGTCAAGCGGATCACCCACCAAGCCCTTGTGCAGTGTGCTTCTGTGAAAGTCAACAATAATCTTAGGTATGACTAGGCAATAGAAAAACATTAATATTTAACTAAATATGAATTATTTTACCAGTAATGATAGACATTCACTGGTAACTTAATAGACACATATGTACAGTGTAATGCAAACCAATACAATGACTCTGCCATAAATTGCGCTTTAACAAAACCTATTACTTTTTTGACATTGTCAGAAAGCTAATAATTCTTTATATTTGTCATTGAGGTGGCAGTGGGTGTTGGTATTGGTGTAAAGTGCATTATACTGAGAGGTATACCTAATATTCTGCCCCTCTCATGTAGTATGTAAGTGGGGTTAACAAAACATTATGAACACCTCTCAGTATACTGTACTCCACAACAACACTCACCGCAAGGCCGATAATAAACACGAAGAATTATCAGCTTTCAACATTTGAAAATTAATACGTTTTATTTAAGCAGAATTCATGGCAGAGCTGTTGGATTGGTTTGCAGTACAATGAGCTGTGTCTACTGAAGTGGGCATGGAGTGTTTAGGTATGTATTATGAGTCTGTATCAACACTATGCAAAATCATAACATAAATGCCAAGGGACAACAGATGCAAAATAGCATTCCTGCCAACTCTGGCGCATTTACAATATGTATTCTGTATGCTTATACATTAATGTGCACTGTCCCTTTTAAACAAATAAATAAATGAAAATAAATAAATAATCCAAAATGACATCATCACATTGAACTGCATGAGGCTGTAAAGTGTAATATCAAATCAAAACTATGTTTTTTCTAATAACATCCTCTCAAACATTAAAGATAAATTTTAGAAAAATCTTGAGTTTATATGTGGTTGTCATCCATTTAGATTACAGACATGGTACACAGTGATATCACAATGTCATAATTTCATCAGAATACAATTAACAATAATACTGAATTCTCGCCAAGCCTTGGTTTAGGCATCCCACCATGAGGTGACACAAGTTAATATGTAGGAAAATTTGTGCTGTCTGCTGTACTCAGTGGTGTTTTACCTGCCTGTTGTACACTGACAGTACTAGCAGCTTACTATCTCACCTGATTCCTCCCTCCATCAGCCTGCTGAGCCTTGATCTGGTGATGATCATTTTGTTTATTGGCCCAGGTTTCACACCCTGACAAAAAAAATCAGCAACATAAAATGTCAAGAATACAAGATACTTATTCTTATTGACATTATTAACTCTTATTGACTTTACCTGTGATAACTTATACCGCTTTCCCACTAAAATTAGCGTGTAAAAGGGTTTTTTTAAATGCAGGTAAACCCGCTAACAATTGCCAAGTGACTCCTTTCCCATTGCCGCCAGACCTGGGTCTGATTGCCAGCAGATGAGCTGCGTGGCTGTTTTTTTTTTTCCTCTGGTGCGTCAAGCTGATGTCATCACATTGGTTTTTGTGTAGTAATAAACAAAAAAGAGGATGTGATCATTTCCAAGAGGCAAATAATGCAATAAATAAATAAATGAAAGGTTAATAGATTATATCATTTGTAAAGGATCTCTTTTTCCAGCTGCGCATGGACAGGACGCACAGCGCTTTATGAGCTATTAATACATGAGATTTTAAAAGGCTGAATGAGCTAAATTTGTCCTTGGGAAAAAATAAATAAATAAATTCTCAGCAGATATGGTCATTATGACGTGGGCATTTTTGTGTTTATATGCGCCTTTAAACTGCACTGCCGTGCTGCAGATCTTCTGCCTTTAAACTCCTATCTATCTTCAATATAGCAAGACTGACCTAGCAAAGCGTTTAGTGTTCATATGTGCCGTGAAATTACACGGCTGCACGATGTTGATGACAAGGAGGACTAATCACTCTCATGCACCCGCATGTGAAATAAAGGCGTGATCATGACGACGACAACAAAACACAAAAACAGTGAATGTGCAGTACTTTCCCTCTTTAAGAGACAGATTTATTGCGCTATAAATCTCTTAAAAGTGAGTGACTGTGAGAGTCGTTGCCTCACTCACTCAACATTTTAGCTACGTTGTTGTATATAGTTCAGTCTCGCACAGTCCCTGTGACCTGGCGCCGAATCTCCTCTTCTCCACGGATTAATAAAAGCTCTCTGATCTCGCTGTCTTGCCAGTGCTGTGCCATCTCGCAAATATAAATATCACACGCTGAGTCCAAAAAACAACAATGCTCGTCCCAGCCCCTGCTTTTTGTTGCCCCAAGTTACAGACGAGATACTATGACGTAGGCGTGTCCCGCGTTCACCCGGGTATTGACATTCCCACCGCAGCCGATCAGAGGTGAGCCGATAAAAACCTGTGTCCATTGCAGGGTCAGTCGGCGCGGATCTGAATGCCGATTAGAGCCTTTCCCACTGCCGACAGGAGCCGATTGTTAGCATGTTTAAACAGGTTTTTCAGCCAGCGGGAAAGGGGTATTACTGTATGTCAAAACATTGAGGCCCTGTCCACATGGAGACAAAAATGATATGTTTAAGGAAATATCCGCCTAAGCATGAAACCACTGGAAATGACTGAAAATGCTGTCATGCATATGCCCAGCCTGTACGTCACGTTGTGTTGCTGCCATGGAAATGCACCAAAAGAGAAGAAGAACATCACCGAAAACTGACACAAACTTTCTTCTAGTCGCCCTTCTGGTTGTTCTCCGCGTTGGATTTGAGAACATATGGTGTGTGCGTTTCACGGTGGTGGTAAAGGAGCATCAGATTTTTCTGTAAAAGCCATAACAAGCTCAGTAGCTTCTGCAGCACGAACACAACTGTGTAGTCCGCTATTATTGTTTTGGCCGGACCCGCACAGGTGCCTTAAGGGAGCTACGCTGTGCGTGACGTAATTGGTTCAGGAAAGATGCGGGTAGCCATTCACACGGAAATGACACGGTAGTCGTTTACAGATTTATGCACTCTGGGACCTGTTTTCAAAAAGTATCGTTTACAGTCACCCAAAACGCTGTTTTTGTGTGGATGAAACGCTGATACGACAAAAAACTTTTGCGTATACGCCTGAATTCATCTCCGTATGGACGGGGCCTGAGAGTTCAGAGTTGTATTTAATAGTACATTCCTTTCTTAAGTTTCAGTGATATTTACAGTCATTATTTACAAAGGATAACTGTATTGGAAGCATGATCGTTCAATGCCTGAGTCTCACTTGTCAAGGGTCAGAGCTAAATATCAGGTATATGAACTAACAACACTTACTGCTGTTCTGGGCTTGTGCCATTGTTGCTCTTGTTGGTTGCAGGCATGGACAGGGGGTACAACCTGCACTTTCAGCTCTGAATAGTGTGCAGTTTGAAACAGCAAAGCAACTGTGTGATTACACACTGCTGAGCCAGCGACACACGAGCAGCGATTTGATAAGAGGATGACAGGGTCCGAGTCCCGAAGCTCTATCTGTACAAAAAAATATGGAGAGAAATTTTTTACAAGCATTAGCAGTGGTGACAGGCTACCTGATCAGTGGGCAAAACAGATGTCACCTAACAGTATAATTAGGTTGCTGGGGCAAATTTGTCAATAATCCAAAATTAGAATTTGTTTTAACTGTAATAGAGGGATTTTTATCTTGGGAGGCCTGATTGTGAATAACGCAATTATGGGTGGTACTCAAGGATTTGCAGTCAGTCAGTTGTACCCCAGTGACCTCATCTTTTAGCGAGTAGACAAACAACAACACTAAGTTGAACTTTGAACAACTGTACATGTGTGGTTTACCAAGCGTCTCAGAATATGATAGCTCTGGCTTTTCTCAGTGTTATATAAATTACCCAAAAGTCAAACTTGAGTAAAAAACAAATAAAGACACCATGTTAAAATATAAAAGAAAATACTGCCTTACAGTATCTGATATATAATTGACTTAAGTATCACATGGATCAGTAGAGGAGGGCGGAACTTTCCTCCAAGTGGGGGAGAGCCAACCAAACCTGGGGGGGGGGGGCTGCTTAGGCCCCTGGGGAGGTCACTAGGTGTAAAATCTGAGAACGGGTTGTTTCAGCACACATTTTCTGAAAGTTGGAGAAAGAGAGGGGGAGAGGGAATGGATTTTTCTGGTACTTGGGGGGATTGTGGACAGGCCGGTGACACATATTTGTTAGAAAAGCCTGGAAAAGTGATTTTTGCTTAATATGTCCCCTTTAAATAGACGCAGCCTGTCATCTGCAAAGCAACTAAGAAGGAAATTTGTCAAATGAATGTAGTAGAAGTATAATATTTGTGGTGGTCCACTGTTTTCTTACCCTGAGAGGCTTGATAAACACTGTCTCTGAACTGGAACAGATGAGAACTTCAACAGAACACCCAGCCCATCCCAAACATTACTCCCAGGCTGTGAGGCTTCTCACTTTTCCTCATGGACCTGTGACAGCCTGCCCTGATGCTGACAGCACCAGTCGGTCTGTCTTTGTTTGATACTGGTGAAAATCAAATGGCAGTGTGATTGTGTATATACCATAGCAAGAAATAAACCAGAGTGATGATGTTTTTGATCTGCTGTGTGTTAGAGGAGAGAAACACATTTTCTATCTAATTCTATCAGCTAAGATTAGCTGCTTGTTGTTGGCTCTCTACAGACATACAGCATTCACACTATTTACTACTTTTAGGTCACAGTATCTTGTGTTTTATTATAAATAAAAGTTACAAAGCTAATGTTAGCAAATAGACACTTTTCATACCCTCGTAGTTGCATATGTAAGATAAAGCATACAGCTTAAAACCTTTGTCCATTTTCATGGCAGGAGTTTTTGATGTCACCCTGCAAATGCGATGGACATTGGATATGGTCATCTTTGGTAGCTCTTGAAGACATCTTGTGTAAAACAAAGACATTGTAGACATTTAATATTTCTACAGGTGCTGTGTCCCGGTAGGGCTCTGCCAGTGACCTAACCAGAAGGAAGTGCTTCGTCTTGTTTTGCCGAATACAGAAGTTGGTTGCGCATAACCCCTATTTTATAAACTTAGAGTTGTTTTATTTGACTGAAATTTGTCCTGGAGGTTCATAACACATTAGTCTGTCATACAAAAAAACCTAAATACAGGTTTATTATCACTTCACAGTCTTTAATATATTTCACTACTTCATTTGTAGGAGGAGAATATATGTGTCTGAATAACGTGTTGGTTTTTATTCATGTCTGTCTCCATTAAATCACTCCTGGTCTCTCACTTTAAGTGTTTCTAGAAGTGAGAACACCGCTGGGAGTCAGCGCCCTTCATTTACACTCCCCACCTTGCTGAGTGGGGTCAAAGGTCAAACAACTTATATGCTGTGTCAACAAGTGCTTCCATCTGCCTCTTCATTAGCTCTGAGCTTTTACCAGTGAAGTGGGGTCAGTGAGGAGCAGAAGGAGAGCCGTGTCCTCTTACAATACAGACTCACAAAGGGCTGACCTCCCTGTGTGGGCTGCATGAGCTCACGACAAAGAACAAATATTTCACTGCTGGAAGTCTCTCTCTTTCTGCCGCTGAATCATACCACCTAATGAGTGGAAAATGTATTTATGAAATGGCTTTCATTAGTGATTGTTGAAAATGGGAAAATCTCAGAGAGGGGCTTCACATACGGTGCACTCAGAAAGTATTTAAATCCCCTTCACTTGTTTCAGTTTTCTTATGCTGCAGCCTGATGCTGCAGTAGAAAGAAAACATTCTAACTAATCTACACTCTACCCCATCATGACAAAGTTAAAACAGTGTTAGAATTTTGCAAATTTAAAAAAGACAACCAACTGAAATATCACGTTGACATAAATATTCAGACCCATTGCAAAAACACTTCATATTTAGCTCAGGTTCCTCCTATCTCTTTCCTTGGTTGCTGAGATGTTTCTACACCTTGGTTGGAGTCAATCTGTGGTAAAATGAAACCAGTAAGCCTGATATTGAATGTCTTTTTTATTGATTTTAACCCAATTACACCCATTTATTACCGCTAGCTTCAATGCTAACCCGAATGCTAACCGCCATATTTTTTTCCCTTTGTGAGGGACAGTCAGCCAGCATCAGGCTGTTCTGTAATCACGTCATTCTCCCAGAATAGAGCATAATGGAGAGAGAGATAGAGAGAGCTTGTGATGCAGCCCCCTGTATTTCGCTATTTTAATAAAATTATATAAAAATCTGATAAAACTCAATAATCAGCAGATAAACAACATTAGGGTCATGGAGATGCTGTACATTAACAATTCTATAAGTTGTGCCATGTTCTGATTCAAATATAGGTCTAAAATAATTTGCTAGCCTGCACAGTCAGTCCAGAAAGTTCATACCAGTATCAGATCAGTACTCGGTATTGGCCGATACCCAACACCTGGGTATCAGAATTGTACGGAGAGAGAAAAAATGGTATCACAACATCCCTAGATACCATACATCTGGTGTTAAATGAAACAATATTAAACTATATTATACCATACAATATAAAACGATCAGACCCACTATGCTGCTTCACAAAATGGTATGAAACGATACAATGCTATTCCAACAGATACCACACAATGTGATATGATATGATGGACACATTCAGCTGCTGCCACAGTGATAAATAAGAATAATAGAAGCAATGGCAATCCAAATATGAACCCACAATCTACACGTTCCCAGGGTAGAACAAATCAATGCAGAACCACCAAGAACATACTTTGTATACGGCTCAGTCAGACATGGTCAAGGATGATTTCACAGGCAAACTCCTGGCCCATGATAAGCACCACTGAAGAACAGACAGACCAAAGAATCATCCACATTTCTGGACAAGTGTATGTAAATGATTAAATGATAAATGGCACTACAAAAGTGTGTAAAAGAGGAAAGATGATATAAAATACAAACGGCCTTGAGTTATTGGGGGACTAGACAATCCTCAAGCAAGTGCTGTCCATTCACCATTTAAATGTATGACAGAAATAGATCAGACTTGTCACACTGGGCGCTGATGGTCCTTGAGTAGCCTGAAGTGACAGTAAAATAAATCCAGACACAATCCCTGGGGAAGCAATAAAACTCACACAGCTGTGTGCACCTTTGGGTAATACAATGAACCCAGACAAAACAATATATTTTCTAGGATGTCTGGAAGGGCAAATATTGTCTTTAACCAACAGCCAAAACAATCATAAATAATCTTGCTTATACTCCTGGGAGCAAAACAAAGCAAAATGTTGGTTTTGTTTTGGTCTGAGCATGGCTTTTAGTACATCCAAATCCTTTGGTTATGAGAGGGTAAGCCCATTAAGTACTACCTTTTAAAGCACATGTAAACACCTGCATTTTAAACACATTTACACTGAGACACCAGACTATCAATCTTGCAAGTCGGACCACAAACTGCCCAAACACACAGCATATCTGTAACACTTGAAGGGGAGATGATTTGGCAACTGACATCAATTCAGGGCAGCCACAGAGGCAGGCGGATGGGAAGGCCGTTTTTAGAAGCTGTCCCAGCGTAATGGCCTCCACCCGACCACCTGGCCTGATTTAACAGAGCCATGGAGAGGTGAGAGAGAGAGGGGGGGGTAAACGGAGAGAGGCATATTTCTTGACCTGGCTGGACATGAGTGATGGGAGATGAAGATAGCGCTGATGGAGGGTAATGATTGTGATCTCTCTTTCTCCCTCTGTCTTGCTGAGTCTGTGTCTGGGTTAATGGGAGTCGGGTCAGGGGGGCCTGGAGCCTCAGTGTGATGGTCATCTGGTTATCTGGGCTGACTCACAGTGAAAGGAAAGATGTTATATAGATAGGGTGGTCACTACATGCCCTTCTGAGCTGCAGGTGTCTGGGCAGGTGGATGGTGAGGATGCAAACAAAACAGAGAGAGAGAGAGAGAGAGAGAGAGGGAAGATGTTGCAGCAGAAATAAAATCAGTTAAATTTTAAGCCATGACTGAGCAAAACTGTCTGTGCAGTTCAGGCACAACTGAGTCTAGGAGAAGTTGAAGGACTGTGAGTCCTTTTATTAAGAGATCTCATGTTGTGTCAATCATAACATGAAACTTTGGTCAGTCATTATTTTTTTGCCTGAAACATTTGATTTTCTGTACTTTTTTGCATTTGTACAAGCTATTATGAGGGTTGTTGATGAATCAGACCAGCAGCTATAGCTCTGACAGAACACACCATCCATCACTGTTTGAGCCAAAGTGGACCTATTGGAAGACAACCATGGAAGACCCCACTGTTGAAAGTAAATCATAAAAAAGCCAGAGTGGAATTTGCCAAAATGCATATGCCACTAAGCTTCTGAAAGAATGTCATTGGAAAGACGAAACAAAACTGGAGATTTTTGGCAAGTCACATTAAAACACAAAAATAAAGTATAAAAAAGCAAAGAAAATCATTTGTGCTGTTGTCATGGTCATTTATGCCGTTGTCTGACTGTTTACAAAGGAAAAAAATGACCCAAAGTTGAGGATTCTGCTCATGGCTCTGCTCTCATCATGGGAGTTTGTGCAGCCGTGCGACCAAAATATCAAATATGACAGAAATCCCTGTGATCAGTCAGGAGCAGCTGGACAAGACAGAGTAAGGTCGTAGTCAGCTGTCGTATCCCCCTGTACACTGCACAACAAAATGACCAATAATCTGACTCAAAATCTGTGACTGAATCAGATGAAATTCCCACAATGATTTAAAAAAATTGGACCTGATCATAACTATAAAATATTTGTACATTTCGAGGAATTAAATCCCTAAAATGCTACTTTAAGTGCATAAAACCCTGATGTCTGTAATGGGGAATGAAACAGTGAAATATTGTCTATACACTTCATCTAGGATGAAACCTCAGATGCAAAGCGGGCCTTTCGTTTTTTTGTTTTGTTTTGTTTTGTTTCATTTTACAAGGGTCCCTTTGTTACAAAATATTCCTTTCAATTTAACAACAAAGAAAACTTATATTTCAACAAAAGAAAAAATATATATCCAGTAGCATAACTTCATGGTGATAGGCCCTGGTGCAAATATTTTTTTGTGCCCCCACCCCCGCCCTAAACACAAGCGCACACACACGCTTGGACACACACACGCACAGCCACTTGAGAGAACTGCTATTGTCACCATGTAGGCTAACGTTACAGGTGACTGGCCACACACTCATCCTGCAAACCAGCCTTTCAGCACCACGGACAGCGGCTGAAGCTCCTTATCAACACTTATCTAACAGCCTTCCCTGACCTGGGCTCAAACTACCACAGCCTGATGATGTCTCCAAACTCACGTCACATTATTGCGACTCATCATGACTGACAGGTATCAAGGTGATTGGACAAATTATCATTTCCTCCTCTCATACCAGCCCCTCAGCGTTACCTAACCGACCCGCCCCGCGCTATTCCATTCACAAAAACAGGGGCCTGGGGCAGCACGGCAGCACAGGGGTTAGCGCTGTTGCCTCACACCGAGAAGGTCTCTGGTCCGCTTCCCTGTCAGGGCCAGGGGCCTTTCTGTCAAGGTTTGCATGTTCTCCTTGTGCACACGTGGGTTCTCTGTGGGTACACCAGCTTCCTCTCACCACCAAAAACATGCTCAGTAGGGTAATTGGTGACTCTAACTTGCCCATAGGTGTGAATGTGAGCGTGCCTGTTTGTCTGTCTCTATATGTCAGCCCTGCAATTGACTGGCGACCAGTCCAGGGTGTACCCGGCCTCTTGCCCGATGACAGCTGGGATAGGCTCCAGCCCCCCCGTGACCCAGAACGGAATAAGCAGTGTAGAAAATAGATGGAAAGCAGGGCCCTGTGGCAATTTTGGACAGCTGCTTTTTTTCTTCCTTCATGGGCCCATGACGGCGTCTGGGCTCTGGTGCAGCAACAGCAGTTGCACTGATGATATTTATGCCACTGTATATATCCCTCTTTTTTAACTAATGTGCAAATACAAATATTTTAATGAGCTGAACACAGAATGAAACATAAATTTAGGCTCCTTCTTTAGTGTAGGGAACACAGTACTTTCTGTTTATTTTAGAACTCAGCTTTCCATGAAGAGGGTTATCTCAGTCTTGAATATTTTAATAATGAACAAAAACTTTGGTTTTTATGCATTATTCTTTTAAACTTTAAGATTTTCATGCACTCTATATGCAAATTACATAGAAATACTGAACATCAGTAGTTCAACTGTCCAATCCAAGAGTGTGTTGATTCTATAAACATGTTTTTATTGAAATTGGGAAAAATTTCTCTTGTAATGTTTTTTAGGGGCAAACCGGAGCTCCCGGAGAAAACCCGTGTTGACTCAGTGGATCATGTGACACCCTGACAGACAAAAAGCTACTCTGCACTTAATTTGCACCTTCTCCAAGGACATTTTCAGCACTGCAATTACCCGTTTTTCAGTAAGTATGGAATTTACTGTCATTGGTGGTGAAGCTTGTGTCAGAAAGTTAAAATTGTTTCTGTTCTAAGTATTTTTTAAACACATATCGCTTGTTTTCATAAGGTTATAGCCACAGATATCAAGACGTAGCCAACACTTGGTTATGACCAAAGACTGTAGAAAGAATTGGGCAAACCCCATATGTGCAGTCGTCTGCTTACAACAGGCGGACTCAAACAGCTCTTGAAGCCAATCTGTGGAGGCTTCCATATTGAAATCGCGGTCTCAACCGAACTTTGGATCAACCTAACGGCCCACCTACTAAGCGGGCCTCCCTTTCAGCCTGCTAGCTAGCATTCTGGTTGACAGAAACGGAGCCTCTGCCTGCTGAGCTATCTGTCAATCAAATGAAATGAAACGCGCCAATCAGCTTTCATCCTAAATATAATCCAAACGATTGTGGTACAAAAAAATCCACCCCCCGTACAGTGGGAAAACAATAAGACACTAGCTAATGAGACACATTTGGTGTTTTGAACCAGGCTGTAAACCAGTTTATTTCTAGTGTCATGCTATAAAATATTAATGAAACATTACGAGACAGAGATGTTTTAAAGTTAAATGCAAAGCTGGAACTACACTCCAGATATGGCTGCTGCACTGTGTCACTCCGCCCAGTGGTTTACTCAAGAAATAGTTCCGAGTATTTGCTTCATGTGTTGTGATGTTACATAATTATATGTTATTATTTCATAGCGTGGTGAATGTGCAGGTCACAACTTGTCCACGAGAGCGTTGGAGTTGTTGGATTGTGTATTTGATGAGTTTGATGAGGGAAAGCCAAAAATACCATCTGTCTCCATAGTGTTAGCTGTGCAGCTGGTATATCAGTCCCCCCAGATCTAGAAACAGCTTGCACTGACAACTAAAGGAAACAAACCTATTACTAAGACTACAGGAATTATGGCAATGGGCAAATTTGCCAAAATGTAGAAGTATCCCTTTAAGACCAACCTTACTCAAAGCTGTTGCAACAGCCTGCAGGCCATCTGTGCACCAGCTAGGTGGATCTTAGGAGTAGAGATGTTTTTTAATTCGATACAATACCAATACTTTTTGATGTAATTTTATCGATACTGATAAAGATACTTTTGAAGAAAGAATAAAATATTGGGCTCTCAAACTATCAAAAGTTACACATTTCAGGCAGTTAAAAAAATGCAGGTCATTCAGAAATTCATTTAGGGGGGAAATTCCATTAAATTAAAATGTTTAAGCAGGTAAAAAAATAAAATAAAAAAAAAACTATAAACATAGGATAAACTTGTATATGGAATTAAAATATCCACAACATAACCAATTTCTTTTCTTTTTTTTTAAATTCAGATACAAGAGCTACATTAGCCATCTATACCCACTAATTTGAAAAAAAAAAGTAAGAAATACAAGTCATCAAAGAGTTTCATAGAAACATTTATCTTGTTGTGTTTCTACAATTTGGTATTCATACATTTTATAGTATTGGCATGTGGTCTCAGTATTTTTTAAATTTTTCTCACAATTTTGAAATATACTTAGGGACCACACTGAGTGAGGAAGACAGCCAGGTTCACATCACAGACTATAAAATTACTTTATATGCGAGTGAGTGGAGTTGCTGAAATCTGTTACTCATTAATGATTGGTCCTCAAAGTCACAAGGTACGGCAGGATCGACATGTCTGATTGGTCCTTAAAGCCATGTGACACGGACGAGCAGCAAAGCCAAAACAGTCTTAAAAAGAGAGAGGCAGGGAGGCAGTCGGCAGAGAAGTATGATTTTATCAAATACAAAGACTCTGAAAGCAAATGTGCAGTTAAAACTGGACAACATAGAACTGAATTTCTTAAACAGTGTTGTGGTGTCCACCAGGGCTGCAGTCTATCACCAACCCTTTTTAACATTTACAACGACAACCTGTCCAAATTCCTGGAAAAATTCCTCAACCCAAGGACTCAACCAAGAGGGAAAAGAAGTCAAGTGTCTTTTCTACGCTGATGACTTACTACTGCTGTCACAAACAGAACTAGGACTACATTTTAAATGTCCTTCAGAGTTACCATGAAAACTGGAAGATCAGTGTGAATCTGGAGAAAACTAAAATCACAATATTTCAAAAGAAAGCCAGATCACAAAGTAAAGAGCATCAGGTAATTTTGCTAAGGCTGTGAGCTCATTGGCTGATCAAGCTTGTAGAGCTTTTTACAGCATCAGAAAAACTCTTTTCAGTTTAAACCTCCCTGTAAGGATTTGACTCAAGATTTTTAAGTGTTATTGAACCAATCCTCCTGTATGGAAGTGAAGTGTGGGGCCAATTCATCAAATCAGAGCTCTGAGACTCAAACCCAGTGGAGAAAGTTTATCTGGAGCTTCACAAAAACAGTTCAAGAGTCCACAGGAACTACCCAAACCACAGCTGCAGAGCAGAGCTGGGTCAGTTTCCTCTCTTAATTCAAATAAAAAAAAGAATAATGAAACTCACCAACTACCTAATAGAATCTGAGTCTGATTCAGGCCAACACAGGGACTATTTTTGGTGTTTTTCTCATTACAGGGTAATGATGAGGGTTTATGCACTTGAACTAGCATATAAAGAATTAAAATCCCCAAAATGTATAAATACTTTATAGTTATGATCAGTACTGATTGAGATTTCCTCTTTTTAAATTGCAGAAATCAGTAAAAAAAGAAAAAAAAAAGTTTGATTTTTTTAAGTGTAATAATTTCTGCTATGCTTGTAATACTGGGAGAATTTACTCAGAAATTGTCCAGGAAATTGAGGGTATTTTTTGGTATATTGAAGGGAACTGAAGTGAAAAATTTCAAAGATTTTTCATTGAGATTTTGTAGATATCTTTCATCTATTGGTGAGATTCATTAGAAACCTTTGGAAAATTTTGCTTCAAATTGTTTTCTTTGGCATTTTCATGTGAAATTGGAAATTTTGTTTGTAAAATTTAAAGCATCTCATGGACATTTTTGGATATTGGGAATCCGTTTTGATGTTTGAAGGTATCTTTGTAGCAATGTGGGTTTTGTATTATGTGCTTCTCTGCCCCCTATCGACGATGACTGAGCTGGCATAGTCATGCCTACACTCTTGGCTCGAATAAATATCTTAAAACGCCACGATTCCCACATTTCTTACTCAATAATAGCCATAAAAAGGAGAGATTTGGTTTGATATAGAATGGGCAAAAAATGCAAAAACTTGGAGGCACCCAGGACTTAATGGTTTAAAGCCACGGCTCTACCATGGTGAGCTATACCCTCTTGCAGTAGCACAGAGAACTTTTCTATGTTATGACATTTGTGTCCACGATGCTCCTGCCAACGAGGAGGTTAGTTCTCATAGCCAATCGCGGCTCAGGATGGAGGGAGGGAGCGTTCCTATTGGCCGTTGCAAAGGTAGAGCACGTGCACATCAGTGCTCAGACAACTTGATAATGGCTGACTCACCGGCATGAAAACCTTGCTTTTCTCCCACTGACAACGACAGCCTCCACTGAAAAGCAGCCCAAGGACGGAAAGCCGATGCAACGACAAATTAAACAAGGACAAATCACAAGCATTTCAAAGATGGACACAACTACGCCATAGCATCGCTCTCAACTTTAATTACCATCTGGAAGCTCTTCTCCTGGACAGGTAAGCTTCTAACTTTATGTTCTTCTAACTTCTCATCCTGGAACGGTTGTGTGAGCTTTTTAGGGAAATGTACATTTCCTGACATTTTGTGGCATTTTTCAATGTTGAAAAGCACTATAGACCTATCAACAGTGACTAAACTGGCATAGTGATGACTACAGTCTTCAATACAACACAGTTTTCTGTATTACATTGGGATATCTTTTTACAGACAAGAAGAGCAATGCTGTTTAAAGTCCAATACCAGGCGAAGAGCGCTACGTCAAACTGGATGGAGCCTCCTATTCAGTATTTCTCTCGCAGGGTGTCAATGTTTTTCTGAGATTTAGATTTAACTTAATGTTAGTGTTCCTACATTTCAAATGCTTTTGTATCCACAGCCAAAGAGAAGTTCAGTATCACCAGTGAGACAAGTGTTTATCTGATGGATAAAACAGAGACAGAGGTTGATGAAGAGGTCTTCAATAAAGTCCTTGAGGAGAAATCTGAGATCATCTGGACTATTGTTGATGCCTCCTCAGTAACAGGCACTTTAACCTTTCTCTTATGCTGTCTTTGCTATTTTATTCTTGTCATAAATAATGCAATCTAATATTAAAATGATTACTTTAAATATATAATCACCCCTATTTGTAGTTTTGTTAAAGCTTATTGGCTTTTACCTCAAAACAAGAACCTCTGCTGCTCTGCTCACCTGACAGTCTTTAGGTTATTCGTGTTACTGCCTTTTAGAGTCTCCACTACAGTCTTCATGCACAGACACACTGTCTCTTTCATCATCATCTTCATCAGACAGTGATGCTTCACTTATGTCCCCAGAAAGAAAGCGCATTGATGACACCTGGCTGATTTCCCAAAGAAGGGGCCCAAGTGATGAAAATTCAACACAGGCTAAAGAGGTAAAGTGTATCACTCAGTTATTCAGGAAACTGATTTGACATGATTTCAGTAATGTAGGCTATGTGTGAGTGATGTTGTCAACTCTGTCTAATCCTGTGTGTCACTTTTGGATCTATACCAGTGAGTTCATTACATGTTTTTATCAAATGAATGCATTTCAGAAACTTTTGGCCCATGACACAATCCACAAAAGAAGTTTCAACTGTTGATAATAATTTTTCAGACTACAGGTTATATTTGTTTATAAAATGTAAAAATGGTTGGGGCAAAAACCCACTGTGACTTGTCTTGACTGATGAGCTGCATTAAACAAAGTACAAAATATGCACTGTCATAAACAAGAAGAGTGAAAATTTCAATCTATATGTTAAGAACAGAAAAATTCTATTTCTGAAAATCCCATGCACAAATGCTTCATTGTCAAATAAGGTGATATTCAAATCTAATCCAAACCTTACATATTGAAATCTTGTGACCCTATTCTTCTCTCTAAGCTTGTCCAACATCTCCTTGAAACAAACCTGGAGGAGATAGAAAACTTAGAGAATACAGACAAACAGGAGAGGTTAAAGACCCACTATGGAGCAAACTGGTCAACATAGTTGTGGCAGCAATGATTGAGAAGTGTGGGTAAGCCCAAAATTTTTGAATAAAGCACAACTCTGTATCCTCAAACAACTGGAATCTAGGTATTTAAGAAGATAAGTGCTTCAAGCTGTAAAATGAAATCTGTTTGAACACTTGGTCTTGCACTAATTGGTAATTTCTTTCTCTCCCTCTCTCTCTGTCATTGTGTCTCTCCTGCTCTCTTTCGTAGGAGTGCTCCACCCATGGAAGTCAGGACACGCTCTGCATTAGGGATCATTACCCTGGTCCCCTGTCTTAAAGATCCATACTCCCAAAAAGGATACATAAGTGTTTTCTGTGTAAATGTAAGGTTCAGGATTCACCTTGTCTTGTAAGTCTAACATTAAATCTCAGGAAAGTAAGATGTTGGAAGTTTTTTACCGTCAGTCAGCCATAGGTGTTAAATTTGCTAATGAATTTATGACTAACAGGACAACTCGTTGCCAAAAGGTTAAACGTGCAGATTTGTATTAACTTGTTGCAGTGGCATGACACATTCCTATTGCTGTCTCTTTTATTATAACTGATGCTGATGAAGCTTTATAGAGCCATTTTGCATTTAAAACAAGGTTTTAATTTTTTGACAGCAATTGACAAGTTAAGGAGTCAACATTCTTTTAAATGTTGAAATGTTTTTCCTCTCCCTCTTACTCTCACATTTTAAGCAATTTAACCTTTAAAACTGTATCATATTAATTATTTACTATTCAGTTGTTGAATACCTATGTAATTATGGCTTGAAATTTAATTTGCTTACGTCACGACTCAGCCGCGCGGAGTACTGCCCCTCGACGCTGATTGGTCCTTTCACTTTCTAACCGTTCCAAACGGTTCAGGTGGGAGCTTTGCAAGATGGACTCGCCAGTCAGAAACATGGAAACGGGCAAATCCATCTGCTTTGCAAGGTTATACAGAAACCATATTGCAAAATATCTAGGGTGTTAAGACACAAATTTTGGATTTAACTTTACAGTGTCTTTAAGTTTATGCATATAAAACTTTAGGAACAAATGTGCATGTTATTAAACCGATGATTATGTTTTGATTGGCTAAAGAGGAACGGCACACAGAGAAAAGGAAAGGGCTGAATTTGTCTGAAATCCAAGTTTATCTATCTGTAAGTTATTCATATATATATTTGAAATTTAAAAGCTTTTTCTCTAAACTAAATGAATAGTATCCCTATATTTTGACTTTTTTACTTGCACACATAATTAAACTAAAACAATTGTCCATGTTGAAATGAAGGGGTTACATCTAGAAGTATGTAATGACTGGCGGGTGTTGATGTTTGTCTAACAGACTGAAGATGAAGTTTAAAGTAAAGAAATAGTTGTGCAGCCACAGGAAAGAAGGTTAGGCTGTTATTATCTTGTTATTTTTCTGCCTGTAAGCCCAGAAACAGTCACTACTGCACACACACAGAGGCTAATACCTCATAAATACAGCTGTTACCATTACACAACAGCAGGCACAACCTGACAGACACATTTTTCATCCTCCATTTCTAATTAGATTGATTTGGAATCACACAAATTAAAGAATGAGACATTTCCCTGTCCAATTGGCTGATTACATCGACTGCTAATGGCTGTTAAAAGAAACGTCAAGTTTAATTTCACACTTATTGACGTGCATTTGATGTAGGTGACATTAATCTAATGATTATTCATAAGACTTTCCTATTATCATCTCACTTTCTCTCAGCAGGCATATCATTAAACTGCAGCACACCCATTAAGTAGCATGTTGTCATTGATAATCTTCCTGATGATTTATTACCCACAGTTCTAATAGATGGGCAATCATGTAACTCTGTCTGACAGCAATATTTCTAAAAGAAAATGCATGTAGTGTCTGCAGGGCTTCTGCATAAAAACTACTAATCTAATCTGCACAACACCCCTAAGTAAGTTTCCATAGCTCAAGGCCTGAATAAAAATATGTCTTTAAAACTCTTAAACTCAGTTAAATAAATATGTTCACCTTGCCAGCCTGCAGGCTGCACTTTACCTCAATGTAAGAGTAAAATATCAGCAATGCTACCAATAAATATTCTCCCTACCTCTTAATGAAAAGCCTTTCTTTGGAGGTGGGCTATTCCTCTGAGACCACAGAATGTGGAGGAGGAACTCCAGCCAACTCTACAGCTACAACTAAAGCGCTGCCAGTACGGCTTTGCCAAGTAACTCTCAGCATTATATTTATCTCAAGTGTTGATACAGTGTAAATGAGATCTAAATGAAAAACAACCACAGCGTTTGTTTACTTTAATAATAAATCAAGATGCTCCATATGGTTTCAGTGAAACGTGTCTTGTTTGTGTTTCAAAGCGTTCGCACATTAGATTGTTTGAAGCAACACTTTATATTGGAGTCTCTATTAAGACAACAGCTGTCTCAGTCTTAATTTAAGGGCTGATGGTAGAGAGAGGAGCTCAGTATGCCAGATCCCACAGTAGTCAAGTCTATAGCAGCAAATAGGGGTCAGTTCATACTGGAGCCAGCCCTGACTATGACTGTAATTGAAAAGGAAAGTTTTATTTCTGATCTTAAAAGTAGGGAGGATGGCCTTCTAGACCCTGCCTGATAGATGATTCCTGTAGGAGAAAGGCTCGACAGCTGAAGGCTCTGCCTCCTGTACTACTTTTACAGCTAATTTACACCACAGCTGTTGGTCGGTTTAAAACCATAGACTGTAGAAAGAAAGTGGACAATCCTGTGTGACGTCAGCCGTTTGGTTACAGTAGGCTGACTCAAACAGTTTTTGAAGCCAATTCGTGTCGGACTCAATATTGAAATCGTTGTCTCAACCAAAGTGTGGATGAACCTAACAGCAGACAAGATCCCGCCCACTGAGCTTGACTTCCTGTCAGCTAAGCTAGCACTTAAGCCGGCCATCTGGAGGTAGTGTCAAGCTATCTGTCAATCAAAGAGACACACCAATCTGTGCGCAAAATTGAAACGATTGTGCCACAAAAAAAAAAAAAAAAAAGATCAAAAAGCAGTGCATTGTTACAAATATTAGTATTGCTTGCACCAGCATCAGGTTAACATGTCTGTGCTGTATGTGGTTATAAATTGCTCCAGTCAATATGCCAGTTTAACCTGACACAGCCTTACAACTTCCTCTGTTTTGTAGATTGAAATAGAGTGAAACTGTGTCAAGCAAAGCAATGCCATTCCTTACTCTAAGTTGTATATTTCTGGGTCTAAAGCCCAGTGATATACAGGTTCTTGCTGTTTCTCCTTGTGTTCATGTATGCATCTGGCTGTATCATGAGGAATGCGTTTGCGATGTACCTCACTTGTGTTACCAGAGGACACCACTAGGGGGCACACCAGAGAGCTTAGGACACACAATTACTTATAACTAAACTAAGTGACAGCATATAAATTATATTCACCCCATTCAACTCAGTGTTTAGTAGATGCACCTTTGGTCTTAATCAGGCTTGCACATGCAGACACTGCAATTTTACTCCATTCTTCTTTGCATAACCGCTCAAGTTCTGTCAGGTTGCTCAGAGATTGGGCATCAATGGTCCTTTTCAAGTCCAGTCACAAATTGGGCTTTGACTCGACCACTTCAGGTCATTGTCACTTTTCCCAATTTGCAGCTCTCTTGTTGTCTGAGTAAGATTGTCCTCCAGGATATCCTATAGATTAATTTTACTCTCTACCTTTAAAAGCCTTCCAAGGCTGGCTGCTGAGAAGCGTCCCCACAGCATGATGCTGCCACCACCCTGCTCACAGTAGGCTGGTGTGTTTGGTGTCCACCAAACGTAACATCTTGTCTGATGGCCTAAAAGCCCCATTTTGGTCTCATCAGACAAAAGAACTTTCTTTCACTTGAACATGGAGCCCAGATTTAATCTGACTTTTCATCAACCATAGCTTTCGCTTTGCCACTCTCCTATAAAGTTTTGAATGGGGGCAACAATTATTGTATGCAGAATCTCTCCCATCTCAGCTGCTGAAGCTTGTAGCTCCTTCAGAGTAGTCACATGTGTCTTGGTGGCCTCTCTCACTATTCTCCTTCTTGCACAGTCACTCAGGTTGTGCAGACGGTCTGATCCAGGCAGATTTACACATGTGCCATATTACTTCCATTTCTTGATGATGGATTTAACTGAACTGCGGGGGATGCTCAGTGCCTTGTTTTTTTTTTATCCATCCACTGACTTATACATCTCAATACTCTTTTCTCTGAGTTGCTTGGAGTGTCCTTTTGTCTTCATGGTGTAATGGTAGCAAGAAATACTGATTTATCAGTGATTGGACCATCCAGACACATATAGAGTCCTGTGGGGTTTCCTTTTAACAACACAAATAAAAAGAAGGCCTTCTATGATGAATACCATATGTTGGTTCTTGAATAATGACTGTTTGTCCGAAGAACAACCACCGTGAAGAAACATCCTGTTAATATGAAATTTGAACAATAAATATGTTCCCTTTTCAAAGAAGGAAAGGTCTTTCAAGTATGATTATTTGATGGTGATACAATGACAAACCACCAGGAAAGTTCAAATTGCTCAATCCTAAACTTTTTGAAATACAGAGTGGTTGTTTGCAAGTTTACTGGTGAGGATTTGATGGAGCTGTGAGTGTGTTTTCCAGAGATCCATCCAGAGCCTGCGGGGGACTTTTTCAGATCGAGCTGCTTCAACATGTAAACTCTGTGTCCCTGCAGGTGTGAGATATTAGGTTTAGGAAAGGTTTCTTTTGGTCTCCTCAAGCCACTATATCCTCAAGAAAATTGGCTCTCTGGACAAAACACTGTGCAGTGAGAGATAGAGGAAACATCCTGACAGGAAGGCAGAGACATAGAGACAAACAAGCCATCACTTCTGGATGTTTACTCTACAGAAACTGTCAATTGGAGCTTATTTACTCTTACATTCAGTATTAAAATCACATTTTTCAGGCAAGTAGAAGAACTGAGTCAGCTGGTGCACATAATTCCACTTTATTCCAAAGCAAATCAACTCATTTCAAGAATAATCTTTGGTCAAGAGATATTAATCTCCTAAATCTTCATTTAAGATCTTCAAAGTCCTGAGAACAACTTAAACTACTGTGGAAATAAGTGCAATTATCATGCTCCACTGGCAGATTTTGGCTCACTCGTTTAAAAAGATGAATTTATGAGAGACTAAATGACTTGTTAAGATCAATATTTTATGCAGAGTAAACATCTTGTGATGCCGTCTTGTGATGTTGTGCAGGGGAAAATGAGAGAAGTGTTTTGCATGATGATCTTAGAGGAATTTGAAGTGCAAATCAGCTCTATTTAAAGAGACTAACAAGCTGCAGCTACACCACATTGTGTACATGCAGACACACCTGCTCAAACTGTACACGAACAGTCGACTCATTGTTTACATCAAAGCGATGTAATCTGCCAACGCTATTTATTTAATTAGAGCCGAGCACAGCAAATAAAACATGTCAATACAACAGCTGTTTTATATTACAGTAGGAGTGGGCGATGATAATAAAAGGCTTTGAGCTGCAGAGGCAATGAAGAGTTTTCTGTTTTTATGGGCCGAGTTTTATGGAACAGATGGTCTCCTCTTGTCCTAAAAGAGTGAGAGGTCTGTTAGTTTTCATCCCAGCCTTTAATTCTTTAATTAGAGAGGATTAAGTGGGTTGTATGTGACCCGAACAGGTGATCAAACACCCAAAAGGGGAATAAGAGTAGCACAAATCAGACCTGGTCATTAAATGAGCAGGACTTTAATCAGATGTGTCAGTGAAATTACATTCCTTTGCTTATTTTTTTGTTTAATATTCAAAGTATTATATATTCAGGCTTTAATATCTTCTCAGTAAAAGGAGGAAAATATACAAAAAAAGATAGAGGCTTTTGAGTTTTTTGGAGTTTACTTTGACTTTACATTTCAAGAAGATTGAAATTATTCAAAGAAAGTGCATATTAAAGCATTAATACATAAGTTCTCTCTTCGGATTAAAATGATTTCTTAAGAAAGTCAGAAGTTATTTTCTGTTGACCCAGACATTCCTCTCCACAGTTACATTTTCTAGCTCCTCCTTTGAGACTAAAGCATTCTCAGGCCACACTGGATACACAGTATATATCATTCAGTGATGTCTGGGTCTGCCTCAATGATTCCTTCCAGTTGGATGTGCCCAGAAGACTTCCAGAGAGAAGCAACCAGGATCAATCGCCTGAACCACTTCAACTGGCTACTTAGCCATTGAGCTGCAGATGTCCAAGCACTTTGCCCTATTTCTAAAGCTGAGCTCATTCAACCTCCTAAAAAATCTAATTTATGATAATAATCGTTATTAGAACAAAATAATAATGTGTTTATTTGTTTCCATGAGCCCAATTTTTTGGTCAGTATCCAAAAGTCATGGCCATAGGTAAGGTTCCAACAAAGTCCATCTTTCCACTATCTATATTGCTTTTCCTGTTCAGGGACACAGAGGGTCATGGTAAGTCAGTTGGTCAGTTGGTTGGTTGGTTTGTTGGTTAGTCGGTTGGTCACTTGGTTGGTTGGTTGGTTGGTAAGCTGATCAGTTGGTTGGTTATTTGGTAAGAAAGTCAGTCAGCCACTTTGTCAGTCAGTTTGTTAGTTTGTTGGCTGGTCAGAAGGTCAGTCAGTCTGTTAGTTCGTTGGTCAGTCTGCTGGTTGGATGGTTGGTTAGTTAGCTGGTTAGTTTGTTGGTCAGTTGTTTGGTCAGTTAATGGGTGGGTTTGTTTGTTTGGTTGGTCTGTCGGTTGGTTGCTTGGTTGGTGGGTCAGTAGGATGGTGGGTCGTTTGGCCAGTTTGTTGGTTGGTCAGTTGGTTAGTCAGTCAGTCAGTGCACTGGTTGGTTGGTGTGTTGGTTGTTTGGTTGGTTGGTGTGTTGGTTGGTTGGTTGGTTGGTCAGTTGGTTAGTCAGTCAGTCTGTTTGCTGGTTGGTTGGTTGGTTGGTTGGTTGGTTGGTTGGTTGGTTGGTTGGTTGGTTGGTCATCCAGTCAATTTATCAGTTAACCTTTTAACTGGTTGGTCGGTTTGTCCATCAATTGCTCAGTTTGTTGGGGGGTTAGTCATCAACTTAGTTGGTCAGGTGATTGGTTGGTTGATTGGTTTATTTAGCCATTGGGTTGATCAGTTGGTTGGTCGTGTGGTCATTTGGTTAGTTAGCCTGTCAGTCTATTAGTTAGTTGATCAGTCGGTTGGTCCATTGGCCATTCACTATGTTTGTTAGTTGCTTGGTTGTTTGGTTCACCAGTCTGTTGGTGGGTCAGTTGGTTGGTTGGTTGATTGATTTTTGTTTCTATCTGGGATTTGTCGATACCTGTTAAAATTTATGGTACATCCTCCCCCTCCAGGCTTTATCCAAGTTGAGCCAATTCTGAAATATGACACTGAGACGCTCCTGACCAGTGAGTGTTAATGAGTAACTTTGAGCAACACCAGTGGGATGTCTGACATGAGAATCAAACCCCTTTGTTGGCTTCATATTTCATATTTTATTTCAATATGACTTTCCAAATTCTCCAAACTCTCCTGAACTTTTTAAGAATTTCTCTTGCTGCTTTTTGCTATCTCTAGAACAAACTTGTCACCTTAATGTGACAAAAAGCCACAAATTCAAGAACCAAGTACAATATCACCTCAATGTCCTCGATATTTTTGTCCTTAATGCAAAGCCTTTTTACATACTAATGATGACCCAGCCTACAGCTAGTCAGCCAAACCAAGTAGAGTCAGGATGAGCCAAGCTGTGTCGATAACATGTAAGGAAATGCACCATTATTATGACAAGTCACTTCCATAAAAAGCCCACAAATGATCTTCCTTAATGGTGTTCCTTGCAGTCATTTGAAGGAACCATGATCAAAATTAACCATGTTAAATGCTAAGAGAGGTAAACACTCGGGCAATCTGGTTGGATGCCACATCATTTACATAAATGAAAACATCCAGGTGTCTGTAAGCCCTCAGCAGGGACTGATTGGAAATTGGAGGCAGGGATGACTTCAAATCACAAGAAATCTGAAGATCCAAAACAGCAGAGTTAAGAAATAGCAATGGGATTACTGAGATGAGCGAAAATCAGGCTATGGTTATCTGTCTCTCTCTTTATTCCTGTCTGTGGGGATATACAGCCTTTAAACCAAACCCTCTGTTTAACCCAGGCTCCCTCATGCTTGAGTATCTCTAAATCCCTCCATCTATCCTGCAGATCCAGCGGTGTGAGCCAGGCTGTTACTGATGGACTGAGAGAAAGCAAGAACTAAAAGAGGTGAGAAATACTGCTGAGCAGCTCTGGTCCAGTTGGGATTGTACAGTATAGTAAATGTGGTTCAGATGTAATCACTTTCATGCAAGCTAGCTGGAAGTTGTCTGTTCCAATATCCTGCTCTGTGATGAATCATATCTTTCTCAGGGATGTCTTAAAAGAGGTCAAAGTCACATTATATTCCAGTCCAGGAAGACATAAGCAAACCAGAGCATTGGATTTATAGACAACAACTCTATTCTGGCATTTTTTTCCTCATGCATAGTCATGAATCTAAGAAACCCTTGCACTCAGAGTTCATTTATGGAAAAATGTCTTGAGTCAAACTTAAATTACGACCATATGTTTAAGAGGAAATTCATCACAACTCTACAAAAGACTTCACAGGCATATTCAGCGAGAAATATTTCCTGCTGAGCTTATTTAGCAAACATCCCATTTCTCATTAGCATCCAGATGCACAGCTGTTGACGCTTTTTTTTCATAATCAATTTGTTTGTGTCTCTTTCCCTGAAGCAGGGGCCGAGTAAATGTACATGCAGTCGGTTTCAACTGCCTCTTTCACAGAGAACGGAGGTCATGTTTAATGAAACAAACAACACCCCCTCCCATCGGCTGCTGTCTTCTAGCGCAGCGGTTGTCCTCAGATGACTCCTGCCAGGCTTGGGGTGAGTAAGCAGCAGAAAGAGAGAGAGAGGAGGAGAGAAATGCCTCAGACTGCCGAGGGAATAGTGCAGCATCGGCCCACAAATCAATGGATAGAAAAGGGAGAAAAGTGGCCTGCTGTGATACACCAAAGCAGGCTGCACCACCTGTGATACAGACTAATGTAAGGACGCGCTGAGTGGAGAGTTTCTAGGTTACATGAGGGGGCTATCTGTTCATAATCCAGTCATAACTAATCATAGATATAAGGGATGAAAAAAGAGAAAGCAACCACTGAGTAGAGAAAGAGGAGAGGTTCACCTTACCTTATGTTTGCTGAAGTATCTGGGCTTTTTTTTTAAGATTTATTACTGGCTTTAATGCCTTGATTCAGTACATAAGAAAGTGAAGAGAGTAGGAAACTGAGAAGAGATAATAGGGAATGACACTGAGGAAAGGAGCAAGGATCTGTGTCCAACACAGCATCTCATGTCAAGGACTGCTGTCTCTTTGGGCGTGCAAACTAACTGCTAGGCCAACTGGGCTACCATAATTTGGATTTAAAATTGTCAGAACAGGCATATGTTTACTTTTTATGACAAAGTTAGCTTGATGGAAGTAAGTAAATGAAGTGGTACTAATAAAAACCTTGGAGGAGCATTTTAAAATTAATTAGGTTAATTGGCAGCAGGTAGGTAACATGACTGGGTATAAAAGAGCATTTTAGAAAGACAGAGTCTTTTCGAAGTAAAGATGGGCAGAGGTTCAACAATCTGCAAAAAACTGCAACAAATTTTGGAGCAATTTCAGAAAAATTAGGAAATCTCTGCTGCAAGTGACAAGGTTGAAGGTCATTATTGGATGCCCGTGATCTTCAGGCCATTAGGTGGCACTGTGTTAATATCAGGCATGATTCTGTCCTGGAAATCACTGCACAGGCTCAGGAACACTTCCAGAAATCACTGCTATACGATACGATATGATATGACACAGAAGATACGATACAGACGATACGTTACAGATGATACGATTGGATACGATACGATACAGACGATACAATACAGACAGTGGCAGCTGGTGAAAAATTTCATTGGTGGGGCTGTCCTTAATCTGTTCCAACTACTGAGCACATTGTCTGTCTTTATAGTCAAAAAGTGAAGGTATAAAAACAATTCTTCTTTGCATTTTTAAAATGCAACAGTCATTTTATTCAAACATGAAATCGAGTAAACACTTAAAAACTCGTCAGGATATATTATCAGGGGAAGATCCAGTCAGATACATGCAGCATGTAAGTGAGAATATGGTACAGTTGACATATAAATAAATAGTAGCATGTATCAAAGAGCTTGGAGGTGCAGAGATCCTGACCTCCTGTAAATTTCTGCTTCAGAAATGTTCCTCCTTTTTCAAAGACAATCTGCTGTCCTGTCCTGTAGCTTAATCAGCAGAATGTTCTATCAAAGCACCTGAATCTGTATAAAATAAACAAAATAAACAAGATACATGGGCCATACAATTCCTTTTACAACATTGTATAGAATAAATACAACTGTTAGTTAAAGCTGCTTAAACAAATAAGTCTGGGTACAACTACTGACAAGAACTGTTATGCTGAGAGACCCCGCATGTATTTCTATCAGCTGATTTGTGGTAGGATTCCTTTGTCTTTCTGAGAGGCAAAAATTTCATTAACTCTCTTATTTAGGTCAGAAATGTTGGTTCGTAGTGGGATCCTTCCTCCTTTTAGAGAGACAAACCTCTCACTGACTCTCCTACTAAAGTCAGAAATGTTTTTAACATCTTTTCCATGAAGAACAGAGCCTGAGCATTTAGAAAACTGTGTGTCTCTGCGACCACCTCTCAGATCCAGCTGTTTTCATCAGTATTGTGTGAGGAAGACTCACAGTCTCTGTCAGAGTGCCCTGAAGGTTATTGTCCATAAAATAAGAGTTCAGCTTAAAGTTTTCCATGGTATAATATGGAGTGCACTGCTACAGGAGTTTTAGGTGCTGCAGCATCCGGTGGTATTAAAGGAACTTTTCTCCCTGCAGCAGAGGTGTGCTGATGAGGGGATGTGTGAAAGAGAACAGCTTCTTGGTATGGATGAAGATGATACCACATGCCTGTAAAAGACATCAGAATTATTATTTATCTTCAACTTAAAAGAAAGGTTTTATGACTACACTGGTTCTGATTAATCACTCCTCTTCATCAAAATCAAGCATATTAATATCAAAACAAACAGCAGAACTTGTAGCTGGCCTTTTATTTTGGGTGAAAATGAATGCAAACAAACTGCAGATACCTGCAAACAACCAGTCCTTGTTCACAAGTGGATCTGATGGGCACCAAAATTTACCCTAATATTTAACACAAAAGTTATATATTCATCTTTTTTGTATGTTTGATTAGATCCTCATTAATGTTTGCATTACAGCAGCTATTCTTCCTGGGGTTTACTCAATTCTAATTTGACAATACTAACAAACTGATACTACAACTATTATTACCATCATATCAACCCTTTTCTAGCTCTTCAACTATTAAAACTGTTTTAAATGTGATGATCTCCTTTGATCAGCTTCACTCTAATTGACAGGACTCAGTAAAGCTTTAAGACACTGTCATAACTGATGTAGCTCATTTGTCAAACGTTTTACTGTAAACATACGGATGAATATTCATTAACCTGATCCAGACGGCTGCTTTAACAGAGTCAGGCGCAGTGTTTCTCTTTAGCAGCTGGCTTCACAGACTTATGTGTGTCCCGTTTCTTCACTTTCTTAGTAGTGCTTCATATACCCAGTTCTGTTTCTGACAGGCTGATATGACTGAATTGACTCAGCAAACAGGAAAACATTAGCATTAGCCCCTACTGAAGCCATACGGATAGCGCTCTCCTTTTCCACCTGCCTCCTGTTCAGTGACAACCAGGCTGATCCGGACCCAGCTCTGCTTTCTGTAGTTTCTCCATCAGGTCTCCATTCACAGCAATCTTTAAGAAGTTTCAGTCAGGCACTACTGGAGAATGTATACAGTCGTGACTACCATCTAGTTCCCGTTTAATTACGCGAAAAGAGACTAGTCTTGACTTTAACCAATGACTGAGTGATGGGCTACTTGAAAGTAGCCCCAAACTGATTAATCTGTACGTCACTCATTTTTATTGTAAATCAGTCATTGGTGAAACCGCGCCTTAAGGCCCATTTATGCTCAACATTAAATACGGATACGGATACGGACGGAGCCTTCTGTCCGTGCTCCGCATTCATTTCGTCCGTATTTCTGCATGTTTCCATAAAGCTTACAGATACAGGCCAAGCACAGCAGTACCACCGGAAACCGTGGGGGCAGTGTTGCTGTCACTACCCGATACGTAGCTCTAGTGAGACACGAAGAAGAAATAACAACAGCAGAACTTTCTGAGGAAAAGGTGTGCGAGTTGGTCTGAAACGCTGCCTCCATTTTTGTCTTTTATGCAAGAGGTACATTATCAATACCTACTCCACAGTCGCCATGTTCGTTTTTGAGTTTGTTGTTGTCATAAACTTTTGACTCTGGGCTGCCCCCCGGTGGAGGTATTGGTTAACATCCATGCCAATGTAAAGGACGCATGAAAGTATGTGAGCAGTGACGGTAACATCGTTTGAAAAGGACGTATACATTTTTGTATGTAAAAGGAGTATAAATAGGCCTTTAAACCCACTTCCTCTGGGCTGCTTGAAAATAGCTCCAGAGGAGCAAAAGCATACAGAAAAAAAGAAGAAAACACTGAATGAATGCAGATTTCTTTCTGTAGATGACTTGTATTACATTATAATTGCATATTGCTTGGTCCGTATCATGTCTTTAAAACATACACGTATCGATCTTTTTATTTCAAATGATTTTATTTTCTAATTCATACTATACTGTTTAATGTGTGTCTGGCTCAGGCGGGGCTGTGCCCTAGCGCCCTGTACTGGCCAGCTGCCACTGGTCGCAGACAAGATAAACACAGTACAGATAGACTTCCAGTTGGTGCTTTTTCAAATTAAAACACTGGGTTATCAAGACAGTGGAGAAACTTGCCTTGTTTGCACAGAAAGCTTTTATTCTGAAATATTCCTTTCTCAACTATAGAATGAGTCAAGTCACTTGTAGGGAGATTTATTGCGGTAAAACTTGTGAAGAAAAACAGAACCATGACAGCAGGGAGACACAGCCAACAGGCAGCACATATGCGCCCATTATGAAACAAGCCTCTTTCATTTAACAACCTAAATGTGCTTCATTTATCACATAAATTATTAGTAATGCCTCATTATGAGTGAAACAGCTCATAATATCCTGCGTATTATCGTCTTAATCATAATAACACGAACATTGTCATTAAAAATCTAAGCGAGCAGTTTGTATTCACAATGGAGGATGTTTGCTCTGCCTCTGCAGCAAGGTGGGTGAAGATCACATCAGCAAAAGGAGAAGAGGACAGAGGAGGAGGGGTGAGATAATAGAAGCGGCGGTAGAACGTATGACAGGTGGTGCAACACTGCCCCCATGTGCTCTTCCTCCTCTCTCCTCCCCTGGCAGCCCTCAGTCTATCAGCAGAGATCCATTACACCAGTCTCTGTGTTCGACACCTGCTACAGAAAGCCGAATCCTTTTACGAGTGAGGCTTTATGTGGCTCCATCCCTCGTCGAGTTTAAACCCTCCAACCTTTGACACAATCCCGCCTTGTTTACTGCCAGGAAGCCTCTGCTAGTAGATTTCATGTCAGTCAGCAGAATAAAAGACGCCAAGAGTCCATCAGTGTGACGGATAGAGAAGAGAGACAAGCATTAAACTCCACTGTGGACACTTTTTCTACCTTGAGAATTACCTGAGGAGAAGAGGAGGAGATGGATGTTTTTTAGGGTTGTGGAGAATAGCAGAAAAGAAGCTTTGAAGGTCCCTAATGTTATTCAGATCCTGCTGACCTTTCTTGTGGCATATTTGCTGGTTGCTTTTTGAAAAGGGCAACCATGAAAAATAGGAACAGGCTTTTTCATGGAGGCCGAGAGCAGAGAGGAGGAAGCTTTTTAGATGCTGACAGTGTTTGTAAAGCATGTAGAGCAGATGAGAACATGAATACAGACTGCTCAGGGACACAGCGCTATAATAATAATATTAAATGGTAAATGGACTTGAGCTTGGACAGCACTTTTCTAGTCAGCAGTAAGGTAATGCTCAGCCATTCACATCTATTCACTCCACATTCATACATGGATGGTGAAGGCTGTAGAGCAGGGGTGTCAAACTCAAGGCCCGGGGGCCAAATCCGGCCCGCAAGATCATATCACATTTTAACTATAACTGGCCCACCGGTACTCCAGTATAACAATGTAAACTAAGCCTTGATGATTAAAAACATCCTTAGGTCATCAAATTTAGAGTCAAGAGTAAAAACAATTAGATAAAATTAATTTGTGTTTTTATATCCATCTTTCAATTTTGCATCTTTCAATTACAACTTAAACTTAGGATTTAGAATTTTAATTTCATATTTTGGCCTTTTCAATGAACAATTTTGGCCTTTTATCTCATACTGTGACCTTTCAAGACATGAAATTGATTTCTTTCCCTCATATTTTGGCCTTTTAAAGAGGACATATTATGAAAAAATCACTTTTCCAGGCTTTTCTAGCACAAATATGTGTCCCTGGCCTGTCCACAATCCCTTCAAGTACCAGAAAAATCCATTCCTTCTCCCCCTCTCGTTCTCCACCTTCAAGAAAATGTGTGCTGAAACAAGCCGTTCTCAGATTTTACATCTAGTGACCTCACCAGAGGCCTAAGCACCCGCCCCCAGGTTTGGTTGACCCTCCCCCACTTGGAGGAAAGTTCCGCCCTCCTCTACTGATAGCTGCTGGATAGCTCAGTGGGTTACCCTGCTGACTATGGTCTGGGAGATTGATGGTTCAAATCCTAGTCTAAACTTTGGAAAAAAGTGTCTGTAACACCATGAGTGCTGCATCCATTTCCTAAGAGGGGTGTGGTCAGGGGCGGAGTCAGACAGCTGATTACCATTTAAAGTCACAGACACAGAAATGGGTTGAAACAGAGGGCTTTTTAGACATGCAAAAATCAAATACTGGAGTGTTTTTTCAGCAATAAACTTCACAGGCATGTTTTGGGGACCTCTGAGACCAAAATAAACTTGTCTTAAAACGGTAAAATATGTCCCCTTTTAACTCACAATTTTTCATTTTATCTCATATTTTACATTGTAAATTTACAACTATTATTTTTACCTTATATTTTGACCTTTTAAACTCAACCCCTGCTGTAGAGTATCTATAGAGAATCAAATCTATACCAATCCATACATATTCACAGACCAGTGGTGCAGCAGCAGGAGCAAATTGGGGTTACACATCAACATGTTATTGCAGAGGTGAGGGATCAAACTCCCAACCTTGTTTCATTACAGAACAAGCTTCGTAAGTGGCCGCCTAGCCCAGGTGAAAAGGTCTTCCTGCAAAATTAAAAAAAAAAAAAAAAAAAAAAAACTCCAGAAATGTTTAACAAGAATGAACTTTAGCCCTGAAGTTAGCATTGCATGGGTTCCACTGACAAAAAGTCTATGTGTTTCTTCCATGGGTTTGAAAACATGCTCTGTGGTGAAAAGAAAACACTTGCACATTTTGTTCATGAAGATATTCTGTAAAGTCCCTTTGTTCACTGTATTTTTGGCTGACCGCTGAGGTCAGCTATACAGATGGGTCTGTATGTGACTGGCTGACCGACTGAGTGACTCTACTTTCAGAGCCATGCACATATACATATGGGTGGAGTTTAGTTGGACTGAAGCCGGCGGTAACGGCTGCCTCCATTACGGTGATTACCTCATATAAAGTTTTAGCACTGCATCCATTTTAGTAGAACTGGACCATGTTTCTGTATAAAATAAAGAATAAAAACAACCATAAAAGCTTTTTACATTTTACATTGTTTTCGCTCTTCTGCTGACCTGCTTCGGCATGACTGTGATAGTTATGGGGATATGGTAACTTCTTGAGTGTATGCGATGGCTGCTTGTGGAGTGATTGGCTCAGACTTAGCCACAGCGGCACTTTGGTCAGATCTGGACTACACCTCTTTATTAAAAAAAGGGCAGGGAACAACACTGAAAGCTGTCCATGACAGAAAAGATGTTTTCACTCTCCTTTCGCTCTGGTTTGGCATTTGTGATCATTATGGTGGGGTTTTCCGGTGTATCAAGGGCTGCCGCTGTCACCATTAGCTCAAATGTAGCTGGAGGAAAGCTGCAGTTTAATTGGACCTGGACTGCAAAAGAGTAGCACATGTGCACCTTCTTCTAGAGATTTTCTGAAAAGTCCTGACCTTCCCAAATGCTTTCTATGGGAGCATTCCCATAAACTTGTGAAATATATTCAGTCGATCTGGCGTGTCATGTTAGCTGTTTGCTGCCAATAGGGCTTCATGTTGTAAACTTCAAGGGTCCTTCAGTTCTCAACCCACAGTCATTAGAGACAGCATGATAACACACCCCAAAAACTAATCACTCTGCCAGAACACACAGTTTCAGTCTGGCATTTCAACAGGCATCCCAGATAACTGCAGTCAGTCATATACTAGGTTTTAACCCAGTCTTGCTTAGGCTTAAATGCTGTAAGGTAAAAAGTTAATGTAAAGCCAAATTCAAACCAAAGATTTGTAACACAACAATACTGTTGTAGAACTTCCATGTCCGTCTCTTCACCCTCCCCCATTGCTCACAGGCTTGCAGTCACATGTCAGTCAACTAAGCCACCTCATACTTACCGGTTCTTTCCACTTAAATGAAGCTGATCGGTCCAATCATTCTCTGACTGGAATCAAACATTTCAGCTTGAAGCTATAAGGTTGATTCCCAAGATGACCTTGCAAATCCACTAGCTTTGCAAGGTTTTACTTTCCAACAAGGTTTCCATGTTTTAGGATCGCATTGATGATATGGAGGCAGATTCCAAACAGTATTTTATAATGAGCACCTCAAATATTTTCAGCTTCATAGAGACATAAAGAGTATTCTTTTACTTCTTTGTGCATTTTGACATAATTCCCTTACTCCTAAAATATTCCCAAACACCCGAGTAAACAATGCAGACAGGAAAACAGCTTGTAGCATTCAGAGTTCCTGCTAGCGATGTGCCGTCCATGAACAAGCTGGCTCAAACATCCAGTTCTTTTATGAAACCATCTCGAGCCCTCGTGGGTTCATGCTCTGACGTACCACCTGATGCAATTAAAGTCCAGGAGGGTTTAGATTTTAGGCATTGGAGTGGAGACTGGAATCAGGCCAACAAAACAATGAAACCTCAGAATTTAATTGTAAAATTCATAGTTGTCTTTAACATAAAAATGTAGTCTCTTTGGATAGGATCCTCAAATTGCTGATGGAAACAATTTGGAGCAGGCTATCAGATCAGCAGGATAAACTAAAAAATATAAAGTATCAGCATGAATCAAAAAACAAAAAAGACCTGTAGTCCTGGACCAGTCATATAAAAGCTAGTACAAGCAAAATCAATTGAAGCATTCCAGAAATAAGAGTATAAGATGCTGTGTTGATGTTCTCGTATTTCCAGAATGTCCCAATCTTCAAAAAGTAAGAACACGGTTCAGAGATTCCACAGAAAATAGGCTGGTGAAACGTTTAAAACTCTTAGAATAACTTTCTCCCTGGTAGTGATGTTCACTGAAAAGTTTATTTGTTGAAAATACTGCAAAGATTGCTAGAGGGCATGCAGTTAAATTTGACTGTAAGGGTCAGGCACAGGAAAAATATAAGTCATAGCTGAGCTAATGGGCCTTTTAAGGAGACGTGACTTTCCAAAGTGAATGAATAACCACAGAGAGGCACACTTAATCAAACTTTTAACTTTTTTGACCAATAATAGATAAACAGAGAATAACTTTGTTAGCAGTTGATCAGTTAATTCTGTTGATGATAAACTGAAGTCAACATTACCACTAATATTATTAGATTAACAAAAAAACAACAGCTTTGCAGTGTCATCAGATTCAAGATTTTTCATCAGATTTGTTGGAGGCACCTCTCACAAGATTACTGTGATCTGCTACCAGAGTTACCCAGTGCTGAAAGCAGGTGAACAGGGCACTCTGTGGAAAGGAATGGATGCCATTCATTCTGTTGAAAGTGATTAAACTATTGGATCAACTTATAAACTATTCTTCTAAGGTGGGAGAGTAACATACGGCTACTTAAATCCAGTGCAGTGCATTTGTGAAATATGCCTGCAAACCTTGTGCCATTAAAATGTGTCCAGCATACAGCAATGAGGCAGTAAGTTAAAGGTCGGGTGCCAACAGTCAGGTGTATGGAAGCCCATTTCTGCCACCTAAAAAAGAAAAGCAATTCTTAAAAAAAAAAAAAAAAAAACTCTAAGTCAAAACGATGAGAGAAAATCTAGTTGATGAGATGAAAGGTCATAACTATGAGAAAATAAGTAAAAATTATTAGGGATGTTCCGATACAATTTTTCCTTCCTGATACGATTCCGATACCAAGTTGTTGGGTATGGGCTGATACCGAGTACAGTTCCGATACCAGTGTGAACTGTCTGGACTGACTGTTCTGACTAAATTATTTTAGACCTATATTTGACTCAGAACATGGCTCAACAAATAGAATCAAGTCCTGAAAAGTCATACGAGTTCCAGACTTGCTGAAGATGCTGCCCACGGGATTCAAAGGCATCAGTAGCGTCAGTGGAAAGGCACAACGGCTAGCTTCAAGAGGAAAAACAAGAGAGAGGCAACAATTTATGGTTTTAAAAGTTGTTTAAAAGTTATTTTGATAAATTATGTCACTTCTTGTTGTGTACAACAGTGCAGGTCTGGAAGCCATTTCAACGATCACATTCAGAGAAAAACTGTCACGCAGCCGCCATTCTTTGTTGCTGCTGTAGGTTCTTTGTTTCTTCTTCGCTGCTTTAAAAACGGTAGCCGCAAGAACTGATTTCCAGTTTAAAGCACTTACATTTAGCATGTCTAAACAAAGCAAAATATAGAGTTTAACTAAACAGTATCAAATCGGTACATAAACTTGTGTACTCACCAATACCAGTACCCATATTTCGAGCAGTATTGGACGTATTTCTGGTACTGCTATTGGAACAACCCTAAAAATTATGAGATCAAAGGTCGAAATAATGTGATGAAAAGTCAAAATTATGAGATAAAAGGTCAAAATGATGAGATGAAAAGTCAAAATGATTAGATGAAAAGTCTACATTATGAGATAGAAAGTCAACATTATGAGATAAAAAGTCCCAAAATCAAAGAATAGTGATTGATTTATTCAGTTATTACTGAATTATTCAAATATAAAATAGGTTTTTTTTTTAAAATTCATGCATGTTTTGATATAAGGTATAAACAGATTTTTTTATATGAGGATTAATACTGAACATTGGCCTTTCTTTTTAAATTCTCTAAATACACCTTTTTGGTAATTGATATTGTGGGTCATTATTGGAGTAGCAGGATTTACTTTCTTTGTTATAAATTTTGTGTTTCCAGGGTGAGAAGTAAAAATTGGGGGCATGTCCAGGATGTAGTCCAATAATGTTGTTTTTGCAGGTACTTGTGTTGGTTCCACGTGAAATGCATGTTTATAAAAAAAAAAAACCTTTATACCTCTTGCCACCTTAATACTGTGGATGTCAGTGGACTGCTGGAGTAGCAGGATATACCCACTTTGTTGTTAATTTTGTGTTTCTGGAAACGTTACAGTTGGAGGCTCATCCGTGATATGGTGTGGTTTTTGCAGGTATTTGTGTTGGTCACTTTTGTAATTTAGGTGTAAAAAGAAAAACCTTAAACAATACAAAAAATCTGTAGGTAATTGTGATTTCAATGTTGATTTAAATAATCATGAGTTATTCTGGTGCAAATCATGTAACCCTAGCAAAAAGTCTGTTTTGCATAAAATTGAGGGACTAATAGGAAGGGGTTAGTTAGCTAACGGTGGTTGCTGTTGTTGAAGACATAAGAAGGAAAAGAAGAAAATCTGATTTTATGATGACAGTTAAACATAGCAAGACGAAAATATGTATGACACAGACAGAATGCAGGAAATATGGGTTTTATTTTTCTTTATTTTGAGACAAATGGGAATAAAACCTTATCGTTAGGTGCAACAAGACAAACTTTGATGTTTTGTTTGGTCTTAGGACAAAACGCCAACATTCTTTATTTATTGGAATTGTTGAAAAGTTTTTAAAAATTGAGTCATGATTTGTCATCATTGAAGTAGATGTGGATTCTGAGGCAAGACCAGATGAGAACCTCTACTCCAGGGTGTGAATTTGGAGGATTTTAATGTTCTAAATCTGTCAGAACTGACCTTGTGTCTGTGGTCTTCCAATTTTTTCTTAATCAGCCAGGATCTGAGAATATTCATGTGTGCAGCCAGCCTTAGATGCCACGGTTTGGTCAGAAGTTGATCACTGGCCACCTTAATACCGTGAACATGGACAGACTGATTATTAGATGCCATTAGTTTCTAACACACTAACTAACTAATTTAGCTGCATGAGTCCGATCTTAGTGTGTCCACAAGGCTAACTTTCACATTCTGGAGTGATGCATTGAAATGACACACTGTAATAATCTCAGCCTCCCCTGCTGCCTTGTAAATTTTATTCTGACAGGATAGTGGGAGAAATAAAAGTGAGCTCCACTTTCCCCTTGTTCAGCATGACGGCATCTTTGTTCTTAAAATAGTCTGCCTTGTGATTTAAATTCAGTCTGGAGTATTGAGAGCAATGAGACGAGATCAAAGAGGTCTCTTTAGACTCACTTACTGCAGAGGAGAGCGCAGGCGAGAGAAGAGAGCAGAGAAAATACAAGTCTCGCTGGATCACACGGGGAAATTGTTCTCCAGCAAATCATATTAGATAGAGTCACTGTGGCAACTAGAGAAGATAATCTTTAATGTGCTCTTTAATGAGAGGGAAAATGTTTGTCTCTAGTGATTGAAGCTCTCACTGAGCAAATTATATCCAAATCACTCCACCAGCATGGGCTCTTCACTGATGAAGAGTGGCTGAGGGATAGCATTCAATTAGCTCATTAGATTGACACAATCAGAACATGTAATGGCTTTTAAGGCTTTGGCTACAGGCTCATTACTCAAAGACTGTGGATAGATCCAAAAAGGTCGTCATTAGCCTGCTGAAAGAGGAATATTCCTTTGGTCTAAAATAATTGGAAGAGATCCCTTCAGCTAGTTTAGTGTCTACTGTGAAACATGCAGTGCAAACACCTCAGACACACGGGGAGAGCTGGAAACATTTAAAGGATTAGATTTAGAGCACTGCTTTCACTTGTGCTTTGGATTACAATAAATGTTCAGAATCAGCTAAAACAGGGGTGTCCAAACTACGGCTGGGGGGGCCAAATGCGGCCCTTTAAACCATGGTGGTTGTCGCTTGTTGAAAAAAATAATATGCCTTTTTCCATATCTTCATTAAGGTGCTGACACAGAAATGCAGGGGTTGGTGCAATATGTCAGGCTGAATCATCAAGACCCACCCCATTTGTAGATAAAAGCAATGCTCTATTTCAGGGGCTGCATCCTTCAGAAGGTGAACTTAAAGAATAACTGCGTCACAGCAGCACACTAAAGGCTGTCCCATTTGAAGCTCCTCCAAACGACTCATTCTTTCACCAGGCAAAGGAGGATCCATCTGCTGCATCCTTTGTGGCCATATTTTGAGATTCATTGTGCTGTTGTCCAAACAAGCTGGTAGACTTTAAAGTCACAGAGTAATGCACTTATAAATGTGAGAAATTTGTGTTTTCACAACCAAGTTACCAATAGTAATATCATAAAAGAAGCCTTGATGTTTAGATTACATCTAAAGTATAAATTGAAGCTCTAAGATTTTATAAATGATAGCTAGTTCTCATGCAGTTCTGTTGTTAGGCACCTAGAACAGAAAGCCTGAGAATGGGGACTGCTGATGATGCAAACAGGAAATCCTCTGTTAACTAGAGCATTTTATTTTAGCACAGCCATAGATGACCATGTGGACTTCAAAGGCTGTTTCCCAACCTTTTTTTCCCTCAAAGCCCCCCCTATTGTAGGAAAAGTTGAGTCCCCCACAGGACCCAAATGAATAAAAGGGGCACACTCCTGTCACAAATCAACATCAGTTTTTATTTTTTCATTGTTAAAACTCGAACAAATTAGTTCTTCATGTTTTTTCTTACAAATATACCATTTTATAACACAGAAATCAGCTTTTTATCATGATTTTAGTTCATATTTTTAAATCTAGTTTGACAACCTCAGATACAATAATCTTAACAGTCATGTCAGCTTGCACAGGGCCTGCTATGTATTTTTTTCAGTCAGCTCAAAACCTGATAGCTAGACCCATGAGGTAAATGTTAGCCAGGAGGCTAACACTAATTTGCACATTTTCATATTGTTAAATTACATCTGGATGGGATCTATTTAGCCATACAGGCAGTGTTAGTTTTGACAGCTACTTTTACTTTTAGTCTTTTGAATACATGTCTTTTAGTTTTAGCCACATTTTAGTCAATTCTATCCGTTTTAGTTTAGTTTCAGTCCATAAAAAGTCCTCACATTTTAGTCTTTACTTTTAGCCCGAGTGTTTATTCTCTTGCCTGAATCTGGTACCAAATCATGGTAGTGTGTTTTATGCACCCTGCCAAACCTGGGGTCCCTGCTTTCTACTGTTGAAATGCAAAAGAGACACAGATGTATTGTTTTTGACAGATTTACCCACAGTGGAGAAATATCATGGATTTTTAATGTCAGACAAAAAATAAATTACATTTTAGTCTAGTTTTAGTCATCTTGATGAAAACTAAACTTACTTTATGTCAGTTTTAGTCATTAAAGATCTATTTTTGGCTATTCTTAGTCTGTTGATGAACATTTTTAGTCATAGTTTTAGGTGATGAAATTAACACTGCTTACAGGGGTCCAACCATTTCAGCTGCCCGTCTGGTTCTACTGTGTAGTTAGTAGGGGTGTAACAGTATTTGTATTTGTGACGGTTTAGGGGTCACAACTCATTGCAAGTACTCATAAGACAAATGCATCTGAAAAGAGGAAAAAGGCTATCAGACATGTAAGTACTTACCCGCCAATCTAGGTGGCAGTAATGCTTGGAAATGTTAACTAACTTTTATTAAACAACTGTAAAGAAAAGGAAGGAGAAGACACAAGAAAACTCATGACGTTTGATTAAGAGGCAAGTGCAGCAGCATTACTAGATCTGCTTCTAATCCTGCTAAACAATTTTACCCTGCTGTTTTAAAAAGATGCTGGATGTGAAAGTAGAGAGGGTTGAAGACCACTGATGCTAATATATTTTAAAGGCTATGTGTGGATGTGGAGAAATAAATTACAAGTTTGTATTTTAGTGCTCCGCTCAGGCTCCATTACAATGCCCCATCCTGAGTCAGTCTGGGGTCCATTACTGATGTATGTGGATCAAGATTTTGCAAGTAACCACTGCACCAGCTTTTTACCATGTGATGGTGTCTAAGCACTTATAAATATGATACAATGCTCTAAAATGCATGTTTATTTTAACATTGTTTCTATGTCATCATTTCAAACTGAGAGATATTAGGCTGCTCATTTCTGTGTTGCCTGTTATTTCACATCTTTTTTTGTTTAATACACTGCAGGCTGAACCATCTGACTCAGATAGTTGTAATCAGGCTTTCCGTGGTTGCTTTTCCGCTTCTCTCTCTGGGGTTTTTTTTTCTCCCCTACAACACTAAAACATGACGAGGATTAAAAGAAACATGAATTAAACAATTTTATTAGAGCTTTCACATAATCTGCTGCAGGTTAAAGTCAATCATGACAAACCTTTATATTAAGATTGTTTTTCATCAAGCTTTTTCACACTGTGCGCTTTTAAACAGATATCTTAATGCATTAAAGATTCATAGCCTACGTCTGAGTCCTGCTGTGACAATGGGCCCAGAGCAGGACATTAAACGCTCATTTCTACTCTGGATTGAGTGCTCAAGAAGTGAAAAAATGTAATTCTTTTCATAAAGACTGAGCATATCAGTGCTTTAATGAATCTCATCATGCAAGCAGCTTTAGCCATCACTATTAATAATATCCACTTTTCATAAAGCTGCTGATTTCTTTTATTTATGCTTGCTCGTCTCTGCTGGTTGCCAGTAGAAAGCAGGCCTGCATAATCACTGCTAATAAATTAAGCCCAATAGAACTGTCACATCTCATTTGGACTCATTTGCACATGATTGTGTTTGTTTATGTTCGGTCTGGCTGAGAAAAAAAAAATGAGAAGCTTTGACTGGCAAATCGCTGGAATTAATAAATTTCACTGCTGTCCCTCTCATACCACCCCGCCCCCCCTTCCTCTCCGCGCTGCATGAGAAATCAAACGCTTTCTTTCTGTTTCCTCTGGCAGAAACTCAACATGGTGGAGTGATCCTGAGAGGAACGCAGCTGTCAGACGTCAACAGACATCTCTCTTTGATATGTGTGTGTTTGTGTGAGTGTGAGGAGGCTCTACAGGATTATTAGTGTTCAGCATGTAATAAAAAGCAATCAGCTGCCAGGGGGAAATGATTAGACTGCAGATGATGACAGGCAGTGAGCTGATCACTGAATGACAGACCGCTCTGCCTCCATTTTCTCTGACTCACACGGCTGCTGTCTCATGAAGAAAGACTGCTACACAAATGTCTAATGTGGATATCAGAAGCTTACAAAACACAGTCCCTCATCAGAAAGTTTAACAACATATTAATAAAACGTGTTAGGTTTTAAGAAGGCCCAGTGGGCTGCAAGGTGCAGTGGTTCGCTCTGGTGTCAGTCAGGGCCTTTCTGTGAAGAGTTTGCATGGTCTACGTGGGCGTGCATCCGTTCTCTCTGGGTTTCTCCAACAGAAGAAAGACCCCCCCCCCATCCACAATCACAACAAGGGATAAGAGATATACAACACCATTTCCAAAAAAATGGGACACTGTGTAACATGTTTAAACAGAATGCAATGATTTGCAAATCTCATAAACCCATATTTTATTCACAGTAGAACAAAAACAGCATTTCAGATGTTGAAACTGACACATTTTACCATTTCATGAAAAATACTTGCTTATTTTGAATTTAATGGCTGACACACATCTCAAAAAGTAGGGACAGGGCCATGTTTACCATTGTGCATCATCCCTTCTTCTTTCAACAACAGTCTGCAAATGTCTGGGAAGCGAGGAGAATAGTTGTTGGAGATTTAGGAGAGTAATGTTGCCCTGGTTCATTCCATACCTGGGTCTTCTTTGCCAGTTTAAATGAAGCTCTGAATGTTTCCTATTGATGAAAGGTCTGGACTACATGTACAGTCGCTAGAAAAAGTATGTGAACCCTTTGAGATTTCTTGGATTTCTGCATTAATTGGTCATCAAATGGGTTCCAATCTTCATCTAATTCACAACAACAGACAAACACAGTCTGCTTAAACTAATACTGCACAAAAAATTTTATGCTTTCATGTTTTTTATTGAACAAAACATGTAAACATTCACAGTGCAGGGTGGAAAAAGTATGTGAACCCCTAGGCTAATGACTTCTCCAGGAGCTATTTGGAGCCAGGAGTCAGCCAACCTGGAGTCCAATCAATGTGATGAGATTTGATGTGTTGGTTAAAGTTATCCTGCCCTATAAAAGACACACACCAGTTTTGAATTTGCTGTTCTCAAGAAGCATTGCCTGATGTGAACCATGCCTGGCACAAAAGAGCTCTCAGAAGACCTACGATCAAGAATTGTTGACTTGCATGAAGCTGGAAAGGGTTACAAAAGTATCTCTAAAAGCCTTGATGTTCATGTGTCCACGGTAAGACAGACTGTCTACAAATGGAGAAAGTTCAGCACTGTTGCTACTCTCCCTAGGCGTGGTCGTCCTGTAAAGATGACTGCAAGAGCACAGCACAGAATGTTCAATGAGGTGAAGAAGAATCCTAGAGTGTCAGCTAAAGACTTACAGAAATCTCTGGCACATGCTAACATTTGTGTTGACAAATCTACAATAAGTAAAACATTAAACAAGAATGGAGTTCATGGGAGGACACCAAGGAGGTGGAAGCTACTGCTGCCCAAAAAACACATTGCTGCACATTTGAAGTTTACAAAAGAGGACCTGGATGTTCCACAGCACTACTGGCAAAATATTCTGTCCATAGATGAAATCAAAATTGAGTTGTCTGGAAGGAACACACAACACTATGTGTGGAGAAAAAAAGGCACAGCACACCAACATCAAAACCTCATCCCAACTGTGAAATATGGTGGAGGGGCCATCATGGTTTGGGGCTGCTTTGCTGCCTCAGGGCCTGGACGGATTGCTGTCATTGACGGAAAAATTAATTCCCAATTTTATCAATACATTTTACAGGAAATCTTAAGACCATCTGTCCGCCAACTGAAGCTCAACAGAGGATGGGTGATGCAACAGGACAACGACTCAAAGCATAGAAGTAAATCAACAACAGAATGGCTTCAACAGAAGAAAATACGCCTTCTGGAGTGGCCCAGTCAGAGTCCTGACCTCAGCCCAATTGAGATGCTGTGGCATGACCTCAAGAGAGTGATGCACACCAGACATGCGAATAATATTGCTGAACTGAAACAGTTTTGTAAAGAGGAATGGTCCAAAATTCCTCCTGACCGTTGTGCAGGTCTGATCTGCAACTACAAGAAACAGCCAGTCATTAGCCTAGGGGTTCACATACTTTTTCCACCCTGCACTGTGAATGTTTACATGGTTTGTTCAATAAAAACATGAAAACATATATATTTTGTGCAGTATTAGTTTAAGCAGACTGTGTTTGTCTATTGTTGTGAATTAGTTGAAGATCAGAACACATTTGATGACCAATTTATGTAGAAATCCAAGAAATCTCAAAGGGTTCACATACTTTTTCTAGGGACTGTAGGCCAGTTCAGCACCTGGACTTTTCTACCATTTAGCCATGCTGTTGTGATGGATGTGGTATGTAGTTTAGTGTTGTCTTCCTGAAATATTCAAGGCCTTCCCTGAAAGAGATGTTGTTTGGATGGGAGGATAAGTTTCCTCTAAAACCTAATGCAATCCCATACCATCAGAGATGCAGGATTTTAAACTGTGCGCTGATAACAAGCTGGATGGTCCCTCTATCCAGTCCCCAGGACACAGCATCTGTGGTTTCCAAAAAGAATTTTAAATTTCAATTGATCTGGCCACAGAACACTTTTCCATTTTGCCTAAGTCCATTTTAAATGAGGTTTGGACCAGAGAAGACCACAAAGTTTATGGATCGTGTATTTTTCTTTGCCAGATACAGATTCAACTTGTATTTGTGGGTGGCATGATTTCTGAAGTGTTCCTAATCTATGCAGTGATTTTCAGTACAGAGTCATGCCTATTTTTAATAAGGATGTTCCTAAGCGTCTACTTAACTTTTCAGCTAAACACTCATTTAAATTTCATGTAATCGACTAGTTTAAAGAGGATTAAAAACCCTAGAAAACAGTCAAATTCCTCACAGGGTCATTGTGTCAGCAGGTGTGATGTTAGCCTGATACTCTCTACAGTGTGGCTAACATTATAAGCTAGCTCTGCCAGCCTTCATTCCTCTTTGCAGATTAATATCATGCTTTGAGATGTGGCATGTAGTCACTCCTACTACATGCTAACTGCTAAGCTACTGCTGAGCTTCTCGTATTAAAATCTGGTCAGGTCAGACAGGAAGGCGGCGACCATTTACTGATGCAACAGTGGCCTCTAGTGGTGAGATGGTCAATACAGTTTAAAAGAGCAATATGGACACAGTTTGTCAGCCAGTATTTATAAGAAATGATAGGTAATTAGTTTAATCGAATCATAAATCCTGCGCTGGCTAATTTGGTAAACGAATTTAACCGTTTAACCGATTAACTGCTCGCATCCCTAGTTTTTAATTCAATGATTCCTGAGAGTCCAAAGATCATGAACATCCAATATTGACCATCAGCCTTGTCCCTTGTGCACAGCGATTTCTCTAGATTCTTATAGGCTCTGTTAACACGACAACGCTCTGCTCCGTTTCCGTCTTCATTTTCAAATAGTTCCACATGCAGATGACTGAGTTCTGAAAACAATCTCTGAGATCACAAACACCAAAACACTGAAACATACAAGGCCAGTAGTTGGTGGTGTGATTGTACATGCATAGAGGCCCTGCCTTCCTTCCCAGCGCTTGTGCAGAAACCCTTCTCGTGCATGGCAACGGGCTGCAGCTGCAGTGTGCATGTATGTTTAAGAGAGTTGCATTTTGCCAGTCTACATAGAGATGGAGACGGGGGTGTTTTGAAAATTTCGCTCTGGAGCTTATTTCCAAACTGTTCCATTTTCAGGCACCCAAAACATCATTCTGATGTAGACAGACGGACAGAAGTTTTACTGTTTCAACATTGTTCGGTAAACAGGGCCCAAATCCTTTGATGATATTATGTACTGTAGATTGTGGGATAAACAAAGGCTTTGCAATTTTACATTGGGAAACATTTGTCTGAAACTGTCCACATTTTCAAGACTCGTTTTTTTCCTCTTTAACTCTGAGACTTTGCCTCTCCAAAATGCTCTTTTTAAACCAAACCACTTTATTGACCTGTTGTAAATTAACTGCATTAGTTGTAAAATGCTCCTCTAGCTGTTTTTATTAGTACCACTTACTTTCCAGCCTTTCGTTCCCCTGTCCCTACTTTTTTGAGATGTGTGTCAACATCTGATATGTTCTATTGTGAATAAAATATAGATTTGACAATCATTTCATTTGTTGTCATTTACAGTTTACATAGAGTCCCAACTTTTATGAAATTGGAAATAAAGTTAATGGATAGATTGATAAAACCGTGGATGGATGGAGCTTCTGTGAAGATCTTTCAGTCTGTGTTGGTTTTAGGGACCCATGAGGACCAACATACATGCTGCCACTCCTATTAATCTCCGCTTTTGTGGGAACCCTCATAAGAAATTCATTTCATTATTCTCATATTTTTGAGAGCAATTAAAATATTCCTTAGCTGTGTGAAAATCCCCTTAGTCCTTGAAGTTTCTTAAGACTGTGGTGCATATACTGTAAAATCTATATCTCACAGCACATTGCTTTTCCACACAGCTAATCATTCAGACTTCGACACATCTGAAGTGACACTTTCATGCTGCTTTCTCTGACAGGAGAAAGAGGCATCAGCCTAACAAATAAATAATGTAAAGTCTCACTCGGTGGCACATGTTTCCTGCCTGATCAATGTGATTTTCTTTGATAGCTGACTGTGTCAACATCTTTGCCCCTCGCTGCATGTGTCGCTCTGCTGCTACTTCTTCCTACGCAGCACCTTTCAACACAGAAACACAGAGGATAAGATGAAAGAGGCCGTGAGGAAGAGGAAGCTGTGTTTTCCTCAAAGACAGAGACTTTGTTATTGAATAAAAGCCCCATGCTAGATTCTAATTATGTAGAAACCTCTGGAGCTTGTAAAGCCTTCTGCTCCTGTCTTACATTTTCTTACCCTCACTATTTGCTGGGCTGCCCCACTGTGTGAAACATTTTAGAGCATCAATAAGCCATTACCTGATCATTCTGAGGAAACAGAGGAGAAACTGTAAATAAACAAAGGGACTGTGGGTTAAACTGGCAGCATGTGGTTCAGTGATTCTCTCAGTACATTTGGAAAAAGTTAGAAAAAGTTATAAGTTGAAGGTTGATTTTTCACCATGTATATACTTCAATCAGAGTACCAGAATTGTGCTTCTGGTCAGACTTTGGAAAAATAAATGGATGAAATATTGATTGAGGTTCACAGTGAGTTAAGCAGAGGAGTATTAGGTTGAATCTGAGAAGAGTGGCTGTTAGCCTCGTCTGCACTGATCTGCATGGCTGTAAAGGTATTTCAGAGCAAGAGCAGACTTTCTGAAGACGTAACCTGGCAGATACTTTCTTATCTTTCCTTAAAAAAAGATTTTAACAAGCTAAAAAGGGTCATAACTTTCTTTTTCCCTGTATCTTTTAATCCACGCGTACTTTAGTGCATGTGCAGATATTAGAGTCTTTTCCAGGCCTGATGTCCTCCTGCCCTGACAGTCTCTTTGAAGAGAACCCTGGGAAAGATCAGTGACACTTCTTTAGGAAACCCTCTTTGCATGAGTATGTGCTAATGCTTCGCTTAAGACTTCAGAGCAGAGGGGGACCTGTCGCCACACAAGAAAAGAGCCAATTAAGGCGTATCCCAGAGAGCTTTGGGGCTGAGGACTGCAGGGTGCAGGGCTTTCATGCTCAGGGAGGCCTTTAGAGTTTGGTTTGGCACACGATGTGAAAGAAACAGCAGAGAAGAGAGACGGGGGACAAATGGGGATTATTAAGGGCACTGAATGATCACTGAACCCAGAAGGTTTCCCACAAGTCTGATTTGTCACCGAGGGTCTAGATGGCAAACATACTTTATGGCTGGAGTGTCAGACAGAAGAATGACTGTTTTTACAGTTTACAGCAACCAGCGACAAAAGCACAGCTGTGTCTTCAAATGAAGCATGAGTCTGACAGGGTGAAAAGATAACGTTTCATTTTTACAGATCACTTCAGCCATGGCTGGACGTCTGCTAAAGGACGGCGTTTCAAAGACCACAGAAGCCCAGAAAAGGATGGGACCTTCACGCCGTATACTCCCAGATTACTGCAAATAAAAGAGAAGAAGAAAACGAAGAGTTTAGTTAGGATGAAGAGAATTAAGTGTACAGAGGGCAAAGAGGTTGCTCTGTTTATGTCAGACGGAGGAGGAGGTTGGGAGGAAGACAGAATAAACAAACATAAATAAATACACTTTTCAACCCCCTAAGTGGGTTTCAAGCTACAAGATTAGTTAAAGATTAAATTAAACAAGTGAATGAAAAATGTATTCCATATTCCTTTGAGTAAAAATAAAGTTCTAAAATGGTTATTAGATGGAATTTATTCTGAAAAGTAATATGTTTTTAGAATATTTTTTAATACAAATATATTCATTTAAAGATTACTGGTAACTGGTTTTGAAAATGACCACATTTATTGTTTTCAACGACCCATCACAGTTTATTGAATTAGGGAGGAAACTGTTAAAGTGTCTGATTACAGATTTGTTGATTTTGAAGAATAAATACGTGTACTGTTCTCACAAATTAACAGCAAGACAAACGCTGTTCAGTAAATGCAGTAGAGTCAGGATTCATCTTAGTTTTAACCTTTAAGATATAAGTTTTGATGCAAGAGTGAAACTGCAGAAAACATGAAATAAGAAAACAATAGTGAATGACACAGTAGCTTTAGCTTACAACTTCATACCAATTTAATTTAAACTAACATAAATGTCTCTTACCTCCATGAATTCATTCTGTTCAGAGTTCAGTTCAGTGCACTCACTTTAAATGAAAAATTATTCTCATAGCATTCTGTCTTCTATCATCAATGTATATTTCACATGTATGTCACATTTTTGCAGTAATGGAAGTTTGAACAATTTAAACAAGGATTTCCTCACAACTGTTATCAGATACAATTAGATTATGAAATAATGTAACATTAAAAACTTACAGATGATGCTTCCACCTGCCTAAAATAAAAGATGGCAGCAAATGAGACATACAGCTGCTCCTCGGTCTGCATGTGGAGAAAATGGCAGCCTCCAAGTGTAACGGCTTCCTGTTTACAAACTCACCTCCTGCTTTAACAAAACAACCACTAGGAGGTGCTAAAACTGTGCTAGTTATAGCCACTGCCAGAGGAGGGACAAAGTAACTAATGCTGTGATTTTAGAATTATTATTACTTCCGCCAAGGAGGTTATGTGATCGGGTGGGTTAGTGAGTTTGTTAGTAAGTTTGTTAGCAACATAACTCAAAAAGTTGTGGACGATTTTGATGAAATTTTCAGGAAATGTCAGAAATGGCATTAGGAAGAACTGATTAGATTTTACTTTACACCGGGAGATGGCGGACATGAGCAACTTCAATCCCAGCAGCATTCTGGGTGTGTTTCCATTCAAAGTTTTGGAGTTCATAGTCTTTGAAAGATGCACGCCCAGTCGAGGAGACGAGTCAGAGGGTAACAGAGACAAAGACAGCGAATTGTAGCGAGAATACTCACAATGCTGGGAGGAATAGAGGAATATTCACCCTCTGCCATGACTTCCATCGTCCAGTGAGACCATGGGTGAGACTGTCAGTACATCTGTTTGCACCAGCAGGCAATGCTTTCACCATGACAGTCCACCCATAGCGAAGCCAATGCTTTGCCTCACCATGTGTCCACCCCACCGGGGAGAAAGTAATCAGCGTATGCCGTGGTGGGGGGCACATGGGGATGGACAAATTTTTCTCACTATTTGAACCTTTTAATTAAAACATTTCAATATAAAATTTACAAAATTAACTAAGGAGACGTACACAATTAAATACAAAGTAGAAAAGAATAAATCCTCCCTTTAAATTCTTGTGCCTTACAGTTTTTCTTTCCTTTATCCAAGCATTGACATGAACCGTGTCTGGATCTTAGATCTTAGTTACCTTAGTCAAGTGTGATAAAAATCTGGCACTTGTTAAGGCCTCACCCTAAAACAATCTAAACACTGTCTAATCAGCGTTAAATTCTTTAAGCCTGTGTCTTTGAGAAAGAGAAGGCCTGATTTCTACTGTACTGGAGGAAATTCGGTTTAAAGGTAAAGATCCACCTGAGTAGACTGATCATGATGTAGTGACAGAAGATTCACAAGCAAACATCACCACCCTGTGGCTGAAGACAGGTTTCACTCAGGCTCATCATCATCATCCTGAAAAAAGAGAGTTCATCTCAAATGTAATTTCTGTTTCAAGTGAGTGATAATGTGATTACTTGAGATAAGATTTAGGATACTATGAGACCATTCTTATTTAGTAAGACCAAATCTATTTAACTGAAAACACAATGTTGATTATAATGACTTCTTGGAAATAAAGGTCATTATAGCCTTTACTATGAAAAATGAGACTGACATGTGCAGCGATAAATCAGATCCATCGACTCCTCCATTTGATATGAAATGAGACAGAGCCTAACGATGGTCTGCAGCGTTTAACGGCTGCTGGAGACAAACCACTGACAGTTTCAGCGATGAGTCATTTTATGTGTCTGAAAAGCTCGTCTGCTGCTTTAAGTACAATGAGTTTAACAACCCTGATTCATTCCTGTGATCTGAGGATGAATTCAGCTATTGATTTTCTCTCTAATCTTCCTCAGTTTAATCACAGAGTGGATGGACCACCACAGAGCATGCAGACACTTGGTGAAGCCGTTTTTTTTTTAAATCAGACGTGTGCATTTATTAAACACATGCTTTGGATTGAACACTATTCAGAATAAGATGATTTTTTTGGTTGTCCCTTGTTGCAATATATAGACAGCTGTGGATTTAATGGAGCCCCCAGAGAATCTGAGGATCAGAAAATGGAGCTTGAAAGTTTGACCATCCATTTACAAAAAGCCCAAACTTAGATGTGACGTTCTCTGGTAGCTTACAGACAAACATTGCAACACCACCTTTAATTATTAGGGCAGTGTTGAGTCATCAAGCTGCTGCAGAAAAGCACAGCATAGATGAACAGGCTGCAAAATGAGCAAACCATTTTAAGGAAATATTGCAGAATACTGTGTGAGTTCTTAAGGACTGCAAATGTAAATTCGATGTTGTGATCAGATGAACCAGCAAAGGAAAGTGCAGGTTTGTAGCTACTGTGGATTTTGAATTGGAACAATACAAATAATTCTGATTGATTGATTTGGAGCCCAAGCCACTTAAACACAAGAATAAATGCTTAATTTACCCCAAAATGTCCTAATCATCAATATCAGCTCTGTAATTTCCATTTTACCCACTTGTAAAATCATTTACAGTCAAATAAGAGGTTATGAATATTCCTATAAACTGCTTCAGCTGTTTGGGGATTAATTTTATTGAATCTCTTTCCCTTTTGGCCCACACAGAAAAATCATCTCTCTCTTTTCTCTGAGCTAAAAGCAGCTGATGAGACTTCATCTGGAGAACGGGAAAATCATCATTACAGACAACTCACAATGCTGAAAAAGCCCTGGATCCTCAGAGTCTATAGCTGAAGTTTCACTACAAAATGATGCCAACAAGAGTGTTTTTGCAGAAATTAGAAAGTTTGTCATGATACAGTTTGGATTTGATGTTCGTACATCGATGACATATAGCCTGTTGCACCAGCTATGTGTATGTTCTGCCTTAAGTTATGGTGTAACGTCTGCACTTAACCCTGTGTTGAAACTAGTCAAGTTCTAACTTAAGTTGTGTCATTGCTCAGTCGCACCACAGAGACGTAAGGTTGATCTTAACTAGGAGAGATTAATGTCCAAACTAACCAAAACATTGTCACAGATATGACGTATTCTTTTACTTTAACCAATCACTGACAAACATTTTTTCACCCCGTGTTTGCTACAGACGCTAAAGGCTAAAAAATAATGTTTGCTAATTGCCGTTAATCATCAAACAGCATCCAGTGCAGATGAAAAATATGACAAGGCATTTTGCCTATGTGAGTACTGTGAAGCCTGCTGCCTACAGTGACAGAACATTACTCTAATCACCTTCTGAAGATTTTCTGAAAAGTCCTGCCCTTCCCAAATGCTTTCTATGGGAGCTGTCCCAGATGAGGATGAAATACATTCAACCTGGTGTGTCAGGTTAGCTGTTTCCTGTCGACAGGGCTTTATGTTTTAAACTTAAAGGGTCCTTCAGTTCTCAACCCACAGACATTAGGAACAGAACAATTACACACCCCAAAAATTAATCTCTCTGCCAGAACACACAATTCAGTCTGGCATTTCTACAGGCATCACAGATAATGACTGACAGCCATACACTAAGTTTCAACCTAGTCTCATTGTTTTACTTCCTCCTTAAGCCATCTTGCTCCCTTGCTCCCTAGGCTATTGCTCCATTCCACAAACAGTTCAGTTCTTGGTGCTCACCACACACAACAGGATTTATGGTCATAAAAACTGAACATGTTTAATATTTATGACCTCCAGTTGGAGCAGGCGCTGTTAAGTTTCAAAGAGGGAAAAAATATACTTCTTAACACACCACAGGGTAATTTTGCAGGATAATTTTTTAGAGCTATCTGATAGTCAGGCCTTTGCTGACTTTGATCAGAAGGGAGGATTCAGCCCAACAACCAGCATGATTAAGATGCAGTCGAGACCTGTCTTGCATTGAAAAGGGGATATAAGATAGTGTTACACATCACCCGATACCAACTTTTTTGGAACATTTTGCTGGTATCAAACTCAGAATGTATGTATATTTCTAAAGAAACAGATTTATCAGCTTGACCGTTAAATATCTTTGTGCTTCAGGATGAGGAGGATGTGTAAATCATTGTATTGTTTTACGACTTCGTAAGACTCCGTTTGTCAGTGTCTAAACTTTTTTGGAAATAGGCTTTTTTTTCCCTGGAAATATTCTATGACTGTAAGCCTGTTAGAAGTATAATTTCTTCATCGTGCTGCAGCTTTATTTATGGGTGACATCCTGTCTCATGTCCTCATAAAATGAAGTGTAACAGAATCTATAAAACCTTCACTCTCGTACTGTAACTGAAGCTTAATTTAACCATGCCATCTGACAAAACCACTGAGCGTTTTAGTGCTGAACCCTCTCCAGTGGAGCATTTGTCAAAAGGACAAAGTGCTCTTTGATTAAAACTGCTGTGAGCCATGCATTACAGCTGACAAATGGCCTCCCACTTATCCCTCTGCAGCAGCACCATGATAAAGCTCCGTCCTCTCACCACGCCTAATAGGAGCCACTGTCGCCTTATAGAGACCCAGTTTAACTCCTAACCCGGGCGGTGTGTTGAATGATGATGGCTCTTTAATGGGAGCACAGTCACCTCACCCTCTGTGATACTCTCTCTGTCTGTTTGCTGTTTTTGTGAAGGATTTGTTGTTCTGAGGAAATATTTGGAGTGTAACCTTTGGGTAGCTGCAGACAAAGATGGATTTTATCATTAGTGATACAAAATATGAGCCATCTGGTCTCTGTACAACTAAAGTCAGAGCTGTGTCCACGTTCCCTGTGCAAAGGCAAACATTTCTGTTGAGCTGGCCCTCACACTTGTCACTGATTCTGTTTGGGATTTAGGTGCAGCCAGAGGGGAGGAGGGTTTCCAGTTATGAGACTTCAGAATTTTAACTCTTTGCAGACGATGAGGTTCTCTTGGAGTCAAAGCCGTGGACCTCCAGCAGGCAGTGGGGCGGTTTGCAGCAGAATGCAAAGAGGCTGGGAGGGTCAGCACCTCCAAATCTGCTATGGTTCTTTGCCGGAGAACAGTGAGTAAGTCTTTGCCCCAAGGGTAGAAGTTTTTGAATTTCTGAGTCTTCTTTACAAGTGAGGGTAGAATGGACAGTGAGATCAACTTGCAGACTTCTCCAGCATCAGCAGTACTGAGGAAAGTCAGGCAAAAAGGCCAAGAAAGAGACCCAGTCAGTTCACAGGCTTCTACGTAAGGAAACTATGCATGTGGTAGATGAAGCCCCTGTCTTCCTGGCAGCTGCTGAAATCTTGGAGCTAGCTGGAAACGCTGCCTTTGAAAACCAGTAGACCAGTATCAACCCGGTCACCTGCAGCTGGCTGTCCACAACAACAAAGAGCTCAACATGCTGCTGGGAGGAGTGACCATCTCTCATGGTGGTTTGCTGCCCAGCATTCAGGCTGGCCTGCTGCCCAAGGAGAACGAGAAGTCTGCAAAGAAGTAGACAAGATCAGACCTTCTCTAGTGGCTCAGTCGCTTGTCTTGCAACCTGGAATCATGGGTTCAATTTACTTGTGGATCATTGTTTCAACTAGGGCTGGGAAATTAAACGCAAATTAGATTAAATCGCAATATGGCCTACTGCAATTTACAAATCGCAAAAGTTGCAATATTTCTTTAACCTGAAATGTGTCAAAATACCAGTTTAATACTTTTTAGCAGCAGAGCTTTTACGCAAACATTCACATTTTTTTAGAATAATATTTCCTGCTTTACAAATGTATGTTTTTCTTGTTTAAAATGAGATTGACATAAAAATGATACCCTTCAAGGTAGCAACTGATATCAGAATTTGCAATATGAGCCAAATTAGATATTCGTTCTAAGTCATGTTTCCCTAGTATATAATAGCTAATTAATTATTGTGTACATTATAATTTAGAATGATTTATTGCTTGTATTGATTGAAAAAAAACACGAGGAACCTAAAATTAATTGCATATTAAATCACAATCACAACACTGGGGGAAAAAAATCACAATAAGATTATTTTACAAACTGTTCAGCTCTAGTTTCAACCCTCTCTAAAGGTCATAAACTTTGGATAGCTGCCTAAAAAATGAAATCATGGATACAAGTGGTTAAAGCAAGTCTCCTCAGGAGGGTGGCTGGGCTCCACCTCAAGCCTTTTACATACTATGTGTTTAGCATGTGCGTCTTGGCCATGGCATGGCTGGATTATTAGTTTGGTTTTGTATGTTAACAAGTCAGGGCTTTCAGACTGCATGAATGAACTTTGTGTCTCACACACCTGATGTGCATCTTTCACTCATTGAGATTCTACAGGATAGAGGGCTCGCCCATTTGTTCCATGAGTCGCTCATGGTTCTTGGCCAAAATAGATGAGATAATGATGACAATAATAATGATATGATAATAGAGAGCCATTTTTACCTTGTTTGAGAACAGTGCTTTTCATTTGATGAAGCCCCAGGGCCCACCAGTATCTTTACTCGCCAGTCATGCCCCAAAGAAAAAAATATAAATGAAAAACATGTTTCTCTGAAAAACAATGTGGCTGTTTGGATCTTGGATTGAACAAATTTTATGAACGACAAAAGAGACAGGAGAAAACTAACATGTTTAACCCCCATTTTTCCATGATTACAGGTAATTACCTCATTATCATGGGAAAAGCAGCGAAGTTACTGCAAGAAAAGGAGATTAATGAGTTGAAATATTAAGAAAACATTTAAATGTACCCATTATCATTATAAAACAGAGAAGTATAAAAGTAGTAATTACTTCATAGTCCACCCTTTTTTTCCAGACACACATCAGTGACCCACTAAAAACAGCTCCTCGACCCACTTTAGGTCCTGACCCACCAGGTGAGAACCCCTGTTTTAGAGGATATGTACATCCACAGAGATAGAATTATGTCTGCAATCTTTCGAGGCCGCAAGCTGAAAATTTATCAGTCCAATGAAGTTTTTCTCTAAACTTCCTCCATTTGTGAAGCTTTCTGTTTCCACTCCTTTGTACAGAATGCTTTTATTCTAAATTTTCCCATCTCAGTTCAACTGAACAATGAATCAAGTCACCTGTAGGGAGATGTGTTGAGGTAAAAATAATGAACTAGACAGGCCCTTGAGATGCAGCCAGAGGCAGCGCATATGCACCTGATATGAAAGCCAGCTGTATGCAGCAAAACACGGATCTGGTCTAAAGCTCACAGTAGAGCCACCGCTCCTTCACATCAAAGGGAGCAAGTCGAGGTGGCTCAGGCATCTGATCAGGATGCCTTCTTAGTTGCCCCCCTGGGGATGTTTTCCAGGCATGTCCATCTGGGAGGAGAGCCTGGGGCAGACCCTGAACTTGCTGGAGGGAGCTGAAAAACATTGCTGGAGGGAGGGATGTCTGTGCTGATTTGCTTAGCCCACTGCCACCACGGAGGCAGAGATGGAAGAAACAGAGAGATGGAGAGATGGAAGAAACAGAGAAAAATCTGCAGACTTCTTTATGTTTGAAGGGTCCTCTTCTTAAAACAGTTTAATATTTAAAGAAACAGAAAGAGTGTGGTGGAGAGCTGACAACTGAAGGCTCATTGTCGTGGAGTGGTAAGTCACTACAGGAATATTATTTCCAGCAACATAACCTGATTTTAAAATTGGGAGTTAAACTTCAGAAATTTGTTTATTCATTTTGAGAATTGGGAGGTGAGGTGTCCTTTGAGAATTCTAGAATTTTATAGAAATTTCAGGGAATTTGTAGGGATGAATGGGGGGAATTTTCCACTATGCTCATAAAATCATAAAATCATTTGCTTTGAGATCTTGGGGGATTTTTTTTTTTTTTTTCAAATGTTTCGCTGAAACATTCGAGGAGTATTTGAAGAAATATGGGGTACTTTTTATGTGAAACTTGAAAAATAAGTTTTATTGTAGGTAGCTTCTTTGAAATTTTAGGGCATTTGTGTTGATACTGGACATCATTTACAGCCAAAATTAATTCCTGGTTAAAAGCAAGACTGAGCTTTTAAATGATCAGGTCCTACTTATCCCAAATACATGAAAGAAACTAAAAGTGCATCCAAATGAAAGCACAGGTCTCAGGAGGCTACTCAAAATGAATCTGAAAAATTACCAATCACAGCCTCTGAAAAACAACACGTTTTCACATTAATGAAAACGCGCACGTTCTGCACGTTAATTGCAAACCTTGGATAAATGCCCTTAAAATCACTGCACAAATGGTAACTGAATATTTGTCGAGTAGGTAAGAAATTATGTCTGTTCTGCAGAGGTTAGGATGAGTTTAAAAAGAGAAAAATGCTTTACCATGAAAACCTGTCCACCAAATAATAAAAAATAAAAAAAAACAGTGGGATGAGAGCAGTTGACATGAGTGAGCAGGGATCTTATTTATAAAACGGGGTATAGAATCTGTGTTGACAATGCATGTGCCCCAGAAATAAATCTGATTCATGCAACTGAGCGCATGGCTATGCAATGTTCTCTATTATAATCTACCTGCAAATGTAGATCACTGTCACGCTGAGCTTTGCAAGATAGATCAGCCTGATGACTGACAGGGAATCTGGCCTGTCCATCCATTTTGCAAGATTAGCTCTATTATTCACCCACCCCCCACCCCCCGTTCCACATGCTGTGAAAATTTAATGCTTGTGTTTCTACAGCATGCACTGTGTTAGAAGAACCACTCTGCTCATCTCAGAATATTTAGCAGAAACACAAAGCCAGTTTTTTGAGTCCACAGAAAAAAAACTTAAAACGTAAAATCCTTTAAAACAGAGGAGTTACCTCTGTGTCATCTGTCACTGATCTCCGTGTGCGGGACATCAGGTGAAGACAGCTGTCACCCTGATCTACTGCACCCAGCGGCCTCACTCACGTGCACCAAATTGCCTGAGTTTCTAGAAATGATGCAGTCATTGTGGAGCAAATTGGAAATCAATTCTTACCATCACTGAACATAACTCCTCTTTTATTTTGGCAGAATCAGGGTTTGAACATGTTTATGTGAGCTGGGACAGCTCTGAGAAAGATGCAACCGAGGAGGAAAATAGAAACAGACAGGAGGGAGATGAGGAAATGAGAGAGAAAACAGCTGCAGGATAAGAGAAGTCACTCTGGGAGTTTGAAACAAATTTTGTATACGTTCAGTCAGGAAGCATGGTCAGATTTCATACTTAGGTGAAAACTAAAAAAGATCATGTTCACAATGACATTCAAAGTATTAAATATTTATTTCAACACTGACCAACATTTGAGCCCTTAAATGATAAATTGTAAAAAATAAAGAGAAAGCTGTTACAGTATATAGAGTCAGCACCCAAAAACAGTGAGATCAGACCTGATTAAAAAGCCATAAAAGATAACCCAATATAAACAACAGAACACAAAATCAGCAGTAAAAAAAATCAGTCCAGAGCTTCTACTGAAATGGGAAAATGACTACCAAGTAATGCAAAGTGCAATGTGAACATATGCAAATAAGCAAGAATAGTGCAAGAGGCTAATTTCCATTAAGCAAATGTATTACACTTGGGATAAATAAGACCTGGAGTCTTTTTGTCTTCTTCACAGGAGCTCTGAAATGACAGCCTGAGGGCAAAAGCTCAGACTCACTCTGCAGCAGATGATTTAGACCACAGGTGTAAACTCAAGGCCCAGGGCAAAATCTGGCCCGTGGTACAGTTGTATCCGGCCCACAAGATCATACGATCTTTCTATTATCACTAGCCCACCAGTATGAGGTCTGCAGATTTCCTGCAGTAAACATGTATACTTAACCTTGATGATTTAAAATATCCATGTTAAAGAGATTAATTTTGTCTTTTTATATTTTCAATTTTGCATCTCACAATTCTGACTTAAACTTGTGATTTTGACTTTTTTCATGTTTAGACCCTCAAGATTCACAATTTAAAATTCTAAGTCATATTTTTACCTTTTAATCTTGTGATTTTGACTTTCTATCTCATTTATTTGCCTTTTAAAAAAATTTTTACCTATAAATTTCATGATTTGACCTTTGGAACTAATAAGTTTGACTTTATCTCAGACTTTGAACCTTTAAACTTAACCTTTTTTTCATCTCAGAATGATTTATTATCAGTGTTATTTATATTTTTTCATATTCTACTAATGATTAAATGAGGTTGACAGTTTATGTTTAAATGTTGACCTTGTTAGGCTCTTAGGTAAGGCCTAAATTCAGAATCTACGATTGACTTTCACAGTCCTGGCATAAATAGTCTGACCTTCAGGTCTTCTCATTGGAGCAAATCTGGCCCCGGACTCAATATAAGTTTGACACCCCTGATTTAGACAATTCAGAATAGCACTGGCGCTCCTCAGGACCTGCCTGTTTTAAATGGCCAATAACTCTACCTGCTGACTTCAGGAGATTTTTCCAGTAGTTTTTGCAAGACCAGCAAGATGATTTTTATTGGCAAGCTTAGGTTTCCAAAGCACGCAACGCAACAATACAAAAGGTTGAAACTTCTGTGTGAGTTATCATCTCAGAAGAAACATGGAAAGGTCTTATTTTCCAGAAAAAAAGAACAATGTTTGCAAAACATATTTGGAGGTGACATCAGCATGGTATGGAAGTCTGTTTCTGCCACTTAAAAAAGAAACATGAAAGTTAGGCAATTCTAAAAAGAAATAAATTAGTGCTGTTACTCGATTAAAAAAATTAATCACATCATTACCCTGTGATTAATCATGATTAATCATATTTTTTTAATTTTTAGTTTAAGTATATTTTTTATGTTTTTAGATTTTAAAAGGTATTGTTGTCAAGTGTTTTATTGTTACTCTTTTATTTCTCTTTTACAGCACATTAAAATGCTGATCTGAGTCCTTACTGATACCACTATCAATGCTTTCTATAGTTTGGTGGAAAGACAAGCTAAGGGCAAATATTTAAACTATAAGTGGTCTTAGATGAGTAGAGCTGCAGATAAAAAGCTGTGATTTAGTCTGTCACATCTTTTGTATATCCCTCAAATTATTCACACTGTTTTTATTGAAGTTTATCATCAGAAATTAAATTATCTCATTTTTATGTGACATTTGAACACATCACAACATATAGCATACTCTTTGCTAACATTAGCAAAGAGGTGCTTCGTACAAAGGTGGAACTTAAGACTCATGCTTCAGTGTAAAGACAGTTTATCTTTACTAACATTCGCCAGCTTGACTGTCTGTCTCCTCTCTCATCACTGCTGGCTGTGTCTCTCTCCTCTTCACCCCCAGGCAAGTAAACATCCCACTGGAGGACTACGGGAGCAAGCTGTGGTCAAACTTAATATTATGATTAAATTGCCTTATTTTTTAAACGCGTTAAGGTTTCAAGAATAATCACGAGCGTTAACACGATAATGTTAACAGCCCAAAAACAAATAAGTCATAAAAACGAGATTAAAGGTCAAAATTTTGAGGAAAGTCAAAATAATGAGATATAAAAAATAAAATTATGACTTTAATCTCATAATTATGACTTCTCTCATAATCAAGACTTTTTATCTAGTCATTTTGACTCTTTAGCTCATAATTATGACTTTTTATCTCATAATTTTGACTTTTTATCTCATAATTCTTTTTTTACCTCATAATTTCAACTTTATCTCATAATTATGAGATGACTTCTTATCTAATAATTTTGACTTTTTTTCTCATAATTTCCACTTTTTAATCTCATAATAGTGACTTTTTATTTCATTATTATGATTTTATCTCTTAATTTCAACTTTTTATCTCAGCTAGTATTTTTTCATGAATTATAAAAGGTCTCAGCTTCAACATCTGATATGTTGTTTCTGCTCTCTTGTGAATAAAATATGGGTTTACAAGATTTTACAATTATTGCAGTCTGATTATTTATATTTTACAGTTCGCCCCTACTTGTTGGGATTTGGGGCAGTAAAACATAAAAAGTTATGCTTTTTTTTTGTTTCCTGTAATCAAAAAAGAAAAAATGCTTTTGAAACAAAAAACCTACATAGAGGAGAAATAAAGTGAGATTCTGTGTCTGATAAATGTGTTCAGAACAGACTTTTATGTCCCAGGAAGTGAAACGCTCTAGAAGGAGTGCCACTGAGCCGCGAGTATGGCCGATGAATGTCTTTGTGATAATAACAAGTGCTGATATACTTCATGTAGCTCATGTAGGTCATGGCGTGCTGCATGACACAGTACAGTGCTCCTGCATGCTGAGAGCTTCATAAACACGATCCCAAGGGCGCCTGTGCTCAATAAGAAGCAATCAGCTACAGCGGCACGCCCTCCCCTGCTCTCCTCCATCTTCCCATAAGGCACTGCTCTGAGTCAGCCCCCATCCATTATGCATCAAAACCCGCACTACAAATCTCCTCAAATAGAAGCGAGTGTCAGGCGTGATAAAGAACAATCGACCACGGGGAGGGAATCAAAGCTGCAAAATTCCCAGGATGAAAGATATTCCACTTTGCTCTCTGATGTTGTTCTTTGTTTTTCTTTGTTTGTGTTGTTATTCGAGTTGTATGTTCGTGTCTCTCGTGGGATGTTCGCCAAGGCGCGAGTCATCCGTCATCCTAATTGGTTGTGTTTAGAGAGCAACTGTTGTGTTTGATAGAGAAGCTTTTCCACTCCTTCTGGTCAAAACAAAGCTACGCTCCTGCTATCAAAGATGGATAGCTATGTAAATAGAAGTAGCCACAGATGTGATTATCTCAGCCTTGTCTGCTCGTCTCAAAGTTTTTTTTTTTTACCCTGAGTGTCTTCAGCTGCTGTAATCTAGCCTCCTTCATTGGATACGGTTCAGCCTGAGCTGGGTGGAAGCCAGCAGCCGATGAATCTGGTTTAATGAGATTACATTAGTTAAGATGTTACTGTGTTTGTTAACATGCTTGGAAAACTCACTGGGTGGCTTCCAGTCTAAAGCTGTGTTTCCACTGCAAGAACTGTACAGGACCTTCATACTTTTGTAGTTTCACACTGCATCTGAAAAACTAAATCAGGTCCCTTTGATAAATTCCAAAACATCTCCACTGTAAGGATTGTGTTTTCCAAAAAACAGGGATTTAAGGATTGTTCCTTGCAGCCCTGAACATTTCTGATTTGTCCAAAGTAGGAGCTAGAATGGCTGTCTGGATGTGTATAATACTTAAATTTTCACAGGGCATTATAGCACACCCAGTGCAAAGCAACTTGGCATGCAGCCCTTTTTATCCTATTTTCCATCCGACATAGCGTTAACGTAGTTTAAACCAATGGTTTCCAAATGGTCTAGCAACCAAGCCCACCACTGTTGCCTTAAGGACAGAGGGTGACCAACATTCCTTACTCTTTTCAGTCAGAAACAAATGTTTTAATGAAAAATTAGGCAGTTTGGACTTGAAATGAAACAAAAGATGTGACAGAACAAGGGGATTGAGACACATCCTTCAAAATAAAAGCACACTATAGACTTTCGTCACATTTTCTCCCACTGAAAATGGCTTTGTGACCCACTTTTAGGTCCCAGCCCATCAGTTGAGGACAAAGGCTTTAAATAGGGGGTCTTGCACTCCTGTAAGCACTCTGCTTTGAAATGAGACACACAAAGAAAGCACAGTCCTATCTTGATGGCAACAAACTGGCTGTGCCTTTATTGGCTTATTAGCTAGTGTCTTCATGTCCTCTCACTGTACAGGAGTTGAATTCTTTGTACCACAATCATTTCAGTTATATTTAGGGAAAACCTCACTGTGCACTGATTGGCACGTCTCATTTGATTGACAGATAGCTTAACAGGCAGATGCTACCTATCTGTCGACCAGAATGCTAGCTAGCTTAGATGACAGGAAGTCAAGCTCAGTGGGCGGGCTCTTGTCTGCCGTTAGGTTGATCCAAAGGTCTGTTGAGAGTGATTTTAATATGAAATCCTCTATGGATTGGCTTCAAAAACTCTTTGTGTCCACCTATGGTCATCAAACTGCTGACATCACACATGCTTGTCCAGTTCTTTTGCAGTCAATGTTTTATATTCCACAGTCAACTGTAAGTGATATTATTAGAAAGTGGAAGCATTAAGGAATAACAGCAACTCAGCCACATAGCAGGGTCAGTGACTGCTACGTAAGTCGCATGGTGCTTAAAAGTTGCCACGCTCTGCTGATTCCATTGCAGAAGAGTTCTGAACTTTCATTGGCATTAATCTAAGCACAAAAAAATGTGCTGCAGGAGTTTCAGTGAATGGGTTTATATGGCTAGGCAACTGCATGCCAAGTGTTGGACGGAGTGGTGTAAAGCACACTGACAATGGACTGTGGAGCAGAGAAAATGTAATCTGTGGAGTGATGTGTCAGGCTTCTCTGTTTGGCAGTCAGATGGATGAGTCTGGGTTTGGTGGATGCCAGGAGAACATTACCTGCCTGACCGCATTGTGCCAACTGTAAAGTTTGGTGGAGGTGGGATAATGGTATCTGGGCTGCATTTCAGTGTTTGGGCTAGGTCCCTTATCTTCAGTGAAGGCCAATCTTAACACTATGCTCCCATCTTTGTGGCAGTATGTTGGGGAAGACCCTTTCCTATGCCAACATGACTGTGCACAGAGGAAGGACTACAAAGACATGGTTTGATGAGTTCAGTGGGGAAGAACTTGACTGGCCCCCACAGAGTCCTGACCTCAGCCCTATCAATCCCCTTTGAAATGAACTGGAACAGAGATTGTGTGCAAAGTCTTTTTGTCCAAAATCAGTGCCTGACCTCACAAATAGTACACTACAGAATAAACGGGCACAAATTCCCACAGAAACACTCCAAAATCTTGTGGAAAACCTTCCAAGAAGAGTGGAGGCTGTTATAGCTGCAGAAGGGAGGCCAACTCCATATTAAAGTACCTGTACAGTGTTTGAGTACAATGTCATTTCAGTCCCTGTTGGTTTAATAGTCAGACAGCCAAATACTTTTGTCCATGCAGTGTATGCCAAAGCTTTCATTAGGAGATAACTTATGCCTATATCCTAGACTTAGAGCCGGTGGAAAAATTAAGTCAGTGACACTGAGTCATAAAATCATAAACATTAAGTAGGGGTAGAATTGGTATTTGTATTTCACAGGTCTGGTCACAGTTCTGGTGCACATGGTCACATGACGAATAAATCTGAACAGGGAATGAAGGCGATCATACATAGCAGCATTTTGCCACAAGTGTAGGTCGCAGTAAATCTCCTTACTCTTTGATAACCACTTTTATTCAGTAAAAAAGAAGAAAAGTTAGCTTTAACAGTAAGAGACCCAATGACTTCTCCTACTGCAATCTGATGGACCCATTAAACATTTCAACATATTGAACAAGCAATGTTTGACTTATCAGAATGGTAATATTTGCTCCAAAAATGTAGTTAAGTTATTTGGATAAGCTGAAATTATATTTTTAGAAATCTTTTCAAACCACAGGATGTGTACGGAGTGAATTTCTTGCTGTTTTCCATGGAAATAGACAAAAAAAGGGTTTACTGTGAAGGACAAAGCCAATCCCTGGTGACATAAAGGACAGCAGGGAACAATGTGAAATCCATCTTTGTCAATCTCCTACTTTACATGGTAACAGAATCACTCATAACAGCCCATTTTTCATCACATTTAATCTTCTCATATCTTCCATTTCCGCCCATCCTCTGCTGTCAGATGGACATTTAATGGCACTGACCTGCCATCCTTCATGTTAATGTGTGTTATCTAAGGAATCACATCACTTTCTACGACCTGACTCTGACTCTCATTCGGTCATTAAAAATTTAGATCATGCAGGTTTTGGAATGTTTGCCAACTTCTTTTGACTTACATTGCAGAGAGGAGGTGTCCTTGCTCTAGTAGGCGTCTTAATTAGGAAGACAGTTCGTGTCCAGTTAATGCTGGTATCCTTTTTTATAACACCAAGTAGCTTAAGTTGACCATAGCTGACTAGATTTAGTTTCACCTTTGAAATACACTATATGGACAAAAGTATTTGGCAGCCTGACTATGGAGTTGGCCCCCCTTTTCCAGTCATAACAGCTTCCACTCTTCTTAGAAGGCTGTCTACAAGATTTTGTGTTTCTGTGGGAATTTGTGTCCATTCATTCTGTAGAGCATTTATGAGGTCAGGTACTGATGTTGGATGAGAAGGCCTGATGTGCCATCTCCATTCCAGTTCATCCCAAAGGTGCTTGATGAGGTTGAGGTAAGGGCTTTGTGTGGGCCAGCCAAGTTCTTCCACACAGAATTCAACAAACCATGTCTTTATAGTACTTGCTTTGTGGTCTGGGACACAGTAATGTAGGAGTAGAAAAAGACCCAAACTGTTGCCACAGAGTTGGAAGCATAGCATTGTCCAAAATGTCATGGTATGCAGAAGCATTAAGACGGTCATTCATTGGAGATAAGGGGCTTAGATCAAGCCCTGAAAGACAGTCCCATACCATCATCCCTCCTCCACCAAACTTTACAGCTTGCACAATGCAGTCAGGCAGGTAACGTTCTCCTGGCATTTACCAAACTCATCCATCTGACTGCCAAACAGAGAAGCCTGACTCATCACTCCACAGATTACATTTCCTCTGCTCCACAGTCCAGTGTCAGTATGCTTTACACCACTCCATCCAACACTTGTCATTGGACTTGATGATATGAGGCTTGCATGCAGCTGCTTGGCCATGTAAACCCATTCACTGAAGCTTCTGTTGAACGCTTCCATTTTCTAATATCACTTACAGTTGACTATGGAATATCCAACAGGGATGAAATTTCACAAACCATCCTATTGCAAAGGTGGCATCCATCACAGTACTACGCTTGAAGTCACTGAGCTCTTCAGAAAGACCCACTTAGTATCATAAATGTTTGCAAATGGTGTGACCAAATACTTTTGTCCATATAGTGTAAATGAGACCACTTAAAACACTTTTCTTAAACAGCTTGCATTGAAATATTTTTTAATAAAAGGAATGAAGACTTATCCATTCATGATTGTTTCAACTGAACATAAATTTTACTGCCCAAGAAACTGCTGTCAATGTGTCTTCTTAACTAGAACTAGCCACTGCTTACTTGATAAACTTAAAGGGATATTTTGATATTTTAGAAGTTGGGTTGTAAAAGTAATTTGGCAATGGAAATGGCAGTGTGCATTACCCATAAGGGTAAGGAGAGCACACAAGGGGGCACCACCAAGGAAGCAAGGCTATACAACGCTACTGACAGGTACAGCTTGTTCCTCTGCCTCAGCATAGTCTCATCTTCTTGTCGGCTGTACAGGTCTTTGGCTACGACAGAGAAAACAACAAAGTCAGAAAAACAAAAATATAAATGAGTGATTCTGATGCAAGAGACTCCAAAGTTGACTGTAGACACAAGAGACTACTTTAATGGCCAGGATTGCACAGATAGGGACTGAGTGAGAAAAAGACAGGAGAGGGGAGAAACTTTGATGGAGACTGGATAGCACAAAGTTACCTGGTGGTGTAGGTGTGTAAACTGTGAGCCCATGCCCATTAACACAGAGATCTTCTGTTGTCACAAGTGGGACTTGGTTACAAAGCAACTTGAGGACATTTCTGCAAGTTGTCATGAATATTTTTTCATCCACTAGCAGCCATCATTATCTATGCCCCTAGCTTTTTTTAAGATTTATTTTTGGGCCTTTTCATGCCTTTATTAGATAGAGGAGGACAGTGGATAGAATCGGAAACAGGGAAGAGAGCAAGGAGAGATATGCGGGAAATGGTGCCACAGGCCAGACTTGAACCCTTGCCACCCGCGTACACGGTGTGCGCCTTAATCACTTGACTACCGGCATGCCCTACGCTTCTAGCTTTTGAAACAAAACCAGAGTGTACCATGGCTCCCTCTGCTCCTCACTTAAATCAAAGCGAGAGCCTCTTTGATGGTAACATGCCATGGAGAATATTTTTCTTGATTTTGTCATTTCCATGATTATGGCAAGCCAGAATCATTACCGACACTTAAACTTGGTTAACTGCCCAACACTACTCTGCAGCTCATTTCTTCATTTAAGCTGAGAGTTGTGCTGAATTTTGTATAATTTGTATATGTCTGTTGCTAGAGAGATCAGGAGTGAGTTGGAGCATTTCCACCATGGTGATCACCATTGTCTGGCTTTAAAATGTAATTGTTTTATGCAGTTTATGGTCACAGTTCACCTCATCTGCTTGACTGACTCAGGCTGCTGGCAAACGTAACAGAGTAAGTCTTGTCTCTAATCTTTGGTCTTCTTTGGCTTTTTGTAAAAGAAAATCAGTGTTATTTGTTTCTTATCTTTAAGTGTATTTCTCTCTCTTTTAATTTGATAATGGGGACTGGAAATGTGACACCAAACAGCGCCTCATCTCTTTACTCCGATCATGACAGTTAGAGGTAGAGCAGCAGTCCTCATTAGAGGGCTGCACTCATGCAGATCCGAACATCTGGACCCTCACAGCAGTTCAGTGAGGCAGATGTGTATGAAAATGCACATATATAAAAAGAGAGAGGTTTAAGTTACCCTGAAGTTCTCAGGATCAAGCACTGCCTGCGCTTCAGCCTCACACAGGCAGACACTCATCACTGTTGATGCTACCTGTCCGGGCCATCCTCCATCTGCTCGGCCTGCAGTACTTACAGATGCACAGCAGCATATGTCGGTGTTTGGACCTGAGAGCTGAGCCGAGCTGAGCCTTTCATCTGCTCCTTTGATGGACCTCACTGACTCTGCAGCTGTGTGAGATGATACATAACACACACACTTATCCACAGATAAACTTTGAATAAAACAGTTCACTTATGCCATTGAGACTCATAACAAGTCTTTTGTGAACGGAAAGTCAAGTTCATCATTCTCATTCTTGAATTGTGGTGCCTTACATTTTTGAGACATGTCACCCCTGAGGACCCTGAAGACAGATTTCTGATTTGGAAACTTGGAGGAACTTTGGCAAAATCACAAACTTGTCACTGAAACACAGTCAGCTCATCTGAACTAATAGGAATGCATTCTTGGTATTTGCTGGGATTTCCCAGTTTGCCATATGGTTGGTTTCACAGGCGGATGTCCATCAGAGGAAATATCAACGGCCAAATTGTCTGTGTGAAGACTCTCACCTGATTTCTCTTCTCCTTGATTCATGTGACTGCCTTCTTTAGCTGTAGTCTACATAGGTTTGTGACCACACCACAAATGTTAGTTAGCCCTGAAGAAGACCAGTTTGGTTGAAACATGTTGGCTTTTTAATGATTTGGCCATTACAATAAAGGCTTTTTAGTATGTCCTTCCTCATTTGCACATTTTGTCGTTTGGAGTGCCTGGTTTTCTCCTCCTTTTTGGCCAAAATGTCCACCTGAAAAATATGCCAATTAACAATTAGTAAATAGCAATTAATTACGTACCTTATATTGTGTTATCTAGAAGATATGTGGCAAGGATCCTTTAATAAAAACTCAAAGTATACGACCCATTTTCAGCTTAGTGCTGGAGCTGTTTATCTACATAGCATAGCACATGGCTAATTCAGGCAGCGAATATTCATGTGATCAATGTGGATGACGCCAAACAAAGTTTTTGTCTGGTGGACTTCAGAGCTACTGAAAACTATGCAGAAAAGCCAGTGGTATTTTGAGTTTTTCATCGCTGCAGGTAATAAAGATGCTGAAACAAAGGGAACTGTAGATATCTGAGCGACATCAACACTGTTGCAGCGGCTGGAGTTGTAGTAGACTTTGATGAGTGGATAGATATACCTATGACTAAATCTTGGACAAAGTGGAGCTGTATTCAACACAGACTCATGTCATGCAGAAAGTCAAGAATTGTTAGGGCCAATAGCGAAAACACCATCTCATTTCCTTGGAGTAGGGTGTTCATGCTGAGAGCGTCCTGGCCAATCAGCAGCAGCAGCTTGGGAAGCACCATTGATGAGAGAAGGACTGTGATGAACTATCCGCTGTGGGTAATTTTTTCTTTCTTTGGGACTACTCCAAATAAACCGCGATGCTTGGATTTACTGTTTTAGCTAAGGTTACAGTTGAGATCATCAGTCTATGAGGACTAATATGGGACAATTGATGGTAAGACTCAATTTTTATTTGTAATGCAGAGTATAAAGGTGTTGTCTAGTTAATGGAGCACTAGTTAGTAATTGGTAGATGGAATTTGGACATTGAAAGCTGCTAAGTTACGGTGGCTGCTAACAGGCTAACTTAGAGCTAACATTCCTAATGTGAAACTTGGGGCTGCTGTTTTTTATGACAACTAACTTAAAGACTAATAAAATCATTTCTTTCTGCAGTCATTTCCGAGGTCTAGTCATGTGTGATATATGTCTAACAGGCTGTAATAACAGGGTTATACTTACTCTGGTTTACTGTTGGGTCCGTTTCTTCATTCTCAGTCTTGGGTCAGCTTTGGAAATAAAAATGTGTCCCTAGTCCTGTTTCAGGACAGACTTGTTTCTGTTTTTGTTTTATTGCTATTAAATGCAGGTTATTGGTCACATGGCTATCTAAAGCAAAGTCCAACAGTTGTTCTCAATGGTTCAATAAAATTTTATAGCGCTCTTTCACAACGTCTTAGTTGTAATCTCTTTTAAAAAGTGCTCAGAAAGAGCTTGAATTTTACAAACCCTGGTATAGAGTGTATATATTAATAGACCATACTACCAATGGATAACTATTATAATTATTATTATCATTATTAATATAATAATTATGATTATAATAAAATATTGACTTTATTTGTATAGCACTTTTAAAAATATATTATTATATTTGCAGAGAAACCCTAAGCACAACAGTGACACACTATAGCTCAATATTAATGTATTCTATATAAAGTTCTGCTGTCACATAATTTTACAGGGTACAAATATGCTCAAGGCTGAATTTGTCATTTGCCACAGCATTTTCCCTATCCCATGCAGTTATCCCTCATCAGAACCAGAGGTGTTGAAATATGAATAATAAATTGTTTGTAACAGGAAATAGAGAAAATCAGAGCCAAGACTTTTGTGTCAAATAGCAATTACACGCTGGCTTGATTCATAATGATAAACAGAGCAGGTTAGAGGAGCCGTGAACACCGTCATTACAGCAGGGTCCCAGAAATCAATTACACACAAAACCGCCATACTCATATACACACTCTTGGCAGCATCAGTCAAACAGCTGTGAAACCCTTTCTATCACTGATTTAACACAAAGATACCTTTATTGTTTTGATTTGTGTGTTGGCTCACCTCACCCATTGACTCTCCCATGTTTCTTACAGAAATTTTACTTGTCTTGCTTGAGAAAGACTGAGTCATGCTTAGCTTGCTTAGCTGATGGTTAATGGGCTGGTTTTTTTTTTTTTTGTTTGTTTGTTTTTTGTGCTTTCTTTGATTTTGAGTTTCAAGTTCATTTAAGCTGCTCTTGTTTTAGGAGTTCAACAGGCATTTTAAAGCTTAGGACAAGGTGACAGAATTTTGAGACAACACACAGGTTGAGAACGCAAGAGTAATGCATTGAAAAGCAATGTTTATTTTATTCCTGTTAATGGTAATTTTGGTTATTTTTTAATTAACAGGTCCATTGCTAACACTGGTAATGTCTAATGAATGATTTACAAAGTTAAGTCTTTGATTTAATGTACCTTTGTCCTTTTACCTTTCAATTTTAACACAAACGTCCCAGTGTGTGAGGGACTGTTTGGCAAATTAACAATACAAATTAACAATAACTTCCTGTTGAGTCATATAGCTGTAGGTCAGAGACAATAACCCAGATGCAGAAGTGGTTTCTAGCAGTAAAGTTGGCTTTAAATCCGTCTATAATCCTCCACTTACAGCCAACTGTGATCCGTTGTCTTCCCTGGAGGAGACAGTCCTACTAGACCAATCAGCTCAGCGCCATAATGAAAAGTGCTATCTGATTTATGTCTGTGACTAATTGGGGCTCCACTGTGCTCGTTAAATCAAGGAGCCACCTGGTGTGCTGTGTGAGACTCGTTTGTGTCCTAACAGATTAAAACTTCCCACTCTCATTTATGAGACATTCCAGATGATATTACAGTTATTATTTTATATTCTCTCTGTATGCGCCCCTGTGTCATTTAAAAACAATCGCTAACAGACGGGCCTCTGCTGCCTGGGTGTCCTGAGCTCTCCCCAATCAGGACCATTTGAAAATGTCAGGCTCCCTTGTTAGCAATTCAAACAGGCAAAGAGGCAATTACAGCATTCTCATGTTTCCACCGAGGCCCCGCTGCCTCCGACACAACTCTGACACCGTGCCCTCATGTTTTAATACGTCCAGCAGGAACATTACATTCCTCTGCTGCTATGAAAAAAATAACCGCGCCATATTAACGCCCCCTCCCTCTTCTATCTCTCTCAATCACCCTTATCTCTTTCTCTCTCTTGCCCTCACCTCCTCTTTTATTTCACAGAAAGTCTATCATTTGGGAAACACAGCGGCGTGATTGTGGCTTCCGCTGGAGGGGGGAGGCGAGTGCTATCATCACTCCCAGGGCCATAATCAATAGTGTCAGTAATGGCGGTGGCAGGAGGAGAGCAGTGGATTGCTGCGGGGTCCTCAGAGATCATATTGGAGGGCTTTGTCTTTTCTCTGGCTCTCCCCACAGTCCTGTTGAATTATTCTGCAGGCGTTGCCACTTGTCAGCCTAACTCCACCGAGAGCTGCAGGAGGGAAAACACTAGAAAGAATAGCGAGACCATGTAACCAGTTGAAAGGCGTACAGATATATAGTTAATGACTAGTTTGTGTTTTATTTAAAGAGCCATCTGTTTCCCTCTTAGTAATCTACCACATTTCTTTTTTTCACTAGTCAATAAAACCATCATCTCATTAGTTTGCTTGATGGGTATTCGAGTGCTTGCAGTGAAAAGATATAACTTAATCCGAATCAAGTCAGTGTAGAATGAGCTATTGTAATACCAACCAGTGGTTCAATAACTGACAGCACCTCTTTAGCTTTTTGATCGCCACCATCTCTATTTTTTAGAAATCAAAGTAACCATGTTTGGGTAAAGGATGAGAGCAGGACAGAGGCTTTAGGTTGGCAAATTCTAATGATAGCAGGACTGATGTTGTGTAGCTGTTGTCACTCTCCTTTGTGCTGTGATGAATCAGGCATAAACTTTCACTCAGCACTGGTTATCCTGATGACAGCATATGAAGTCTCTCCTCATTACTTGTGGTTGTAAGTTTTAAGACTGCTAAAACATGATGCATCATCATGGAGATCAATAGTGAAGCTATGATTCTAGCTGGCAAAATATAGCAACATGGTGAGCCTACATTACTCAACACTACATTAAAGGGATATTTCTGTATTTTTTAAGTTGGGTTGCATAAGGCACTTGGCAGTGGTAGTGAGAGGGGTCTGGCTGCAGACCGTACATTTCTGACAGCCACTCTCACAGGCTGTTCATCTGAGATTTTCTTTCTGATACCTCAGAAAGAAGTGCCACAATTTTCCAATACACTGATTTTAGATTTCATGAAAAAAGTCTGGTTGTTACAGTCGTGAAATAACCACATATTAAACATAATAGATTAAGAAACATTTTTTTAAAACAGAGAAAAAAGGTCAGAGGTCTAATGCAGGATTAAATTATGTGTAGACCTGTTATAGAAGAAGTTGGTTAGCTTTAGCTAAAGCCAACATAGCTACACTACCTACGTAATTAATTTTACTACATCAGCCAATGTAGCTAATTTAGTTTTGACAATGTGAGCTTTAGCAAATGTAGACAAAGCTGACTTAGCTATGCAGACATTATAAGTACATAACTGAAGTAGCTGCTTTGTGAGCTTAGCATTAGCTCTGTTATCTGTAGCAAAGTTCATTTTAGCAACATGATCTTAAGCAAGCATAACTAAAGCTAACCTAGCTAAGTAGATAGCAGAGGTGTGGACTCGAATCACGCAACTTGGACTTGAGTCAGACTCGAGTCATAATTTTGATGACTTGACCTCGACTTGACAATATCATCAAAGACTTGCAACTCGACTTGGACTTTGACATCAGTGACTTGGGACTTGACTCAGACTTTAGTCCGATGACTTGAAAATACTTGAGATTTTCAGTGAGTGTGTTGAGTAAAATGTGCCCTCATTCAAAGTAACGCAGCGATACTCAACCCGCGGCTCTTGTGCCGCATGTGGCTCTTCAGTGACCAGTTGTGGCTCATTTAAGGCTTACTTTTGAAAATCCACCATAAATATAAGTCCACACAAAGAAGACAGATTTTAACTTTCAAATTCAAATGAAAACTTGTATATTATTACCGTTGGATGCGCGCTGGATGGAGGAACGTGCGTAAAAGAGCGCAGAGGTAGTCCGCTGGTGGTGTGTCTCTTCTTTAAGTTAATTCATAGAGGTGCTGTCTTGTGTTCCAAGATAAGCTTCTAATGCTCTCGTTTGAACACATTTCTTCAGTCACTCCCTGCCGATGCTCTCCCATACTCATATTTGATGATGACTTTTATGATGCGCATCCTCATTAACGAGCCAAACACACACGGATCATATTTTGAAATAATGTAAAACTGAGTAAAACTTGTCCAGACGTGGGTGTTTTATTTGATCTTAAATGTACCAATGATAAGTACTGTCAAAAGGGCAGAAACAGAAAAGTGAAAGCAACAAACTGGCAGGACAGAACGATCTGTGAGGGGGAGCTGCAGGTGTGAGGCAGGGCTGGTTTTAGCCAGGCAGTCTTTGTGTTCACATAACTTGAGGTCTTATAACTGAACACATAACACATAACTTGAGGTTAAGAACTGGTTATAACACCTTAAACCTAATGTTGACTAGTCAAACATATTCACTTACCAACACACACAAACCCTATATATCCACTCACACACCTATACATATACACACACACACACACACACACTCACATTAGATGAGTTAAAATGACTGTACAACCTCTTCAGAAGTTCATTTGTTGTTGCACCGCTTAGCACTGATTATATCCTAAATGCTGTGTCAGCACTCTTTTTCTGTGTGATTCAGTTCTGTCACACTGGTCTTATTTTATTTAAAACAATAAAGCAATTCAAAATGCATTTATTGTATTTGTCAAATTTAAAAGATTGTTAAATTGTTAAAATGGCTTTGTATTTGGAAAAAAGTGCTTATGATTTGTAAGGACTTGAAAATTTCAAGCCTATGACTTCGGACTTGACTCGACTTGTCGACTTGCACGTCTTTACTTGAGACTTGACTCGAGACTTGGGATTGAAGACTTGAGACTTACTTGAGACTCGCAAAACACTGACTTTCTCCCACCCCAGGAAGATAGTATAGATGCATAACTTAAGTAGCTGCTTTGGGAGCTTAGCTTAAGCTATGTTAGCTCTGTTAGCAACATTGTTCCACTATCTATTGCTAACTTAGCTTTAGCAATGTGATCTTTAGCTAACATAACTAAAGCTAAGTTAGCCAAGTAGATGGTGTAGATGTGTAACTTAAGTAGCTGCTTTGTAAGCTTAGCTTAAGCTACGTTAGCTCTTTTAGCTACGTAGCTCCATTATCTATGGTCAAAATTAGCTTTAGCAATGTGATCTTTAGCAACCATATCTAAAGCTAATTTAACTATGTAGATAATGTATCTATGTAGCTTAAACATATGCTTTCTGGCTTAGCTTTAGCTAAGTAGTTAAATTAGCTCAGTAGTTAGTTAGGTAATTAAATACAGCTCCGGTATCTATCGCTAAGCTAGCTTTAATAATGTGATCTTTAGCTAACATAGCTAAAGCTAACTTGGCTACAAAAACAAAAAATGAACTCATGCAGCTGCTTCGTGAGCTTAGCTTTAGCTCTGTTAGCTACCTAGCTACATTATATATGTAGCTCATGCAGCTAAAAGAGCTATGTAAGCTATGCTGGCCTTGTTGTAATGTTTTCACGGAGGACAAGCTTTTTCCTGTAAGCCAACTATTTACTCTTTTTTGCACAATTTTTAGGCACCTTTGATCACAGATTGGTAAACCTCTGACCATCTTCTCAGACACTCTGTCTCTCTAAAATGCTGCTTTTATACCCAGGATTTTTACTGACCTCTTGCCATTTAACCTAATCAGTTGCAAAATGTTCCTCCGGCCGTTTTCATCAGCACCACTTATTTTTCCAGCTTTTTGTTGCCCCGCCTCAATTTCTTTAGATGTCTTGCTGCAGTTAAATTCAAAATAAGCGTATACTTTTCCTGAAATGGTAAAAAGTATTAATCTCCACATCTGATATGCTGTTAATGTACAATGGGTTTATGAGATTTGTGGATCATTACATTCTGTTTTTCTCTACTTTTTCTCTACCCAGATTCTTTCTTTTAGAATCATGGTTGTAAAATACAAGTGTATTTGGTGTGTTTTGGATGTAAAGTGCTAGCTAATGATGTTAGCAAAGATACTAGCTGGTCTACAAACTCATTTCCTTTACATTAGCATGTTTTGAAACAAGAACATGCTGTATGTCCATTTCTAGGATGGACCACTGAAACCTACTAGTACTAGTATGTGTCTAGTGCATGTTTAAGAGTTCCTATGGAAGCGATCCACTGTACTAGTGTTCAAGATGGGAACTGTTTATTATGTCACTAGTAAAGTAAAAAATATAAAATGTAAATTGACTAAAATAATTTATTTTAAGTTCTGCCCTCAGAAAGGAAAATAGCCAGTCACTGCTAAGGGTTTTGAGATTGACTCGAGGATAATCAATCAGATTTATTTTTGTAATCAGTGTTGTCGCCCCCTGCTGGCCAGTGGAAAGAATTCTGGTTTAAGACACTTGTGCATCGACCTTACAGTCTTGACCCTGAAGCTATGTCCCCTCCTTATTTACAGTGTATGTCCTGAAATCCCATCAAAATGTCCCTGCTGGTCTTACTCTTTTTCCATATTTCTCTTGCAGGACAGCTCCTCAGAAACACTTTCACAGGGAAGGGATTTATTGCAGGGATGTCTCACTAACATTTTATGCTGCAGAAGAGGTAAATCACATATGAGAAAGGCTCACCAGTGGCTTTAGCTCCCACTTTGAAAATCCCTCCAGGCTGTAAATCAGATGAGCGATAATAATGATCCATGCTTGAGGTAGAGATGTAGTTTTATTACTGCTGTAGCCTCTTTACTGTAAAAGCTGACTTCACAGCTGCTTATGTCCATCTGCTCTATGTTTAAGTTTACTTTAAATGTAAGATATTCCTTATTAGTCCCACAAGGGGAAATTCAGATTTACAGCAGCAAAAAGTAGTGTAGACAAAGCAGGCCATTGGCAACAATAACACAATAGAAATAGAGGACAAATAAAAGTAGTGTACACAAGAGCATTAATAAATACAAAAAAATAAATATAAAACATCATCTTACAAATTATAAATAGTGTTTACAAACTGTTATGTACAGGTTGGATATATTACAGATTGAGTTTGGTGGTCGTCAACTGGTCGTCCCCATCTGTGATGGCAGAGTCTTCAGAGAACTTCTGCAGGTGGCAGGTGTCAGCAGTGTAGAGGGTGAAGAGAAAGGGCACCAGCACCATTCCCTGGGGGGCCCCTACACTGCAGAGGACGGTCTCTGACATACAGTCCCGGGTCCTCACATACTGTGGGCGGTTGGTGAGGTAGTCCAATCCAGCATGTGAGGTGTTGGTCCAACCCCAAAAGCTCCAGCTTGTCCCTCAGGATGTCCAGCCTGATGGTGTTGAAAGCACTGCTGAGGTCCAGGAAGAGGACCCGAACAGGTGACTCCAGGTGAGAAAGCGCTCGATGGAGGAGGAAGATGATGGCGTCATCCACTCCGATGCCAGGCTGGTACGCGAACTACAGTGGGTCCATGGACAAGCTCACCAGGGGGCGCAGGAATGCAAGGACCAGCCACTCCAGGGCCTTCATGAGGTGGGATTTCAAGACCACTGGCCTGTAGCAGCTAGGGTCCTTGGGACGCAGGGTCTTTGGGACAGGTACCACGCAAGATGTCTTCTATAGGTGTGGCACCCTTCCCAGTTTCAGGCTCAGGTTGAATAGGTGTCCAATGAGCCCACTCAGCTGGTCTGAACAGGACCTGAGGAGCCTGGAACTGAGGCCGCCTGGTACATTGATACTCGTACATTGTCCTCTCTGATAGGAGGAGACCTGAGGAGGCTTTGCAGGGGGTGAACAGGTAATAAAGGCCACTATAATTTCTCCTCATGGGATATTCCATTGCCATTCAAGCAACAGACCAACTGTCTTCCACTGTGTTGCTTTGTGCTTCCAGCTTCACCTAAAAGTTTGGCACAGTCAGACAATGGCTGGTCAAGTACAAAGATTTTTCTGCCTTCCTTGGACAAAATTTGGACAGGAGTGCTGCAGAAACCTCACCGGTTTGAATCTTGGTGCCGCAAGGCTTTTAACTTGCCGGAACTGTGGTAGGAACATTAACTGGACTAACCTCTACTTACTCGTGGATGAAGTTTAACATCAGACTTTGATTACAATGTGATCATGAGTAAATGGCTTTGATCTGGGAGGAACTCAGCTTATGTGTTGCTGATTTACTTTGCTGTGTCCATTTATGTCCAGCACAGTGCCTTCACCTACACGAACATCAGCGTTACTGCAGGAGAATCAAAGTCACGTCCCTTCTGTGTGGTGAAGCTACCATACTGGGTTTGTAGACTCCCTAGCCATGCCATGCCATCTTTAAAGTCATATTTGTTTAAGCCATATCGTCTTCTTTGTTCAGCCAGAACACTAGCCATACATTTGCCATATTGTTTGCTTTGTTAAAAGTTAATTTGTTGTACTTTAATTCGATTATAGTTATTTGTTTAAGTGAGGATCCTTTACACCTTTATATTATATTACATATACTATATGTTTATTTAAATATCAATATTTATTCAATAATATTATTATTAAGTAAATCTTAATTCTCAGACTAATTTTTGCTCCTTTTTGGTTGTTGCCTGTCTTCAAGGTGGTGCCCCGTTATTCATTGATCTTGATCTGTAGTTTATTTATTCAAATTAATAATTTTAATAATCACATGATTCAAGAGAATTTAAGTATCAAAAAGGTATTGCATTTTAAAGAATTTTGTTGAAAGTTAATTTAAAGAAAAGGCAATGATTAGCTATTAACAGATATAAGCTCTGTAAGTCTGCTTGATGCTTTGCCACAACAACAAAATTTGGTTTTTCCTTTGTCCTTGAAATAAAACTGCTCTCAAAGTTGGTCTGTGAACTTGAAACAACACAGCCATAGAAAAGAAAGTCGTGACTGGAAGTGTTATAACTGCTGGCCACACCAGAGAAGTCTCCATCCCAGAGGCATTTATTATTGTCTGGTGATGTTAGACGACTATTGTCACTGGCTTCTGAGATTGTGAGTAACCAAAGCACTGATGCAATGAGCTCGAATGTGAATCAAAGTTATTATACTATAAAAGAGTAAAGCAGTCTCTGGTGTGTGAGGAGTCCTCTGGGTTTAATATTCCAGCACTGTGACATGTTTCAGGCCTGCACTGCATGAGCCATAAAGCTGCAGGCAAACTGCTGCTCTTCTGCCCCCCTGGCTGTGTTGAGAGGTGTTGAGGAGCGATCTGTTCTCACAGGGGAATCCACAGAGAAAATAGGGCATCGCTGTCAAGATGTAGGAAAAGCCACTGAGGACCTGGAGAGGATCAGGCAAGCAGGCCCCGAGACGCCTGACTGCAGCAGCTCGACATCACAGAGTGCATTTTAAAATGTGCTCAAACTAGCTTGTAATGTTAACAGATGGCACCTTTTTAGCTTTGCTTTCATTACATCTCGATTGAAATGTCCCCTGATGGAGCTTTTCAGCGTTTTGTTTGATTCATTTCCTCTCCAGGCCTTAACGGAGCCACATTAGCAAAGTCTCCCACTGAAAGTCAGACGTCTTGATTCATGACAGCAGCCTACAGTCGTCGCTCTGCTGCCGTGTCGAGGTGGTTTCTGATCCCTTCATTATGAGCTGTGTGAGAGCCATGCAAAAGAAGAGGCGACTTCACCTCACAGCAGGAAGGGCCGTATTTTTTTATCCAGGCGAGTGGGAAGAAAAGCATTTTTCCATCCTGTTGGAGGACAGGGGGGAGAGATGGAGCTGGTGGGAGGGGGAGGAGGGGAGCAGAAAAAATACAATTTCACAGCTGATCACGCCCGCTTGGCTCTCCAGCATGAGCGGGGAAGGATTTCACACCTGAGGTAATAACAGAGCGGAGGTAGAAGATAGGATCAAATTTCCACACTGCTATCCGTCTGCTTTTCTTCATCAGAGAAACTGTGTTGCCCTTTACAAGGTCTTAAACTAACACGTTCTTTAAACAAGTAACACGGCGCCTTACATTCACTTAACTCCACTTACTCTCATTTTTCACCCTTTAGCCTTTTTCATCCGGAGAGGCGAGGCTGTTTAAAGGGATTATTTACACTCAGTTTTGCATCACTCTGCAAGGACTGATCCAATGGATCAGTGTTTGGATTTCTTATCATACAGTTTTCTCTAGACACTAAACACACTGAATTTTCTTAACAATAAGGGAGTTAGTTATTGGAGAGATATTTTATCTACCAGTATGTTTGCAGTCAGGTACAACGCCAATTCCAAAAAGATTGGGGCACGGTGCAAAATGTAAATAAAAAAGAATGCAATGTTTGCATATTTAAAAAAACACATCTTATTTACAAAAAACAAAAACAACATGTAAGATATTAAAACTGAGACATTTTACCATTTCAGGAAAAAAGTAGGGCCAGGGCAAAAAAAAGGCTGGAAAAGTAGCGAGCTAATGGAGCATTTTGCAACTAATTGGGTTAACTGGTTAACATGGCTGGGTATAAAGGGAGCTTTTTAGAGAGGCAGAGTCTCTCAGAAATAAACAAACTGTGTCTAAAACCTGTGGAACAGTTTCAGAAAAATATTCCTTAGCGCAAAATTGCAAAGACTTTGAACATCTCACCATTTAGAGCACATAATATCAAAAGATTCAGAGATTCTTGAGAAATCTCTGTGAGCAAGGGACAAGATGGCACTGCATTAAAAACTGGAAATCACTGCATGGGCTCAGGAGCAAATCCAGAAACCACTGCCTGTCAACAAAATTCCCTGTACCATCCACAAATGCAAGGTAAATGCTGCTGTCGTCTCTGAGCCAAAGCTCACATGAAATGGACTGAGGTAAAATGGAAAACTGTTCTGTGGTTACATGAATCCAAATTTCACAGAGTCACACAGCTGAAGTAATGTGTGGTCAAATATCTTGCCCAATGACAGATCGACATGTGACGGCAAGAGCTGGGGATCAAACCCCCGACCTTCTGGTTGAGAAATGACTGCAGAGCCACAGTCGCCTTGTTCCCCTCATAAACATGCTGGTCTGAATTAAATCAAACTGAACAAACAGTGTGTAAACTCCAAAAGACGCGTCTAACTTCTCATTTTGGATTGAGGACTCTGTTAAATAAAACATTAGGAGAGTGTTTAATAGATGGAAATAAATGCATGAAAATCAGTGATTACACTGTCTAAAACAATTGATGTCCAGACCTCGTGGTCATCACCACTTCCCTCTGTAAAAAAACAAAGGCCATGATATTAGAAGGTTTCACTTGTCATTCCTTTATACAGACAGATAAACTGGAGGTGGAGAGGCATGTTAATAACTTGGTAAAATAATGAATGAGCAGAATAATGCTGGCTGTTGTGATTAAAACAGGATTTAATCTGACTCCACTCTCACCTCTGCTGACTCCGGTGTGTCTGATCTCCACTCTCCTGTCTGACTCTCAGATGCTGCCTTGTGAGATCATCAAAAAAGCTTGCAAACTTTGCACAAATTGTGCAAATCACTAGTTTTTGTACACTAGAAAACCATGAAGTAGGGTGACTAGCTGGACCCAAGTCTGCTTGGGGAGGTGGTCTTGGGTGCAATTTAAGTGGACTCTGGAAGTGTGTCTATAGGGCTGTGCAACACAGTGCAGCCCTGAACAGCTTGAGACAAGAGGGCAGAGATCACAGGTGAATTATGAGTTCACACAAGAAATACATGTCAACAGAGGATTATCTGACCTTGTTGGGGTTGATTTGCTGCTCCTTTTAACATGATTCCATGATTTTATTGCTTCCATCATGGGTGAGTGCATTATGAAGTTCAAAGATTATTGTCTGCTACAAACATCCAGTGGTTTCATCTACAATTGTGGCTTTTTTACCTCAAAGGTTAACTTTTCCTTGTCAGAGGCACTGATGTAGCTCTGTGAACCACTGACCTTCTGATGACCTTTTGCTCATTCTGCAAGATTAGATGTAATGTTGATATAGTGATGATTTATGATTGGGAGTCTGTGCATTGTGTTGTACTTTGAAGTTGCATGTTTTTCTATGTTGCCCCGTGTGGATTGATGCAGTTGGCAGTGGCCACCCTAAAACAGATCTGCTGTATGTCTCCAATGAAGCAGAACGGATCAGCACTTCGGCACAGCGGAACTGCTTAGACTGACTAGAGAGGGACTGATTTGTATCGCAGTATGATTCGACGGTGGATTGTAATGCGAAGGTGAGATGTGGCTCTACCACGCCCTTATACGGGACAGACAGTTGCAATAGCTGTATTACATCATCATAAAAACAAAACTACCTTCCGTGGCTCAGAAGTTTGTTATATTGTTATATTTTTCCAAATGCACAGTGGAAATCATTAGGATACAGTCAACAATTGGTTTGTTAAGACTTAAATTACAGATGAGGGTTACAGAGATCTACCTGAAGTCTTTTTGATGGGCTTTGAGCTTGCTGTTGGAGTCAGGCAACTTTTTCAAATGATGTATTCCTGTATTGTAGTGCTATTTTATTAACTCTTGCACCTTAGTTTCATTTGAAATACACATCCCAGGCCCAGTTGTTTTGAACCGTGGCACTGCGTGACCCCCCCCCCCCCTCCTTCTCCCACTGGTTTGCTTTCACATAGCAACATCAATCTGTGCCTGGGCTAACTTGCCTGTGTACTCAGTTTGATACAGCAGGTGGCGTATGCATGTAGCTGGTTAACAAACCCACCAAGAAGGAGAAAGTAGCTACCATGACAACCACTCAGATCATGACCTGAGTGAAGACTGCTTTTGTTTTAACCTAGCTAAAAAGTCCATCCTGTCAGCATGGAGGTTTTTAAAATCACTTATTAAGATGCCAGCAATACCACTTTTTGTATCTGCACATCTATGTGCAGCTCAGACGATTAAATGGGCATGCACTGCACGGATACAGGGGTTTTTAAGGTGACAGGAGACTTTTTTTTACCTTTACATCTCATCTCACTAACTCCAACTTGTGTCCAACCATAAAGTGAGTCATAACAGACTGTTGACTTGATTCTGATGATTTCCACCTCTGATGACATCATATTGCTGAGACACTCTGCCCTGTATCCGGGCCTGTTTGCATTCACATCTCATTCAAACTGTGCCAGAGTCCACTTCTTTGCCTGGGCGCAGTCTGTTTGTATTTACACTGACCAAAACAAACCAGACTTTGGACTCAAGAGCACTCGGATCCAGGATCCGGGCCCCTAGCATAAAAGCCGCCTTAGACATGTATCCCATTTTGAATGCACACCTTCAAAAACTATATCCTGAGGTTCTCCTGGAGAACAAGGCCATTAATAAATGCCAATCTCTGCTTAATGTTCACTAACAAAGACCACGCTTGTCAGATATTAGTTTGAATATTTAATATTGAAATTATGAAATGGTAGAGAAATGGAGGGATGAAGGGATGAGGTTAAGGGTCGAGAGGCGGTGGGAAGAGGATGATGAAAGGTTGAATTTATGAGAAACCGAGCGGGTGGCTGTAGAGATGATGTGGGATATCTTGAGCTGGTCCGATCCAAGGAAAGCTGAAGGTTTGGGACTTTCATTAATAGTGAAGGTTGATGTGTAGAAGATGTGAAGACAGATGACTGAATGACTTGAGCTGGTGATGGCATAGCCGAAGGGAGTTTGAGAACTTGAGACCTGGACGGAGGGGTCCAATGACTTGCCGGTATCTGCAGCTGTTTGTACAATGTCCAGGAACCATGGGGGTTGAGACTCTGGGTGGGGGGACATCTCCTTGTCGTTCTCAGTAAGGAGACCCCAGTGGTTCCTGTAATAACAAAGTTAGAAATAAAGGGGTTTTGGGTGGGAGGGATGTGACAGCAGAGTCAGAGGCATATGAATGAGTGAGGCATGCTTATATACATTGGGCAGCAGAAATGGGATTAGGCAGAGGCATGGTCTTAGTTCCTGAACTTTGTTTTTTAAAAACAAAAACTACTGCTAATGGTTACCAGTATGTAGTACACTGTTCCTGCAGTGAGCAGATTTTCAAGAAATTCCAAAGAAGAGTAAAAGATACCGTACATTTATTTGAGTCATGTTTGTTTGAAAAAATCTGTTATGCTACTAATTTGTTTTTGAATAGTTAAGACCCACTACATTGTAGAGATTTGCTGCAAAAATTGCAGCTTCACTACTGAGCTCAGTGTTGTAGCTTGTTGAATAACAGTTACCTTAATTATAATAAGAACAGTTTCAAATATTAGAATCAGCAGCATGCCGGTGCCAAAAGTGAAGGACTGTGCCTCATTCATTACAGCATAATGGAGAGTACACAACCACTACAGATAGACACAGAAAATAAATGTTGAGTATATCAAAAGAAAACAGCACCAATAAATGTCTTCATATTCTCCCCTCTCAAGCATCCAACGTCATGCAGAAAGCGTTTTATCTCATTAGCTGTCAGTCAGGCTAAATACAGAGCTCAGCTGAGAAATCAATCTAACATCTCTACGGACCCACAGGCAACACGCACAGACACCTTATAGCTGCAGCGGAGGATAATCAAAACCCATAATTGCTTTTTAAATCACACCGTTAATGACAAGATCTCTGGATTGTAATGCATTGTAATCACGCCATTAATATGGATATGACTGCAGCATGGGGAGCCATCTGTTTGGCTGAGGCGGCGCTGGACGCTTTCCAACACACACTCATTTCAAGGACTGTATTTTGGCCGCCGACCACAGGCAACATAATCACGGCGAATGCCACCAGCAGCACGAGGAAAACCGGGGCCCTAAATTGATCCATCAATCACCTATTCAGACAGTGTTTATTCAGCTTCGCCTCGCTCCGCACTTCTTCACACTCACAGATGAAAGCCAATAAAAAAAAGATGGCACAAAAACAGGCTCTCTTTACACTCAGCTTTTGGTGCGGTAGGTGATTGCCTTGGGTTACCGCTGGGTGGAATCAATTATACAAGCGTTTTAAAAGGCCCTCTTTGCTCTTCACAGGAGCGCACGGAGTGAACGAGCTCCCGAGGTATCGAGCATTATTCCTTTTTATGTTCCCACATCAAACTTTCTCTTTCTTCTCAAACTTTTCCGTACTTACTGCCAGAGTGGAAATGTGGGGCATTTGAGATGTTATTGCCGAAACTTCAATTGCACCCCCTCCTGTCTTTCCTTCCCCTTATGACTAATGTATTTCCCATACAAAAGCATATGATGCTTTTAAAGAAGCTCTGCAGCTCTGTCGCTGTGTTTGTGGTCGCTGGGGGGAGAGGTGCAGCAGAAGAAATGCTCCTTACTTCACCTCCGGGTATTTCTGACAGCTACACTTTGCGTTTAGCATTTCAAGAACTGACGGAGTTGTTTTGTCGTGACATAAGTTTCACCATGGAGGTTTAGGAAGGCCAACAGCTGAAGGAACACGTGCATGAGTTATCACGTACATCAGAAGAAGAGAAGAACAGACACGTATCTATAAGAATTTACTTCAGCTTAAATGCTGGAGCAAGTGCAAGTCTTAAAAGAGCAACACTGACCATATGTTGTGAAATATTGCTTTATATGTCACTGCTTATTTATAAAATTTCAATTAACCAGTGATCATCAACTGATGGCCCGAGGCTCATAGCCGACCCCCACAGCTTCCCATCCAGACCCAAGAATATTTATGCATACAGATAATATGAGGAGGGAACCATGTTTTAAGCTATTTTGGATATATTTTTAAATTCCCCCACAGATATCAAAGTTAACCCTTAAAAGATTCCTGAGGAAACACTTTTATTAACCCTTTATAGGGAACTCATTGAAATTCAAAATGTAAGCCCTAGAACAGTATTACTCAACCCTGCTCAGCCAAAGAGCCAAATTATTAAAAAATACCTTTGCATGAGCAACAACCTAAGTGGTAAAGATTGGAAAAACAGCTTGAACTAGCAATAAAATTTGTTAAAGGAGCCAAAAATGGTCAAAAAGCAGCAAAAATGGGTGAATGGGGAGAAAGTTGGGAGAAAATAGGGGGAGAAGGGTCAAAAAGTGGCAAAAATGGGTGAGAAGTGACAAAAATGAGTTACAGGTAGCATAAAAAGGTCCAAACATGACAAAAACAAAGCAAAGAAAATGAGTGAAAAGTGACTAAAATGGGCAAAAAGCAGTTAAGAGTGGTGAAAACGGGCAGAAAATAGGCAACAAGGGATATATTAATGGCAAAAGGTAGCTTAAATAGGCAGAAAGTGGCAAAAAAAAAAAAAAAGTTGAAAAATGGGACAAAAGTGGCAAAAAAGAAGATGCAAAAATTTGTGAAAAAGGAAACAAGTAGTATTTAATGGCAAAAGGTAGCTAATTTGGATGAAAAGTTGCATAAAAAAGGTCAAAAAGGTCAAAAAAGGGATAAAAGTGGCAAAAATAGGGGAAAAGTGGCAAGAAGAAGTTGCAAAACAGCCCCCCCCCCCTCCCCTCCCCCCCAAAAAAAGAGAAAAATGGGTATTTAATGGCAAAAGGTAGTTTAACTGGGTGAAAGATGGTGAAAATTTTTGAAAAATGGCAACAAAGTTTCTATTTTTAAGGTTTTCTTGGAATAATATTTAAATTGAAGGCATAAAAGAACCACAAAATAATCACAAAAGAGCCACATGTGGCTCCAGAGCCACACGTTGAGTATAACTGCCCTAGAATATCATTGGTTGACATCCCAATACTTGATTTCTCTATCAAATCACATCACACTAAAAACCTAGGAGTAGTTTTTTTTAAAGATTTATTTTCAGGCCTTTATTTGATAGAGGAAGGACAGTGGATAGATTCGGAAACAGGGAAGAGAGTGGGGAGAGACATGTGGTAAAGGGCCACAGGCCAGATACGAACCGGCCGCCTGTCTACATGGGTAGCACCTTAAACCACTCGACCATCTGCGCTCCCAAACCTAGCAGTAGTTTTTGACAGTTACCTGAAATTTGACAAGCACAACACTCATCAAATCTAGTTTCTTTCAACTCAGGATCATCTCCAAGATTAGGACATTCATTTCAAATAAAGACAAAAAGTCATACATGCGTTAATATCCTCCAGACTTGACAACTGCAGTTCACTTAATTTTGTCAATCCAATTTGTCCAAAATGCTGCCGCGTAACTCCTGTAAAAAAAAACAAAAAAAAAACACAAAAGGAAGAGATCACATCACACCCATATTAGCAACCTCACACTGGTCAGTTCAGTACAGAATCCAATACAAAATCCTCCTGTTTATGTTTAAAGGGATATTTCAGGATTTTTGAAGCTAGGTCGTATGAGGTACTTGGCTATAGTAGATAGATAGATAGCCTTTATTGTCATAGTAGCATTAGCCTCCAGTGATTTCTGTGAAAGTTGCTCCTGTGGTTATTAAGAGCTCAGAGAGATCCGGCGCATAGTGGCTGTAGATGGGATCATTTTATCTGCGTAGTTTAACAAGTTAAAAGTAAAAAGAGGTCAAGAAAATATGTTGGCTCGCCTGTACACTGAGTAGAAAACATACAAAGCGATTCATTTCTCCCCCCAAAAAACCCCCTCTGTGCCAGGCACTAATTGACGATGCAGCTGTCGCCATTTTGTCTCCTTCCGCCACGCTCTGATCCTCTGATCAGCTGTGTGGGTCTGTGGGCTTCTACAGGGATTATAACACCACGCCAAGCTAAAACAAAGATAATATGAGCGATTTCGACTCAAGTGATGATGATGTGCCTATAGTTCCTCAGCATGGGTTCGCATTTTCCACCTCTACACTGACATGTAACTCAAGATCTCTCCTGCTCAAAACTTTAAAACCGCTGAATCTCCATCTGTTTAAGTTCTCCTTCTGTGTTCTCCGGTTCATAAAAATATCCTCTTGTATCCACAGTAAACAGCACATCATCAGACCCACCTTCAAAAATCCCCAAAATATCCCTTTAACACCCTACAGTACAGCTAGGCCCCTCAGCTCATTCAATTAAGGACTATTAACCATCCCACGATCACATCATAAACTAAGCTAATGTTGCTAATGTTAGCAAAGTCGCTAACAACATAATGGGATCAAGTCATGATAGCTAATGTTGCTAATGTTAGCAAAGATGCTAACAACAACATGGGATCAAGCCATGACAGATAATGTTGCTCATGCTAGCAAAGATGCTAACAACAACATGGGATCAAGCCATGACAGATAATGTTGCTCATGCTAGCAAAGATGCTAACAACAACATGGGATCAAGCCATAACGTCAAGCTACACCAGCGCAGTCCAGCAGACCTGGATTTGTCCCCAAAACGACAACATCTAAGCTAACTAATTCGATCACTAATGAGTCGCCAGAAACTGCAGACCCTCAACATCGTTGAAGGGGCTTCAAGACATGACCGGGTCGCCTCGGTTGACCCGTACCACAGAACACCTACAAGAACTACTGTCACAAGAATCTGTGAACTGAATGACAGATAAAAAGGCAACTAAAGTGGAGCAGCTGGCCCGAGCTACATTTATAACACTGACGAGAGACCACTGGACATCATTCAGCAACTTCAGCTACCTCAGGGTAACAGCACACCTGATCATTCACTTTACAGAACAAGTTATTTTGTACCTGATGTGTTTGTCTGCTGGGCTCGTTTGCACTTTATAAATATTATTGCTCAGTCAATTAAGACACTCTGATTTACAAACCACACATAAGTTTAAAAAATCTGTTCAATATTTCTTCATTTAAACACCATACTTATATTAATTTTTCTCAAACAAGAATGCAATTAAATGGTAGTATTTTGAATGCTGATTTATAGGTATGATATTAATAATAACAATAATAATAATAAAAATATAATAAAAATACATTTTTTAGTAAAAAGTGCTTTCAAAGGGCTGAACATAAAGATAAAATAATGAAAATATACATTTGATAATAAGAATATTTAAAAATGTAAAAATGTATTAAAAATAAAGAAATGCTGTGATTAATCATGATTAATCATGGCATAGTGATGTGATTAACTTGATACATTTTTATAATCAATTTACAGCACTAATTTAAATACAATGTCATTACAGTCCCTGTATCAGGACCTTAATTGTTGATATTTTAGATATATTGAGTCTGCTTTGTCTTTCCGATGCTTAACTTGTGATCATAAACCCTGAACAACACTCAAAGACTGTTTACTTGCTGCCTATGTTTCAAGTTTATAAAGCAGTTTAACACTATGTTAAATTCCCCATACGTACAACAATTTTGCATTAAACTCTGACCGATCTGGAGAGGCTGAAGAGAGAAAATCATAAACAATTGAGATATAGCTGCAAGAAATCAAAGGATAATAGAAGTACGAGGAGACTTGCCAAAAAAAAAAAAAAGAAAAAAAAACTTCATATCCTTTAATTTCTCTAACAGAACACTATTTCACCAATTCTAAAATTTAAAAAATAAGTCAGAGAGTCTAGACAGAGAAGGCCGTGGGATATCAATGTAACTGCTCCCTTGATGATGATGATGATGAAAGTCTGAATTTCCATTGAAAGAAGCTCATTTGGCACCAAACCCAGAAGCAACAGGGGTCCTTAGATTACTGCATACAGCCCTTAAAGTTACTCCTTCTCTTCACCTAATTTGTGATAGTTTCCTGGAGTTAGAAAACTCTTGGAAGAGAACATTTTTGTTCAATCTTTCTGGTGTAGCTTGAAGCAAGTGTATGCAAACCAAATGCTCCTGTCTGTCTGAGTGTTACATCTCCTGCCAGGCACTTTAAATCGGAGCCTTTTTTTACCTGCTGAAACACGGCAGCTTTGGCTCTTTTTTAGTCTGTGGTTAATTGGCACGCCTGCCTACACTCCCTCAGAGCAAAAAAGACAGTCTGCAGGGAGGAAGGCAACCAACGTGACGCATCTCATCTCTCTGCAGACTTCTTCATCTCTTGTAATTAATTGCATCTTTAAAAGAACAAAATGTAAATACGTCACTGACACGCTGCCAATTAATTTTAAATCGCCGTCTTCCTGACGCTTTCTGCTCAACCGAGGGGGAAATCAAAAAGTTTTAGAGGGTGTTATGAAAGCTTTTACAGCGTCCCTTTGTTCCCAGCGACACATTGTGAAAAATGCATTCAGGCCTGACAAAGTGCTCCTGCTCCGTGTAATCAAATCCCTCGGCTTCTGCACGCCGACGAAGACGAGGCGGAGGAAGATCTGAGAGAAAGCAGCGTTTCACTCGTCTCTGCTTGTTCTTTGATCAGGAAAACAAGCTTCTGTTCACACCGAGGAAATGTACGCAGATAAGGGTAGAGCAACCTTATCTGCAGGACAAATATTCACTCACTCGGTTTTGTGCTCCTAATTAAAAGTCATTGACCTCCTGCTGGTGATTAATGTGAAACAAACAGCTGCAACAATGCAAACTACTGGGTTGAATGCCTAGAGCACTGATTCATAATGAGGAGGAGGATACACCTTTAAAGTTATATATTTTTAGATGCAGCATGACTCTTACACACACCTTTGAATATAACGCTCTCTATAGACTCAGCAAGAGAAAAATCTCAGCATTTCACTCCTTATAGCCCTGTGGCCAGTGATCTCTTTTAACGTTGTTTCTCTTTTGTCACCATGTGGAGTCAGTAGGTTTGCCCTACCTGTCTGTCATCAGGTAGAGCCATCTTTAAAAAATTCAAGCTAAAATTCTTGTTCCTGGTCAGAGAATGATCAGACCAATCAGTGTTGTTTAGTTTAAGAGACTTCAAGCCTGTAAACAATGACGGCCAGGGATGACAAAATGTAGAGAATCTGTTGATTTTTGTTTAAAAACATCAACATTTTTTGATTAAATATAAAGACATTTGAGGGATTTAAAGTCACAGAATTAAACTAAGAATTTCATGGTTCAAAAACTTGGAATTTTACAAGAAAAAAAATTTGAAATTTACAAGTTTAAAAAGACTTAATTTTTGACCCTAAAAACTCAAAAATGTCAAGTTTTAAAACCTAAAATTTACAGCAGTGTAAAGCAGGGGTGTCCAAACTTTTTCCACCGATGAAAATATATAAGAATGGTGGGGCCACTTTCATATGCCTCAACTTCAGGATAGCAAAGTTTGTAAAAACCAATGGTATGATGGTTAAGATATGCTTAAATAGCTAGTTAATGGCTGAAGGCAAATAGCCAAACATTTTAAGGATTTTGGGAGGCCAGTCAGATTTCTGGGGACCTTGGTTCTGCCCCTAATTCACCATCAGTACTGCTATAAGCCTTTGTAATCCATCAGGGCATTATAAATCAAAATATTATTATAAAATATTATTTTGGTTGCCATTATGTTTTCCATTTACAGTGCTGTCTTCATTTAATCACAAAAAACTCAAATCAATAAATTCTTCTTGTCAAAATGTTTGTTTACAGAATTAACATGGTAGCACTGCCTTGTGCTGAAACCAAGAAGTACAACACAGTCAAGCACAAGCTTCATGTTGAAATGAGGGCCATATTTCATTTAATGTTTAGAATTTTCTGTAGGCCAATAAAAAATGGACCACGGGCCGTATTTGGCCCCCGGGCCATAGTTTGAAAAGACACAGAAAAAAAATGAAAACAGAGGTTGGATTTTCGACTTTATGGTTTCAAAACTTCTACCTCTTGGTTCAAGTTCATGAACAACTTAAAAGGCAATTTTTTTTCTAATTTACAACTTTTAAGACTTCAGAATTCTGAGTTTTTGTTAAAAATGAACAGATCCTCTTTATTAAACACCCTCATAATGATGGACAGTTATACAGCTGTCAAAACAGGCTCCTTTTGTTTGGTGTTGGATTTCCTTTTTCTGGTTCTCATGTTGGGCTGCACGGCAGCACAGGGGTTAGTGCTGTTGCCTCACAGCAAGAAGGTTCCTGGTTTGCTTCCCAGTCAGGGCCTTTCTGTGCAGAGTTTGCATGTTCTCCCCATGCATGCGTGGGTTCCCTCCAGGTACTCCAGCTTCCTCCCACCACCAAAAAAATGCTCACCAGGTTAATTGGTGACTCTAAATTGCCCATAGGTGTGAATGTGAGTGTGCCTGGTTGTCTGTTTCTTTATGTCAGCCCTGCGGTTGACTGGGGACCAGTCCAAGGTGTACTCCGCCTCTCACCCAGTGACAGCTGGGATAGGTTCCAGCTCCCCTGCAACCCCGAACGGGATAAGCAGTATAGAAAATAAATGGATGGGTTCTCATGTCATTGATACAGAGGTCGAAACCTTTCAAAATAATGAGTTCAAACTGGACCATGGTTCCCTTTGATAGAGACCACCTGTTTTGGTGGGACCAAGGCCTGGCTGCTTGGTCCAGACCATGATCCAGGTGATGTTTTTATACCCGTCATTTATGTTCAGATTAAACTGAAAAGTCAGAAAGTTCGTACTAAACGATGAAGGTGTGATAGGGACCACAAGCAACTCACAAAGCATTCTAGGATCACTCACATAAGCATACCAGGAAGGACACTTTTAACAGCGTTTCTCCCTCATTATTGAAATTCAGCCATGTAACAAAAACGATGGCTTATAGTTTAGTAAACATTATGAATTTGTTAAACAGAGTCCTAGATTAACAACAAAAAAAAATCAAGAGAAAAAGGTGGGCAGAAGCTGAAAAAGGGAGAGTTCTTTTGGATATCTGTAATCACTGCCTACTGAGCTGCCTATAGTCTAACATCCCCATCATCTCAGTAATTCTAGTTTGAAGAAACAAGAGGTGATTTAGTCTCAGGATAAAGTGTTGTTGTGTTTCAGAGACCTTCTTTCTTGATTCAGAGATCAGGTTGAAAAAGTCAAACACTCAGAGAGCATTAGAGAGAGAAACAAACACAGCTCTTGTAGTTCAGTTCAGCAGTAGTCAGAGCGCTGTGTAGGTGTTATTATACCTGAAGTACCTTTTTTCTTCTCAAAGAGCCGCTGAGGCCAAGAGGAGAAGAATCCTCTGCTAACCTCTGTGGCTCTTGTAGCAGGGATTTTTCTACAGGCTCTTTAGGGCTCGTCTTTTATTACCAGCAAGTAAACAGAAGCTCAGAGAGCTGTGATGTGAATTAAAAAAGCTGCAGGTAGTGTATACCTTTCTAAGTGCATTAAGAAATCCTTTTAAGTGTTTCCCTCTGGTGTTTTAAGGAGCTTTCTTCAGAGCTAGAGGCCTTGTTGTGGAGCTGTTTTTAAATAAGGTCGGTGTTTACACATCCTTGGCAAACGTGCAAGGCCTGGAAAAAGACTGCACTGCAAATAAGACATTCAGCACAACACCCTGAGACCCTGGGCACGGCATTACACTGAATCCCCATTACAAGCTAAACAGAATTACCAACAACTCTGCTAACCTTTATGGACTTCACGTAACACAATACTGTTTGTTTTTGATTTACCATTTACATAAATAAAGCTCTCTTCTTTTCCAATCAGTTTTTCTTCTCAGCAACCCACTGACAGGCCCAATCTCAAGTCTTACCTTGCCTCTTCCACTTAGTTCTACCCATATGAACCCATATGGGGTGTCCCGGTTTTTGTTGGAATGGAGCAGACAGGTACCCTGTACTCAGCCCTGGTTGTGTTCATTTCTCCCATGTACCATGCTTGAGTCCATGAAAATTGAGACCATTGCTTAAAACAGTCTTTGTGACTAATTTGGGGGTATGCTTAGGGTCATTGTCCATTTGGAAGACCCATTTTCACCCAAGCTTTAACTTCCTGTCTTGAGAAGTTGCTCCAATATTTCTACATAATATTCTTTCCTCATGATGCCATCTATTTTGTGAAGTGCACTAGACACCCCCACAACATGATGCTGCCACTCCGTACTTCACAGTTGGTATGGTGTTCTCAGGTTTGCAAGCTACCCCCTTTTTCTTCCAAATGTAGCGATGGTCATTATGGACAAGCAGTTCAATATTACTTTCATCAGACCACAGGACATGTCTCCAGAAATTAAGGTCTTTGTCCCTGTGTGCATTTGCAAACTGGCTTTTTATGTTGATTTTGGAGTAATGGGTGGACTCACTCACTGTGGATAATGACTCTCTTACCAGCTTCAGCCAGCATCTTCACAAAGTCTTTAGGTTTTGTTCCAGGCTTGATACGCACATTTGGCACCAAAGCACATTCAGCTCTGGGACACAGAATTCGTCTCCTTCCTGAGCAGTATGATGGCTTAACATTCCCATGGTGTTTATACTTTGGTATAATTGTTTGAACAGGGGAACGTGGATGAACCAGACTTGTGGAGGTTCAAAACTCTCTTCCTGATCTCTTTATGAATTTCTTTCGATTTTTCCATGTCACACAAGTAAGCAGTGTGTTCGAGGTGTACCTTAAAACACATCCACAGGTGTCTCTCCAATTAACTTAAATGATGTCAATTAACCTATCAGAAGCTTTCAAAACCATGACATCATCCTCTTCTGGGCTTTCCCAAATTGTTTAAAGGCACAGTAATCTTAGTTAATGCAAACTTCTGACTTTGGGAAAAGTTATAAAAAATCTCCCTTTCATTATTCTGGTATTTAGCAAATAGAAATATTTTGGTAATCCTAACGGACCTAAAACAGGAAAGGTTTAGTAGGATTTAATGTCAGACAGTAAGAAAAAAGGTTATGTGTCAATTTGTATGTAAACTTCTGGTTTCAACTGTAATAGTATTATCATGGCCCTTTTAACTTTACAACTCAAAATCTATTTATTTTCTAACATGTTTGCTAAAAGTGGATTGCCACTATCTTTCCACCAAACAACAGACAGGTATCAGTGGTGGTGCTGTTATGGACTCAGACTGGACTGTAAATATATGACTGGTATATCTGTTTTTCTTTGGTGACTTTGGTACTTTGTTGCCTTATCAAACATAAAAAGGGTTACAATGTTGTTTAAATCATCCAGTGTACAACAGAATCAAGGTATCAGAAACTTTGACAATCTTATGTACAAAGTACCTTTGTTAAAGTACATTTGATAAGGTTTTTATGTTTACTTCATGTTTTTACAAACAGAAAGTGCATATTCCTCTATGCTGCTTATTTGATTTATAGAGAATTTTTATATTGGACTTAATTAAATTATTTCAATAGCCAAATCTACTTTTTCAAATGTTCAGTAGATTAAAAAAAAGATAATACTGATAACTGTGATATCTGAGGTCATTACTGTCATATGAAATTTGGAAGTTTGCATATTATGCAAAATACACTTCAGGCTTTTCTAATAAAAATATGTGCCCCTGGTTCGTCCACAATCTCCCAAGAATCAGAAAAATCCATCCTCTCCCCCCTCTCTTTCTCCACCTTTCAGAAAATGTGTGCTGAAACAAGCTGTTCTCAGATTTTCCCCTCATGATGTCATGTGGGGAGTAAGCAGCGCCCCTAGGTTCTGTTGGCCCTCCCTGCTTGGAAAGAAGTTCTGCCCTCCTCTCCAGATCCTCCTCTCAGATGCCAGCTACAGCCTGTTTTATGCTCGACGCATTCGCATGGTGGTGAGTGTCCGCGCAACGAACGTGATCAAATATTAGGACACACCCCTTCACGGGAGGCGAATTTTCGTCTGGCTGCACACATCCCCGAAACTTTTACAGACGCGGACACGGCAGACGTCAAAATGGCATTAAACACGCCACAGACGTGATTCTTGAAGACACTGCCCCCTAGCCTTTGGGAGAAAATCAGTTTGCGGCGCAGAGGAAGCTGGCACTAAGTATAAATGCACCAGACGTTTCCGCATCATGATTCTGCATCAGTGTTTGTTTTTTTGGACATCCGTGCAGAAAGCATAACCGAGCCTTAAGAGGAGGAGCAGGAGAGCCACATCCATTAAGCCACATCAATTTCCTGAGAGGGGCGTGGTCAGGGGAGGAGTCAGACAGCTCAGTAACATTTAAAGCCACAGACAAAAAAACATTGTTCTGAGCAGGGCTGAAACAGAGGAGTTTTTAGACATGAAAAAATCCAATAGTGTAGTGTTTTTTCAGCAACAAACTTCACAGGCATGTTTTGGGGACCTCTGAAGCCAAAAATAACTTGCCTTAAAAAGGTAAAACATGTGACCTTTAATATCATCACATCTCTTCTCCTGTATTGCCTTACTTCTCTCTCATCTCTAACCGAATAATGAGAAACTGGGAGGATTTTCACAAATTTGGAAAGTTCTGCAAACCCAAGGAGTCCTTCTTGAATTAAACGCTCTGAGGGGGTTCATCTGATCTGATTTACACTGTTGTTTATGCCGTTTGTTGTTAGTGTGGGACTGTTTTGACACATTTTAACCCACTCTGCTAAGATTCATGGCTCTAATGGTGTTTTAAGACTCTGAAAAAACTACTTCCTGTTTCATGGCGAACAATCGCCGTGACTATCATTTGTTTTATGTGACTTGAGCTTAAGCTGACTTGAACCCACTGGCAGATATAAATGCTACTACAAAGATGACGACAAACATTTAGTTTTCATGTTCATATTACATTTGTGGGAAATGATTCCAATGTTTACAAGCCGTATATCTTTACCCTCCCACAAACATAATAAATCCCTGCTAATGTGGGTATTTATAATGTTAGTGGGTATATTACATAAAAAAAACTGCAAATTAGTGTTACATTTGTGGGCAGTTACCATGTTTGCAGATGTAACAGCCATCACAAAAAACAAACTTGTTTTATCCTCCTAAACCTGCCGAGATCCTGATCATCACCTGAACTCACCCTCATCCCATCTTCACATGAAAACAGAGAGACAAACTCATGACTGCAGCCCTCTTCTGTCTCCTCCTCAGCATCCTTTTCTTTCAGCTTTTAAAGAGAAGTATTTTAGGTGCTCGGTGTTAGAACCACACTGGCACTGCCACAGAAAACAAAACTGCTCTGTGATTTCACCCTCGCGTTGCTTCAGGCGTCTCTCACAGCATCGAGGAAACTGCAGCAGCAAAACAACAAACTGATGCCGAGCTCCTCGTAAACGTCTCAGAAACACAAAGACGGAGAGGAGGAGGAGGGAGTTTATGGATTCAAGTTACTGGAGCCTTTTTACATAAAAGAAGACAAAACATTCTCTACATTATCAAACATTTTGTTTATTTCCATTTCAGATTTTTATTCTATCTGTTCTAATATTATTCCTTTTTTCCTGTTTATCTTTTTGTGTATCACTGTTCTCATGCTTATCCAGGCATGAATCACAGTCAAAGAGGAATATAATGATCCTAAATGTAAATTAAAGAAGTATTATATTGCATGATTTTAGTCTTCAAAAACACTCTAACTCTTTTACGTCATATATAGTAATATGCTATTAATATTATCAGTATGAAGTGTGCAGACCTTAAATAATTCTTAGATTCATCACTGATCACTGTTTAAGGTTTATTTAATCTCACTTTCAGGCTGACAGGCTGGATCTGTGGTTTTCAGAATGCCAAGACTGCCCTCTGGTGAATTACCAGGATATGTCTATTAGGCTGTGGTGGTACAGCTGTAGTGATATAGATTAATGTGAAGTAATGAGATCGATCAAAGAGCAGTATAAAAGAGAACAAGGCTGTTTCTCCAACAAGACTCTAGGCATGATCAGGGCACCTCACCCCAGCTCTGCTCCCCCCATCCTCTCTTCTAAGATCTCTCTACAGACTTTTCTCTTTCTATTTTCTCTCCTGTTCTCTTTGCAGATTTTTTCATGTGGAATGTTGGGACCAAGAATATATATATGTATATTTTTTATAAGGGGGCCATAAGGGGCCATGTGCAAGGGTAGGCATTATTCAGGTTGTTGCTACCTGAAGCTTGCATGTTCCAGGGCTGGATATTTTCGACAGTGTCTTGATCCACAGGCCACGATGCAATACGTATCTCGGACATAAATATGTCCACAACAGCAGCTGTCTCTGAGGATCCAGAAGTATATAAAAATGATCTACTGATAATGACTGAGCTATTAGTAAATGCACCTACAATAATGTTTAACTTTTTAAACTTAAAGAGCTCTCTAGGTTGTCTGTCTTGCTCTTGTTTTTATACAACAAATAATATGCAGATTTCAATTTGATGTAAGTCTTCTTGTACTTGCAAGAATGTCTTTCTGCTTTTCCTCTGCATAAAATGGCGCTACAGTTTTTGTAATGAATGAGAGTGGAGATTAACCGGTGTTCCACTTCTTAAGCCACTGCCTGAAGCCTTTGTTATCAGCCTCGCTGTTCAGATCACGTCTTTAAAAATAAAACATGAAAGTACTTCTTTGCTGCAAACTGTTCAAGTCTGACAGCCACTCTGACAGACCGTTCAGCTGAGATGCTGTCTATTTCAGAATAGGAATACATGGTAAAACTTGTGAAAAAATTAGATTAAACTTGTGCTTAGGGTTAGGATAAGAGTTAAGGTAACAGTTAGGATACAGAAAGTTAAAAGTTAAAAAGCTGACCTGAAAAATCTGATTACAAAATGTGAAATAAAGTCGAGTTAATAGCCTAATTACAGGAAAAAGATGAAAACGTTCTAATAAAGCATGGTAGTGCTTATGTAGCTCTGTTAGCTGTGTAAGCTACACCGATAATGGAGCTAAAGCTAAACTCACAAGGCAGCTACATAGCTATGTTTGCTTTAGCTCCATTTGTTACTTACTTACTTTGGCTTATGAAGTAATGTTAATTACATAGCAAGAGTAACTATGTTAGCTTTAGCTCATGCTAACGAAGCTAAAGTGAGCCACTGTTTGTGTACTAACAAACTAAAATGGGTCTTTACATAATTTAATCCCGAATTAGACTGCTGACTTTTTTCTCTGTTTTAATTATGCAATGTTGCTTTGCTTGTAATGTTTGCAATGTAGTTATTTAATGAATGTAACTTCCAGAATTTGTTAATGAATTAAGTTGGATTTTTTTTTTTTTTTTTAATCTAAAACTGAAAATGCATTGTTCCGGCTAATTATGGCACTTCCTTACTGAAATAGATGGTGTCTCAGGTGAACGGTCTGTGAGAGTGGCCATAAGGGATTAGGTGTAGTAAGCCAAGCTAAATGCTATCAGCTTGGTGTCTTGTTGTGTGTAAATGAAGCCTGGTGTTGCTGCAGTATTTTACCTTGTTTTTGCACAGCTTGCATATTGCGTAACTCATGTCCAACTTCTGACTTTCTGGTGAAGAAATACCAGTGTCTTTTCTTTCTGTTTTGCTGCTAGTCAGTAGACTTCGTCATCCCTTTTACCAGCAGTCTTGTTTTAGTCTGAAGCATACCTTACTTCATACAGTTTAGTGCCTGCTGCCACCTGTTGGCAGTTTCAGGTGACGTTCATTGTAAAAGGGCCAAGCATTTGTGGCCATATCGACTCTGTAACATCTATATCGTTATATTGCCACATCATTTTTTGAATTTAGGCCTACCATGATCAGAAAGTAGGTCTGTTGAAGGTGGTGATGCTCTGACAGCTAAAGGCCATGCTGTAGATTATGTAATTCATCAGTAGCATCAGGGTCTCTTCACTAAGTGTTTATCCTTTATTAGAGCATGGGTATCTTTTGTTTATTACAAATAAGGAAGAAAGAAAGAGATCAATCTTATTGGGAAAAAAATAATCAGTGTTTTTGAGGTCATCTTACTTCGATCATAAAGTATTTTGTTGTATTCTGCAATTTACCTTAATTTTGCTTCATGTTTTTCTCTAAGCAGTAATGAAGACAAAGAGCTCCTATACACCCGAGGATTTTTATGTTAATACATTTTAACAACACAACAAAATAAACTTTGTTAGCTATTTTATTAGAACCCCATTAGAGGTCTTTCTGAATTCCCCCTCCAAGCAAAGCGCTTCCTGTTTTGTTATTCAAAAGTTGAGTATAAAAGCACCAGGAATATCAAACATTTTAAAGTGCTGCACCATGAAACCTCCTAAACAGACCATATTACATTAGCACTCCAATAACTGAGTCATAGAATGTAAAAGGCTCTTAGTGCTCATATTTAAACCCATATCCCAGTTTCACATAAAGCTTTTTCTTAGTGCCCTGCACTTTGTTCTGCAGGAGCTCACAGGCAGAAGACATACACAATTGTAGCAGTACTGATGATTCCTCTTGCAATCTTTTGCTCCATTCACTACTGTGGTTGTTTCACATTCCTACCTGCAGTGTGGAAAGGCCTAGTGCGTAGAAACTGACACAACAGCCAGAGAGAAATCAAACAAGTTTAAGAAAACAAGATTAAATCCAAAGCAAAGTTATGTTACACCAACATTGTGTGAAGCAAGTTCATATTTATAAAGTTACTCTAACTATACTCGACTGATATTACTGCATGACAACTATCATGCGTTTCTCTGTATCTTCTCCACTTTTTAACCCAAGAGGCCCTGTCCACTTGTTTAGTCTTAATTTGGTTAATAATTCTAAGAGACAATTGCTGCTCTCTCTTCTCTGCTCTTTTTAAGAGGGAACTGCTGAGTCTTCCCTTCAATTCTAGTCTATCATATTTTTCTACTGTAGCCACTAAACACATCTAAACAAATGACTTTGTCACTCATGACCAAATCCTCCCATCAGTCCAACATACAGTCATATTAATCATTCACATTCATGTTTTTTTGTTTTATTACAAACAAGTACAGTACAAAAGCTCTACATTTATTTCAAGGCAACATTTTCTTTCTTCCAGTTGCAGAGGAAAAGGTCACAACAATAAGATCTTAGAAAAATATGCCTCGAGGTCAGGAAATGGACCCACTTAACATTTTCAATATTTTACTTTCTATAAACTGACAGAACACAAACATTTACTAAATAAATCCAAAATCATAGTTCATTTACAGGGCGTGAGAAAAAGAGCCTGATAGTGGTCTGTAATTGACTGAAATTCAAACTGAATAGACCACGTTACATGTTCAGTACAGCATGTTGTTATGTACACAGAAGGAGTAACACTGACCCTTTCATCGTCTGAAAGCTTCAAAAATGTGACAAGTCTGTTAAACATGAGCAGGTTCTGTGTGTAGCCCCTGCAGGAGTGTCAGTGTCTTTAAGAGGAAGTGCTTAGAGTTGTTTATTTTAGTCAAGTCCCTCCTCTTCTTGTATAATAACGTCACATCTAACTCTATAGTCCATGGAGGGTGGAGCTGATGATGTCCATGAAGGTGGCCTCCACACAGTAACAGAGCTGGACGTCAGGGTCAGCTCCACCCAGCTCCTCTGCTGTCCTCTGAGGTAAAGTCAGCTTGGATGACCGTCCTGCTGGGGAAACGGCGCCCTGAGGTTTTTCCTTCAGATACTGCAGACCTGAGGCAAGAAGACGACACACTTCTTATTTCTGTTATCATTTAAACATCATTCAACTATACTTTTCATCATCTGTTTTTTAACATTGTGATCATTCTGTCTGATCGAAACTTCAGATTTATTTGCGGTTTCTGCTACTTCTGTTCTGTAGAAATCTTTGTACATAAATCATCCAAATCTAAGGCTCAAGCACACAATGTCAGCATGTAGAAAAAACTGAATGAGTGAGCCTCATTTATTGAAAACCTGCCCTCTATGGGCTTATGTTCACACAGGATAATAGATGCTATTGTCCCTGCCAAATTAAAAGCCAATCTTTTCAAAGGCAGTGAGATACTTTGATTAAACATCATATAGCAGAAAAAAAACTACAAGTTGAAATAAGCACATGAAAATGCCACAAAGGCAGGATAGCATCAGACCTGATGCAGTTTCATCAGAATCTGTGTGATTAAAACTCATGACTAAAACCTCTTTTGATGAATACAAAACAAAAAATTAAAATAACCAAAAATGTAATACCTTATAATTTTACACTCCATACTTTTAACTATGTTAATTTCAGCAAAAGAACTCGCTAAAAATATCCATCAACTACCTTTTCTCTATCAGGGACACAAAACTAAGACTAGCTAAAAACAGATCTTTGGTTGTAAAAGCTGTAACTAACAGTAAGTTTATTTTCATTGAGAAATACGGGTGGACAGTTGGACAATAAAAATCAGTCACTTTTCTGGGCTGTGCATGATCTTTAATTTCTATTTAGCCTGATCTTATTGGTTTTGCTTTTACCTTTTTGATGCTTTTATAGCTTTAATGTTTTTTCTCCTCATACTCGTGCCTTTACTTTTATTTTTCTTTTAACATTTCTACTCTTTTAATGTTTTAGGTTCGTATTACTTCTTAAAACTCTTGTCTTCTTTGTCTCTGGTTTTGTAGTTGGGTTGCTGTGTTGGCCAGGCACTCATGGGTTCTTATGATATCTGATAACATTTGAGTGTAACGTGTATGTTGGGTTTGGATTTTGTTTAGGTTTTTCTACTTTAAGATTTGTCTCGATGTTCTTTGGGTATCTGATGTATTGCTTTGTTTTTCTGCATGCAAAGGAACTTTGTAAACCCATGTTTTAAAAGTACTATACAAATCAAGTTTTATCATTATTATTATTATAAAGCTATGTATTTTCATCAGTGTATTTTAAATCAAAGTAGTGATAGTACATTAGCACGACTGTTTTACATTTGTATCAATTTTAAAATGCTGCTCAAATTGGTTCAATGATTATAAATGTGACTAAAAGTAAAGACAAAGACTGTAAGGACTTTTTATTTGAAAATGACTGAAATGTGACTAAAACTAAAAGACATTTTAATCTCAAGCCAGACTAAATTCAAAATATCTGCTAAAATTGATACTGCATTTTTAAAGCCTTATTTATCACTAAATTTGATTTATCATCTTCTGGTACTTTTTAAGACCCTCTGGACACCCTGATACTAAGGGCCAAATGTGCTGCTTAAATATAACACCATAAAGCATTAAAAACACTGTTTTAAATTGTCTTTTGTCTTTTTTAAAATTTAAATCTGTTCAATCATGTATCAATCACCACACTTCAGCTATTAACCTTAGTTAATGACTTTTTTTGGTGTATTTAAGATAAGGGCTGCAGCTTCAATCAAAATTGCAAACTAAATCCTGACCTTTGCTGAATGCAGGGATGAATAGAGGCCAAACTCAGGCTACAGTGTCTATCTACTGTATGACTTTCAAGACAAATTTATGAAACTATCTGAATTAAGGGATTTCTACTTCTTTTCTAATTGAAAAATCTTTAAATTGCCTTTTAACTCACAGTTCTAAAGCCACAGTAACAATACTTACGAGCAATGAGAGGGTCCATGTCACGAGCCTTGGTGGAGACATCAGAGGCACAGACTTGGCCCACTTGTACCAAAAGAGCAGCCACATCATCGTATAGAGGAGGGAAGGCCTGGCAGAAGGACACCAGGCACGGCAGGATGGGCATGAAGAAGGAGAAACGCTTGGCACGAGTCAGCACTAAAACAAAGAACAAACAGGTACTTAAGGAACAAACCAGAGCAGTGTAAACAGAGTGTCTAACAGTCCGGTACACGCTGTACACTTGTTTAATGGAGAGAAGATGTTGCACTAGCAGCTAAAGTCCAGATGGTGGCAGTCAAATAAAGGGATTCAATACCAGACAGACTGTAAGACAAACATAATTTAATGTTCAAAAGCTGTATTAAGAGGGACAGTCTAAAATGAGTCTGATAGGAGAATATTCAATGATAGAGACCCAGGAAACATATAAAATCAACAGGAAGTAGGGATAATGGTGAAAAACATTTTTTTCTTACTTTAAACCAATATGTATCAAATAATATGAATAAATGTAATAAACAGAGCCAGATTACAGAGAATCCTAAAACTAGACTGTCCATTCTTTAAAATTAAAATACACTTGGTGTAAATAAAGATGTTGTTTTTTTTGTTGTTTTTTTTTTTTTTTACATTTTTGCACTGAAATTTATTTTAAAAAAGAAAAAAATGGTGATCAAACCATCCAAAGATGTCTAATCTCCTTTGACAAAAATATCTAAATAAGTAAAAGTGATGGAACCACTGCCAAAGCAGTTTTGCATGAATCAGCATCTAAATCAGCATTTATCTGATGTCGTCCAAAGGACATCAATGACAGTGAGTGGCCCTCTGGCAGAAAAAGCTAAGTGGTTGTTGTCCCCATTTCTGCTTGTTTAGGAAATTTATTATAAGAAAAAAACAAACATTTTGATAGTTATCATTTTTACACACACAGATCACAGTTTTAGATATACATGTTCAACTGCTCATTTATAAAATGATCTCATCAGCCAATCACATGGCAGGAGTTGATGTATGTAGACATGGTCAACACGATCGGCTTGAGTTCGAACCAAGCATCAGAATGGGCCAGAAAGTGGATTTAAGTGACTTTAAACATGCCATTGTTGTTGTTGATCTGGCAAGTTTAATTTTTTTTTAATTTTCTTTTTTTAATACTTTAAACACATATAAATTTGAAAAAGCAAACAAGTAAACATAAGATCAAACAGAAAATGGTACAACAATAAAAGAAAAGTGCAATACTAAAAATAAAAATGCATGAAAATATAGTCTCAGGGCGATTTTACACCTGAAAGGTGTCTAAACCTAAGGCTTAGACTGGGGTTTGTGTTTCCGTTCTTTTGTATTTGGTTTGGTTGGTTTTGGTTTCACACTGTAATTTTTGCAAACAGACAAACAGACTGTACATGATAAACCTATGTGATACCGTCATCAACTATGTGATTGCATGTCACTGTAGTTTATATTGATTGGTTAGTTGGCCAATCGGCGTCTCACGCCAGCACACTGAGTAACGCTGGTATTTAGAGAAAAATGAATGAAATAGTCATTTCCACCATCACATTATTGATTTATTACTACCAACAGAGCTAACTCAGAGCAGTATAAAAGGCAGTTCATGTAGAAGACAACTTTAATTGTTGTCGCCAGGAAAGGAGAAGATAATATGCAATCCTGCGAGCCATGGCAACGGTGACTTCGAAAAGAAGGTAATGTGGTGTGATTAGTGGAAGCACCACTTTTTCACAAAGTATTGCACACCTTCACAAAACTGACTGCTGCCACAGTTTTTTTATCTTAAGGTAGTATGCTCTCCCATCGTCTTGTGTCCTCTCTCTTTCATCCTCTTGGAAAACAGTTGAACTATTTCAGTATTTTTATGGGTTTGCCATTCAGCCCCTAATAACATTGTCAGACTAAATGTCAATAAGACATTTGATCTCCTTTTCTGAGCTTCTGCATCTCATTTTGTTGGATTTCCTTTTTCTGATTCTCATGCTGTAATTTCCTGTCATCAATACAAAAGTACAAACCTTTCAAAATAATGCCTCACATTAGGCATTAACTGGACCGTGGTTCAGTTTGGTCCAGAATGAGACCACCTCTTTTTGTCAGACCAAAATCCAGCTGTTTGATCTGGACCATGGTCCAGGGGAGGTTTCATACTTGTCATTTAGGTTCAGATCAAACTGAAATGTCCAAAAGTCCAGACCAAACAACGCAGGTGTAAAGCACCCGCATAGACATCAGACCAAAAAAAAGACACTTTAACTGAAATAAAAATAAATAAATGAACAAAAAATAAGCAGTTTCTCATCTGAAAGGGAGAACAAGCAGCACATTTCCAGTATAGGGCTAAACAGTGGTAGTCTTCTGTGTTCCACGGTAGGTGAACTTAAGCATGAACTTAAGAATGGGTCTCCATATTTTGGAAAATATTTTCCTCTGATTCCTGAGGTCATAAGCTATTTGTCTAATGATATACAGTTGTTAGCCATAGTCCTACATTAATACAGAGATTTCTATATTGATGCTATACACTTTATAGCAATAACACGAAGAATTTCTGAGTTTAACAGCATATTTATTCTGACTTTTATGTAGTTTAAGCCAAATTCTGACCCTACACTCAAAATTTGTAGCAGAAATTGAGACTATCAGACCAGGCAACACTTCTCCAATCTTGTACTGTCCACTTGTGTTGATGTTGTGTGAATTGTAGCCTCAGTTTCCTGCTCTTAGCTGACGTACGTGCCATCTGTTGTCGTCTATTGTTGCTTAGCCCCATCTACTTCAAGGTTTGACGTGTTGTGCCTTCATAGATGCTCTTCTATATACCTTGGCTGCAACAAGTGATAATCTGAGCTATTGTTGCCCTTCTATCAGCTGGGACCAGTCTCGTCATTCTCCTCTGGCCTCTGCCATCAAAAAAGCATTCTGGCCAGAAGAACTGCTGCTTACTGGATATTTTCTCTTTCACAGACCATTCTCTGTAAACCTTAGAGATGGCTGAGCATGGAATGTTTTAGAAAATACTGAGACAAGGCCAACAACAGCCATGGTATGTTTAAGTCTCTTAAATCACTTGTCTTTCCCATTCTGGTGCTTGATATGAAATTTGGCAGTGTCTTGACCATAGCTCCATGCCTAAATGCATAGGTTTCTGCCATGCATTTTGCTGGTTTAATATACATTAATGAGCAGCTGAAGAAGCAACACTTCAGATTTTTAATCAACCAGCATGGGTAGGAAGGAGACTGTATATATGAGATATACAAGCACTTTACTGACCTGTGAGGAGCGTTCCCATGACACTGATGGCCAACCTGGCCACACTGAGTGATTTGGGCAGGGCATACTGGGTACACAAGTATGACAAAAGCTGGATTGCAAAGATCTGTGGGGACAAACATTTAGAACGTTTTTTTTTTTTAAACCATACCAATGTCAGAGATATCACTGCACAAACACAATGCATGTCTAGGGTCTAAGGCCAGGAATAAGAGAGGAGAGAAGAGAGAAGGAGAGGGGAGTAGGGAGGGCTCACCTGCTTCTCCAGCTGGGGCTGGGCCAGTAGCTCTGGGATGAAGTCCAGACAGATATGGATGGAGGGGATGCCTGCCACAGTGAGAGGCAGCAGAGCTTGAGGGTAACCCTGACAGAGAGGACAAGGGGAGAGAACAGGAAATATAAATCTTCAGATAAAAACCTGGGAATGATAACAAAGGGGTAGAGACAATGATGGTGTAGCAGTTAAAGTGTGTTTACATTAAACTAGTGTGTTGAATGCAAACAGCAGCTTGTGTTGGCAGTGAGGACGAGGTTGGATTAGTGTGAAAGAGGAGGGATTGGTTTGATGAAGTCCACCATATGGCTGTCTGCTCCTCCTGGGAGAGCTGCAGCCACTCACCACTAAAGCCATGGCAGAATGTGATGACTAATGGGGTCAGCATGACTTGGCTCTTCTTGAAAAACTGACTGGAAGGTATTTTCAGCCATATGGCACTATCAACTCAACTACTCACAAAAAGGGCATTTGCATGATATCATTACTTTCTAATGGCAAAACTTGGAGGGATGTGAGAAAATGAAGTCATGCAGGAATGTCAAAGAGGCTGTGATAAACACCACAGGGTCAAGAACCACACATGTCCCTCTTGGTCATGGATTTAGCCTTATTAAACACCCTCTTTGATATTTCGGACCCCATAAAACTGCCAGCCTTTCATGGCCCTGTTAAAACAACAACCAACTTTTCTCTACTCTGTTACCTGAAAGTGCACCAACTTGGCAATGTTTGGGTCGGCAATGAACATTTGATGCAGCAGACAGCAGATGAGACATTGCACCTCCCTCAGGTCACTGAGCAGGCCTCCCTCAGGCTCAGCGTCCTCTGTGCTCCCTGAGGCTCTCAGCCCCAGGTTTCCCTGTTTGGACTTCCCTGGTAAGGGGTCCCTAATACTCCTCAGCAGGCTCTCTGTGTTGGCCCCCAGCTGCTGCTCTTCAGAGGTTGGAAGACACACCTCCAGTAGAATCTGGACGGCCGCGCTGTCCTGAAGTATTGAAAAAAGCACAAGAAGTCAGCATTTAGAAATCTGATAATTACAAATTATAGCTGAGTTTATGTTTTACTAAAGAAAATAAACAAGCACCAATTCATATGCTTTTAGAGAAATGGGAGAACTTGCGTTACCTTAATTGTATCAGAGTTAACGTACGTTTACACACACCAGGAGTTTTTCTTGGTCTTAACAATCATAACATTAAAAGCAACCAAAAACAGGTAAAAGTTGTTCAACAACATTACTCTCACTGGCAAGGTACTTAGAGTACAATAAAAAAACATTAGAGGAAAAAAAAAACAATCCACAAGGTTTAGTGTAGCAGGTAATTAATACACAAGACACAGAATACAATGTTAAAAGGCAATGCTTGAATTTAGTGACCAAACGGTTACCAGTTCCATGGTTCACAGGTAAAAATCCTCCATGGTTAGTTAACACCATTCAGATTTTAATCATCAATAAAATTGCTTTGAATTACTGCTTTAACATCACTGTAAATAATACACAGACATCATGCAATGTAGGTTTGATTACTGAGGGTAATTTGGGAAAAAAAATCAACAAGTCAACTGGAGCTGTAAAAAAAAAAAAAAAAAAACAACTTTTAGGGACAAGGAGACAACGATGTCTCTCTTTAGGTTAAAATGACTTGAAAATCTTTTTTATTCTTCAGTACTTATGGTACCTCTCTGTTCCATCAAATATAAAAATATTGGATAAAGTATTGTTTAAAGCGCAGGGTATTAGTAAAGTCTATCAAGTTTTTGGTAGCAGGTACCTTTTTTAGCACATTTGAAGCCAATTTCAACAAATATTTTTTACAGATAAAAGTGTCGAGTGTTCTATGCTCCTAATACTTACCTTTTTTAAATATAACACTTGGAGAAATTATTCTAAATGACAAATCAGTACATTTGAAAATTTTAGCAAAATATAACAATCCTGTAACAAGGTTTATAACCATTATATTTTAGGTGCCTGTTATCCTGATGTGTAATTTTAATATTTTTATACATCTATTTATTCTATTGACTTATATTTGATTAAATGTACAGCAAAATGTTGTATTTAGAAGCTTAATGTTAATGTGATGGGATGTTTGGGGCTATGGCAATACACTAATTTTTATTCATAGAAATGTTATGTTCATATACTATTTGTAATGCAGTTTTATTATATTTGTGATTAAAAATTAAAGTTAAAACTTTCAGTTGCAGTCTATGTAGAATGACCATGAACTGAGCAAGAAACCAGACAAAGTCTGACAGATGTCACCCAGACTTCCTGTTAAATTACTGTGGCTGCCATACAGAAAACACTGTTTTAAACTTTGTTCCAACCACCAAACAGACAAGGTGGAGCTTAGCCAATCCTTCCTGACAAACAGCTACAATGCGCTGGCTGTTGCTGTCATTTGCTGTGGTTGTGGCTGTGGTTGTGTGGTTGCCAGGACAGTGTGACAGTGAGTTGTTCTCTGGTTTTCTGTCTGTGTATGAGCCTTGTTCCATGTATTTGTTCGGTACATGTCTGTACCGTACCGAGAGGCCCATACTGAATGGGTGCGGTATGAATACACGTAGCTTTACACCCCTACTATTAACATGTTTATGTCTACTTTAAAGATTTACATTTCAGTGTATGCAACTTTTGGTGCTTCTACAGCTGGCCTTAAGTGGAAACTTGAGAAGCTGCAGCCTTTAGCACTTCATCATTTTCTTGATTCCTTCCAAAACTGAAGGCTGCTGCATTAAAGCAACCTGAACTTGCTCAGAGCACTCAAATATACGACTCTGTAGCATTCATGTATTTTTCACATAATAATTTCAAGCTTCTTAAAAAGTACGCATTCTCTTACTAAAGCCTGTAAATGTGTAAATGCAAGACGAGTCTGCAAAAATGTAGGATGTTGGTATTCATGTGAAACAGTACGTGTTTGTCTGATAGTGGTTAAAATACCTGTGCAGATAGGAGGGCGTTCTTCAGCTCCTCCCGGGTGACTTCAGGTGTATCTGGCTGTCCAGCAACACCCAGGTTTGAGACAGTCTGGCTCTGACGATCAAAGTCAGCCGTCTCCTTCAAGTGACAGTGAAGATAGGCTTTGGAGGCCAGCAGGTAGCCATTCAGCATGTGAAGCACAATGTCCATTAAAGGCGGACACCTGGGGAAAATAAGATAATTGTGAGCTTTTGTCCTCTTCGGTTATAAAACTGGGCTCAAGGGTCTACATGTGTAATTAGGCAAGGATAGCAGAGAGCACAAACCTTTTAACTGGTGTACTTGATACAAAGCTCAATACAAGAGAAAGATACATCACTTTGCAAGACTTTGTATGTATTTCTAAAATGCATTAGTAGCTTTTGGTTATTTGAACATTAAATCACTGCACAAACAGTGCAGATTTAAGGGCAACTGTTCTGGGGGTAGCCATATTTAAATTCATTCTGTATTTTTGAAAGTATAATCAGCAAACTGTGTGGGTTGATATGGTTTAAACTGGTTATCTGCCTATGTCTTCACAGACTGTACACATGCAGCCAAAAACCTATGTCCACAGGGATTTACATGCTGCCTACACACTTCACCAAACGTGTGAATAAGCCTGTGTGTGACACAAACACTTCAGCATTAACTTAACTGTTTTTATGTGCTATATACGTCTGTAACAATATGTCCTGTAGTTACCTGTACACCCTCTGATCACAGCGCAGCACGATGAGAGGGTCCACCATCAGGTCATTCTGAGTGTACGTATGCTGCCTGAGCAGTTTAGCTGATGGCTGGAGGGCGTTTACAGTCATCACCCACAACCTGCAAAAAAGACACATCACTTTCAGTGCCATTTATATCATACTATTTACTTGAAGAGAACCTATCGCTTAGACATGACATTTTCAGTAACAATTTAGCTGATATGACAGGACTGCTCACTTCTTCATTCTTTTTTGTGGAAGTCTGACTGAAAGGATGTAAAGTCTATGGCTTTAATAATAAACTATTAAATGATGACAAACTGGTCATAGAATAATGCAAACATTCACAAAGTACACCATAATAATGAAGGGTATATAGTGAAAATCTGACACTGAATTCAATACTTTATGAGACCTTTTTCCAAGACCCTCTTCACACATTTCAAGACCCCATTTATCTTCAGTTTCTAACCAGTCACACTGATGACATAGTTCATGTATGTTTTATGCAGATTCTAAGATACAAATTTGATGAATAAAAAGGAAAATGAAGGTAGCATTTGTTACTGTAGTATACAAATAAAGCTTTTTTTAGATGCTAGCAGTGCTAGCATTAAAAGTATTAAACTAGGCAAAACCTTAACTGCAATGCTGCTTGTAATTTCCAGAATCCTGTAAAATGTGAACAAGTGTCAGCTGTGGCTCTAACACTTTCTTCTCTGAAAACTTGCATTTACGTATCACTTACGTATCATCCAATCACAGAGTTAACCTGTTAGTTAGGGATCTACTGATACCTCAACAGCTCAACAAAACAAGAACAGAAAACTGATGTTGGATCTGGTGGAGATTCCCCAGAATCTCACGTGTTTTTAAACTAAATATAAAACACTAAAGCAGAAAATCAAGTCAGCTCTTTCGATGAATATAAAAACTAAAACCAACTAGTAGTCTTGCATTTTAGACTTTTTTTTCCTTAGTCCATCCATCCATCCATCCATCCATCCATCCATCTTCTTCCACTTATCAGTGGGCCAGACTGCAGTGGCAGCAGGCTGAGCAAGTAAACCCAGACATCCATCTTGCCAGTGACATTTTCCAGCTCTCCCTGGCAGATTCTGAGGTGTTCCCAGGCCAGATGAGATATATTATACCTCCAGAGAGTCCTGGGTCTGCCCCGGGTTCTCTCCCAGTTGGGTGTGTCTGGATGACCTCCATAGGGAGGCAACCAGGAAACATCCTCATCAGATCCCCAAACCACCTCAACTGGCTACTTTCAAGATGAAGGAGCAGTGGCTCTTCTGCAAAATCCATCTGGATGTCTAAGCTTCCTACCCAATCTCTAATGCTGAACTCAGCCACCCTGAGGAACCTCATTTTGACTGCTTGAACCTGCAAACTCATTCTTGCTGTCATTACCCAGAGCTCATGAGGCTCATAGGTGAGAGGGTTGGAACGAAGATCAAACCAGTAAACTGAGAGCTGTCCTCAACTCCCTCCTCATCACAACACCTGCAGTACTGCCAATGCTGCACCAATCTGCTTGTCAATCTCATGCTCCCTTTTACCCTCACTTGTGAACAAGACCCTGACATACTTGAACTCTTTCACTTGTGGCAAAGACACACTCTCCACACAGAGAGCAATCCACTGTTTTCCTGTAGAGAACCATGGCCTTGGCATTGGAGGTCCTCTCATCTTCTGACAAATCGCTTCTTACAGATTTGCTTCTTTGTCTTGCTTTGTTTTAATACTCTGCATTCTACACTTTATTTAGTGAGGTTTATTTGTTTTTGTTTTTTGTTTTTCTTTAGAAAATTTTGCTCAAACAGAATGACAATTTAAAATTTGCCCTTTTAGATGACAATGACATCTATTTTGTGGAACTCTGTTACGAAATTTGTTTAAGTAATTATCATCAACAGCACAAGATTACCAGAACATTTTGCCTTTTCTCTCATTTTCTAAGACTGCTTTCAAGGTTTTTAGGACATTTAAGAACCTAGTTTTTCTCGATGCATTTATAACTGAATACATCAAATAACTTAATATCAACAGCAGATGTCAAACATTTGCTGTGTCCAACATGTGAGAGTATTGGCAGCAGACGAAACTTTTAGAAATAGCATGCAAATATCAACGTGACTCTACATGGAACACACTTTTAACTGTCGACCTCATTTTTCAATATGTGAAAAACTATTCATTTATAGCAAAATGCTTCAAAAATATAACATTAAGCACACCTTAGGAGGGGGTGTAATGATTTCAATATTTCAGTTAAACATAAATTAGCCTGTGGCAGCATTCCTCATTCATCTTATCAGCCCATAGCTAAACTATAAACAGCAGGGTACTCTTGGAGCTCTCTGCCTTCCTGCTGCTTGCATCAATCAGTAAATCTGTGTGAAATTTAGCACTCCAGCCCTCCTCCTACAGATGATCCTTTAGAGCCTCTGGTCCAGCCCTATGCATCATTCAATACTACTAGAGGGAGTGGGAAAAAGAGGAGGAGGCATCAATCCCTTACATCTCCCTCATGGAGGAGTCTCCCTCAGTTTTCCTGCCCTGAGCTCTTCTTGTTACAGCTCCCTTAGAGATCGATGGGATGTCTGCTCAGAGCTCTGGTAACTGTGCTCCTGTGGACCCCGGGGCCCAGTGAGGGTCACCCTCTTCTGTCCAGAGAGTTCAAGCAGGCTGACAGAGTAGCCCAGCTCAATACCTGTGATCTATTCACACCGTAATCGTTGAGCAAGCAGCCCAGGGTCAAGGGCAACAAGTCTTGTGCTACAGCTCTTCCTTTAATCCGTTTACTCAGCCTCACAGAAACTCTACACAGCCTCTGAAAGGGCAACTCTGAGTGACGTTCTACTGTTTACCTTCTACTGAACAGATAGATTAATAGAATTTCAACCAAGAGATAGAGATATCAAATTCGATATCTGTACATTTTCCTTTAGTATTTGAATTTATCCTTTTTAGGATAAATTCTGTAACATTTCATTAATCATATTCTTATTCAGTTGAGCAAATTATGCCATATTCTACTTATCTGGACTGTAGCTTGACTTTGAACCACAATACCCAAGAGATCCAATTAATTCAAGGTATATTTATAATGCTCTAAGGCAGAAAGCACATATCAACACAGCATGTTAATCAAGTTTTCTTCTTCACCTTGGAAACAAATTTGATATCCCATAAATAGGGATGTGACGAGTTTGAACAACAAGATTTCTGGTTGAGGTGAAAATTGTCTTGCAAGATCAATATACCACAGAGAAGCAGCACAGCCACTGCCATGACAGAAAACAATACCAAACTTGAAAACTGTTGGCATGGCAGCCTGTGAAGAAATGGAGCTGATGTGTGACTCATTCAATCACTGACCCCCCCGCGCTACTACTTGTAACCACATATGAACCAAATGCATAGAAAGTTATTCATAATGTGATACGAAATGCTGCTGCTAAATACCTTTGCAGGTTCTCCGTGAGGAGAATACAGTGTTTATTTTGTTTGTGTATGCACAGAGACTGGCACAGAGACGGCTCATAGCGATGCTGTTTGTTACTTTGAAACTTTGATTCAATCATATATCCTTCACTGACATACATGAGTGAGGATTTTGCGAGTACCACTACACTGGCTTTTTACCAACAACAGTGTCACAGCACACGTCGTTGATCATTCATACATATGATTCAATGCTCTAAAGTGCACTTACTTTAATTTGAATTTTAAGTTGTATTTATTTTCATTCTTTGAAATCAGGAGGTATTAGGCTGTTAATGTTGTTTTGCCTTTTATTTTGCTTATGTTAGTTAAATAATAAGAGAGGGAAATCTTGAATTATAAAACTCAGCCTATGGGTTCCTTTTTTATCAATGAACTGAACCCCTACCGAACTGTGACCCCAAAACCGAGGTACAAACCGTGACCTTGGTGAGCCTTCATAACCCTGATAAATGTTATTTTAATTGTAGTAATGAGTGCATGGTGTCTTAAATTAAAGGTGAAACACACCACTAAAATGCATTGAGATTTGATTTAAAGAGCTGTTAAAGGCACGGCTCGAGTCTGAGTTAGACAAGCAAAACCATATGTAAGCAGACATATTCAGTACAAGAGGACAGTTTAAACATCTATGAATGGACCTGCTTTGCTTTGTATTTGTGACTCTCAGTGTATAAAGGACAACCAAAAATAAAAATTGTGTAAACTCAAATCTCAGTCTCATGGTCCCCAATCCCATCTCATCTTGTCATTCCGTGAGCTAAGAGCCTCAATGTACCCCTACACATTAACTATGATCACTGTTCACTTTATTTAAAAACATGCATCAATATAAAACAATCTCAAAGTTCTATAAAAAGTGTTGAAACTGTACAACATTTAGTTGTATTCTCACTAGATGTTTGCGTAGTAGCGTTTCCTATTCTTTGTCCACAGCATTTACCTGCGAGGCATAACAGTGTTGAGTCCCATCCACAGCTTGTTCAGGGTCTGCAGTATTCGTCGAGGCACAGAAGGCTCCAGCAGCAGAGCCATGCTGGCTGTGAGGGCCTCGGCGTAAGGGATCAGGTCTCCAGGTGAAAGCAGTGTTAAATGCTCCAGGATCCGCATCAGTCTGGGGCTACTGGAGGGTAACTTCTGGAAGGCTGGGGTGAGGGAGAAACAGCTGATTTAATCTTAAAGTCTCCATTGTGTTAACCGGACCAAAGTGCACTGAAACTGCCACAAAAACTGTGAATTTTTCTTGAGCTAAACTGCCTTGACATGTGGAAAACACATTTGTTTAAGCTTAATAGTTGTAAAATAAAAGTATGGTATCAGCATCCTTTAACCATATTGCATATGAAGTGTAGAGGAAAGCTGATTTGTGTTGAAAGTGCAGAATGAAAACAGATTAAGCTCCAAACAAATTGAACAGAGTGTTTCACTGTTCATCTTTTACCCAGAGGCAGATCAGCAAATTTTCTACCCCTATGATAGTTTCCCTTTCTGTATCAATACATGCATTGATTCTTCTAAGAAGTTCACAGTTTACAGATGAAGCCTTTGAATGCACTCTGGAAGTATTATAACCATATATTCATGCACAGATGAATAAAAACTTTAAATATAATCTATAGAAGCTGTATTTATAGTTCTTTAACCCTCACAATGGTGTGTCAAAATGATTATCTGTAGCACGTCTGCTTTTTTGCCAAGGATCTTTATCAAGGAAAAGCCAATTACAGCATAATCCTCTAAACCCCTGAAGGATTAACTATTGATATAAGATTTCTGTTGGATAACAGCTTACACCTGTAAATGTATTATACAACATTAAGATCTCTCCCTCATTCCACTTCAGACTGATAACACTGCTGCCATAATAACACAAACATTGCTTCTAGATAAGTACCACTGATGCTGCCTTACTTCCACACACTGGCTCATTTCTATTCAAACAACACAAGTTAACCCTTTAAACAAATCTATCTTATTTCATCTTACAAGATTATAACAAATACTACAGTTCTCACATTTTCTTGAACCCTGGATTTTTTTTCAAAGCTAATTCATCTTAGCTAGGACCTATAAGCCTTTGTGCCCTCATTCCCATCTTCCTCACCCTGGTGGAGCTGGCTCTGGGTGTATCTGCAGGTGTTGCTGGGCAGCATCATCTTCCTCAGTAGGGGCAGGGTACCAGTCACCTCCTCCTCACAAACCCAGTCTTCCACCAGACACAGATGGGGGTAGTTGGTGGCCAGCAGCCTCAGAAGGGCAGAGTGAAGACCTGGGATACAAGGGGAACAAAAGGGTGGTAACAAGGAGGTTGATAATCCATTCAAAGATACTGTCTTACAGAGTGTGTTAATTTTATTTTATAAGAGTGTGTCTACTACCCACAAAATCACAGATCTTGTTGATTTAATGTTCTTTAAGGCTGTATTTGCTCAAACCTATCTTCTGAAGAGCATAACAAGACATCTATATCATCTTATATTAGCAGTGTAAAGTTCTTCTTCTCATGACGATTCCATTCACATTGCAATTCACTGATGAATTACAACCATTATGATTTAATTCACTGCTGATTCATTAACATAGAGAATGTTTTTGCCTGAATCACAGGTTATTAGTAGTTGTAAAAACTACTACAAATATCTGTAATTTTTCTAAACTGGGAAATGTAGTATCTACTCAACATGAGATAAATTCTGCATCAACTGGTTTTATTGACAAACTCGCCTGAGGTGGCCGAATCTGTAAATATCTTTCTATTTTTTCTACCGCTCTAGGACTTTACCCAAGTCCTGCAACCTGCATCAGTCAGCTGTTGAAGAATAAAACAAGGCTGAAATAACTAGTTTGAGCTAGATTTGGTGTTTTTTTCCTCTGACGAAACCTGCAGATGCAAACGGGTTCAGATATGCTGCGGTGGAAGAGTATGTAGCTGGTAGCCGAAGCTCGCATTGCAAAATAGTGCCAACCACAGATGCTTTCTGGGTGAAAAATAAAATGATTAAAAAATATTTGATACTGTGTGCAACTGAGCAAGAATTGTTTTGTGGCCCATTTTTATGCAAAATGTTCTGTCTGTGGTGCTATATGGCCCAGCTTCCTCACGAGTGTCTCGTTTGTAGGGGCAATGCCCACTGAAAAATCTGAAGGGTTATGGTACTTCTATCTCCAAATAATTCATATAATCCAACCAAAAAAATACTGAAAAATCCTTTTAAGATTGGTTTATTTTTACACCACTATCTTATACATTTCATTTTTTAACTGGGACCCAAGATGACTGCTGACCAGGTAGTATAACATTTCAGGCCGTCTACTATCTTAACATTTCAAGTCACTAACTAGTTATATCATTCAACCAGACATAGCATTTAAGTCATCGTAGATTTAGTACCAGCTCAGCAAAAAGTCTCAAGGAAATACTGGCTGATGATTTATTTAGTGACGCTGACTTCTTTGAATGGAGAGGATTAGACTTGTACTGATTATGCTGATTGTTATAAATATTCAGTTTGCTGTGAAAGAACATTTTCAGACTTGTTTTATGACCTTTTCGTTCTATCGTGAATTTAAAAAAAAATCAGTGCTGAATGGCAAAATTCAAAACCACTGAGTCTCTTGCCTTATGATATTATTCAGTACATACATATTTAAATAACTGACCAGAACTAGTCCAAAATTATTTATCAGTTAAAAACACAGACAAACAGAAAAGGAACTTTTGATAGAGAGATGACATTTGCTAAAAAAGTGATAAGGAATATAAAGACAATCCAGTGAGATTGATACCAAGTATACATTTTCATTGTACTGTGGTCAAATTTAGATGTAGAGATGTAACCAGACATTCAGTCCATAACTCACCTCCTAGCTCCTGCTGCAGTCCCTGGGCTTGAGTAACCAAGTATTTAATGGGGATCTGGTCCATCAGAGCAGCTGAGTAGGACTTAGGCTTCCTCTGCATGAGGGCTTTAAAAAAAGAGACAAAGGAATGAATGAAGCAAAAACACAATAAGACAGGACATAGAGAGGGTGAGAACATTAAGTAAAAAAAGGACAAGACAGAGCATGAGTGTTTTTTAAGGACGCCAGAGCCGCTGTGCCGATGTTTTAGAGGAGCGGAGGTGATTTTTCATTGACGTGGGTTCATTACCACTGCTGATGGGCTTCATTACTCCTTCCTTGAAGGCTGCGGGAGCACTTGGGTAAACAGAGCAATTAAAGAGATGGGCATAAACTCTCACATAAATCTGGCCTAATGAAGGGCAAGAGGAGAGCTCGTCATGGGAGAAAATAAACACTGACTAGGCTAACTGCTAATGCTCAATCTAACCTACAGCTGTCCTAGTTAGCTCAGTTTCTGCCGACATTGTGCTTGGCTCCTTGTCAGCCTTCCATTTATTCTCCAAGAAGCAGCCAACATTCAGAAAAGGATGAATGACTGCACATCCAGAGTGAGAGCATCTCCTACAAGTTCACAGAGGACAAAAGCTGCCTTTCTCCTCTTACTGCCTGACAAATTCCCTCCATCATGCATACAATGACTCCTTCAGTGGAGGAGATGACAATGGATGCACTTTAGACAGGCAGTAGAAAAGAAAATAAGAAATAAGAGGAAGTGAGCCAACAGCCCAGTGGGGAGCCAGCTTCAGAGTAGAGATATATGAAACACGTTTATTGTCTTGTACATACCCAGTTGTTTGGTGCTCGCCAACAGGTTCTCCTCATAAGACAGGATGTAGTAGAGGATAAGGAGCTGGGTGGTGATGGAGTAGCGCTGTCGGCCTCCTCGACTGCCCTCCCCTTGCTGAGCAATAGAGAGAAAGAACAGAGAAGAACGAAGCAAAAAAAGACAACTAGAGGTCAGGGACAAGCATTAGTGGAGCTCTGAATCATCAGTGTGTATGAGGATGGATATTTATTATCAGTAAAAACTACTTAGTGATGGAATGTTGGTAATTTCCATTTCAGCAACACGATTAACATCGATTTGAACTTCAAAGATAACCTTACAAAAACGACATAACGCAAAACAATAAAAATGTTTTTTCAGTTTTTCAGTCAAATTCTTCTTAATCCTATGTTTCATGGGGCTCTTCTTAACCTCAGTTAGGAGAGCAGTTGCCCTGCAAACAAATCAAAGTTTCTGACACACTGGCCACAGGTTCAAAGCTTGACCTCTCCACTTTGATTAATTTCTACCAGACTAGCTCACCTGCAATTTCCGGTCTCTCTTCAGCTGTCCAAAAAAAACAGTAACTAAACAAAAAAAAAAGTTGACACAATCCTAAATTTTACCAGCATTTCAATCTAAGGTTGTCAGAATTTCCTGTGTTTCAATACTTTTTGATACCACATGCTTTAAATGATACAATATCTGTTATTTTTTTCAACCATTTTGTCCCAAAGTACCAAAATTTTGAAAAACACCATAAATAAGTTTGTATTTCAACCTGAAGAAGCAGCAATTGTATTTAACAGACGATCAAAATAAGAGCATTCATAGGTGTCCAGTTGCTAAAACAGAGGGACGATACATGGAGGGAGGTGTTATTTCCTGAATGCTTCACAGCAGTTAGCCTACCCTCTAAGGAAGTGAGAAACACACCAGCATCTCTGCAGACATGAAGAAAGTTACTGGATTTTGTCTGACCGATGCAGAGGACGTGCATTTTTCTGTCTGCTGCATGCCTCTCTCTGACCTGCCCTCTGTCACAGCCTCTATCCCCACGTACTGTTAAATTCACAGGTCTGTAAATAGGTTTTAGTGAATCTCTTTAGTATCTCATAAAAAAAAAATCCCAGACTAATGTAAGTGTCTGCTAAAGACGGATAGAAAGTGTCCTGACCTTTGGACGGATGACAGCCTCACAGGCTTGCACAAACACTGACACGAGTATTGATGATCTAAATAAGAAAATAGTAGCAATAACAAACACAGAATAGAATCACTGCATACGCTTCTTCTGGTTAACTGAAGCTGATTCAGAGAAAATACCTGATTTTATGTAGGCTCTATACATCTTTTAGGAAAATGTTATCTATTTGCCTTTTATTTGTATAAAATGCACATCACATTTTGGCATGTGCCTATTGTATGTAACCATTCTTTTTTTGCAGGGTGGAGATAAAAAATTTAATTAAGCAGTTTTTGCCATCCAGAAGACATTTTTGTTACTGTGGTACTGAAAGAGGGATCAGTATCATTTGATTTCAGCTGTATCAAAATTCAAGATTCTGGTATTGTGTCAACTCTATTTAAATCCTTACCATTTAACATAAAATCTAGCGTACTTTCAATGCCTATTCTTGATCTATAAAGTTGGCTGAGGCTGATATACAGGTACATATCAAAAAATTAGAATATCATGAAAAAGTTAAATGGTTTTTGGCACTCAATTCAGAAAGTGAAACCCATATTTTATATAGACTCATTACACATAGAGTGAAATATTTCAAGCCTTTATTTCTTGCAATTTTGATGATTATGGCTTACAGATAAGAAAACCCAGATTTCAGTGTCGCAGAATGTTAGAATATTGTAAAAAAAAGTTAAATATTGGAAAGTCATGGTGTCACACCCTAATCAGCTAATTAACTCAAAACACCTGCAAAGGTTTCCTGAGCCTTTAAATGGTCTCTCAGTCTGGATCAGTAGGCTCCACAATCATGGGGAAGACTGCAGACCTGACAGATGTCCAGAAGACAGTCACTGACCCTCCACAAGGAGGGTCAGCCACAAAAGGTCATTGCTAAAGAAGCTGGTTGTTCACAGAGTGCTGTATCCAAGCATAAAGTTGAGTGGAAGGAAAAAGTGTGGCAGGAAAAGGTGCACCAGCATAAGGGATGACTGCAGCCTTGAGAGGATTGTCAAGCAAAATCCATTCAAGAATTTGGGGGTGCTTCACAAGGTGTGGACTGAGGCTGGAGTCAGCGCACCAAGAGCCACTATGCACAGACGAATCCTACACATGGGCTACAAATGTCTCATTCCTCGTATCAAGCCACTCCTGAACCAGAGACAACGTCAGAAGCGTTTTACCTGGGCTGTGGAGAAAAAGAACTAGACTGCTGCTCAGTGGTCCAAAGTCCTCTTTTCAGATGAAAGTAAATTTTGCATATCATTTGGAAATCAAGATCCCAGAGTCTGGAGGAAGAGTGGAGAGGCACAGAATCCATGTTGCTTGAAGTCCAGTGTGAAGTTTCCACAGTCAGTGATGATTTGGGCTGCCATGGCATCTGCTGGTGTTGGTCCACTGTGTTTTCTGGAGTACACAGTCAACGCAGCCATCTACCAGGAAATTTTAGAGCACTTCATGCTTCCTTCTGCTTACAAGCTTTATGGAGATGCTGATTTCATTTTCCAGCAGGACTTGGCACCTGCCCACACTGCCAAAGGTACCAAAGGCTGGTTCAATGACCATGGTGTTACTGTGCTTGACTGGCCAGCAAATTTGCCTGACCTGAACCCCATAGAGAATCTATGGGGTATCATTAAGAGAAAGATGAGCCACACCAGACCCAACAATGCAGATGACCTGAAGGCCGCTATCAAAGCAACCTGGGCTTCTGTTACACCTGAGCAGTGCCACAGGCTGTGATCACCTCCATGCCACGCCCCATTGATGCAGTAATTCATGCAAAAGGTGGCCCAACCAAGTATTGAGTGCATAGAAATGAACATAATTTTCAGAAGTCTGGCATTTCTGTTTAAAATATCCTTTTTTTGTTGATCTTATGTAATATTGTAATTTTCTGAGACACTATATTTTCGGTTTTTATTACCTGTAAGCCATAATAATAATTAACAACATTCAAGAAATAGAGTGAAATATTTCAAGCCTTTATGTGTAATGAGTCTATATATCAGTTTCTCTTTCTGAAATGAGTGACAAAAATATTGAACTTCTTCATGATATTGTAACTTTTGAGATGTACCTGTACTGGGGAAAACTTTATACCAGTATGAAGTGCAGAGACATGCAATGTCATTCCTGCAAGTGTGTGACGTTGACCCTGTCATATGCTTCATGAGACCTAAAGTGAGTGAGAATTCACCCCATTCATTATGTTCTGCAAATGGCTGCTTTACTGGTCAGAACATGATGGTATAAAGAATGACACATACCAGCCTGGCAGGGGTTTGCCACTTCTTAACCACTTTTCTTCCTTATTGGGTCAAGGACAAGTGGCTGGTGGGGGAAGACAGAGCAACTCACGAGCTGCAAGTCTGTCTTACAGCAATCACCAGAAGCTGAGAGCTCAACTACCATACTGTGAAAGCAGATGAGCAAACTCCAACAGCAAAAACAGATAGCCCTTACAGTATGACACAGCTGCACAGAAACTGCACATTATGGACTTAGGTGAACAAAATGGACACAGGAGGACGATTCAAACCTTTTTCCCCAAAGAAATTCCCAAAAAACATAATGGAGCAACTTATATTACATATACTACGGTAATTCTACTAACTGTCTGGATTTTCTGTACCCTGTTCATCATAGAAACCTTAAGATATGTGGTACAAAACTGACACACAAATGCATATAACTGCTTATGTTACAGTTGTAGGTTTTTACAACTCCCACAATGCTTTGAGGCTGACTCACCCCAGTGGAGCTCTGGAAGACATTGAGGATCTCCTGCTCAGTGATTGGCTGGTTGGTGGCCTCTGGGTTGGCCTTGGATGCTGGAGTGAGGATGGAGTTGATATAGGCATCGATTAAAGGAATCAGCTGGGTGTGGATAGGGGTTGTCGTCTCACAGAGCTGCCGATAGATCCAATCCTGGAGGATGCAATCAAGGACAGCACCAGAGGGCAAAATAAATATTTTAAACAGTCTTGACACACAACTGTTTGTCATTCAGTTTTCATTACAGGCAGAGAAATGCACATTTTTTACCTTAATGGAAACTTTGTGCTTTGTAAAGGCTCGGCTCCGGAGCAGCTGGTAGATACAGTGAATGGGGAGGAATCCTGTGATGTTTGCACTTAGGTTGTTGGTCACTGCGACTCTGACTGCATGTGCTGTCACCACCTACACATCAGAAATTAACAAATAATCTAAACAGCAACATCTAAAACAGTAAATGTACAACTACAAATTCAGTAATGTCACATAAACCTGTGCTATTTCAAGCCGACTGTTTAAAAGTTGTAGAGTAACATCAGCTCATACTAAGCGAAGAGATCATACTGCACGATCGATAACGCACAATCCATATGCTCTCACTTAACTGTCCGATGGTCGTGCACGACTCGAGTGCTCAAACTGCACGAGTGACACTGGGACAGACTGTGACATAAAAGTCTTTTTAAAGTTTCCTTTAAAAAATAGTCTCAAATAATGAGGTGGAAGTGTATCTGGCCATAACCTCTCTCCTACTCCTTTTCTCTACCTTACACACACACAAACAGCAATACCATTCATGTCAGCTGGAGGACCGCAGGTATATTTCCTGCTTGTATATTCCCTTTATTATTTTGGGGAGATGGGAAAGTCATTCCTGCTGTTTTCATGATGAATTAAGTTGTTATCTGACAGTTCACAAAGGAAAAAAACACCCCAAAGTTGAGGATTCTGCTTGTGGTGCTGCTCTCACCATGGGAGTGAGGAGTTGTATGACCAAAATATCAAACATGTCCAAAATCTACCCGACCAGTTGGGAGCAAAGCCAGACCTGGCTTTGTGTGAAAAATTGAGGCTGGGGTAAGGCATATAATGGCGAATAAGCCCACCTGAAGGTACGAACAGGCAGGAAGGGGGATTGACACAACCCAACTGTGCTCTGGATGCTCTTGCATATTACCAGGGACATGAGAAAAAAATCTGTTGAAACAACAACCAAGTCCACACCTTTAGGGTGGAGAAAGGGGTATATGTGGCCAGTAAGCATGGCCTAGGCTGTCCGTGCGGGTAGTAGAGTTGCCACCAGCCCCAGTTGTGCTGTGATTTGTCCAAAGGAGCCAAAAACTGCCAGTGATCTCCAGGCATATCATGAGGGGTGAAAGGCCTAGGCAAAAGAAATGCCATCAAGCTTGACCTTGGCTACCAAGCAAAATACACGTGTGTCGACATGTGTCAAGCCGCCCTCTTTCTCTAGTCCCGGGTTGTTGCACATTGGGCCCTGTATGAATCCTTGTACCCCACAGCCTCAAACTTATACACATGACTGTATATATGTATATTTGGGCCTTTAAATGCTATGCTTGAGAGAGGAGGACAGTGGATAGAGTTGGGAACAAGGGTGAGAGAGTGGGGGTGAGACAGTGGGGATGAGGTGTGCAGGAAAGAGGCCAAAGACCGGACTTCAACCCCTGCTGCCCGTGCACATAGGGCAAGACCCAACCTCAAGGCCATACGCACCCAAACAATTATTCTATTTTACTATAACATTAAAGCTTTAAAATTTATAGAATTACAACAGCTCTTATCAGAAAAACTTACAGAACATTAAAGAGAATAAAAGCCACAAAAACATACAAATAAATAATTAATTAGTGCAGTTAACAGGCAGAGATGTGGTAAGCAATGGAATTCAAATATATGTACCTGTTCTGTGAAGATCTCCTGTGTGAAGATAGTCTTCATCTTGCTGAGCGAGCTGGGCTTGATGGCAATCTATAGTTGAACATTGTTGAGAAAAAAGATGAGGAACATCAACAACAGTAGGTCTACTGTGAGTGAAAACCACCTGCAGGCATTAGAGCTGGTATTCTGTAATTCCCGCATTTCATATTTTATAAGAAAATTCTACATGGCAGGTTCAATGTTGAATTGAAAGGATTGCCCAGGGGTATGAAACAAACAGGCTCTAAATCCAATTACATTATACATCTTTGTGGAAAATACACTGAGACAGGAAGACTACTTAGTACACAGGCAGGAAACAATAGTGCACTTAATAAGTAATAAAAGAACAAATTGGCCACAGGGTATAGTGTCTTTGTAGAAATGGGAATGCTGCAACGTTTCATCAGGGATACAGTCTTTGTGTGAGCCACTGCTGCAGAGGAGGATCGGGGCCAGCAGCTGGTCAGCCAGACTGATATATTGATCACTGCCTCCCTCCCTCCCTTCCACCTACCACCTTACCTTCATCCCCAAAGTGGAGCACACCAACTCGATAATGGAGCTGAGCTGGTTGCTATGGAAATACATGGCAACCAGTAATAGCATCTCTCCAAAAGAAGCAGATACGCCTGCAGCACTGTAAGGAGGACACACATATGCATGCAGGGAGAGTGAGAAAACACACTTAGCCTTATCGTTTGTCCTGCATCTACAGGCCAGAAATTTATTGCACTGATTATGCTGGTTGCATTAACCTACAGAAGCACACAGGCAAACATGCAAACCTTCCATCAGTCATGTCCCTTCAGTCACCCCTAAAGTCTCGTAAGCCTCTTCAGTGATTTATGCTTTATGGACTGGAGTCAAACAAACACATCCATATGAAAAGCAGTTCTAACTCTTTTGAGAGAGCTCATAATAAGTTAATATCATCATACAAGCATATACACGCTCTGTTGACTTTATCACTGCCTATTCCTGCAAATACACAAAGCAAACACATTCTTGTATGAGTTCCAACACAGATGTCCAAAGTAACTCATAATTAGCCTTCACTGGTGCTTGAACATTCTGTCAATATCAACATCTTTCCTTCTCCTTTGCTATTATATTGCACTTAATGCTATGGTTCACATGGTCTCTTAAAGAAGAGGACCAGTTGCCAAAACAAAACCAATGTTATTCAGTACAAATATCTGAAATATGTGAGTGTTGCAGTTCTGAGCTGTCTGAATTCTATACAAATTTTAAACTCGCATAGGATAACACCAAATGTATGAGCTTGATAAAGCCCAATTCAGACCAAAAATTTGTGATGAAACAGGTTGAAACTGCTTGCAAGGGCTGCTCTACGACATTCTAAACACCTGCCAGTTCACAGTGCTGCAACTATGAACTCGTTTCCACGGATGATTACTTCAGAACTTAAGTCACTGTGCAATAAATCTATCTCTACAATAGGGACAGTATTGCACATTCACAGTTTTTCCCTGCATCTTTATCATCGTGATAAGGCATAATGTGCAGCTGTTTTCCCCAGAAGTAGAGTGAGTCCCCCAACTACAGATGACTTGCACACCCGCTCTACTTCTGAGGTTTTTGACTCCAGCTCTTTGTGAGTGACCCAGCACTTGGTACTTTGGTCATTATTTGTTGTGAAGACAACTGAATTGATGATAATGATGACAGGTCTCACGTTAATGACTGGTAGTTTTACTGCTGCTGTTTATCATTCTAATTTTGAGAAAAACAAAACAAAACAGTAAAAGCTTCTGTTGCCAGCTGCACTGCCCCCAACACTGCATGGCAGCACTTTTGTCCAACCGGACATGAAGGACTTTGTGGCACTTACTGATGTTGTTTCCTCCTGTCTAGATCTTTGTTAGTGTTGTATTTACTTAACTTTGCAATACTGTAGCATAACATCAGGCTGTTTGATTCCTGATCATCACTAATTTGTTTGTCATCAACATTGCAGCTTGGCAGAAAAATTTGCTGCTAGCTTTGCTAGCTCAGTTTCATTATAAAAAAAATGTCTACTGAGAATTATTTTCCACGGACAAATTTTAGCTCCAACAGCCTTGAATTTCTTATGTATTATCTCATATTGGGCTGAGTCCTGCTTTGAAGTGCAGCTGAAAAAAATCAGAACCTTTTCAAAATATTTTTATTTCACTTTTTCACATTTATCTTCTTCTTGGAAACAATTTTAAAAGTATTCACACAGAAACTTCAACCAGTCAACAGTCCTGTCTCCTCTATCAGCTGAGCATTTAAGCATCTATAGAGAGGTGGGGGTTGTTTACCGGAAGAAGTTTCCATGTAAAAAAGGAAAAAAACAAAGATAGATGTAATAATTTCCAAAAATTAAAGTATGACTTTTTCAAAAAGTCATACTTTACCCACATTTAACTGCCTGCAACATCCTGCAACAAGCTGTATATGACTTGACAAGCTGAATTGCTGACGACTACATCAGACAGCCTGATTCAAGCTGCAACAGCTTGGTACAGACTGCTCTAACTGTTGCCAGCCACTTTCTAAAATTGTCTCGTTGTGTGGCGAATCTTTGGTCTGAACTGGGCTTCAGAATGTTTAAAATATTTAAGCCTAACTACAGAAATCTGACCACAACTTTAAATGATTACAAATATAAAGTAATCTGAGCAGAACGTGCTACACATCAACTCATCTGCAAAAAGTTCAGACTCTTGTAGATTAGCTAATGGTGCCCTAATGATGCGGGCCTGTGTCCACAGCCACTGCTCTTTTGCACTGGCAGCACCCACAACCACAGTTTTAGAGAACTGTTATTTACTAAAATGTTTATTTTCAAAGATCATGCTAAGAACAACAGATTGGCATTGCAATAAAAGCTGCTCAGTAAAGCTTTATAATAAACATAAAGATACCATTACCTCTCAAAGTATTCCTCCTCTTTAATCATCCAGCTGAGCCACATGACCATCAGTTGCTCTTGCTCTGGCGTGCTGAACACAAACAGAAACACACAAAGAGAATAATGTTCAAGCTCTTAATAACAAAATAGAAAGTCAAAAGCCAAAAATACAAAAGCTACATCTGGCATGCAACATTAAGTTGCACTTTTTAATGTGTTATCTGGCGTATTTCGTATTTTGTGTGTGTGGTTGATCCCAACCTACATGTGTTTGCTGTATAAAACAAAGACTTCTTAGAAGTAATATAATAAGACAATCTTCACATACCTGACCAGTGTGGGGAAGGCCAGCAGCTTGCAGAATGACAGAGAGACAAAGCGAACACCAGCAGGAGTAGCTGGAGGCCGGCTGGTCATCAACTGCAGGAGCTGCTCTGCCTCTTCATCTGTGGGTCTGTGACAGATCACAGTTATTTTCGAATCAACATCAGCTCTATACAGACTGCAACCAACATTTCAGACAGACAACCAGGGTGTTCAATAAACAACAGGCAAACATGGCATTTTTTGAACCAAAGGATTACCACATATTAAATTCAAAATCACTTATGAATCAATTATCAGTAAGGGGGCTGTGTCTTCTATGACCTACCTGAGGCCAGCAATGCCCATAAGAGCACAGTACAGTCTAAGCAGAGCGCTAGCCTTCACAACATGCTCCTCTCGGAGTCCTGAGTACCCTGAGCTGCCATCCTCTTCCATGTCGTGGTCATTTGGTACATGGGTGCTTCGTGAGCGTGGTAGGATGGCAACCAGCTCTAACAGTAGCTGTCTACGCATCTGCCATAGCACTGAGCTGCTTTCTCTCTTTCGCTAGCAATAAAGACAGAGAGAGCAAGAGAAAGTTAGAAGTCAACTGCTTTAGTACCAAGGCTTACATTAGAACTCCAACAAGTAAGTGTTTGGTTGATCTGTAAGATAAATAATAAACAAAAAAAGAACTGGTTAATACCAGTGCATAAATATGTAGCATTGTAATTTTTTGGCCTACGCTCCCAACTTCAAAGGTTTAAATGAAGTTAGAGTGAGGTTAAGGTTAGGGTTAAGCATGATAATATTTAAATATAGAGTAATGTCTTTGCCCCTCACCTGTTGTCCATTGCGAATGAACATGCTGAACCAGGTGCGGACTTTGCTGTTGGTACCCAACAGTAGTCCACTGACGTAAGAGACCAGAGGACTGACCGCCTCATCTGCTGTATCTGGTTTATAGTCCAAAGTCAGAGCAACACCCAACCCAGGCAGGTGACACTCCTCTACCTGGGAAAGAAAATAATTAACACTATCAAGGACATCATTTTATTAGTGGTAGTGGCCTTTTGACCCCTCAGAATTTTGGTGTGAATGAGGTCTTGTCCAGCTGATAGACCCTGAGAAAAAACTTTGAATTTCCTGGTGCTTTCTTTTTTAATTTGAAAAGTTACTGCTGTTTTGCTGTAGGAAATATTTCTCTTGACTAACAAGTCAGTTGTTTGGCCTGAAAATGCCAGATTAGTTCTGAAATGTTTTATTACATTTGGTAACTGAGTCTACAAAGCCCTTCCTATAAAATCAATAACTGTCTCTTTTCCAGTTGGGGCCAGAATAAAAGGCATCTCTGTTCTGGACTTGACAATCTCCTGAGGGATATATCTGACTTTTTAGATGCTAAAGTTAACCTTATGGTTAAATACTTGTCTTAGGCAATGTCTGGTTGACTATCATGTCATGTCCACTAGGTAGAGCTGCCTGCTGAAAATCATGTAATGATGTACCTGTGGGTGATAAAGCAGTATCAATACTGCCATGGACAAAATTTCTGCAACACTGTCATCACCAGCCAAATGCATGTGCTGTTGCTGTAGTGCACACATGAGGCTTAACCCATGCCACAGTTAGAGCAGAAGAGTGATATGTGACAGAAAACAGCTCAGTCTGAGTCCAGTCATGTTTCGCTCAGACATAATAGAGCAGCCAGGTAACAAGCCACCGACGAGTCACCTAATTGTGGCAGTGTAATTAATGTGAAGCACAGTAATAAAGTAATACGTATTCTTTTCTTTCAATGTATATGTTTAATGTATATAATAACAACGTACAGCGAGTGGGCTCCCTTTGCAAAGCGTCTCTGTCGTCCCGTCTGGGGCTTTAAAACAAGCTGTGAGCTACAATGGATCAACTTGGTTTGTCTTGAGCCAAGCATCCCAGTGATCTATTTTGTAAGGGCTTTAAAAACTGTTTAAATTAGGGATGCACCGAAAATTCGGACACCGAAAATTTTCGTCCGAAAATGACCCAAAAGTGCATTTTCGGTTTTCGGCCAAAAGACTTTTATCACTGAAACGACAAGGCTGAAACACCACGTTGTGATGATGCAAGCAAAAACCCCGGCCAGCACGCGCTTGGATCAGTGGTTCTCAAATAGGGGTACGCGTACATGAAGGCACCCCAGGGGTACGCAAGATTTTAAAATACATGCTGACTATTTAAGAAAAATAGCCCCTTTCTTTGCACGTCAGGAGCGACACGTTTTTGCGAGTATATTACGTACATTCTAAAATCACACTCGTGCTGCGAACGTCTGCGGTGTGTTTTCTCTGTCCTTGATAAACAGTGATATTTATTGAAGCGGAAGATAAAAGGAGGTTTTGTGCATAACGCGGCACTTTTACGCACAGCCAGGACGACAGTGTCGTTTTGTTTCACGGTTTCATTCACTGTGCCAGCCAAGTTTGTAAGAGGAGGGACTGACTTTACATTCATTCTATGTCAAATATGATCAATAAGAGTTATAATATTGCACAGCTGAAGCTCGCGTTGAGAGGAGTTAACTCTCTCCACAGCGCACAGACTGGCTCACCTGTTTGTGTTCCAGAATGTTCAGAGGAGTCATTTAGCTGGTTGATCCGGCGCATTTATAAGTCGTATGTCTGAGGTCAGAGGAGACTGTGTTGGTAAATATTTTACCAAAATCCCGTTAGTTTAGAAACAGCTCCAGCTGTGTGAGTTTCGCTCCAAAGAGCGCACATGGTGGTGGTGCCGATTTTGAGGGCAGACAGAGGAACAAAAACGTCCTCCTCTCCAACACCACCTGATGTTTCATATCTCCTCATATCTGTCTGTATCAGTGCTTGTGTTTTTGCCTCTTTTTTTTAGCCTGGTAGACAGGGAGACAGGCAACAGTCAGCCCGACATGTCCATATGAGCACAAATGCGCTACTTAAATATCCGGAGCAATGTCACGCTACGAAATGATGTTGCAGGTGTGGAAGCTTGCTTTGACTTGCTACAGGTTCTAAATGTAAATATTTTGTGTAAATAATTTGGATGAAAAAAATGTGTATAGAGTGTAAGGACCTTAAGTTTATAAAGTGGAGTTAATATTTTGTATGCTCTTAAATTTAATCACTCTAAAACCCCCTGAGTCTCCCCCATGGCAGGATGGTTTGACCCACACTGGAACATGCCTGTCAATCACTGTATTCACAATCACTCCATTCATAAAAAGGTTCATGATTTATTTTTTGTGAAGAAATGCTGGTCTATAACTAAGTTCCTGATTTCAGTGAGAAAGAGATAAGTCTTTTTATAATTAGTTAATTATTTACAGGTTTTTTGTTCTCTCTAGCTCTATGTTTTTATTTCCAAATTGTTCCAGAGAGACCACTGCAGCCGAGCAGAGTTTTGCACACTTCTGGGTTTAAAGCCTTTCCAGTCACTGTTTTCAACAGCTACATTAATTTGAATTCCCACATTTAGAGATGAGAAGATGTGCCATGACTTTAGTCATGCATTTTTAACATTTAAAATGTATGAAAAAAAAAAAAAATCTTATATTTGTAATTTGAAAGTGTTTATCAGTTACAAAGTTTGATAAATCAGACAGCTGTCACAGCACTCTTTAATGTCTTTCTTTTTGGCCAAAAAGCTTTGCGACGCTTAGGGGGTACTTGGCTGAAAAAATACTTCACAGGGGGTATATGATTGACAAAAGTTTGAGAACCCCTGATTTAATGTATACATGAGTGTGGTCAAGTTAAACATTTTATTTATTTATTTATTTATTTATTTATTTATATTGTGTATTGTTGGAATGAAGTGCTTAATAAATATTTACATAATTTTTTAATTGATTTATTCTTTGAAGCATTAATGTTCATTTTTGCAATTGCAATTGATTTTAGTGAGGTTAGTACACAGTCATAGCCTTAAATGCTATGGTACTGATAATTGGCATAATAATTTCTTTCGGTGTTTCGGTTTTCAGCCTTGGTTTCCAAATTTTCGGTTTTTGGTTTCGGCCAAGAATTTTCAGTAGAGCTGTTGCAACGAGAGACTTGTAAAATTATTTTTCTGTGATCTTATTCATAGGCATGAGTTAAGTATGCCATCAGAGTTTGGTTTTAGGGGGGAGAAGGGTGGTTGGAACACCTGAATATGCATTTACATGCATTATCTCTTTATATATCATTATTACAAAGGGTAAAAAGGCAGTGACATCAGTTTTAGGTCAGACAAACAAGCCCCACAATGAGCTGGCAAAAGCGAATTTAAAAAAGTTGACAAAAGAGTTGTCAAAGGAAAAACCACAAAATGAACTGAAACGACAAAGCCTCTTCACATTAGCGGTTTTAGATGATAATGCTCTACTAATCACCATATGTGACCTTGCCTGTATTTGTCAGTTTTTAGTTGTTGTTCTAAAAATATCTTTCATTGATCTTCTTCAAGTTTCAGCTTTAAAATGCACACCCTTTAAGAGATAGTGAAGAAATAGTGCATGTAATGATGTAAGCTAACACTCTGCTATCATGGTTATTTTTATGCAGTGTTATTATAAATAATTAGCCAACTTGTACACAACCAAGCCATTACACAAATATTTTAAAACTAAATCAAGTGATTCGATGATACAAAAAAAATTGCATAAACAAGTTTCAGTTTGCACATGAATAATGAATGTTTAAAAAGGCAGGATAGCTGAATAAATTCAGCAGTAATGTATCCCCATCAGAATAAAGCAGCTTTGATGAACTCTCCGATTTGAATAGATAAACTCTGGGTTGTTATTCATTAAGAGTAGTCATGCTGTTAGTTTTGCATCTTGTGATAGCATTAGTAGTTTCACTGACCACCATAGCTCTGATGTTGAGAGCCTGAGAGGGATTCATCTGGCACAGCTGCCTGAGGGCTTCAGTCCTTCGCCGTCCACCCACACTCTCCTCATCCTGACGCTCTCCATTCTTAATCAGACCTCTACACACTGCAAAGACAGGAAGATAATTTTAGCTGTTTATAACACCCTTAAAATACACATTTGGACTGTTGAATTAGCCTGTTATGTTTTCAATGCTTTAAATTGAGTTGTTGTATGTCATGTACTGTGAGAGTGAAAGACTTCCCAAAGTGTCCTTACTAGTTCTGCTTATCCCTGACAGACAGTAACACTGCAACATTTCTGTATTATCTTGTTGTGGTCAAGGCATGTTCTTCCACAAAGACCCTCGATTTTAGAATTATGACTTATTTCTTTTCCTACAAATAGGATTTAACAGCCATCACACAGTGTTTCCACAGCCCAATCTCATCTTGATTTGTCTTTCCCACAGCTGACGGTTTAAAAGGCATAAAGATATGCACTGAAAAAATATTAGTTTCCATCTCTGCCACTCCAGGGTTATGCTATTTAGCATAAAAGGGGGGATTGTAGCTGGGTCTGGTGACCAGGTCGTGTTAAACATGACAGAGCTAGAATCTTCTGGACAGAGTGATTTCCTACACTTCACCCTTTGATAAGTTCATTTCACTTTCAATTCAACAAAAAAAGGTATTTTCCCATAACAAAGCCAAAAAAACTCCTTGATGTTGACTGCTATATAACACACACAGAAATGCACTCAAAAGCTATTGACTTAGCCCTGACCCTCTATGTGATAAGGACACACTGGAGACAGCGGGAGTTTTCTTATAATGCATCTCTGAAAGCACAGACGGTACACTCTGTGAGCCAGAGCGAGACAATAATGTTCATCATCAATCAAAGACAAATACATACACCCTTGGGCCAGTGTTGCATGGCTAGAAGTAGAGCAGAAACAACTAAACACAGGGAGAAAATATGCAGTGGCAACTAAGCAACAATTTCCTTATAATCAAAATCAAACTTCCAGAGAGAGCCTATGAAGGTCTACAATCCTGAAACAGCAGGAACACTCAGCAAACATAGGAAAATGGTAGTGGCAATTATCCAACCCTCTATCTTACATTATCAACTGACAGTATGTGCGGTATAATGAAACAGATGAATTACCTTCATTGAAGCTGTCAGGGACATTGGCAACCAATAGGCACAAAAACCAGTCTCCATTGCGGACATGAAGCAAAGCCTCTGCCACGTCCACAATGGGCAGCAAGGAAGGCAGCTCTAAGGAAAAGAGAGAACAGACACACAGTGAAGACTTTCTTATAGGAGCATAGAAGTCTCTGAGTAGACAGACTTCTCTCCATTAATATGACTGCTGAAACTTCAGCAACAATTTTGTGGGCTTTGGTCATTTTAATAATCGTTTTGTGAAGCTTGGAGGCTATCACACTTATGTTGCTGCACTGATGGAGACACTGGCTAAAGCAGACATTTACCAATCCTAATATGGGGCATATAAAATACATTAATTTCATAAAGCAATTTATTTTTCAACTCAGGCTGTCAGTTTAGATAGACATTAGATCACAGCCTAACAACTAGGCCAGTGGTTCTCAACTGGTCTAGCCTCAGGTCCCACCACACACTTTTCCTTAAAGTAAGACCAACATTTCTGATAAATTTCCACCAATTAGATTTATTCAATGATAAAAACAAAGCAGTGTGGATTTTATATGGCATTAACCTGAGTAAACAAAGAAATAGAATAAAAGCAAACATATTCACAAACTGCTTCTAGGAGTTTTTGGCACATTTTGTTACTAGCCCTACACATCCCACTGTAAACAATTCCATGATCCACTTTTGGGTCCAGACCCACAAGTTGAGAGCCACTGTGCTAGGCCATCTACACTACATAAAAAAGCATCATTTAGGGTGCTGCGACCCTTGAGGGCCTTCTAGTTCCCACAAATGTTGCTATGAGAACACTTGTCTACATAAAGAGGATGGAATGAGTTGAGTACCTGCTTGTAAAATACAAAGGACATCAGCAACCTCTTCCAAGTAAACGGGGCTTTCAAAGAGTTCAGAGGACTTTAAGAAAAACTCTCCATTCGAGTCTGCCACCTGAGAAACATCACAAGAAAACACAACTTAAACAATCACATCATGTCATCATTGTGCAATCAGCTGGACTATCATAATCCCTTAAACTTTATATTTTGATGTTTTATTATAGAGAATTTGCGGTCCAAAGGGTTAGAAAAATGGAACACTGGGGTTCATTTTTCACAAAGTAGAACAAATAACATTTTTTACATTGTGCACTGTGGTCTTTACACAAAGTTCTTATGATTTTTCTGCATATCAGTGACATACCGTAATGCTGTCTTAAGAAGTAAATAACTGCTAATTTGTTTTGTCCCATCTAAGACCTAATTCTGCAAGTAAAATATTCTTAACTTTTCAGTATTTTGTACTAAGTATTTATACCTTATGGCAAAATTACTTTGGCAGCTCTGTCCTTCAAGTAATGACTTCCCTTCTACATCTCTACTAAACATCCTTCTATGAAACGTCAGGCAGAAGCTCAACTTCCGGATTTCCATTAGAAATACTTTGTATAATTCAGCATATATTGCTCTTATTGCAAATTTTAAATAAGTAAACCTGCATGTCACATTCAATTTTTTTGAACTATGACAACAGTTTTCTTTGATTTATTGATTGATGCTGACACCTCTAACTTACCTTGTTCATGATGGCCAATAGTTCACTGAGGGTCAGACGGAGTCTCCTGAGAGGATCACTGTGTTCAAACTCCAGAGTCAGACCATGCTGTAATTGTGACACCAGGATGCTTTCTCCATTGGATCCACCTGCCTTGTGCCTAAGGAAGAAGAAACATCATATTGTGTTTTGACTGAAAATGTTCAAAACACACAATCTGACACCTGAAATTGTGCACTGATGTGATGACAAGGTATGATAATTTTACAACTCTAACTTACGCTTTATTGCTTAATACTAAACTAATCGTAAAAAGAAAGGAAATTTGTGTTTGGTAGATTATTTCTTGTTGTAACAATGTTTCTTGGCAATACATCTTATACCGTTGGAAAACCTGTTTATTACCCTTTTAAATGGTGCCACATTTGTAAGGAACATGCATTTGTGGGATGAGCAGCAGAGCTGAGTATGTGGGTTGCGCCCATGAAAAATTTACCAAATCTTCTCCGCAAATGCCAAACAGCTTATTCTGCCATTGACTCTTTTTTGATGTTTGATGGATTGAATGATTGAAGTTTGAAGAAAAAAGACATATTGGCAATTTAACAATTTATTAATTCAACAAACAGTAGCCTCAGTAGCGTGTGAAAGAACCATACACAGCCACAACAGCCTGGCACCTCATGCTGGTCCAGCGTTAATTTTGGAAGCTATTTTTAATTTTAGTCTTAGTTTTAGTCTTTAAATGACATGCATTTTAGTTTTAGTCACATTTTAGTTTTTTCTACCCTATTTAGTTTTACTCTAGTTTTAGTAGACGAAAACTCAAAACATTTTAGTCTAGTTTTAGTCCATAGACAGTCCTCACGTCAAGTTCAATCATTTATTTTCTTGCCTAAATCTCATACCAAATCATGGTAGTGTTTTCTATGCATCCTGCCAAACCTGGGGTCCCTGCTTTCTACAGCTGAGAGGCAGAATATCTACAAACAGGGTCCAAAACTAACACTTGCCACTCGCCAATTACGGGTGGATTTTGTCTCTGGCTGGTAAACTTCTAAGACCACTCGCCACTGTGGCGAGTTATTTTTTTACCAGCGAAAAATTCCTTTTTTTTTTTTTTTTTTTTTTTTTTTTTTTTACTGGTATCGGCTTGTTTCCTGGCAGAGTAATGTGTATTTCAGGCCGAGACGATCTTTGGTCATGTAAGTGCATCAGTCATGACATCATTCACAGCGTGCTGAGGTGGATAGCTGATTGTTACTGTACCCGTACCTCCTTGCATTGTTGCCAACTTAGCGACTTTGTCACTATACTTAGCGAGTTTCCAGACCCCTCTAGCGACTCTTTTTCAAAAAAGCGACTAGCGACAAATCTAGCAACTTTGTCTGGTGTTATTGGAGACTTCTGAAGACTCTGACATGAAAGTATGTATCGTTGAAGTGCCTCTTGAGCAGCGGGCGCTGCCGTGGGCCCCTCCCCATCCCAAAGCACTGACAGGCAGCCCACTCTTCGCGCAGCAGTCCCTCTCAGCAGCGATCGGAGCAGGAGATGCTCACGCCTCCATGTCCAGACTACAGATTAACCACGCTGTGAAGACGCCTAGACAGTTTTTTCTAATGTCTCTTTTTGGTCCATTTAGATTGTTAATGAAGACTGTATACAAAAAACATAAGCTGATTTGTTGTAGGCTCTTAAGTGGACAATAAGGTTTAAAACTAAACCAAACGTAAGAAAACTAAACTTCTAAGAAAAATAGAATAACAAATAAATGATAAACCAAAAATAAAATTTAAAGTAACTCTGCCAGAGTATCTCTTGAGTCATTTTGCCTAGCCCAGATAAAGGAGGGTTGGAATTGTGAAGTTATAAAACAAGAATCAACAGAAGCAAGTTCATTTGTTGTTCTACACATAATAAGGGTCTTTACTCACTTTTTGTCTCTTTCAGCATACATTATTGCTAGTATTAGTGCATACTATTAAAATATTGATTGAGAATCGCATACAAGACCCAAATGACATCTTATATACTACTGATAGCAAATCATAACACTTAAAAGCAATTTTTATTTGGTTGGCTGGTAAATATCTGCCTGGCTGGTAAAAAATTCACTTACCAGCCAGCCTGGCTGGTAAGTGAAAAAGTTAGTTTTGGACCCTGGCTACAGATGCATTGTATTTTGACAGATTTACCCACAGTAAAGAAATACCACAAATTTTGAATGTCCAACGAAAACTAAATTACATTTTAGTCTAGTTTTAGACATCTTGACGAAAACTAAACTTACTTTTTGTCAGTTTAAGTCATCATAGATTTATTTTTGTTAGACTTAGTCTAGTTTTTGTCATGGAAAAAAAGGCTGTCAACGAACATCTTTAGTCGTAGTTTTTGTCGATGAAATTAACACTGTGCTGGTCACCAGCCTGGTCACACACTCCTGAGGGATGGCATCCCATTCTTCAACCAGCATTTGTCGCAAGTCAGCCAGCATGGTACAAACCGCATAAACCGCATGCCCAAACTGATCCCACAAGAGTTCAGTGGGATTGAGGTCAGGACTACTGGCAGGACATTCCATCCTCTCCACTCCCAAATTCTGGAGGTAGTCTCTGATAAACGCTCTGTGGGGGCAAGCGTTGTCATCTTGGAGGATAGAGTTCGGTCCCAGACTGATATAGGATTGCCACTGGTTGCAGAATCTCATCTCAATCTCTCTCTGCATTGAGATGGCCTCCAATGATGACAAGCCTCGTTTTTCCAGTGAGGGAGATGCCGCCCCACACCATCACAATGCCTCCACCAAAAGTTGTTACTCTATCAGTGCAGCAATCAGTACAGCGTTCTCCGTGCCTTCTCCACACTTTGACCCTACGATCCGACTGCCATAGGCAGAATCTGGACTCACTGCTGAACATAAGGTTCCTCCACATGTTCAGGTTCCAGTGCACGTGTTGCCGACACCAGTGCAAACGGGCCTGACTTCAAAGGGCAGTCATGGAAGGCCTCCTGGCAACCCTAGTAGACCAGAGATTGGCTGTGTGCAGTCTGTTGCAGATTGTCTGGGCAGAGAGCTGTCGGCCATATCGTCCTGCAAACCTTGACTGCAAATCTGTAGAAGACAGCCTACGGTACCTAAGTGCTGACAGGGTGAGGAAACGGCCCTTTTGGGGCGTCGTCTTCTTGAGCCCTGTTTACATGGCACTGTTTTCAGGTGGAAACGCAAAACTTTTGTAGTGTTTTGGCTGTCCGTTTACACAAGAATGGTGTTTTGGTGCTCTAAAATGGAAACATTTGGAAACGGCCTCCAGAGTGGAAGTTTTTCAAAATGCCCCCATCTCCGTGTAAACAGGGAAAACGACGCTTTCTGAAAACGCACATGCGCACTAAGACTGCAGTTGCAGTTGTTATAGCACTCTTCTTACACAAGAATGGCGTTTTGGTGCCTGAAAATGGAAAAATTTGGAAACAACCTCCAGAGTGGAAGTTTTCCGAGCCGTTTGATGTAGTTTACTGTAATTCAGCTTGTCAAGTCACAGACAACTGAATTTAGAAAAGGGGAAACATTATTCTTGTTTGGAGGGCTATCAATGCCACTTCCTTTAGATATTTATCTTTAAAGCCATGCTATTAATTTTGGAAATGATTACTTATACCTTGTTTATCGATTATCATAATAATCAACGTCATCATCATTAAGCACAGCAGAGAAATTTCACAGCTCATGTTAACACAAAAAATGCTTTGCTAGATCAGTATTAATTCATTTGATATTGCACATGCAAATAACTGCATACTGCACAAAACCAAGCTGGACTCCACTTATTGACGGAAATGCACCAAGAACACTTAACTGACCCCAAAGAGTGGAGCTAGACACACTGCTGACCTACAACCACACCCACCAAATAAGGATAAAGTAGTGGAAACACACCATATGCCTTGAAGAAACACTGAGGCAGCTCCTGCCAATTGTTGCCACACTTTAGCAGTCCTCATATATCATCACGTAAAAATTTACCTTAACTGCTGCTCCTTCCGTGCATCCTGCTCCAAGGCATGAAAGTCAACAGAAAGAAGTGCCACGATGGAGTTGACAGCTTCCACGCCAGACAGGAGGCGGAGGATCAGCTTCTTGTCCTGAGCCCAGGACTGGCTCTGATCAGCTGGAGCACACAGAGCCATCCTGACCAGGCAGGGCAGCAGCAGCCTCAGCTCTGGGTCACTCAGGGCAGCCAGGCGAACCACATCCACCTTCTGCATGGCTTCAAAAGCATAAGGACTGACAAACTGCAGCCCCGCACTGTCTGCCATCTCTTTGCAGCTAAACCTTGATGGAAAAGGAAAAACAGGACATTTAAAAGGCTGAATCTGACGCCCCCTGATGCAAAAGAAGTGGACAGTCCTCTAGAGTACACATCTTTTCGGGAATGGGCAGATTAAAAGGTTTATGCGTTAGGCAAACTCAATGAAACTTCACAAAACTACTAGAACCAAGTAGAGTTGAATTGACAGAGCTTGAAATAACAGCTGTCACAAAGTAGCCATTCATTCACGCCAACCGAGTAAATATTTAACTCATGAGACGCTCATGTAATGCTTTAAAAGTCCACGAGTTTTGTAAGTTCAACACCAGAAAAACAAGCCAGTCAGACAATATAAACATTGCTAATAAAACATGGTACACGCTTGCAACAGAGCAGTAACTCTAATGCTAGCTGTGCTAAAGTTAGCCATCCGTTACCATAACCGTTACTTACTGTTAACTTATCAACTTAACTTAATTCAAACAATTATTCCAGTGCATAAGTAGAAACCGGTAATATTTAATGGGTCTTTTAAAGATTAAAACAAAGGGCACGAGTAGCTAGCCCTGTCTTAGCAGCTATGCTATTAGCTGAACATGTAGAGGCTAGCGCTTGTTAACTTTACCCTTACGTCTAGTAGCTAGTAGGCTAGGCTAGGCTAGGCTAACTCGTCACTTCGTATGCTATCGCTCTTATATTCTGTCTGCTTCGTACCTGCTGGATAAATAGTGAACGTAAATAAATCGTATATACAGCAACAGTCTTACCTCACTTATTAAGGTGATAGTTAGTCTTTCAAAGGAGAAAACTCAGCATGGAGGCTTTCAGACCTCGTACTCAGTTGTGTGTAAAGACAACAGCTAATTCTGGGGAGAGCTAAGTCAATGACATAAAAAGCTAGCCCTATTAGCTGTTGCCGACAGTAAATAGAAATGTCTAGTTTTTGTGTCCCTCTTTCTCTATTGTGGTTACCCGCATAACGACTTGTGTCTTAACTCTATCTACAGGAATAACTGTGTCAGTGTGACAATGAAAGGAGTGGAGTAGTAGTCAGCAGTGAGGAGCAGAGCTGACTGACTGAGGACGGGACCATCCTCCAGCTCTGCCCTGACTGCAGGCTGTACTGTGGGCTGGGCAAACACATGGAGTACCACAAGAAATCCTTGAAATACAGTAAGTCTTCGATACTTTCATAATTTTAAGAAGAAGACAACTAATGACAGGCTTCTTTTCAGCTAGAATGCTGAAAACGGTAGTCTAATGTGATAGATAAATACGTAGAAGCAGAATTTTAAGGTAAGGAATGGAAAAGTAAAGATGCGAGGAGGAAGTGATTTTTTTTTTATTATGGACCACTAGAGAAAAAAAAATAGCCTAAGCAATGTTTGGAAATGTCGAAATGGCAATGATAAGTTGGTATATATGGGAATATAAACAATTGCTGAAAAAAGTGTTGTTTTTTTTTTTTGTTTTGTTTTGTTTTTTTTTGTTTTTTTAAATAACGTTAAGGAAATATTTAACACGCAAAGAAAAAAGTTAAGATGTGGACAGAGTTTAAATGTCGAGGAAAAAAAAAATAAAAATGGCAAAAAAAAGAAAATGTAAAAAAAAATGGAAATTTTGAGGAAAAAAAGTCAAAACGCCCTGAGAAAATTTAAAATGTTAAGAAAAGGATAAAAGATCACAAATAAGTTTAAATATCGAGGGGGAAATTCAAAAAGTTGTGAAGAAAGGGAAAATTTAGAGGGGAAAAAGCTGGAATTTTGAGGAAAAAAGGAATAATGGAAAAAGTCAAGAGGTTTCTAAAAAGTTAAATGTTGAGAAAAAGTTGAAATGTTAAAGGACAAAGTCTAGCAACTAAAAACAAGTTTGAATGATGTGAGAAAATGGTAAAATCTCAGGCAGCAAACTGATATGCTGATGAAAAAGTTGGGGACAAAAAAAAAGGAAATTTGAAGAAAATGTAAATGTTTTGAAAAGAGAGTCTGGTGTCTCGTCTTCCTCTTGACAATAGTCCAGATTCCCTACAGGGTTCAGGTCAGATCAGTTGACTGGCCGCATCGAAGCTCTTAAATCTCTTGGTCGATGGCTGACAGCGTTGACTCTGGACTTGATAAAGCACAGTGGACCAACAGCAGATGACAAAGCACCTCAAACCAACACTGACTGTGGAAACTGGAAACATTGGACTTCAAGCACCTTTGGTTTTGTTCCTCTCTAACCTTCCTCCAGACTCTAAGCCTTGATTTACAAAAGAAAAACAAAATTTCATTTCATCTGAAAACAGGACTTTGGACCTCTGAGCAACAGTCTGCTTTTAGTCTCCTTAGCCCAGGTGAGATGTACATTTTCCGTGGTTCAGGACTGGATTGACTCCAGGAACACAGCATTTGTGGTCCATTTCCTGGACCTGTGTGGTGGCTATTGATCCACTGACTCCAGCCTCAGTCCACACATTGTGAAGCTCCTCTAAGGTCTTGAATCTACTTTGTTTGCTAATCCTCTGAAGGCTGAGCTCATCCCTGTTTCTAAGCACCCTTTCTTACCACACTTTTCCCTTCCAGTCAACTTTCCTTGAATATGCTTGGGTACAGGATTCTAAGAATGGCCTACCCTTTCAGCAGTGACCTCCTGTGGCTTACCCTCCTTGTGAAGAGTGTCAGTGGTTGTCCTCTGGACATGAGTCAGCAGTCTTCCCCATGATTTTGGTTATGTGTACTGAACCAGTGAGAGACTCAGGCTCAGTAGACCTTCCCAGAAGGGACTTTTCCACAATATTCTAATGTGAGCTGTAATCATCAAGAACAAAACATAAAAAGTCTTGAAATATTACTCTGTACGAGATTAATCTAGAATTATGAAAGTTTAACTTTCTGGAATAAATCATGGGGAAAAAATGAACTTTTACATGATACTCTATTTTTTAAGATGCTTTTGGGGCTTTTCTGTAACACTTATGTACATTTATGGATGTAAGAAGTCAAAAACCAACCTAGCCCTTCCTCTTGACCCACCACTACACTGTCACTGTCTGGTATTAGTATTCTTCACAGAGACTTAAAACCACCAGGCGGTAGTTCTAGTTCTGATGGACAGAAATGTAAGAATATTATAGATTTCCCTCTTAAACTGTAGACTTTAACATACCCAGTTCATTGACATGCTGTCAGGTTAAACTCCACTTTTTTTTTCAAGGGCACATTGAGAGCAGTTTCTGAGCAGTGAAGGGAAACAGAGTGGGATTTCTGTGTGTATCTAAAGGCTGCTTGCAGCATGTAAAAGTTCAGAAAAATCTCAAAAGAATGAATTACCAGCTGCTACTACTACTACAAGACCCCAGGGCAATTCAGCAATTTACAAGTAAGATATTTGACTCAAATTGTTATGCAGGGTTATTTTAATGCCTTCCCCACTTGTGAATTGAGTGTGGTAATAAGCCTGCAGAATTACTGTACTTTAGAGGCTTTAAAAAACCATGATTTTCCAAAAAGAAAACATGGGCACTGGACTGGAATTAAATTTTCATGGTTTTATTAAATATTGAATGTATTTATCTACACTCAAGAGAGACCAAGTACATTTTGATGGTCAATTTTTCAAGCCAGCAAACTGTGGCAAATATCCAATGTGAAGAGCAATAGTTTTACAGATTCCCTCTAAACATGAGAAAGCCTGACAGATTACTGCATATCCAGTAGGCAGCAATCCAGAGTTGGTTTAAGTCCATTTACACCACACATTTACTTCATGAAGTAAAATGGGTTTGGACTGAACGTATCGGCGATCAAAAGCGGTGCCAAAAAAATCCAGACTTTAGCCAATCAGATTAAGGAGAGGTGCTGTAAACCAAAGGATGTGCTGAAAAGGACACTGCACGTCTCATTATACTTGTTTTCTTTCTCCATTATGAAAAAATGTTAAAGATGCCAATGGTTCTCCTTCTGCTCCGTTGATGGGGTCCTTGTCTAATTGCACATCACAGTCCCCCTCCCCAAAAAAGCAAAAACACACAAGCACAGAGAAATGAGTTGACGCACTTTATTCCTAAAACAGAAGCCACACCACCAACTGCTGGCATGGCATTCATATATAATTATTTATATATATTGCCGTTTGGTTTTTGTGTCTAAATGTGTGGTATAAAATACTATATACAACAATGTACCTCTTTATTTGAACACAGTGAAGTTCATTGCTGTACAAGTCCTCTGTAGCTACAGCTTTGCTGTAAGTCCTTCATGCTCAAAGGCATGAAACATAATTTTCCACTCTAATTCTTCTGTACATTGTGACAATACAAATATTCTGTCTCCATTACAAAAAATAATACTCTAAAAGCAACCTACTGGGACTTTATTTCATTTTTATGGGATTTTTTTTTCCTGGTTGTTTTTTTAATTAAGACGATTACATATATCTTAGACCAATTGCTTTAAAGCTGGAAGGTGATATAAACCTTCTCCATTTTATATATAAAAGAGGTTAAGAAATAAGACAAATTATACATTTAAAAACTTACAATAAATAAGATAGATGCAGGCATTTCATTTGGATACTATTTCATCCAAAGGAATAAAAAGGGATTTTCGATCTTAAAACCAAAGATCCAATCTTGAGTTTCTCCTTGATCAAATAAGTCCCTTTTCCTCCGATAACTTTACAGATATACTCTTCTCTCCAACGCAGACTGGCCAGTGACGGTGCTGCCATGCTACATTTCATGACAACCAATTTGTCATTCTCTCACGTTCATTTATTTCCATCTTCTTTATTCCCTTGTCTCTATGTGCATGTCTTTAAAATCACAGGGACAGGACTGTCTCCAGGAGTAACAGATACAGGGGGGGAACAGGACCAGCTTAGAACAGCTGTCTAAATCCCGTCATGGTGCAGGATCCAGCTCTGTCATCTGCTCTGGTTCTCGCAGTTTTCCTCAGCCTGGATGAGACCCTCTTTGGAGTGGCTGCTTTTCCACTTCTCTGAAATGTTTCCTGTGCCCCTCACCCCCCTCCTCTCCCTGTGAACGTTGGTTACAACATGTTCATGATGAAGTTGTACATCTGGTTGAGCACCACGAAGTGAATGGGGAGACACGATCGTCGATCCTGTGTTGCTGGGTCGCATGTCAGCCAGGAGAGGGCGTTGTACTGCTCCAGGACAAATCTGTCCAGGCAAACAAGAGGAAATACAGTCACTCTATAAATTATCCATGAGCGCATTTTCAAATGTATCCAGCTCTGAACTAAAATAAGCTGAATACACAACAACCCAGGGCATTAATTTGCTTTATTATATACTGTAAAAATGACACATCTGATATTTTTTAATAATGAAATATCAAAAACTTTCCATGCATAGCACTTTAAAATGCTTTATAAGGCAAATTAAAATAGTAAACCATACCAAAGTAAAACAGTACAAAACAGCCAGAAAGATTCATAAAACTATGTATATAATTGGTAAAATTCAAAAAAGTTAAAAGGTATGAAAAGAAAAACACTGACTTTGCCAAGCAAGCCCTTGCAAAAATATAATTCTGAATAAAATAATTTAAAAATCTGCCTGGAATTAAATCAAATTATAATAATAGTATTTTGTGCTCTTGATCTGAAGCTTTAAATGTGTTATTTACCTGAGTACATCTGAGGTCTGATTGGAGTCGAGGGGGTGGGAGTGTTTGCTGTGCAGTAGTTCATCTGATTGCACTGAAGACACATGGAGGTGCAAAGAGGCCTGGAAGAGGGAGAGAGGAGGGTGTCAATGGCATTGTAACAATACAATTAACCTTTTATTACATCTCATCTAAATAATTACAGATCTCTTTACAGAGCAGTAACAAGAGCAGTGAGTCTGGAGCTAAATTCAAAAGTGAAGGATATCATTGCAAATTAATGTTCTTTTTGATTGCATGACAAACATGAGCTTTGGTTCTGACAAAAGCACAGGCCTTAGTATTTATGTTGTAGATTACATATTGCCTTGTGTAGATCAGGGCCCTGAAAAACCAAGACAATGGGCACTCCCCAGCTGGGATTTATTGATGACATCAATGCATGCGTGTTGGATCAGTAGCACTGGCACTAGCATCCGGGCTGTTCTTCACCCTTTTAAACCACTTTTTTTTTGGGCCACTTTTGCTACTTAATGCCCATTTCTGCCATATTGTGCCCATTTGTTCTACTTCTTTTTGCCACTTTCAATCTATTTTAGCTGCTTTCAATCCATTTTTTGCCACTTTCCAAAAAAGTTTATCCCCTTTTAACCCATTTTTTTCCATCCATGGGCCTTTTTGCCCATTAATGCTATTCCTAAACCACTATTGCTGCTTTTAACCAATTTTTGCAGTTTTTTAAAACAAGTTCTGATGTTATTTGTGAGCATAAAGAGTTACTAGTTGACACAGCTGTCTTTAATTGTCTGCTACAGAAGTGGTTCCTAACCTTTATTTTCCTTTTCAAGATTCAAGATTCTTTATTGTCACTTTTTCTTATGTGGTGACTATACAGAAGAATCGAAAAAAAAAAAAAAACGTTTCTCTCTCACCCACAATTAAAATAAGAATATAGAAGAAAGAAACAGAATAGAAATAGTATTATAAAATAGGGATAAATAAAAATAAAGAAAAATCGGAGCCCACCATACTTGTATTCAAGAAAAGCTAAGCCTCCTAAGACCAAAATGGAAATCAAGGCCACATTAGTGTCAAAAATGAACAATTTTTACTATTTTCATTGCTAAAATCTCATCAGATTAGGTATTCACAAACTTGTTCTGCATTTATATTTAAATCATATCACCCATTTCTTTGCCTGTAATTTTTATTGGCTGCACAGATATGAAGATTTTTCCTATTGTGCACTTATTGCTTAATTTTATTGTTCCTACCTCCTTCCATTTATTGGGTTATATGCCATTTTGTACAGAAATAGACATACTGTACATATTTTTGCTTTTAATTTTGTGTATCTTCAGGTCTAAACTTCATCTTAAAAAACACCATACTTGTGGAGGAAAATTATAAAGGGTTATGGATTTCTAAACTCTTTCCTAAATCTTACAGTCTCTGAAAGTATAGCAGCCCAAAAATTTGAAGCTTTCCTTTATGGGTTGTCGCTGTTGTTTTCCTGATGCACCAAGACCTCACATGAGTGATTCACTTGTTCAACCATGTATTTTCCCCAGTCCTGTGTAGCACTATAAAAGCCTGGTAATAAATATGAGAGAGGGTGCAGGGTCTGGTACCTTGAGGAAGAGTGGACACTGGTTCTGAGCCTGCGGACATGCTGACCAGAACCAGTCAGGTAGTGGGCCGGCTTTAGCCGTGGAAACGAAGTAGCCGAGGGCAAGCGGCTGCTGCAGGAGGTTAGGAACCTCTTCATGAGACTCCATACGGTCCGTACTCTGGCCCTGAAACAAGGTGCAAACTTAGGATCAGCTTTGTCGACACATTTCATTTCTGTTTTGACAAATAACGCCATAAGATCACCTGCTGCTGCTGTATTTTAGCTCATTTAAGGACATGAGAAGGAATGAGAGACTGAGGTGAGACATAAATCAGAGACTCTGTGTTTGTTGTAACAAATACTAGCAATAACTCACCTTACTGCCATCACCTCCATGGTGGTAATGAGAGCCAGGGGAGTGCACCGGTGACGTGGTGGGCGAGATGTTGATGATGTCTGGGTCCACCAACTCATTCTCCTGGTCCAGCAGGTCAAAGATCCCAATATCAGACCCATCTGAGCAGAAAAAATGACATTTGTTTAATGATTAGCTCCCTTGTTGCTGAGAGGAATTAGAAACTCCCTACAAAGCCATGATGAAGGCTTTTATTTCAACTCTTTGTTTGCATATCATTTGGTAAGCTTTATATTTCTGGCACAGGCATATTTGTGTGGTGGAAAGGGCTGCAAACGTTTGGAAGTGCACCAAGTATGCAAGCACACACTTCTACTAAACAGTCCCTTAATAGACTGCAAAGTAAACAGGAAGTATATGGAAACAAACAGAAGAGATTAAAGGAGAAAAGAGATTAATTGCTGCATTTCCCTTTAACATCTGTGAGTAAGTTTAAGTCCAGCAAACAGGTTGAGGCACCAATTAAAAACACCAGGAGAGAATGACTGTGTGATAAATAAAGGAGTGCCACTGACCCGTGGTGGCGTTCAGGATGTCGAGGTTGGGGTCGATGTTGGTGTAATTGGAGCTGGCCACCTGGACAGAGGCGGAGGTGGGGAAGACCAGGATGTGGGTGCAGGAGGTGTCCTGTGGGGTGCTCAGCTGGGACGTCTGCATGTTCAGGGTGGTGCTGCGGCCAAACACTGAGCCTGTTGACACAGAGTCTGAGGGAGAGAACAAAGGAGTCAATAAACAGGGCAGTAAAAAGGAAACAATGAGGGAATTCTTAACTTCTCTACCACAGAGAAGCTGTAAATGAGCCAAAGACATCATACAATTTAAAGAGGAATATTAGACATTTAAACCGTGTGGCTTTATAACATCAAACTGGAAACTGAATAATACTGCCTACAAATAATGTGACAGCCACTGTTTTATGTTTCAAATGTTTCCTAATTATTCACTGTAGTTTCTCTTGACGTAAGTAGTGAAACAAAGACATATATGCACTCAACTAATCTAAAAAATAGCAGCTGATTATGCACAGGTAGCAAGCTGAACTGCGCGACAACTGTTCTGTTAATTTTCTTTTTAAAGTCAATCACTTTTTTTTTGGCTTTTAAATTCAACATCCATAAAAACTTCAGCAAAATACCAATTATTAATACTGAGTATTGCTGCCAGAAGCACTTATAACGATGACTTAACATCAAACAGCTTTCTACAGAAGACTGACAATCAGGACTAATCAATTTTACTGTTATGTAATATGAGCTTTCACAATAAAAGCCCCGAGTTCAAGTCAAAATGTACTGCAATAAAAACTGATTTATTCAAACAAGTATTGTTTACAACTCAGCATGCAAGCAGTTCACTCACTGATGGAAGTCTGAGTAAAACCACTATGTTTTTACATCATCTTGATGCTGTCAGATAAAGCTGAGTGTGTTTTTTTGATGCTCTTTATGCTATAAAAGCATTGTTTTTGGCTCTGTAAAGCACTTTGAACAGCTGTCTGTATGAATGGTGCTCTTAAAATGACACTACCTTGCCTTGCTTGTCTAGCCTATCCATTAGCTGATCTCAGATATACTGGTAAGAATTTATGTGACAATATTAGTGAAATGAACCTGTGAAACTTAAAGTTCTGATTCATCTTGCTTTAAGGAGAAAGAAGAAAGTTAGACTGAAAAAAAACTGTGAGTAACATATAAAACCACTTTTTTGTTATATATTGAAGAGGTGAGCAATGTGATATGGGATTAATATGACAGTATTCTTTTGCTAATGGAGTTATATCAGTATTAAAAAACTAAAAGAGCTAACATTCAAATACTTAATCATGCGCCATGGCCACTTTCTCCTCTCAAAACAAGACCCTGACGTGATACTCAACTCACATCTACAGTCAGCGAAAGATGCTTTTTCACTGCATATTCAAATGGCAGTATGTTGTAGCTTGTGCTGAATCTGAGTTGCTTTAAGTTTTTTTCATCCCCTGCTGAGTTGTGTTAAGCAGAGACTGAAATCCCATCCCATTTCTGATACGGCTGTTTCATAATAAAAGCATTCATTTAACAAAACAAATTGGGACATTTATTGGGAAAACCTTGTGGCAAACAAGGTGTTTATCACTGAACCCTTTCAGCTTCAGCATGATTACAGCTGGCAACAAGTGTACAGGGTTGTGGTGTTTGGTTTTTAAAAAGAAGCAAGTTTTGGATATGATCCGGGCAAAAGAAGCAACAAAGTCATCAGCTGAAAACCTCAGTCATCAGTTTGTTAAATTAAATAACAAAACTTATGTGTTAAATGCAGTAGTGGCTGTACTGAAAACAATCCTTTAAGGGCAAAAGTAACACTTGTGATGTATTAACCAGGGTTTTCTGCCCACTAATAATATATTGCACAAGTGCATATTCTTCTAGTATTGTGCAGAACCATGGAATGATTTTAGAGGAAAGTCTGCACAAAGTTCTGGAAATTATACATAAGGACATTTGTAAAAAGTGTTCAAATTAATTCTGAAAAACAAACTTTTATTTGTTTATGTTTATGAAAAAAAAGTCGGGATGCACAATATCATTGTTGCGTCATTGCAGATGAAAAATTTTATGCAGATATTTAAAGCTGATGTATTTTCAGGGAATGTCGGCAGAATGTAAGAATAAATCAGTTGATGTTTTAGCAGAACTAGCAGACATACTTTGGGTAAAGCTTTTGTATTTTTTCATCCCTATTCCCTAAACTGTTGAAAGTGTGTTCCAAGGACTCAAGTTAATATCTGAACTACAGCTAGTTTAATTCTTTTTGCTGAAGAGGAATGTTTTTTGTTTTTCAAAGACCTTAATCAGGGCTCTCCCAGTGGATCACTCTGCACATCTGTCGTTTTATTAGTTGAATAAACTTCATTAGGAAAGTATAAGCTGAATACAAAAGGGTCGCATTTTCATTTAGCGCTCTACAGAGCTCACAGTCTGTCAGCAGGCTGTTTTAGTTTTAACAACTAACAGAACAATAATAGGACTACCAGGTCTATTTTTATTAGAGCTGAATGATGTGCAAAAATAATCTAACTGCGATTTGTTTCCCAATATTGCTATTGCAATTTAATATGCAATCATTATTAGGTTCCACATCTTATGTTTTTTTTGTTTTTTTTTTAATTCAAGCAATAAATCCTTCCATATTACAACCTATATTCAGTCAGGAACACATGCTCCCTGGGTTAGCAGCCGCATGCTTTGCTGCATTGCTAGAACCCCCCATACTGCCAGACACATTTATGACAATGTGCATTGAAAACAATGAAATTATTTTAGAAGCAATTAATCCATAGTAGCATGAATCTGAATATTAGGGTACAATAAGCTTTATGCTATAAAGGAGGAGGCTGGGGTGGAGGAGGTGAAGCCTTGCCAGCAGCAGCATGGTGCATCAGCATTGATGCAAGCAGGGATTAGTGAACCACCATCTTTAAATGGACTGCTGTATTGACACTTAAATGTTTGCATAATGTGCATAAAATCTCTGTTGCAAAAAAAGATATTTTGACACATTTCTTGTTAAAGAAATACTGAAACTTCTGTGATTTGTAACATGTAGCAGGCAATATTGCAATTTAACCTAATATGCAATTAATTGCCCCACCCTAATTTTCATACATGAGAGACTGATTGTTCTTTACAATAAAATAGAAGGTTTTTATATATCATTACCAGTATCAGCCAAAATCAGTTTAAAAATATCAGCATGTCAGATATAAGCAAAAATCTAGCATTTTAAACCACAATTAATTGTATATAATACAGTATTCTGATGTTCTTCATTTACACTGTTGAAGGCTGGTAAGATTAATCAGTATGCATAATTATCCATCTAATGATGACCGTTTGAACAGCTATTATTACCTAATTTCAGGTGAAGGTTAAAGGTTCTTTACAAATTAAATACACCATAATCAGTTTATGAATTGAATAATATGACAGCTCAAAATTTACAGAGCTGATTGTATTTATTTATATGAAACCCACTGTGGTAGGATTCTGCATATGTACATCATAATCAAAAAGAAATTAAATTTCAAATGTTAGAACAGCTGTTACACTGAGTGCCAACAAGCCTCTTCATTTTAAATTCCATCTTACAGTGATGTAAACCCCCTCCAGTCACAGTCATCTGAGGCTAACACAGCCGCGCTAATCTCTTTCAGCCTTTGAGAGCGTATCAGGAAGGAGATGTCCTCGGCCCAGCATCGCTCAACACAATCCCCGCTATGATGCACTGACAATCCCCCCACTCGTTTCCCAAAATAAACCCATTGATCTGCCTCTCCATCACACCGCGCCGAGATCAATGGCCATCTGAGAGGTAGTGCTTTATGAGCGAAAGGTACATGATCTTCCCTGCCATCAATCTGATCTGGACAAGGAGGGGACACGCATTGTGATATGCTGCTGCCATCAATCACGACCTCAGACACTCACACATAAACACAGACGGCCTTCTTGCTAGAGTAATGTGACTCAGATGAGAAGTGTAAGTTAAAAAAAGATCCTAAGTGTATATAATCTTTGTACCTGGCATGATGATAAAGGATCCCTGGGGTTCCATGGCAACCAAGCACACGCTAAGGATGCTAGGAGTATCTGAAGCGGAGATGCCACACATCCGACACATTTCCTTTAGACGACGGCTCAGAGACTGGAGGTTCCTCCTGCTCAGCAGAATACTCCAATCTGAAACATCAAAAGAGGAGAGCCACGGGATGAATGAAGACACACTGAGAGGAAATACACCCAAGTTATCTTTTTTTTTTTTTTTTTTTTTTTTTTTTACAAAGCTTTGAAGAGGACAGTCCCTTTTACCTTTTAACTCTCCATGTCCTATCCTGCCCAGCCGACCAATCACCACCCTCCAGGGAACTGACGTCATCTGCACCAGGCCCAAGCACCAATCCCAAAGTTTCTGCAGGCCGAGCCGTCGCACTGAGCCCTTTTTCCTCCGCGCCCTGTTGAACGTGCATCAACACATATATTCAACACTCCACATCACTCATAAAAAACACTTGAAGTACGAGTCAAATGCGTGAACAGCTACAGTGATCCTCTACTTAGCAATGTGTGGGCATGTGTGCTTTACTGACAGTTATGTGCCTTCCCACTCAGGCCTCAATTATACTTGAGCTACAAGAGTCTTCACGCAGCTACCATGATATAATTGATGCAAAAGTCACAGTTCTGATAAAAAGCAAACATGTTTACAGTGTCAGTGACAGCTGTTAGAGGGTGGCACATATTTAGTGGTCAGCTGTGACTGGACTTGAGATTCTCTTACAAAGATATCAAGATTCTGTCACAACTCTTAAAGAAACAGTACAATAAAGTCAGTGGACAACAACTCATGGCTCTCACTGAATCAGAAAGAAAAATACTTGATCAATCTCAAAGGGGAAACTCGCATATTGTAACTGCTCTTGTACAAAATGTTAGCATGAATGTTGAAGACTTTTAAGACGGACATAAATTACCAAAATCTAATTCGACTTTCAACCCCTTCAACCCTAATTCTTTTTTCCTCTATTTCTCTTTTAGGTTTCTGCTTGAAAAATTGCATACCCATAATAAAATTGGTATATCTCTGCAACCACAAGGTCTATTTGAATAATTCTGGTGTCTCATCGTAAAGGGAACACTTGTGAAATTTGTTGAGATGTGTTAATATATGTAATACTGATGTAATACTGGGAGTAAGTGAAGATGGCACACAGCAAAATTTTTTTAAAAATTTCATTTAAAGGAGAGATTGTGTGTTCTGCATGAATTGTCGCTGCTGTCCAGCCAAAAATATGGCGGGTGAGTTAACACAGCCGAGCTGTACGGAGTTCGATATGTCCTAATTCATTTAGTTGTTATTTGAGTTGTGTTTGGGGCATGTAAAAAATGGTTATATAGTCGTGTAACCCAGGTTCTGCTGTTTAATTTGATGTAAAACATCACTACATTCTTTCATGATTAGTGCATTATTTCACACTGTGTTTGCACAATGCCTAGGGCTGAAGGGGTTAAAGACTTTTCAAGGATCCTGAACCCTGTTAACAATAAAGCACATAATTCACAGTATATTGTAGCAGTTCATGACCTCGTCTGGTGCCTACAATGTGGCTGCTTTAACAATAACTACCAGTGTTGGTGTAATCATTCCTCATGATGATCTCTTTAGCTTTGTGGGTCATATTTAGGCATCAGAGTGCAACAAGACCAGTTAAAAACTCCTAACAATAGCTTTAAAGCTGTTTTGTGGTGGAAAGTTATAAAAAATGCATATCGAGCCTAAAAGAATATTTTCTATGTTTTGGAACAGAAAAGTTGAGCCTTTAAGGCAAAAAAGTGACCATGTGAGCTGTTAAGAGACAGTTTGTGACATTCAAGTTAGGTATACATGATACTGGATCTTTGCCATTATCCGATATTTACAGATTCATTTTAGCCGATATCAATACCGGTATTTAAATATGTTACACATATCTAAAAATTCAGTCCTTTGAACACAATTTAAGGTTTGAGGATGAACAAGGAAAAACACTTTTTTTTCCTTAAAACACACTTTAAAGTTTAAAAAAATAAGGATGAATAAAGAAAAAGATCTCAACTTGCATAGGTCTGTTGGTCCAGCCTAAAACTCCACTTATTTATTAGTATATATGGCCAAATACAGTCGATATATGCAGACATTCAAAGCTAAAATATCAGATGTTAATATTGGCAGAAATTTTGATATCTGCCGATACCGTTACTTACCTCCTTTTTCTTTTGCCAATATCTGCCGCTGCCAATATCAGGCTGATAATATCATGCATCCCTAATTCAAGTCATTTGGCAAGGAAAACTAAAGAGGTAAGTAGGATATGTCTGACTTTGATTTTCAATTGTTGTGCAGCATTTTGATCGTGTTTTCTTTCTTAGTCTTTATTTTATTGTTTTTTTCTTCAGATTATTTATAAAATAGGTATAATTGGCAAAGTTTTACACTTCTGGGCAACCGGTTTTGTACTTCTGTTCAAGAAAAACAAGCTAAGGATACTGCAGTTTTGTAACCTTGCAAAGCAGATGGATACGTCAGTTTCCGTGTTTCTCACTGGCGAATCCATCTTGCAAAGCTCCCGTCTGAACTGTTTGGGCCCGGTTAGAAAGTGACAGGACCAATCAGCAACGAGGGGCAGTACTTTTGGGCGTGGCGGAGTCATAATGTAAGCAAGCAGCAACAAGAGGCCGGTGCCATTATGGTGGAAGACATTAGAGTGGTTGCTGCTAAAGCACCAGTTTTATCAGAACTTGATGACATTTCTTGGTTAAAAGAAGAGTAAAGAACAGCAGTGAGTTGTTTTATTTTCAAAAATGACAAAAGTTGTGTACTGACATGTTTATAGTCGCCATGGTTCGCGTTATGCAGTTCTATATGGAGTTTATTCCTCTGTGGGACGATGTGACGTGTTTTGTTGCTTGGATTGGCCCGTAAAGATGTGACAGACAGAACGTTCATCCCATTACCCTCCGGGTTTTTTCTCAAAGGCTTTGCCCTTTCCCAAACGTTGTACAGTGTTTAACAAATTTATTAGACCACCACCCAAAGTAAGGTTAATGCCACAACAGCATTGGTATCCATGAATTTTCAAATTTACTGATTTACAAAAAAACTGAAAAAATAGTAAAGCACATTATTATTTCTTGATTAAAATATCAAATTATATTTATTTACTTGCATTCCTGAACAGAAAAATTAGTTTTAGTGGTTGAATGTTATGCTTGATTAATTTCTGACTTCTCAGAAAAGCCCAGTGAGCTGGCTCAAATTTGGGTATAAAAAGGTGAACTCTGTTTGAAATTCCTCATTCCTGTTCAAAAATGATAAAATGTGGAGAGCTCACTGAAAATGAAAAAGTCCACATTAAAGCACTTTATGATGCTGGATGATCTCTGAGACAAATAGGGAAAGACATAAAGTGTTCTCACAGTGTGGTCAAGTATGCTTTGGAGTCAATTTCTGAGACTGGTACTTACAAAATGCACCAAGGAAGAGGCAGGAAACCAAAGTTAACTGAAGCAGATGTCAGACACCTCAAGATTTTAAGTACTAGAGACAGAAGGAAGACCACTGCTGATCTTCAGGCAGAGCTGAATGCTTTTAGATCAGAGTCTGAGAAAGTCTCCAGAATGACCATCAGCAGACGACTGATGGAACAAGGCTTAAAGGGAAGAATAGCTGCTAAGAAGCCATTCTTGAAGCCAGAAACGCCTCAGATTTGCCAGGGAGCACAAACACTGGACTGTTGATGACTGGAGGAAGGTACTCTGGACGGACGAGTCCAAGTTTGAACTCTTTGGTCAGCATCGTCATGTTTATGTCCGCAGAAAAGCTGGAGAACGTTTTTAAGCCAGATGCATTGCACCCACAGTGAAACACAGTGGAGATTCCATTGTAGTATGGGGTTCCATTTGTGGATGTGGTGTGGGCAAATTAGTGAAAATGGATGGTATCATGAACAAGAACGTCTACACAACATCTTAGCGCATCATGGAATCCCTTCTGGACTGAATCTGATTGGTGGTGGGTTCATATACCAACAAGACAATGACCCCAAGCATACTTAATAGCTGTGCAGAGACTATTTGACCTAAAAAAAGTAATCTGGAGTACTGGAACTGATGGACTGGCCAAGTCAAAGTCCAGATGTGAATCCTACTGAACAAATTTGGGAGTTAGTAGATTCAAAGATTTATCGCACAAAAGTTTTATCTAAAGCAAGTCTGTGGGAACAGCTAGAAACTATTTGGAACTCAACAACAAAGGAGACTGTGGAAAAGTATATCAAAACAATGCCGGCAAGAATGCAAGCTGTTATCAAGGCCAAAGGAGGCCATACAAAATATTAAGTTTTTTTGGTTATTATGTCTGAAAAAGGACTATTTAGTTGTTTCAGTTTATTTGCCAAATAAATAACAATAACATTTTTAGTTTTAAACAAGGTTCTGAAAGATTTCTAAAATATTTATGTTTTCTCGTTTTTATGACAGGTGGTCTAATAAATTTGTTAAGCACTGTATATTGAAGGTTTTCCAGATGGATGTGTGAAACAAATCCATCTGGCGTGTCAGGTTAGCAGTTTTGTTAACAGTACTGAATTTGTCAAAATCTTTTTTCCTCTGTTTAATATGGTGATTCCTTGCATTTTACAATGCTACAGGCATTTTGTTGACATTTTAGCATAAACCACATTGTATTGCGCCTCTAGGGATTTTAGACAAATCTTATGGATCAGATGTTTAAGACAACTTCCTAACATTGGCATTGCAGACAAAAAAAAGATAATATGCTTCTGACCTTTAAATATACAATGTATTATACAAATATTCTTCTTATAGTATCCTAACTTAACTCTTTTTTCTACAAAGAGACTTTAACCTCAGTGGCAGCATGAAGTAAAATCTTATAAAGAAAGCAGAGCTGGTTGGTGTTGATACCATGCAGACAGTGGTAGTCCTACCTGTTGGGAACATCTATGTTGATGATGCAGGTCTCCAAAAGTTCTCCATACAGGTCTGTGCACGTAGCCAGGAGCCAGCGCTGGTCGTGTGACAAACAGTATCCTACAAACAGCACGTTGTATTTTTGTGACGCCTCGCCAAATGTCTCCCCGAGCTCCGTCTGCTTGTCCTTCACTGGTGCCAGAATGAACGGAGGTGTATAAAGGCGTAGACACTCTGGCCTCTGAAGGATGGAAAGTAAAGACATCAATAAAAACGGTTAAAGATAAATGTGAAGACCCTCTATAGAAACTGATAAAAAATGGATATGCACCAGATGTGTCAGGTTTGTGCTTGCATGGTAGTCTACTGGATATCTTAATTTTTTCAAATTCTAGTTGTCTTTAAAACCAAAGCTGTCCCATGTCTCACTTTCACTGTCATAGTTATCACAAGCCAAAGGTTTGCAAATGTGTTAAAGGGAAGAGTTAACACTAGCTCCAAGAAGTCAACTGAATAAGGTCCTGATCTAAAGGCCCCCTTTGTCTAAACCTGGAGTCAAGATCCCATTATGAAGGTTTCACTGAGCTAGCCAAGCAGATAATGGAAAGAAAACTCTGGAGCAGCAGAAGGTTACGAGTTCCCTTGGTCCTGTTCCAGCAGAAAAAAAACTACAAGGATGGTTAGCACTAAGAACTCTATATCTCTTTGCCTTCTTTGTTTCCAGCGGCAGACTGAACACAGCCGGGGCAAAAGGCTGGGTCAAACCAGGTCAGGTTCATGTCTGGCGGGAGAGCTGAAAGCAACCGAGAGGCTGCTGCTAGGGCCACGGTGTCAGGCACTGTTTGCTTGGCTATCGATCAGAGGGCAATGCTAGCATGCTGATGCTAACATACACATCTGAGAGGATGCTGAAACTGTCTGGCTGAAGAGCTGAACAGCAACCCTCTGCTTTATGGATGAGTATAGCCAAAACAATTAGAGCACCGCTTGTAGAAACTGGTGTAAGTTCTGTGTTTACCTCTGGGCTCCTCAGTGCCGTGTCGATGGCCAGTCCCGGGCCAAAGCCTGTTAGTGACTTGACGTTGGTGGAGGTGGGCAGTGGCCGTCTGCACTGAGCGAAGACAGAGAAGGCTAGAGACTTAAGGTGCTGGGCGTAGATATGACGGTCTTCACCTCGCACCGGCTGAAGAAGGTACTGGCAGGGGATTATCTGAGGAACAAAAACAGCTGGTTTTAGACTTTGAGAACACAAGCCACTTGCTTTTCAGCGTAACAGTGCCAAACACTGATACATCTCAGGTATAATGTGTCCATGTTGAATGTAAAACCTTTTCTTTTTCCCTGTGTACTGTCATGTGAACTGTCCTTTAGAGTGTTCTGTATTTGTAAAATTGATTATAGATAAGTTGTTAGTTCATGCCCTAACAATACTGATGAAATTAAGGTACTGTGGTAATTGTTGCATATCAATATGAATGTTAATATGACATAAGGGGGAGCTTCTTATGTCGCTATTGCCGAAATACATTGTAATAGCAACTGTGGCCTGGTATACTGAATTGGTTGAAGGGGTTCAATCCCCAGCTCCTGCATGTGGATGTGCTACTGGGCAATACTTAATCTCAAATTGCTCCCACTGTTGTGTCAGAGGTGTGTGAATATAAATGCATATAAATGTATAAATGCATCTGAATGGGATTAGTTCATGTAAATGACCACACTATATAACAGCCTTTGTCATCAGTGTTCAAATGAGTATGACCTGTGGTGTAAAAATGGCTTTGAGTAGTCCAACAACTAGTAAAGGTAAAGTAAATGTTCGAGTTCGTTTACCATCAAATTAAAAAATTGTTGAAAAAGGGGAAAATGAGCATAAAAACAAAATCATATTATTGCATTCTTTATTTGTTTTAATATTGAATAGGATTGTAGGGCTGGGTAGTTAATTAAAATTTAGATTAAATTGCAATATGACCTCCTGGCAGAAGGTGCAGTATTTCTTTAGCCTGGAATGAGTTTTTCATCATCAAAATAATAATGACATAAAAGTATCACTCCCTTCAATAGAACGATTCATATCCAATTTGCAATATGAGTCAAAATAATAACAATTAGACATGTTTTCAAAATTGCTCTCTTCAAAGACTACAGCCTCCATACCTGGGGCGTGCAAACAAACCACTATGCCACCTGTGCCACGACTTTTTAAACTGTCCTTAAAATATCTACCAAAAAAAAATACATAACTTTGACTAGCTAGGCACATACATGCAATACAACACATTATGAAATATGGTTGCTCCATATCCACTTATTGCTTTAAAAAAGTATTTAAGCCACTTGCATTGACTCTCATCTTGCTAGCAAATTAACGCACCGTCTATTCTCTATCATTGTACACATAGTTACACAAAATATAAAAGAAGACTTTCAACCTTTGACAAAAAATAACCTTACTTTAAAACCACAAGATGTAAACAGGTAATGGGTAACAGATAACAAGTAAAGAAGACCTTGGGAAGGTGACATAAGAACTCAGAAATAAATGAAGCAAAAAAATTCTATTTCCAGAAAATAAATGTATCCCTGACATAAAAGCAAGAGACTTCAAGACAAATTTGCTCTGCCTTAAAGTTTAATTATCTTGTCTTGAAGGTCATTTTTGCAAATGGTGAAGTAATGTAGGATCACATTAAATAGCCCTATTTCCTCTTGATTTAGAACAAGTAAGAAAAATATGAGACATATCTTTTAATATCACTAAGTCAAAGACAATACTCTCATACTTTTGTAGAGCTAAGCCTTTAGAATTCCCCTTGAGATTTTATATTATTGCTGCCAATTTTCTTGATTAATTTTGTTAACTAATAAAAGGGTCAAAAAATGCATGCTGAGTAACTGCACTCTGATGCCATCAACCAAGTGGCTGGAGTGCTTTTTTCTTTTGATAGGAACACTCTGTACTCTTTATTTTCTATAATTTTATGGACAAAATCCATATCGTCCAGATTAACACCTTTCTAGAGTGACTATGAAGAGGACATTCTGCCATTGGTCTCCATTGGTTTAAAAGATAGGAGAAAGTTTTGATGCCATTTAGAGAAATTTCCTCTCTGATTGTTTTGTTACTACTATCATTTAATCTACCAGTACAGCAATCTCTCTCACATTATAAACATATGTGATTAATTGTGATTAATAAATTATAAAGCTTATAGTTACTTTAATTTCTTTTTTTAAATTGATTGACAGCACTACTTGAAATACAAAAAATGCTCAAATGGAAACCTGGTTGTAGTTTCAGAAAGGTAAAGGTACTAATTGGTGTTACTTATTGTTAAGGAGTTTTTGATTGACCATATTAATAATCATAAACAGTTTCCTGCTTGTGATGAAGATGGATGCGCCATCAATGATGCCACTGAGTCTAATCAATTATCATTTATCTCTTAAACATTAAGGAGCAGTGGATTCCCTGACATGGAAACCACAACTGATGCATGTCTCCCTGATGAAGTTGCCTTCATGATAAAGTCAATAATAAACGTGCATCTCTCCAGGAATCTTGCTGTACCTGTACTGAGATAGAGTTGCGGATGTGTGGGGGCAGGAACTGAAGCATCTCAAGGTAGCAGCGAAGCAAACCCAGCGTCCACACGCTAGAGTGGGCGGGTACCGGGCCCGGGCCACTGTCAGCCTCCTCGTAGCTGAAAGGGTCCACAATGTAAACAACGATGGCAGGTGGATATGTGATGGCGTGCGACTCCCCGTCTGTTGGCAGGCCGACCTTCTCTCGTTCCAAAGTGCTGGGAAAGTAAAAGATCACAGACATAAATTATTATAAATCTAATTTTATCCTCCTTCAGTTCTCTGAATTTTTCCTTTAATAAAATGTAGACTTCAAAAGCATTCATTTAAACAGCAGTGAGAGAAAATATGCTCTAAAGTGGTTCTGGAGTGTGGCGCAGCTACTTCTCAGCAAAGATTCAAGGGTAGAGTACACATTGATTTTCAGAATATAAAAGAATTACAGTGTTTAGAAATGATTCGACTGTTTGCAGTCTACTATTACTTTATTTAAAGAACAACTCCCAATTCATTGCTGCAAAGAGATTCACTGTTAAAATAATGAGTGAAGTATACTGTCACTTTAGAACAAAACCCATCAAACACATTCCTCTATTTCGAATGGATTAAAGTACCTTTCAGGAGGCTCTGTCGGGCCCTGGGCCTGGCTGCTGGTGTTTTCCCCTGAGGTGCCACTGTTCTGGGTACCAGCCTGCTGTCCCAGCTGCCCGCTCTGGGGGGCCCCTCCTTGGCTCTGGCTGTTCATGCTCCCAAAGGGGGGGAACGAGGAGGGCTTAGCAGACGGCATCCCGCTGCCAGGCTGGCCTGAGGAAGTCACCATGCTGTTGGAGGACGCAGAGCCGTTTGTTGACCCGCTGCTGCTGTTTGAGGCCGAGGATCCCGTAGAGTTAACGGAGCTGGAGGTGGAGTTAGAAAGTTGTGTGGATGAAGACTGGCTGGACGAAAGCAGGGGAGTGGGCTGTGTTAGGAGGGAGCTGTCCAATGGCTGTGAAGCGAGGTAAGGAGCTAAAAAGAGAAACCACAGCAAAAGACTCTTTAGTGAACGGGTTTTGTGAAAATTCAAATTCCAACACCACGTTGTCCTTTACAGAATTTAAGCTCTCTTTCAAACAGTCAAGGCCCTCTCCAGTTAGTCTTTTTATAACCTTACTGAGAGGTGCCAGAGGTTGAAATTCAGCAGAACTGGCTGAGTCGAGCATTCGGCAACAACACAAACTGCTGCAGTGACTTGGAAGGCTGTAAATGACACATACCGAGGTTGTGGCGGCACACTTGTGCATAGAGTTTGAGTTTAGTGAAGGCGTCGCTGTTGCCGCTGGCGGCCTTTAGAAACCAGTCACTGACAGGCTGATCCATGAGGCTTTTGGCTCCGTTGCCACCAACAAGGACTATGCCATCAGGGTAACCTTTGGAAATGGGCCGATGCTGACCGAGTCGACATGACTGCAGAAAAAACACATTTGGGGCAAAAAAGCAAAGACAGTAAGAGAGTGGTCCAGTGCAGTTGTTTAAATTTATCTTTTAAAAGCAGTGGCAGATGTAGGCTAGTTAATATTGTAACTCATACATTTTCACTGATCAGGTAAGTGCCAACATTCTGCATATAAACCTAGATGAAGGGTTTTCCATTAAGAATTACATAAAGGCAATTATGTGGATTACTAATCATAAATACTCTTTTCTCTCATGTAGCCACATAGGACTGTTTTATAAACCTCCCTTCATTGATTTTAAACAGTAAGCAAAACTACTAGAGCATAAATAGCAGAATGTACCTGGCATGTAGGCCACACAAATATTTAGTAATACAGTATTGTGAAAAAGTATTTTCCCTTCCTGATTCATATTCTTTTTTTGCATATTTGTCAAACTGAAATGTTTCAGATCAAACAAATTTTAATATAAAGTACAAAATTCAGTTTTAAATGATTTTATTTATTAAGGAAAAGAGCCATCCAAACCTACCTGGCCCCATGTGAGAAAGTAATTAGTCCCTAATGCTACTAGCTGGTTGTGTCATCCTTGGCAATAACAACTGCAAGCAAGCATTTGCAATAACTGTCAATGAGTCTTTCATATTGCTGTGGAGGAATTTTGGTCCACTCTTCTTTGTTTTATGCAGCCACATTGAAGGGTTTCTGAGCGTTAATGGCCCGTTTAAGGTCATGCTAAAGCATCTCAATCAGATTTAAGTCTGGACTTTGAGGAGGTTACTCCAACACCTTTATTTTTTTTGTCTATTCAGAGGTAGACTTATTGGTGTGTGCTTGTGGTCATGAAAAGATGGCCGGATGTTCTCATTCAGGATTTTCAGGTGAAAAGCAGCAAAGCAGCTAAAGACCATCACACTACCACCACCATGACTGACTGTTGGTATGAGGTTCTTTTATGAAACGCTGATGTTTAATTTGAGATGAGCCTTTGTGTTCTTTTTGGTCAACAGTGGTTTTGACCTTAGAACTCTCCCGTGGATGCCATTTTTGCCCAGTCTCTTTCTTATCGTTGAATCGTGAACGCTGACCTTAAATGATTAAAATGAAGCCTGCAGGTCTTTAGATGTTGTTCCTGGTTCTTTTGTGACCTCCTGGATGTCACTGATGCGCTCCTGGAATCATTCTAGTAGGCCAGGCTCTCCTGGTAAGGTTAACCACAGTTCCAAATTTTCTCTATTTGTGTATAATGGCTCTCACCATGGTTTGCTGGAGTCACAAAGCCTTAGATGTGGCTTTGTAACCCTTTCCAGATGTCAATAACTTTGTTTCCCATATGTTCTTGAATTTCTTTAGATTGTGGCATGATGAGTTGCTTTTTGAGATCATTTAGCCAATTTCACTTTGTCAGACAGGATCTGTTCAAAGGATTTCTGGATTTAACAAGTGGCAAGTGAAATTGAACTAAGCTTTCCACTAATGTGGTTAATCACAGTTAAGATTTTGTTTGATGAACTGAAACATTTCAGTGTGACAAATATGCAAAAAAAGAAGGGGGAAATACTTTTCACAGCACTGTATCTAGTATTTAGCAATACTTCAAGAAATTACAAAACAATTATGACAAACAAAGAAAATCTTCAAAGTTGGAATAGTAAGAGGACTGGAAGTTACTATGCTAATGTTTCTAAATCTAAAGCAGTTCTTGTGGGTTGTTATTGTAAATTTAAATGTAACAACAATTGTTTGTTGACTTATTTCACCAGCAGCTTAGGTTTAACCATTTCTATGGATAAAAATGCTTCAAAGTTCAACTAATTGACATCTAAGTTAGCAAAAGGGCCAGTGCAGGCACTGGAAGCACAGATCTCTAGCCCAGTTCTGAGGGTTTACTGTCAAAGTACAGAGAAGTAAATCAGTGTTACATTTGGATCGCACTGACACTGACATGTTTGCACCCTTCTTCAGACTCTCTACCTCGTAAACAGCTGTGAGGTCACGGAAAAAGCTCTTGGCACCGCTGAGCAGTGCCTCGTTGTCAGGACAAACCACCAGGTACCCGACGTCCCGCTGAGAGCCGAAGGGATCCAGCAGCAGTTTCTCCCAGTAGGGCAGACCGAAGGGTGACAGCACCACAAAGTCGTACTCATATCCCACCAGGAAGGTGGGGATGGGCAGGGGCTCCGGGGACTCGTCTGTGCCTGAGGGAGGTGGAAAGAGGAGAGGAAAAAGAGGAGTGTTATTAACAGGTAAGGTGTCAGCCTCACTCCCTCTTTCTTCTCCCCTCTGCTGTGCATCAGACTGAGGTCACCAAACGATGTGACAGCCCCTCCCAACAGAGCTGACATCTGGACCACAGCAGAGGGAGCACACTGCCTACTGATCTGACAACATCCACAGTTTTACAACCCAAAAGACACACGCATCCCAGATGTCCTGCATGCAAAGCCACATGGTGTTAAAGCTTTTACTTGCTTCTAAGAGTCATTTCCTTTGCAGAACAGATAAACACAACTGTCCCATATATGGCAATAACCACTTTAACTCCTTTTAATATGACTCAAGTTAGAAAGTCATGTGAGTAAACATAATCAAAGCTTGTCTTTGGCTTTACCATAAGATCCTCGCCCAGCCATCTTGTGAAACTGCTGCCATGTAAGAGGACCCTGAACGCCCCACGACCGTACTGTCCTCTTCTTCTGGATCGCGTCCTGGAGAACAGGCTGGAGGGACATCAGGACCCGTAGCACATCCTGAGAGCACAGCGCACTTATGTCCACCGCTGGAGAAGAGAGGAAAGAGAAAACTAAAGATTAATCACAGAATTAGACACTCGACTATTTTGCTGCAGAATCAAAATCAGAGGAGACTTGTCGATAACTTTCCCTGCACATGTTTAAGTTTTCCATCAAGTCTGAGATAAGTCATCATGCATCTTTGTAACTTTCTGACTGTATAACTTAAGTATATGCCAGCTTGTCTTACACAACTTATGAAGCGTTCATGTTTCACTTCCAGCAAGTAAAAAAAAACAACCTAAAAATCAAAGATAGATGGTACATCTGGTCAGTACATAATTTTAAGTCTGATGATATTTTCTGTTGGATGAATGGATTTCAATTGTAATGTCCCTTTTTCTTACATAACCATGAACTTTTTGGCAATAAAATCTTGCTTAAATTACTTCGGTTTCTTTTTACTTCTTGAGTGTACTAAAAAATATAGTTTTCAACTTTTTCACAAGAAAAAATAGTTAACAGGGCATAAAAAAACAACTGTAGTTAAAGTTGTTAAAAGTTTTAAAATTAAATTATTATTTTCTGAGAAATTTCCCCAATAGCCTGAAACTTTAAGTCTAATAGGTATTCTTGTTTTTTGCAAATATCAAATTCTGAGTATTTGCAGTTTAACTCCCTTAAGTATTTTACATTTTAAATGTTATAAAACTACAAGAAACTAAACCGTCCTTAAACAGCAGTTCCCAAACTTTGCCATGACATAGTTGCCCACAAAGCATTAGCAGAGCATTAGCCTGTGGTGAGGTTACTAGGATTCCTTGTCTATTACTATGGAAACCCCAATTTTAAACACACAGAGTATAATATTTCTTTATATTTCTTAACATTTATAGTTTTATTATTCATCCATTCCATGTCTTTGCTGTAAATACTCTTTTGCAATTTCTCTCTGTAATAATCAGTTATAATATTAGTGAGTCTGGCAAATTTGCTGATTGTTTTTGTTCCATTTTCCCCTATTTTGCTCTAAGTTTCCATGAACCCCTTAGCACCTCAGTTTGGAAAAACATTGGCCTAAAAGAACATACTCTAATGTTCACCTAAGCTAGTTCAAGCTAGTATGGAAAGCCTAAAAATCCACATTATTACCATTTTGTTTACTCCAGTGGTGCAAGCAGGTGCTCTTCACTAGCGCCTCATCCACTTTGCCCCCTGACATGTTGTCCATGAACTGCCTGCCGTGTTCCAGAGCCATGTAGCAGTCGCTGTGGTAGTCCCTCTCCTCCACCCTCACACAGGCCGATACAGGAGCTCCGCTTGGCCCCCGCATTATGATGTCATGCTCGAGTGTAGAGATGGGTGAAAAAGGGTTGGTGCACTGATCCTGCATGAGGAGAATCAGCTCATCAGGGACTCTGTCACCCCTCCCCACTCCAGACTTCTCCAGTGAGGAGAGCCGCAGCTCCTCAAAGCGCTTCTCTGCCTCTCTGCTGGCGTCCGAGCCGCGGCCGATGATGTCCAGCTCATCCTCCAGGAAGAGACCTGAGCTGTTACCGTAGCGCCTGTTGACCACGGCGCTGAAGCCGCAGCTGCAAGCTTCCTGGGCCTCGCTTACCGGGTCGCTCAGGTACACACCAACGTCAGCTCCTTTTATGTTCATGTTACACACGCAGATGCAGCAGCTGTCAAAGTTGCAGTCCTTGAAGAGGTTCATGACTGACTCTGAGAGGATGAGGGTTACGTAGAGGCTGTGGGCCTCTGGGATTGAGGGGACGGTGGCCGGCTCTACAGAGTTGAGTGGTCGGCAGGTGGAAGGGGTAGATGCTGGCGAGTACAGGTCTGAATTCTCGTACTTTAGTGAGCCTTGAACGCTGGAGGGGCCTCGGGGTGTCCGTGGTGTTCGTGGTGTACGTGGGGTGGGGGCAGAGAAACGAGGGGTGGCAGGTGAAGGCAAGATGCCTGTTCCGCTGTTACTTGGTGGAGCGCTGTTAGACATGAAGGGGGTGTGGGTCTGAGGGGTGTAGGTCTGGCTGTAGTCCTGGTCCAAGGCACTGCCCACGCTGGGGATGTTACTACAAACACAGAAAAAAACATGAATTAAGAAAGGAAAAAGCAGAGTTTTTAAAAATGAAAACTTCTGGAATCAACCTTAAGATTTTGGAGTATTTTTAAACCATATTCCACACAAAAATACCAACATCCATGTTTAAATACACACAATGTAAAATGTAAACATGTCATGTTTACAATGCCAAAGTTGTTAACACATCTATAAATACTGAGATGTTCAACTTTATATTTTCCTATATTTACAGACAATATGCTAACACAGCTTCTACAGTACATACAGCCTCGTAAAGAATTTAAACCTCTTAAATATCCAAGGCTCACCTGCAGATTTTTCATATTATTCAGTTTAATCACGATTCAGTTTATAATATGTATATATAACATTTTATACACCACCAGAAAGCTCTAACTCTCTGGATTCTGGATAAAAAGACCACAGCAGCCACAATTGATGCATTTGCCAGGCCGCAGACAAACAAACAATAAAAGTGACACAGCTCACCGTTAGAAGCTCTCCTGATCATAATATTCCATCAAAAATAGTCCTGCTGCTTCAGATAGAGTCAATACAATCTAATACAGCCAAATATTTGGTCCAAAAACATGTTTACGTTTACAAAGACCTATGGACTGGTTTAGTATTATTTCAAATGTGCTTATGTTGTTCTTAATAGTCCATTTTATTTGCTGTAATAATGTCGTTTTTCCCCAGGCAATTATCAGTGATGCTATGTAGATAAACGTCAGCCAACCTCGGTCCTTTCTGAAGACGCCAGTTATCAGCTTTGAACTTGAACTGGCTCAGGCTTCATGCTTTGGTGCGGTTGCATTTTCCAGCTAGCACCTCCTAGCTACAGTCATCTACAGGCCTCTGTTTCATAATACAGATTCAGATGGGGGAAAGGTTGTTTTTTTTTTTTTTTTGGCTGTTTTACCTCAGTTATCAGTAAAAGCTACAGTGAATCTGATGGTTTGGGAATAAACTTCAAAGTGTTGCCTTTCTAATGACACCTTGTTTGTGCTTGTGCTCAAACACAGCATACAATTTATTTGGGTATTCCTGGACAGACTGATTCTACCAGGAATTCTACGGGGTTAAGACCACTTAAAAATGTTTCTCTCATTCTCATTATTTTATTTGCAGAAAACGGCACCTGGCTAAGAAGACAACAAAGTATCAAACTCTGATTACATGTGAAAAAAAACCCTGAATATCTCCTGATTTTTTGAAGTGCATTTATAAATATGCACAGTACCAAATTTTTCCACAGATAATTTACCACCATAGATGAGCTTAAGTGTGAATGCAGCAGGAAATATGCAGGAAAATTCACCGGTGAGGGTAGGCAGGGTTGATAATGCTTATTTCATGTGACCTGTGCAATATAGACTGTAAAATGTAAAACCAGATAGATCTTCATGCACGCTATAAAACAGCATCTTTGTGTCTTCTGTTCATCTTGACTCTTCTTGTCCTTATTATGATCGTGTCGAACTACACCTAGCTGATATAAAGGGGAAAAATACCTTTGTAGTATGAAAGAGCAGACGCCACTTCCACATCGTTGTGTATGCATTGTGCTGCCTCCTTAACCCTAGAGGTAGTCTCACGCTGTGAGGTGCATATGTGAACAACAAACTCAGGAAGATTTCAAATATTCTAGAAATTCTCATAAGTGGATAAGCAGAAAAAAATGCTTTAGGTAGGCTACAAGAATGCAACAAACCAAGTTTTTGTTTATTTTTAAACCAAGGTGAAAAGGGATCAGATTTTACTGCATGCATAAGGGAAATTAATGCCTGCAAAAGCTAACTATTAGAAAGCAGAATCAGGGAATAATATGCTTTTGCAATGGTCTATTGTTTTCCCAGGGATGCACATTTACTTTAATTGAAAAGATGAACTGTACATGTTTGTAATAACTGTGTATCTGCCATTAAAATATTCGGCAATACTTTATGCTCTTTATATCAAACTTACTGAGATAGATGTATTAAATGTCACACAAATTACATTTTACCTTTAAGAAAATCTGAATGTTATATTTTAAAGATAAACATGCATGCAGAAGTCTTCTAAAAGTCTTTTCCTTTGCGTACCTATATATAACAAAAGCCAGATTTTTCCACTTCTCAGTGACCTTGTATGAAACAGGAAACAAACTGGCACATTTTAGGGTTTGAAATGGGGACAGGGGGAATCCTGGGATCCTCTGACTGATTTCTGTGATGCCAACAAAGCACTGCGGATGATTAGAGATCATCCCTAATGGTCAGTTCAGAAGATTAACTTCTGTAATCAGAGCTTCCAGTGTCATTTCTGTTAATTTCCCATGTTCCTTAAAGTAAAAAAAAAAACTCTCAGCAGAGGTCCTGATGTGCTGTACATCTAATCATAGCATGAAAATGACGAAGACGCCCTGTACTAGAACACAGTTGTTTTTTCCAGGTCTTCCCTAAAAAGCAATGTTCGGTACATTGCCTCAAATAACAATGTAGGGTTATCCAACTGTCTCTCTGCATTTGTAAAGATAGTTTGAGTAATAAGGCAGTAGGGCACGGCCACATTCACAACAAAAGGAAGGCAGAGCGAGCTTCGACTGCACACATGTTTACACATGAGAGAACAAGAATGTGGGAGAAAGATGGAGAGAGAGAAAGACATTCAATAAACATTTCAACGACTGTCCCTCTGAGGTGAGGTTTATTTTTGGGCTGGCAATGAGGAAGCAGAGGGGGGGAGAGCGAAACTGTGCGAGTATTAGAGAGCCAGGGAGAGGGTGAGCACATCATGTCCCTGGCTATATGTGGGGAACAACTCCTGGCACAGACCCATTAAAAGGAAGCCCCAGCACTACTTTCTCTCCTGCAGCCAAAGCACGCTCCAAGACTGGATGCACACACTAAAGCTGCACAAACATAACATAAGATCTTTACCCATGATTCTTTGGACCCTGGCCGAGCTCTCTGACACCTCTCCCTCCCTGCACATTAGCAGGCTTAGCTCTCCAATTACACACTTCAGTTCTTAATACTTTTAATATGAGCAGGGCTGATTATTTCCTCTTTTTATTGGACCACCTTTGCTGCTTGTTCCGCTCTACATTTCCTGTCATGCTCCAGTGTACTGTAATAACAGTGAAATGTTATAAAAAGATTCCTAATAATCGTCCAGCAAAAGAATATCCCCACAGCTGCAATTAACTCTGCTGCTAAAAGAAATAATTACGTCTTGTGTAAAAATCAGTCAACATTACCGACTTAGCCTGAACCTGCTGGATTAACTCTGTGCTTACGGTTTCATTTTCACTTATTAGAAAGCGATCCTCAGCTTTTAATGAGACAAACATCCCCTTCAACAACAACAAAACCCAAGGAAATACTGTGTCTATAAAAAGTATTCACCCTGTGGAAGTAAAGTAAATGACTGCATAAATATTCACCCCCTTCAAGTTAGTATTTAGTAGATGCACCTTTGGGTGAGTCTGTGTGGACAGGTCTCAATTAGGCTTGCAAATCTGGACA